>NC_057357.1:5478750-6113541 GCF_016509475.1 Prionailurus bengalensis
CCCTCCCTCATGAACTTTCTTTGCCTAAACGATACCCATCCGGGTGCCCAACTGACCCCACCACCCCACCTTAGTCCCTCAGCGCTTTTGGCAGGAACCGCCCCCCCTGCCGTGCTCACGCCCCCCCCCCCCCTTCAATACTTTCAAGAACCACAGGCCTGCCTACCTGTGGGTGTTTGATCAGCAAACCAGGATTCCAAGACTAAAGACCCAACAGAACAGGCTCTAGGGGCGCCTGGGTGGCGCAGTCGGTTAAGCGTCCGACTTCAGCCAGGTCACGATCTCGCGGTCCGTGAGTTCGAGCCCCGCGTCAGGCTCTGGGCTGATGGCTCAGAGCCTGGAGCCTGTTTCTCATTCTGTGTCTCCCTCTCTCTCTGCCCCTCCCCCGTTCATGCTCTGTCTCTCTCTGTCCCAAAAATAAATAAAGATTGAAAAAAAAAAATTTAAAAAAAAAAAAAAAAAAGAACAGGCTCTACTTGTCAGTTGGGGGGGGGAGGGGGTAGGAAGGGAAGGTCTTCCTTCCCCAAAAAACTACCTTTTGGTAAAATGGGTCAAGCTCTTACATGAACTCTGAGAATCCTACCTACATATATTCAACAGTGAGCATGAATTATGTGGACTGAGGTCTTAGCCCTGCCACCACTACTCTCACTGGACACATCCCTGATCACAACGAACATCCCCCGCATGACACTTTTCACTGGAAGTGTGTGAAAGACGCAGGAGAGGAAAGTCATGGCCGCTGTTTTAGCAGATGACTCCATCAGATGGACTCGAAAGTGTTATTTTAACAAGGATGCAGCGTTTCTGAATCAGACCCTGAACTTTAGAATTCTACATAATAAAGTCCATGATTTCAAAAATTGATCTACCTAAAGTAGAATTACAAAATCATTAAAATTTCTATCACTAAATGGTAGTTTTACCTCCCAAAGATGACACTATGTAACAAAACACTGGTCTAAAACATCCCGGCTTACCTTTGCTCGAACATTTTCAAATGACGCAGGACTCACAAGAGAAAAGCAAATTAAGAATACATCCTATAAAGAGGAAAGAGAGGCATTTAGAAATGATCTCACGGTGACGAGCGCGCTTTGCTTCGTAAACACTGTGGGGACGATTCACGAGACGAAGTGCATGTTATGCACCAGCAGTCCGTGTCTAAAGCTCACTCCCTGGTTACAACCCTTCAGTTCTGTCAGAAGCTCCCAGACCAGAACCAGCACATGAAGCAGCCAGCTACTTACGAGAAGAGGGGAGAGGATTTACTAGAATGTGCTAGCACTTCCTAGAGGCTGGAGAGGCCTCCAATCAGACCCCCAGGAGGCCTCTTCCTTCACACTCCCAACTCCCACTGGCAACTTTAATGCTCTTATTTATATACAGGGAGCAAACCAGAGTCAAGGTACCACTCATTTCTGTAAAACGTGGTCTGTTTTTCAAAAGCAGAGTTGATTTTAAAAAACATGTATAAATGGTATGCTTTTCATTAAGCTCCCCGGGTGCACATTAAGTACACTTTCAGTTGACCGCTGGGTTGCAAATAAACTGCTTTAAGAACTGCCACCAGGGTCCCCGGCACAGAGTGGGGTCCGGCTGTTCGCTGAGCACCTTCCACCGTGACGGAGGTTCCCGGGTGTAAGCGGCATCTTCCCGGCTGTCGGTTCTCAGCCCCGAGCAGGGCTCTGGAGGACTCGACGCTGGGCAGTGGTAGCCGAAATAAAGATTCAGAGGAAAAGTCCGTGCAGAATAAATACCTGGAAGAATTTCCGACTAAACGTAAAACCTCTGCCCCACTCTATTGTGTCAAGAGTCAAATGTAAATATTTAGCTGTATTAAAAATGCCTAAGAGTTTCTAAAATGCTAGGTTTATAAATCCCTTTCCTAGAAAAAGGCAATTCTGCTACTTTGTGAAATGTATCTTCTCCCAAGCTAACACAATTCCCAAGCTAGCACTTTCAATCATCCAGCTGATCCCTTGTACCTGGAAAGGGAAAGAAACATCCCACACAACAGCTTTTTATAAATGACATTTAACAAACGCTAGCGCATGCACAGGCTCGTCGGAGAATCACCGCGGCAGGTCGGCACCGGGTTACATCATTTGGAAGCAGGGGGAGGTTAGCTCAGCCGCAGAGCCGCGCCCCGGACACCAGAGACACCAGGGGACACCAAAGCGGAGGAGGAGGCGCCCGCAGCCATGCTCAGTCCCGCTCCATGGTGGGTGGGCGTCACGTGGAGCCTCGACGGCCTGGGAGGCCCCTCACGAAGGTCCCTCCTTCCACGCGGGAGGAGGGAAGGAAGCAAGCAGTTCACAAACCGCTTTAATTCAAGCTAGTAGGTAAACTGTCTCGCTCCACTGAAAGCACATTTCATCAAGCAAAACCCAACCTCGAGTGAAGTGAACACAAAGCACTCAAGGAACGTGGGGCTCGAGAGGAAATCCTGGGGAACTAAGTGAAACGAGAGAACAGATAAAGCTTGAAACTGAAGTCGACTGAAAGTTTTACATACGGCAATCGGCTTGTCTTTGCCCCTGGAGGTTATATCCTTACCATACGTTTCTCCAACCTAGTAATGCATGAGAACTGTGTTTGAGTTTAGTAAAAACTGAGGAAAGTAAAAGTCAACACAATCCATTATTTCTTCTTCATCAGAATTCTGTCTCAACCCTCCCAAAGGATCCAAAAGCAGAGGACTATCTAGCATCTGTGACGCCAAACCCCACCGAAACTCCATCACACCTGTGAAGGCCATGATGCAGACAGAGGCACACTCTGGTGGGGGGGGGGGGGCCACTACCATAACAGGAGCACACAGAAGGTTCCTGTTCCGGCAGCAGCGCCACCATGCCTGATGACACAAATGCCCTCCCGCCCGAGGAAGCACACGGGCTCTGTCCACTCAGGAAACGTGCAGAAAGCGTGCGTTCCTCCTTAGCAAAGGCGTGTCCGTGCGTCCATTAGGAAGAGACACACGGGTCAAAGATCTCTGTCCATGTTCCGAGACACAGGCCCAGTGGCAGCAGCCACCAACGGGAGGCGCACCTGTCCGTAGGACCGGGCCTCTGGGAGGAAAGGGCCCCAAGAAGCACTGCTGGGTCTGCGCTGTGACGGTGACAAGGCTGGCGCTCACTCTCCCCCCAAATTCCGCAAGTGCAGATCGAATTCAGGGAGCTAGAGGACCTGAGTGAATGGTGTCAATGCACTGAGACCTTGAACTGTGCCCCCCCCCCCCAAGCCCCTGCAGCTCTGGACGGGACGGCCACCCAGAGAGGACGGCACCTCCAGCGGCCACCACAGGGCTTTCAATTCGCCCCTGTTGCAACAAAAATCGAAAGAAAGACTTGCCCTTCAAGCAACACAGAACCCCACACGTCTTTTAACAAATGAACAAGAGAATTACTTTAATTTCCTCTCTCTCCAGCTTCTCTGACCACGATTCTGAGAATATTAAAGTTGCCACTTTCATCTATGGGCTACTTTTAAAGATTTGTGCTCCCGACTCTTTATGGTGACACAGGGACCCCTGGGGATTGGCCACAAAAACGCAGCTCCAAAATATCCTCCAACCACATCTGTTCTACCTTTTTCAATTTTTAAAACATACTTTTTGATCAAGAAACATGCTTTTCCATCCTACGTTAACATTCCACCATCTGCCCGTTCCCTTCTCCTTCTTCCCCCAGCCTAAATAAGGCTTTAAAAAGGTGTAAAGAATAATGTGGTAATTCTTCTAAAACAGTAACATGGAAATCATAAAACGTCTAGTCCTTCTGACACTTCGCTCTTCCAGGAGGGATTCATTGCAGCCTTGGCCTCCCAACCAGACACCGCGCACAGACTCCTGCTGCTCGACCTTGGCAGGTGTCTCGATGTCCACGGGGGTCCCCGGAGGCCGGAGCTCCATGGCAGGGCCGCCTGCAGCAGGACTGGCCCAGCCTTCCTCCCAGTGTGTCCTGGAGCCTCTTTATTCTGCCCGGGCCTCCCCACGCCACGGGCTCCCCTTCCCTCTGGCCCGGACGCTGCTCTCCTCACACCGGCAGCCGACTCCCGACCACACAGGCTCCCGCCAGGCCTTCAGTGACTGCTCCGGGTCGCAAACACCGCTCCCTCACTGGCCAGGTCCACCGCCTCCACCAGGCATGCGGAGGGCACCACAGAGAGGTTCCTGGCGGAACGGGAGGGGACTCGGGGGTGGCTGGGATCTCCCAACTCCTAACACCCTAGCGCTGCTCGTGCACGTGCGCGCTCTCTCTCTCCCTCTCATTTTCTTCTCTTCTTCAGGCCTTCCGCCCGGCTTTTACTTTCAGGCCTGGAATAGTTCTTCCTACAGACATTCTAGGAACCGGGCAAAGGACCAGGGTGCAAACAGGACAGAGCAAAGATGCTGTGTGTGTGGCACCCATGGGGAGCTGCTCAGGAGAAAGAGGACAGCCCCGAACCCCAGGAGCCAGGCTACGGCGAGTTCCCACTGAATGTGACAATCTCCCAGAGCGCCCACGTCAGACCACGCAACCATGCTGACACGAGACCAGAAGCAAAGAAACGAAGAGAAGACCACTTAACAATCTTGTCTAACCACAAACACAAGGTCACCGTGCAAACTATAGAAACCCCAAACGCCCCCTCTCGCAGCCAACGAGACTGTGTGACGGTGTCTGCACCAGTCACAGATTTGGCCCCAGAACTACCCTACTTCCTGCCAGCACCCAATCCAGAGCAAGCCCTCACCCAAATCACACACCCCGCAGTCCCCGAGGTGCAGGTCTCGTTTGGGGCACAGGAACAAACCCGACTTTGTTCAAGCCACAGGTGTGTTCCTAGTGACCTGTGGCCGGAGGACACAGGTAGAGGCGGCCACCCGAACAAAGCAGAAAAAGCCAGGTGAAAATCCAAACGACCAAGCCAAACACAGCCATTCTCCTTGCCTCCGCGCCACCACCCGGCACTCCCGAGCTGAGCACACACACACCCCAGGTCCCCGCAGGCCCCCGCAGGCCCCCGCAGGCCCTGACACAAGAGGCCCGGCGCCTCGGGCAGCACAGGCCTCTCCAGACCCACATGGAGCTCAGGCCTCGTGACCCCGGCAAGGCACACAGGTTCCCACTCACACCACGTCCTGGACAAAAAGGCAAATGCAGCTGACTCGACACGACACACGATGCTGGGCCCGAGCACTACACGGGTCACGCTGCCACGGTGACAAATCAACTCAAGACACACACAAAGAACGTGCAGGAGAGCAGGCTCCACGTCGGGCCTACTTCAAATGCAGGGCTCAAACTCCCAACCGTGAGATCAAGGCCTGAGCTGAGATCAAGAGCCCAACATTTATCCCACCAAACCATCATGAGCCCCTATTATGGCACATTTTTTTTTTAATTTTTTTTTTTCAACATTTATTTATTTTTGGGACAGAGAGAGACAGAGCATGAACGGGGGAGGGGCAGAGAGAGAGGGAGACACAGAATCGGAAACAGGCTCCAGGCTCTGAGCCATCAGCCCAGAGCCCGATGCGGGGCTCGAACTCACGGACCGCGAGATCGTGACCTGGCTGAAGTCGGATGCTTAACCGACTGCGCCACCCAGGCGCCCCTATGGCACATTTTTAAAAAGAGAATATAAAGATAACTTATTAAAGGACAGGAAAGCCCTAAGGATTACTTAATTTAGAAAAATAAAACTTTCGAGGGCAATCTCTACTGAACAGGACTACCTGCTCGCCATCTTCTGGAGAACGCAGAAACGAATGCCTTAAACAGACCTAACTTCGCCACCCAAGCTGCCCAACAGAGGACAGCAGCATTAAATGCCCACAGGAAACATGACATCTATTTTGGGGGGTCGCCAAGCCCTAAGGGTGACATGTGGATACAAAATCGTCTACCGGCCCTTCAGGGGAGGTCTGAGCACGGTCACGGACACGCCACATAAACAGGCCTTGTAGAGCCAACAACCAGAGACCACGTTCCAGTCAGTACAAAGTTCAGAGGCATCCCCACTGCCAAGGTGCCAGCCGGCAGCCACCGGGCCTGCTCCCCCTGCAGGGACAGTGTGGCCCAAAGGAAGGAGACCTTCCAGGCACCAATCTCCGCATTTGGGGCCGCCCCTCCGGGAGCCAATGAAACGTCCTCATCCGCAGGAGGCCAGCGGGCGCATCTTTAACTGCTACACAGCCGCTCTCCTCTCTGCTCAAAGTGCCCAGGACACCCGTCGGCTGGCGCGTGATGTGTCACACAGCACGTGTGAGCCATCTGAGGGCTAGAGTCGTGCCTCACCCCCTTAGCCGTTCAAGTGTCTGGCAGGAAAAGAGCACCTTACACAGAAGGGACACAGAAAGTTTAAGTCCTGCCCCAGAAGGACAACACCCTGCGGCTTGATTCAATCTGTCACTTTACCTGCGTGTGTTCTGGCATACAGAGCAGGGACCTTGCCAAGTCACCTTTGACTTACTGTGAGCCACTCCCTCAGAGAGAAAGGCCACACCCTGCCCGGACCCGTGAGTCACAGGAGGTGGCTCTCACTTCTCAGAAGTGACACCCCACCCTTCCAGATGGATCCAGTGGGTTAAAGACTCCTACTCTGTCTGTCAATAGGTTAGCAAATCCATTTAAAATCTGGAATTATCAAGCACCCATTGGGGACAGAAGAGTTTCCTAAACATGTTGAAGAACTCAAACCATTTGGTGATTATGAACTGATTTTCAAACCTTAATCAGTTAATTTTTAGCTGGACATTAACTGAGCACTCACTCATTCAAACCTCCCATTTTATAGTTCTGGTTACAATTCAATCGAAGGATAATCAGCAAAAATCTACAGCTCAAAGCAACTGGATTTGGCAATTCCTCCAGGAGAAAATAAATACAGAAGACAATGACTGTTGCATTCTAAAACTGTACTCAAAAGTATAAAAAAAAAACTATCATTACTAAAAACGGGAAGTTAAATTTAAAAACAAAAGATCTGGGAAGACTAGAACTATGGTTATGTTCACCCACACTACACCCCCAAGACGGTGACGGTCAGGTCCATCCAAGGGTTGACACCTGCCTTCTCCAGGGTGTCTCCTTGACCCTGACCCCTCTGGTCATCCGGAGTTGCTGAGAGCACACACAGCAACTTCTAGTCATTCGGGCCCAGCCAGCTGGGACGTGAAGAGCTCTCCAGATGTGCGTCTTCACCGCAGCAACACTGGAGTGTCTGTGACGTACCTGGACCCTTCTGTTAGCTTTATACATACTGCTCGTCTAATCCTATGTCGAGACAGGAGACAACTAGAGCCCTGAGGAAATCTGCCAGGGTCACAGAGCTGGGAAGCAAGGGCACAGGGTGGAAACCTAAGGAGTCCGTGCTAGTGCGTATTTATTCCTTTGGCTGGTTAGCCACTTGAGTCTCCAGAGTTATTTTCAAATACTTTTAAGACGAAGAACAAATGTGTAATGAGAGAAGCACACGATGCAAATAAGACAATTCCTAATTTAAAGAAAAGAGGCCTCTAAGCATATTTCCACCAACTCTCATTAGGTTTTGGTACACGGATCATTTAATCGTCTGAAATGGAAGCAAAACAATCTAGAAGTTTTTCTGACTGGACACTGTGGACATAATTTTACAAAACCGAAACCTGACTCTACACTGAGAAGATGTAAGTGCTAAAGCCAAAGGGTGGCTCAGACGGTCAAGCGTCTGATCGTGATCTCATGGTTCGTGAGTTCGAGCCCTGCATGTGGCTCTGTCAGCACAGAACCCGCTTCAAATCCTTGGTCTCCCTTCTCTCTCTGCCCTTGCATCTGCCGCCCCCCCACCCATGCTCGCAAAAATAAACATTAAAATAAATGATAATAATAAAGCCATAGAAAAAGGAGCATGAGTAACATAGAAAAATAATATTAAAGAGCATCTGGCTGGCTCAGTCGGTGGAACGTATGGCTCGATCTCAGATTCGTGAGCATGGAGCCCAATTAAAATTAAAAAAATAAAAAGAAAGAAAAAATAATATTAAACCCAAAAGACAAGTCACTAACTTGATTTTCAAAAACCTTAATCCTAACAGGGCACCTGGGTGGTTCAGTCAGTTACGCATCCGACTCTTGATTTTGGCTCAGGTCATGATCTCCCAGTTCAGGAGGTCGAGCCCCTCACTGGGCTCTGCGCTGAGGGAGCAGACCCTGCTTGGAATTCTCTCTGCCCCTCCCCTGTACACACTCTCACTCTCAAAATAAATAAATATTTAAAGGGGGGGGGGCGCCTGGGTGGCTCAGTCGGTTAAGAGTCTGACTTTGGCTCAGGTCATGATCTCATGGTTCATGAGTTCAAGCCCTGCATCAGGCTCTGTTGCTGACAGCTCAGAGCCTGGAGCCTGCTTTGGATTCTGTGTCTCCCTCTCTCTATGCCCCTCCCCTGCTCACACTCTAGCTCTCAAAAAATAAACATTAAAAAAAATTCTGGGGCGCCTGGGTGGCGCAGTCGGTTAAGCGTCCGACTTCAGCCAGGTCACGATCTCGCGGTCCGGGAGTTTGAGCCCCGCGTCAGGCTCTGGGCTGATGGCTCAGAGCCTGGAGCCTGTTTCCGATTCTGTGTCTCCCTCTCTCTCTGCCCCTCCCCCATTCAGGCTCTGTCTCTCTCTATCCCAAAAATAAATAAACGTTGAAAAAAAAAAAAATTAAAAAAAAAAAAATTCTAATAAATACATATATAAATAAACAAATGGCAACAATGGAAGCATGTAAACTGCACAGCACCATATTCTATACCAGGTTAAGACCAGAGAAATGAGAACAAGCCAACTCTGGGTTGGCATGTAGGGGACACATGCTACTGAACTAACATGAGCTTGCTACTACTCAGGATGCCCCAAAGATGGCGATACAGCAGACCCCTGAACAACACGGGGGGTGATGGGGGGGAAGCGTAAGGGGTGCCGACCCCCCCATGCAATCAAAAGTTCCCCAAAATTTAATGGCCTGCTACTGACTGGAAGCCTTACCAGTAACATCAACAGTCATATGTTAAGTACATTAGGTACTGCGTTCTTACACTAAAGTAAGCCAGAGAAAAAATTTCCCTCAGATCTGGAGGAAGAAACATACTCACTGAAATGTACCGACAGGCCTAGTCTAAGCGGACATGTGGAGTTCAAATGTGTTGTTCACGGGCCAACTGTGCAAGCAAACCCACAGGTGATGTGCAATTTCATATTCAGAAATCATATATTCTAAAGGACACATTAAAAATCAGTCACGATCCTTACTGTTTGCGGATAGGATAAGGGACGTAATCTGTCATAATCTTCTTGTCCAGCTGTATCCCATAAGCCCAGATTCACCGGTTTTCCATCCACCATAACATTGGCAGAGTAGTTGTCAAAGCTGCAGAATGGAGTAAAAATGGTTAGTCTTTAGCCATGGAGCATTGGGCACAGATCAGGGACTCGAGTGACTGTCCCAGCGAGGGCCCCAGAGGAGATGCACCAAGGCCAGGTGCAGTCTGGGGGTTGCCGGGCCAGGGGGCGGAGCTAATGTTGGAGGGAAACTGGGACGAGTGTAAGGGAAACAAACCAACACCTGGAGAAACTCGCCCAAGAAACAAAGGACAAGCTCCTCAATGTACCCGAAACAAAGCAGTGGCAGCAACAGGAACCTCTGCCTCTTCAACAGGACATTAAGATTCTTCTGCCCCAGAGAAACAGAGTATAAAATCAGTCCCTCTCTTTCAAATCCCACTTGCTGAGATTTTTCACATCCACATGTGGCTCATCTTCAGCAAGGTGGCGCGGCACGGAGCCACTGCACTGAGTCAGGGCGACAATTAGTCAGGTCGTGGTCATCCAGCCAGGCCTGCGACCCAAGCGCGAAGGGAACACGAAATGAACCTAATGTGAGAGGCCGTGGTGGACTGTTTCAGAGTGAGTGTACTGGGTTACATGCATACCAAGTCACCCCAGTGATTACTTAACGATAAGCAGAGGCCCAGGAAAGCCTGGCTGACAGGCAGAAAGTAAGGTGGACTTCCACAAAACCAAAGCAAACCACAAGTACCACCAAGTACTTCATTAAAAAGAAAACCTGGCATTGCCATTCAAATCAGGGCAAGTACCAAACAGGACCCAATACAGCAGCCTGTAAGATACAATTTTGGAAGCCACCTTCACACACTCTCGACACTGAAACTCAGGGACTTCCTAAACTGCGACGGCAAAGCCGAAGTCTGAGTAAGGCTCCGATGTGGCTTAACGAACGTTAACGACCACACTAGCTCCCATGAAGACAAGGTCTGGGGTATCGTAATTCTGCTTCTGTGAGAAAAGGACAGATTATTCAAATGAACAAGATCATAACTTTTTTATCTGGGAAAAAGAATCAGTGCCCACCTCCTATTGTACGAAAAAATAAATTCTAAATGAATTAAAGATTAAAGCGTTAGCCACAAAAATCTAGAAAACATACTTTTGCATCACTGAAGTAGGAATGGTCTTCCTAAGCAGGACATCAAACTCCATGCAGGTAGAGTGGCATATTTACATAAACACATCAAACTTCTTAGGGCGCCTGGGGGGCTTAGTCTGTTGAGCGTCCGACTTTGGTTCAGGTCATGATCTCACAGTTCACGGGTTCAAGTCCTGTATCGGGCTCTGTGCTACCAGTGCGGAGCCTGCTTCGGATCCTCTGTCCCTCCCACTCTCTCTGCCCCTCCCCTGCTCATGCTTGTTCTCGAAAATAAATACTAAAAAAAATTTTTTAAACAAAAAAAAGTCAAACTTCTTTATGGCAGAAGACCTCATAATGAAGTTCAAAGAGACAGAGGGCAAAGGAGAGACAGAGGAATTGATATTTCTTGTACACAGAAGTTCCATCAGTAAGAAAAAAATCTCAATAAAAAAATAAGCAAAGGATTTCAACAGTCCATCCACACAAGACTACAAATGGACAGTGAACATTTGAGGGATTTCAACCCCACCGGGGATCAGAAATGCAAATGAGAAAGTAACTTTTTCAACTCCTGTCACCCACAGTCCAACCAGAGGAGCCGGCTTCAGTCACAGCTGGTCCAAGTACAGCCTTTGGGCAGCACATGGGTAGTTAACCTATCAGAAATCAAAATATCCATTCCCTCTGGATTTGGCACACCTCCACTTGTCATCATCTATCACATGTGCACAAAGACGTGTGCAATGATGTTCAACACGGCAAAAAAAACCCAAACAAACCCCATGACCAGTGTACTGTATCAGCTACAGTAGTTCAAAGTCACCTACAGTGATCATGATTTAGTTCTACCTACATGTGTAGATTAGGAAAGTCCCCACCATAAAACCAGAACAACACGGACAGTATGATCCCACTTCTGCAAAACTTTGGGCAACACTGCAGCGCACATGTTGTGCTCGACAAGGTCAGCATGGGTGGGACTTGAGGTGTTTCCTCTACTAGGATGGCAGCTGTGAGGACAGAGCAGGGTGACGTGCTACACAGGGCTCCCTAGTAATCCTATCATCGGAAAAACACTTCCATCTCCACCCAATTCTGCTGCGGAGAGGGAATAAACAGCTCAGTGGCCAATTCCGTCCTCCCGTAACTGCCCCCAGCACCACCCTGTTTCAGTTCCACAGCCTGATAACTCAACAGTGACATGGAACCATTGGGATCACTTGCCAGAAAAGGCCAATCACAATAGAACAGACTATTTCATGTTCTGGCTCCTTGATCCTTCACACACAGATGCTCGAGTGCCAAATTTATATGAAACTCTTACTATATCCAGTCTTCACACTTCGGTTTATTAACTTTGTTTCCTGAATGTCTAAAAACCAATTAGGAAAGCTGTGTGTTTCATCACAATGCAGAAACTTTACATCAGATTAAGTATTTTTTAAAAGCCCGATTCTCTTATTAATCAGACTTTGGTCAACGTTCACGTTTAAGTGGAAAACTAATCAGATCTGTTCATGTAAGAATTAAGAATGCCTTTACAGCAAAACAAAGGTCAAAAGAACTAAAAAAACACATCACAAGTAAATTCCTTATTTAACTCCAGATACTTACACAGTGGGGATATATTCTCCAGGAAACGCATTGGTTGTGTAACTGATCAGTAGGCACGTTTTACCTACGGCTCTAAGGAAAGAGAAAAACAACGATATAAGTTGCTTAGTCAACATGAATGTAATTCTTTCATTACTCTGTTAAACTTACAGGAAAAAAATCAAGAAGTATACACCAAGTACTTAGCATTAAACAGTTTCTGTAACCTTCTACTGAAGCCTACACATTTTCTATCCTGAAATTTAAAGTAAACAAACTCGAATTTCTCAAAAAGGAGCCTTCCTGCTCTGCTTAGGAATTAGCATTCACAGAACCAGCTGTTAATTAAGCACAGGTTGAAGAGGAACGATAGTTTAAAAGGGAAAGTCTCTTCTGCGACTATGTGTAGGAGTCTCTCATCTGAGCATCTTCAATTCTATCCTCAAATCACTTTGATGCGTCCTAATATGCAAACACAGCCTTCCTCTGCAACTTCCACTTGGCTGCTAAGTAATACATTTTGCAGCCTCAGAGTGGTAGCTCAAACCCACCACCTTTTAAAGCCTTCCCTCTGGCACCAGTAATGACTGTTCTCTTAACAGAGTGCTTAGTCACTAACCACCGCACACAGAACTGTGAGCCACAAAGAGCCATACAGAACTCACTTTAACTCATCTGTATTCATTTGCCACTCCGCAACCCCCATCCTCACACATCACCATAAGCCTTTAGAGCGGCTAACACAATATATTCCAGACATATTAACTAACGGCTCAGGGACGCTGGCATAAACTTCGCAAAGCTGCAAAGAGGAGAAAGTAAAAAAGAATCGTGTAGAAATTGTCCAGAGACAGAAGGCCCTCCCGCACCACTACTGGGGGACACAGTGTACCACGGGGCAGAGGTCAGACTGGTGGCTTGGAGTCTTCCAACCACTTGAAATTTTCATAAGAATATATCACCTACAAATTAAGATCACTGTGCCCTTAGCCAAAAAATGAGTTCCAAATTTGACATTTCTCAGGGTGACTTCAGGGGCTTCTGAGAGCCTGTGTCCCAGGCCTAAGTTTTCACTAAATGCTCTCCTTACTATACTTGATCTTAGCCAGAAGGCTGAGAAGCGATATAAATGCTCTCCTCACACAATGAAGCTCTGAGCTGTAAGAATTTGTTGTCCAATCGCAACTACTATGAATTAGGATTCACCATAAAGAAGTTAAGTGCTTTTCTATTTTCTTAGCACTCTTAGCTTAAGGCAAAAACCTCTCTGCGAAGACAGATTACAGGCCCATCCGGTTTGCCAATACTTGTTTTACTCATAACATTATTAAGGGCTTAAAAATTAGAACTCCCCCACCCTGAAGACCTCACAGACTCAAACATTACATTACATCATCAGGAAGTAGCTCCCAACTCCTAAAGGCTTTCTCAACAAAAATGACTCATTGACCATACATTTTGTTAAAAGCTTACAATGTCAAACCTATATAAGCAGGAGGCGGAGATCCATAGTCATTAGCCTAGATTTGAGACCCAGGATCAACTCTGTATCACTTACTAGGCTGGTCTTTTTTGTAAGTTTCAACTCCCTTATGCCTCAGTTTTTTCAACTGTAAAATGGATGCAAAACTACCAACTCCATCACAAAACTACTGAAAGCATGAATTCTATTTCAATCTATACCAACAAAGTGTGTGCTATGCAAGGAAGTATACCAGGTACTGAAGATATTCCAAGGAACAAAACTTCATGGAATTTGTGCAGTTATTTTTTTTTTAATGTTTGTTCATTTTTTGAGAGAGAGTGAGACGGAGTGTGAGCGGAGGAGGGACAGAGAGAGAGGGAGACCCAGAAACTGAAGCAGGCTCCCCAGGCTCTGAGCTGACAAGCCCAGAGCCTGACACAGGGCTAGAACTCACGGATGCAAGATCATGACCTGAGTCGAGGTCAGATGCCCAACAAACTGAGCCACCCAGGTGCCCCATTTGTGCAGTTATTAAAGTAAAAAAATGAAGAGTGCATGGGGCACCTGGGTGGCTCGGTCTGTTAACATTGAGACTATTGATCTTGGCTCAGGTCAAGATCTCATGGTTCGAGGGACCAAGCCCTACACTGACAGCACAGAGCCTGATTGGGATTCGCCCTCTCCCTCTCTCCGCCCCACTCACACTCTCTCTCAAAATAAATAAATAAAACTTAAAAAAAAAAATAGGGGCGCCTGGGTAGCTCAGTCGGTTGAGCGTCCAACTTCAGCTCAGGTCATGATCTCAGTTTGTGAGTTCAAGCCCCGTGTCAGGCTCTGTGTTGACGGCTCAGAGCCTGGAGCCTGCTTCAGATTCTACGTCTCCCTCTTTCTTTGCTCCCCCACCCCCACGCTCTGTCTCTCTCAAAAATAAGTAAACATTTAAAAAAAAAAACTCGAAGAAAAAATGAAGAGTGCAGTCATTAGTGTTACTAAAGATGGTGTGGGGGATGCCTGGCTGGCTCAGTCCCTAAAGCATCTAGCTCTTGATCTCAGGGTCCTGAGTTTGAGCCCCACGTTGGGTGTAGAGCCTACTTAAAAAAAAAAAAAGGTATCTTTAGGGGCATCTGGGTGGCTCAGTGGGTTAAGCAACAGACTTTTAATTTCAGCTCAGGTCTTGATCTCGGCTTCGGGAGTTCAAGCCTTGCATTTGGTTCCACACTGGGTGTGAAGCCTACTTTAAAAAAGGCGAGGGGGCAGTGGCGGGGGGGGGGGGGGCGCCTGGGTGGCTCAGTTGGTTCAGCATCCGACTTCAGCTCAGATCATGATCTCACAGCTCGTGAGCTCAAGCCCCACGTAAGGTTTTGTGCTAACAGCTCAGAGCCTGGAGCTTGCTTTGGATTCTGTGTCGCCCTCTTTCTCTGCCCCTCCCCTGCTCGTACTCTGTCTCTCTCTCTCTCAAACATAAACATTAAAAGAAAAATTTTTTAAGATTCAAAGGGATCTAACCTAGTCTTGGAGCTGATAGAGGTCGCAATGTACGCTGAACCCTAGGAGGAATGGGGACATGACAGGAGGAACATTCTAGGCAAAAACAGCAGCATTGATGGGGAGGCCCAGAAGCCCAGCACAACTGAAGAACCAAGAACTAAGGGGGAAGCAGCAAAGGAAACTCTGAGGAGGCTGTCATCTCTTCTTGTTAAGGACATGGGACTTGATCCTACTCGGGAAGTCCCAGAAAGTTTTTAGTTGCCAAGAAACCATTAAATTTGCATTTTTAGAAGCAGTCTCCAACTGCAGTGTGGAAAAGAGGACTGAGGAAGGAAGCTGGGACTGGAGACAGAAAAACAAGAGTGGTCTGAACCAACGAGGGAGATTCAGGGTAAAAAGAAGTGGGCCATTTCTAGAGCTTCCTAGGCGTGTGGCAGAACAAGATGGCCCAGCCATGGGCTGGATGTGGTAGCTGAGGAAGAGAACGGAGTCTAAGGCCATCATTGCTGAGCCTCTTTTCAAAATTACAAATGTGACGGGGCGCCTGGGTGGCGCAGTCGGTTAAGCGTCCGACTTCAGCCAGGTCACAATCTCGCGGTCCGTGAGTTCGAGCCCCGCGTCGGGCTCTGGGCTGATGGCTCAGAGCCTGGAGCCTGTTTCCGATTCTGTGTCTCCCTCTCTCTCTGCCCCTCGCCCGTTCATGCTCTGTCTCTCTCTGTCCCAAAAATAAAATAAAAACGTTGAAAAAAAAAATTTAAAAACAAAATTACAAATGTGTAAAAATGTAATAGTTACTGCCTCTTAACATCAAGGATAAGAGGCTATAAAGGTTTTAACAGTTATGATAAAACGTCATGGTAGTACTTCCTTTAAGAGTACTGTCCCAAATCTCTTCCATATGTATAGGAACAAAGCCATTACTATAAATATGACCCACTCTGTTTCAAAAGTTCTAAGATCTTGGGGCGCCTGGGTGGCTCAGTCGGTTAAGTGTCCAACTTCGGCTCAGGTCATGATCTCACAGTCCGTGAGTTGGAGCCCTGCGTTGGGCTCTGTGCTGACAGCTCAGAGCCTGGAGCCTGTTTTGGATTCTGTGTCTCCCTCTCTGACCCTCCCCTGTTCATGCTCTGTCTCTCTGTCTCAAAAATAAACGTTAAAAAAAAATTTTCTTTAAAAAGAGGTGGACGCCTAACGGACGGTGCCATCGGGCGCCCCAAAACTCAACCAGTTTTTAATAATAATAAAAAAAAAAAAACAAAAGCTCTAAGATCTCTTTTCCTGAAACTTCACCTTTAGCCGAGGCATCATCTTTTGAAAGGTTTAACTGCAAAGGAATTCAAGGTATTGGCATACCCTGATAGGCTGAAATTTTATTACCAACCATTACAGCTATAAACTAATCTGTAAGAAATTATTAAATTATAAAATTCCTACTTAATTAAGTACATGTCCAAATGCTGATTTAAATATTTAGTTTTAAAAAGACAGATAAAAAGAAAAAAATAATGGTGATTTACCTCCCATTAGTGTTATTTATCCACTCCTTTTAAAAACACTCCACAAATAAACTCTAGAGGCCAAAGTCAACACAGCTCCCACGCGACGAATGGAAGCTGCATTTGGTCACAACCTTGACTGATGCGGCCAAGAACCTCTGAAAGTTACTATCTGGTTTGGAATTTCCACTTTTATATATGCTACCACGGAGTTCAACCTCTTTTTAATCCTTGAAAGCTGCCACAACTGTAGAAAATGAACACGAATCTACTGAAAGAAAGTTCATGTGAGTAACATTTTTTTAAGCCTATGTGTGCCTCTCCTGCTCTAGTAGAAATTACAAAGATTAAAGCCAGTAACTCATGTTCCTATTATGTTCTTCATTTTCCCATTAGGAGAACTTCAAGGAAACGTTTAAAATTTGGAGGGGAGGGGCGCCTACCTATTGGGTGGCTCAATAGGCTGAGTGTCTCTGAGTTTGACTCAGCTCATGATTTCACGGTTCATGAGTTCTCCCACATCAGGCTTGTTGCTGTCAGTGAAGAGCCCCGCTTCGGATCCTATCCCCCTCTCTCCCTGCTCCTCCCCCACTCGCGTTCTCTCAAAAATCAACAAACGTTTAAAAAAAAAAAAAAAAAGATACACTGATCTTAGGACTCAAAGACCAGATTTCTCCAATGAGAAAATAAGGGGCCTGTATTGCTGTCTAAAAGTACCTAGATCCTGGGGCACCTGGGTGGCTCAGTTAAGCGGCGGAATTCAGCTCAGGTCATGATCTCATGCTCATGAGTGCAAGCCCCGCATCAGGCTCTGCGCCCACAGCATGGGGCCTGATGGTTGGGATGGTCTCCCCCCCAACCCCTCCCGCTACTCCCACCACTTGCACGCACTTTCTAATAAACTTTAAAAAACAATAAAATTTAAAAAGGTACCTAGTTCTTAACGATATATTAATAGAACATAGTGGAATGTGAAAGTATTAAATATATATTCATATTTATTGCATCAATGAAAGACCCTGAATGAAAGTCCTCAATTTACCCTGTGAAATGGGGTTTGGGAACTCTCCAATTGTAGGCCTTCAGTAAATGCATAACCATGCAAAGAATAAATTCAGGAAATACATGAATAGAGTAGTTTAGCGCACAAAAACACAAAACCCAATGTGAAATTTTGATATTGTCACTAACAGGGACATCATAACCAACTTAGGAAAACCAGCCATTATCACCATTGGAGGCTTCAAAATATTCAAAAACTGGGTAGCTTCTAGAACCCTCAAGGCTGAAGATGCTACCCCTAAGAGAGTCCAATTCTGAAGTAGCCTTTAAGCTACAGGGGAAACCCTCCCCCTTCTAGAAACACCAAACCCAATCCTAGAATAGTTATTATCTGGATCTGCGGAAGATACAAAAAAGTTCAAAAAAGACTTTTTTTTTTTAATTTTTTTTTTTCAACGTTTAATTATTTTTGGGACAGAGAGAGACAGAGCATGAACGGGGGAGGGGCAAGAGAGAGGGAGACACAGAATCGGAAACAGGCTCCAGGCTCTGAGCCATCAGCCCAGAGCCCGACGCGGGGCTCGAACTCACGGACCGCGAGATTGTGACCTGGCTGAAGTCGGACGCTTAACCGACTGCGCCACCCAGGCGCCCCAAAAAGACTTTTTATCTAACTGCATATCAGCCTCATTCTTCTTCAAAATCAAATCCTCTTAAAATATGCCCTGATAATGGGAAGATATGTCAATATCAATATAGCAAAATACTGATTACAAAATCTAAGTGGCAGGTGTTCACTACACAATTCTTTCAACTTTTCTGTATCTCTGAAGTTTTTCATATTTAGATGTGGAAGGAAAAATACTCCTCTGATGACATGCGGTAATTGCCCCAGTAGCAGGATTCCTGATAAAACATCTCCTTTTTAGGAAGACTAAAAATTACAAGAACTACCTGGTGAGGCAGAGGTGAAAAAGTAGGAGGCACTAATACGTTAGATGATTAATGCAAAAGAAAGAACATCATAAAAAGTGGCTTTAAGTTCTCTAAAAATGGATTCCTGATACTCCTCTAATGAATCCAACCCCAAACTTTTACTGGGATTATCATTTGAAAGTTAAAAAAAAAAAAAAAAAAAAAAAAGCATACGTATAATTTTAACCACCAAGATCAGAGTCAAACAACAAATCTAAACTTAGGGGCGCCTGGGTGGCTCAGGTCATGATCTCACAGTTCATGAGTTCTAGCCCCACATCAGGCTCTGTGCTGACAGCTCAGAGCCTGGAACCTGCTTTGGATTCTGTGTAGCCCTCCCTCTCTGCCCCTCCCCTGCTCACACTCTCTCTCTCAAAAATAAATATTTAAAAAAAATTTTTTTAAACAAATCTAAACTTAGAAGCCAGTGCAGGGGCGCCTGGGTGGCGCAGTCGGTTGAGCGTCCGACTTCAGCCAGGTCACGATCTCGCGGTCCCTGAGTTCGAGCCCCGCGTCGGGCTCTGTGCTGATGGCTCAGAGCCTGGAGCCTGCTTCCGATTCTGTGTCTCCCTCTCTCTCTGCCCCTCCCCCGTTCATGCTCTCTCTCTGTCCCAAAAATAAATAAACGTTGAAAAAAAAAATTAAAAAAAAAAAAAAAAAAAAAAAAAGAAGCCAGTGCAGAATTCAAACACCTTTACAACAGGTCAAACACAAACATATGGAACCCCATGCTCAAGGCAAAACACACAGACAATTCACGAAGCACTTAAATTCATGGATCAGACCATCAGTGATTGTTCAATGGAAACAAGTAGAGAGGAACTGGTGCATTCCTAAAAAGATGACATCATCATGGAAGGTATTTTTTATGCTCAACTAAAAACATTCCTGGACAGCAATGCCTAAATTAGACACTGGGCTGGAGAGACTACTAGCCCAATCTGGAGTGAACTAAGAGGGGTTTCATTCACTCCCAGCCTTCTGGTCAACCAAAGCCAAAACAACACTATTAAAAATGGTTTAGGGGTGCGTGGGTGGCATCCAAATCTTGATTTTGGCTCAGGTGGTGAGCTCTCGGTTCATGAGTTTGAGCCCCATGTCAGGCTCTGGATACTGTAGAGCCTACTTAGGATCTTCTCTCCCTCTCTCTCTCTGTCCCTCCCCTGCTCACTCATGCCTTCTCTCTCAAAATAAATAAACATTTAAAAAAATGGTTTAGGGAGAGACACCTGGGTGACTCAGTCGGTTAAGCCTCCCAACTCTTGATTTCAACTCAGGTCATGATCTCATGGTTCGTGGGTTCAAGCCCCACATCAGCCTCTGTGCTAACGGTGCAGAGCCTGCTTGGGATTCTCTCTCTCAAAATAAAATTTAAAAACATTAAAAACTTTTTTTTTTAATGGCTTAGCAATATCTGAATGTGAGATGCTGTCTTACCTAAGTAAAACTGAGAGAATCTTGGGGGCAGATGTCCATCAAATAAGAATGACAGACCCTGTGTTCAAGAAGGACTAACAGAATTAGGACCAAGAGAAGGATTAATAACATAAAAAGTATCAAAATTTCAACTCACATTTTGTACTCAATGCCAACTGAATTGCTATATAGAAAATAATCCATAAGAAGAATCTAGGCTAATTGATCCTAGTTATAATATGATTATGACATGGCTTCTAACTGTAGTTCCCAAGAATATTTTTTTAAATAAGGAAGCTTGCAATTTGTGCAATTTCAATTTGCCTTTACTGCTTAAACTGCCCTTAATTGCCTCAGATTCCCCACCATGGAGTTCTCTGCCCCACAAAATGTAGACCTACATTTACAGCTTTAACAACTTTTGAATAAAAGAACACTCCAACCATATCATCAGGCTGATGTTTTGTTTGGGTAAAAGCAGAAAAATATTTTTGGTATGGAAAATTATGTGTCTAAATTTTTCACTGAAGTAATGTTTGCTATATGCCGTCCCTTAAAGTAACAGAGGGAGCACATGGCTGGCTCAGTTGGCAGAGCATGAGACTCTTGATCATGGGGTCGTGAGTTCGAGCTCCACACTGGGTGTAGAGATTACTTGAATAAATGAATAAATCTTTAAAAATAAATAAATACCTTACATTTTTTTAATCCACTTTTAACAGGATTCTTAGCCCCCCAGTCTACATCAATGTCAAATACGAAAAAAACTAACTGAAAACTTTAAGCCAAGCCAAGAACTGTCTTATACCTACCACTCCCCTCAGAGTCCCTCAGTGCCTCGGAGTAAGAGAAACAGCACGTACTCCGCACAGGGCAGACACCTGGGAGGCACTTCTTATCCAGCATCTGGTTTAATCCTCACAAATTCAACTTGAGGCACCTGTCTTGTGGAGGATGACTGATATGCCCAGGGTTTCCCCCTAAGCAGCGGGGTAGAGACTTGAAGGAAGGATCCAGATCCCACAGTAGGCGTTCAACAAGTATGCGACTAGATAAACAAGCCAATACAAACAGCAGAGGTCCATAATCTGTAAGCGTTAAATATATCTGCTGTGCTTATGTTTTAGTTCCAGAAATTTTCAATTAAGGATATTACATAGGATATTACTAGGGTTATTGGATTATCAGCAATTTGGCGTTTTTAAAAACTAGTATTATTTCATATTCTAAGCATTACTGATTGAACATTTTTAATTTTTAATATTTTCTGGTATTTTTTTAACGTTTATTCATTTTTGAGAGACAGAACATGAGCAGGGGGAGGGGCAGAGAGACAGAATCTGAAGCAAGATCCAGGCTCCGAGCTGTCAGCACAGAGCCTGACGAGGGGCTTGAACTCCTGAACCATGAGATCATGACCTGAGCTGAAGTTGGATGCTCAACCAACTGAGCCACCCAGACGTCCCAACATTTTTAATTTTTTTTTTAAATTTTTTTTTCAACGTTTATTTTTATTTTTGGGACAGAGAGAGACAGAGCATGAACGGGGGAGGGGCAGAGAGAGAGGGAGAGACAGACTCGGAAACAGGCTCCAGGCTCCGAGCCATCAGCCCAGAGCCCGATGCAGGGCTCGAACTCACGGACCGCGAGATCGTGACCTGGCTGAAGTCGGACGCTTAACCGACTGCGCCACCCAGGCGCCCCCAACATTTTTAATTTTTAAGAGAAATTCACTTAAAGCGTTAAGACAACTTGATAAACGTTTAAACTTCACTTAAACAGTTTACTGACTTCCCTATTAAGTAACTGAACATTCCCCCCCACCCTGATGAAAATAAAACTTTCTTCTGAAGGGTTTAAAAAAAAAAAAAAGGGTACCATACATATTCCCAAATAGGTGGGAGGTGTAATTGTTGGCTATATACATAGAACCATGAAGTGTTAATGTTTCGCATGTTGACTCTGACAAATCCCAGATGGGCATCTTTTAAAAATCAGTTCAACTGTACCCACATCTGAATTAGCTGTGGAAACAATTTCGAATGTGTAATTTGCAACAATCTAAACAAAGCCAATTCACAACGGGAGAGGCATAAAAGCCGCATCAGTCCTAATGACAAGTTTGGGGAATATTAATCAAAAGATAGAGCGATGCCAGAACGCTTCCTTCGACTTTACAAAACTTGAAAAATGCACCCACCGCCTTCTGAATTTCATGAAACTGGTAGTAATTCTTGGAGCTTCCTTGTTAACACTCAACTACTCTAGCCCTGCTGAGACACACAATTTTGCTCGGATTACACTGAGATTCTTGTTTCTATGGGAGGAGGAAAAAAAAACTGCATAAGCCAAGTCTTGTCTTCCTCTAGGGCCTGTAACCACCACAGACAGTAATGAAAAGAAATGCCTTGAGTCACAGGGCAGCTCCGCTCAGGGAGCCTGTTCTGCTACATCCCATACCTAATGCAAGAAGCGAAAGCCAATTTTTTTTTTTTTTTATGACCACACCACGTTCAGAGAAAAGAACAGTCTTAATCACACCCGACTCCTCGCAGCTAGAATCTCAGAAGTTTCTCCACGTTAAGAGCAAAAATAATCACCTAAAAAAAAAAATCTTAACAAGTGGCCAAGTGCAAGCGGAAGATAGCCCGTGGTAAATCAGTTTAGGGCCACCAAACCCGCCCAGGCAAACATTCGTCCGGTATTATCGACCTGACCGCCGGGACACACGGAAGGTCTCAACCGGGCTCGAGGTTGATGTAAAAGCCCAGAAAGGGTCGTTTTCTGAAAAAGGCAACTCCAAGCCCACCGGTGTCCAGGCGGACGAGGGAGGGTGGCGGCGCGGCTGGGGGGGTCCCACCCGGCGATCAGCGGGCCCGACAGAAGGCGGGAGGGTGGAGTTCACTTTTCCCTCCGGCCGCGGGTCGGCGACCCCCTCCCCCACCAAAAAAAAAAAAAAAGGTGGGGGGGTAGCCGGAACCAGGCCCATGCCGCCCGGTCCCGGGGGTAGTGAGTGGCGGCCCGCGCCCCACGCCACGCGCGGCAGAGAGGCCGGCTCCGACCCCGGGCGAGCCCGCCCGGCCCCGGCCCGCGCACTCACCCGTCTCCCACCACCACACACTTGATGGCCTGCATCTGGGCCGCTCGCTGGGCCGCGGCGGCGGCCGGGCGCTGAGGCGAGAAGCGGCGCACTCGGGACGCGGCGGGCGGGCGGGCGCGCGGCTGCGGGCGGCGGGGCGCGGAGTGCCGGGGCCGCTGTCCACGCCGCCTCGCCCTCCGCCAACGGGAAGCCGGAGCCCAGCAGCGGCCACCACCCAAAGCTGGGGAAAACTGCGGAGAAACAGGAAATGGCCGCTCCACTCACATCCGGTCTCCCCTCCCCCCCGCGCGCGGGCGCGCCGCTCCCAGGCTCCGGGGCGGGGTCGCTCCTGCCCGCGCGCCTCCCGAGCTTCCTGCCGGCTTCGGGGATGCTCGGGAGACGCTCGGGAGCGCTCGGCTCAATTCGAGGGCGCTCGGCTCGGGGGCGGGGCGCGGGGCCGGCTGGCCGCCATCTTCGTGCCGCCTGATGATTGGCCTAAGTCTAGCCTTCTTCGGTGATATCCTTAACTTAGGAGAGGAGGAGGTTCCTCCTGAGAATTCGGAACCTGAAACTCTAAAGAAGGAAATACCACACTACCATTTTTCAAAGAAAACTCCTGTTCATTAGGTCAAAAATATGTTGAAATTTGTTGGCTCACGTATGCATTTTGTTTCCAGCATGCTGAGCGTTTACTATGCCCTATGCTTTGTACGAGTTCTGGAGATAATGTTCTGTAGGCAGACCATTAAGGTGCCAATATTTGGGATATTTGCTTTCAGTTCTCCCTTCCTTCCTTCCTTTTGCAGGCTCCATGTCCACCATGGGGCTTGAACTCGTGACCCTGAGATCAAGAGTTGCGTGCTCTGCCAACTGAGCCAGTCAGGAGTCCCTCTTGGTTACTTGTGTATGCAACATCATGTTGTATGTATGTATGTATGCATGCATGTATGTAATCTACACCTAAGGTGGAGCTCGAACTCAAAATTCCATGATCAAGAGTTGTACGCTCCTCCAGCTGAGAGAGCCGAGCGCACCTGTAACGACGTTTTTTGTATTTATTTTTTAACATTTATTTATTTTTGAGACAGAGAGAGACAGCATGAATGGGGGAGGGTCAGAGAGAGGGAGACACAGAATCCGAAACACGCTCCAGGCTCTGAGCTGTCAGCACAGAGCCCGACGCGGGGCTCATACCCACGGACTGCGAGATCATGACCTGAGCGGAAGTCGGCCGCATAACCGACCAGCCACCCAGGCACTCCTGTAACAACATGTTTTGTTTTGTTTTTTTTTAATTTTTTTAACGTTTATTTATTTTTGAGACAGAGAGAGACAGAGCATGAATGGGGGAGGGTCAGAGAGAGGGAGACACAGAATCTGAAACAGGCTCCAGGCTCCGAGCTGTCAGCACAGAGCCTGACGTGGGGCTCGAACTCACGGACCGCGAGATCGTGACCTGAGCCGAAGTCAGCTGCTCAACCGACCAGCCACCCAGGCGCTCCTGTAACAACATGTTTTAAACAGAATGTAGAAACACTGAACCGTTGGGACATTTTCAATGGCCCGTTGCTATTCAGTGCCATTATGCACATGTCCCTTAACCAATTCATGTATTACTGGACAGTGGAATTGTCCCTATTTGAGAAACAGTGCTGAGCTGGGCATGTTTGTGCCAGAATCTTCACAGTTTGATTTCTTTAGACTACACGACCCAAAATGGAGTTTTTAAAACTTCCATACCTGTTGTTGCATTGCCCTCCTGCAAAGTGGTAACTGGTTCACCACCCACCAGCTCTGTTTGAGAACAGACCCTCCAGGGGAGTTGATTTCCAATGACATTTTTACCTGGAGATCTTCTTTTTCTAGAATTCACTCTGTTGAAGTAACAATGTTCTGAAATCAGACCTTCTCTACATGGGTTTTTTCTTTTCTTTTTTTTAAAGCATCTTTGTCTTGCAGTTATTTCAAAATAATATGGTCCTGGGGCAAAGGACATCTCCTTTTCACTGTTCCTAAAGCTCTCCCTTAAAGAGGAGTCAAAATTTTAAGGGCACTAGAGCAACAGCGTCCCCTTTGCTGGTAAAAGTATCCAGGGAATCTTTAAAAAAATTTTTTTTTTGTTTTTAATGTTTGTTTTTGACAGAGAGACAGAGCGTGAGCAGGGGAGGGGCAGGGAGAGAGGGAGACACAGAATCCGAAGCAGTCTCCAGGCTCTGAGCTGTCGTCAGCACAGAGCCTGACACAGGGCTGGAGCTCACAGATTGCAAGATCGTGACCTGAGCTGAAGTTGGCCGCTCAGCCTACTGAACCACCCAGGTGCCCCAAAAATATCCAGGGAATCTGTGACCAACATAAACTTCGCAGTCTAAATACAGGAGCAAATAAAAGGGTGGGGCCTCAGGTCAATAATTTACTTCAATCGAACAAATAGTGGAGGGCTGCACTTGCCTAATGGACTGATAGTAAATGAAATAGATAGAGACATAGTTGCCAGGATACCGGGCCCACTCTTCTCCCTGTTAAGTGGGGTATAAACATAGTGCTGACATCAGGGACCAAAAACTGTATTCACACTAATAAAAAGGGCTTTCATCAAAAAGATAAGAGTGGAAAGGAGGCATTGGGTAGGATTTCTGGTGGGTCTTGATGGAATAAGAATTTTCCATAGTGAGAACAAAGGCCTGGGCATTAGAAGCCATCCTCACATGTGACTCCAAGGGAGCCATGCCTTTGAGCTGCTCTGGGTCTGGAATCCAGAGAGGTCATCAAAGGCTGTCTTGAGGACGGACTTGATTCTGATACATGTGTTTTTGAGCCAACAGGCAACACAGCCCACATTCAGATCATGATTTCTCTAGATTGGTAAAGTGAGAGTCCACTGCCCAAGAGGTTTGACTGTGTCTATACAATAACAAAATCAGCGTACAACTCACATATGAAAATACACTGATTCAAAACTGAGTTTATTTAAAAGTTTAAGGGGCGCCTGGGTGGCTCAGTCGGTTAAGCGTCTGACTTCAGCTCAGATCATGATCTCACAGTTGATGAGTTCAAGCCCCGCGTCAGGCTCTCTTCTGTCTATTGGCTCAGAGCTGCTTTGGATCCTCTGTCCCTGTCTCTCTCTGCCCCTCCTCTGCTTATTCTCTCTCTCTCTCTCTCTCTCTCTCTCTTTCAATAAATAAATAAATAAATAAATAAATAAATAAATAAAACTGAATTTAATAAACTTTAAAAAAAATAATAAAACTTAATTTAAAACTTCTCCACGTTTGACCTTGAGTAATGTTCTCCATGGCAACAAATGGGCCAAAAAAAATTAAAATTAAAACTAGTGACACCTGGGTGGCTCAATCAGTTGAACGTCTGACTTTGGCTCAGGTCATGATCTTCCAGTTTGTGAGTCTGAACCCTACATCAGGCTCTCTGTTGTCAGTGCAGAACCTGCTTCAGATTCTCTGTCTCCCTCTCTCTCTGCCCCTCCCCCGTTCCCCCTTTTTCTCTCAAAAATAAATATTTTAAAGAGTTAAAAAAAAAGATGCTAGAAGGGGAGGCTGGTAGAGGGAACCCCAGCACTGAATGGCAATTACAGGAAAAATTGTCAATTAGAGACACCTAACAGAAGAGTCTCAACAGAAAAGAACCACTCATTACAGGGCCCAATGGGGAGACACATACATTGCATCTCTTATAAGAAATCAACCACCCCTGCCACTCAGCCAATGGGAAATCGTCATCACTGGCAACTCTTGCTTCTCTCCAGTGGGGTTTTATTCAAAACAACCTCTCCCTGGAGAACCTGAGTGGCTCAGTTGGTTGAGCATCGACTTTAGCTCAGGTCACGATCTCACGGTTCCTGAGTTCCAGGCTCACTGTTGTCAGCCCAGAGCCTGCTTTGGATCCTCGATCCTCTGTACCCTTCCTTCTCTTTGCCTCACCCCCAAGTGGAGGTGTGTGCTCTCTCTCTCTCTCTCTCTCTCTCTCTCTCTCTCTCTCAAAAACAAAACAAACAAACAAAAAAAAAAACTCCCAACTTCCTCCTTCACCATAAAATAATGTTCCTCTCCTTTGTTTATCAGACTGTCCAGTGGTTTTGCTGTAGCCTCCTTGTCCTCAATTGCAATTCTCTGCTATTCCCAAATAAACTCATTTTTACAGGTAAAATGGCAGTTTTATTGTGTGTGTTTAAAGATATGGTTTTTAGGGGCACCTGGGTGGTTCAGTCGGTTGGGCGACCGACTTGGGCTCAGGTCAGGATCTCTCAGTTAGTGGGTTGGAGCCCTGGATCAGACCCTGTGCTGACAGCTCAGAGCCTGGAGCCTGCTTCAGATTTTATGTCTCCCTCTATCTCTCTGCCCGTCCCCTGCTCATGCTCTGTCTCTCTCAAAAATAAATGTTTAAAAAAAATTTTTTTTAAGATTTTCTTAAGTAACTTCTACACCCACCAATGGGGCTTAAACTCACAACCCTGAGCTCATGAGTCACATGCTCCACTGACTGAGCCAGCCAGGTGCCCGCCTGGCAGTTTTATGTTTAAGGTTAACACGATCATATCTCCTACTGAGGTCCTTCATTCAAGGTCAATCAGTTTTCCTGTTCCAGTTACTGTCAAGGTGTTGGAAGTGTGAAATGAGCAAAACAGATTCCTGGCATCAGGAAACCTACATCCTAGTAGGAGAGATGCTTAGTAAGCAAATGAACATATAGTATTCATTTCCAGATTAACACGATGGGTTAATACAAGTATCTAATTTAATTTCTACCCAAAACCCCACTAGAACTTCAGAAAAGGGATTTAAAAAAAAGACATAATCTTAGAACAGATTGGGATGAGGAGACAGACTGCTTGTAACTGATTTAGTCTCCTAGACTAGCAGTGGGAAAAGCTAAGGGACACCAGATCAACACCAGAGGATCACCAAAGAGCTGGGAACTGACAGCAGCAGGCACCTACAGAACTGGGGTAGAGGGAGAGCGGGGCACAGAAATGGCACAAAAGCTGATGAGCAGCAACAGGTCGTCTACATCCCTTCCCATCTTCCACTGGGCAAGGTGGCTGCCCTCTTCCTCCCCTACAAAAGACTGGAGGTTCCCCTCCAGAGAGCGTAAACTGAGAGTATTTGGATTGGGGGGTGGTTTGGGGCGGGGTGGGGGGGATAGGCAGGGAGTCCAGGCACAGTGCCTGGGAAAACAAAACAAAAACAAAGGGATCTAGTAGCCTAGGCTGAATCTTTTTTATTTTTTTTAAGTTTTTTTGTTGTTGTTGTTAATGTTTATTTATTTTTGACAGAGAGACAGAGTACAAGCAGGGGAGGGGCAGAGAGAGAGGGAGACACAGAATGTGAAGCAGGCTCCAGGCTCTGAGCTGTCAGCACAGAGCCCGACATGGGGCTCAAACCCACCAGCTGCAAGATCGTGACCTGAGCCGAAGTCGGATGCTCAACCGACTGAGCCATCCAGGCGCTCCGGAAGTGGTATTTAAAAAAAAAAAAAAAAAAAAAAAAAGAAGCATTCAGATAATTAAACCCCCCCCAAAAAAAAAACTAGCAGGAAAAACAACAGAAAGATGAGAAAATCTCTCAGAGGACCCAGAAGACATGGAGAGATAGAAAATAGGAAACGGTGAGAACATTAGGGAACTAGCTGATGAAGTCCAACCGTCACCCTAATAATATCCTGTAATAGAAAACAAAGAACAAAGAAAAAGCAAAGGAGGAAAATATCCACGAAAATATTCAGGGAAATTTCCCAGACTTGAGTTCAGAGACAGAAAGTGCCAGCCCCGTGAATAAAAAATAGACCCGCCCTTGAGTTCATCATTGTGAAAACTTGAGAACAATGGGAACAGATAAGATTCTACAAGTTTCCAAAGAGAAAACACAAGGAAACAGGAAATAGAATGGCTTCAGATTTCCCAACAGTTGCCCTGATGGAGCAGTATGCCTTCCAGATGCTGAAGAAAGATGATTTTTTACTGAGAATTCTATTCACGGCCAAACTATCGATCAAGTGGGTGGGTGAAATGAGAACATTTTCAGACTAGTCAGTTCTTAAAAAAGTTTTATCTCCCACACACCATATCCCAGGAAGCTTCTGGAACATGTGTTCCTCCACGAGGAGGAAATAAACCAAAAGAAGCTGGAGCGCAGAAGCCAGAGATGCAACACAGCAGAGGGGAGAAGGGCCCCCACCCCCACACTGGGGATGGTGACTGTTTTATGACCAGCCCACTTGGGAGCGGGGAAATTTTGTGGCCATAAACCACACGCTGTCTGTATTCCTGGCCACTTCCTCCTACTTCCCCCAGCGTGGACAGCCAGGGATAGTGAAAGACAAACCAGCACTGTTGTCGACCAGCTGGGCTCTGGTGACAGAACGAGGATGTGACAACACTGACAAAGTAACGAGGAGACAATAGAGAAGTAGTTCTTGATGTGAATGGTCACACTACCCCTGTACTTCTCTTTTTCTCTTTGCTTTCCCCCTACATTTTATTATACAAATTTTGACACAGAAAAGTTGAAAGGAATGTACAGTGAACGTCCACATGTCCATCTAAATTCTCCAATTAGCATTTTCCTATTTATGCTTTATCACATATCTATTTATCCGTTTAACAATTCATTAAGAGGCGCTTGGGTGGCTCAGTTGGTTAAGTGTTCGACTCTTGACTTCAGCTCAGCTCATGTTCTCACAGTTGGCAAGTTCGAGCCCAGCATTGTGCTCTGCCCTGAGAGTGCGGGGCCTGCGTGGGATTCTCTCTGTCTTCCTCTCTCTCTCTGCCCCCCACCCTACTTTCTATCTCTCAAAATAAATGGATAAACTTTAAAACAATCAATTCATCAATTTTTGGCCACATTTCAAAAGAAGTTAGAGAAATCAATACTTTTCACCTTTAAACACTTTAGCACACATGTAATTATCTTTTTTTAAGGTAAAACTATATACAATAAAATGCACAAACCTTAGGTTTACCATTCACTGACTTTTGACAAATCTACACAGCTGTAATGCAAAACTCCATCAAGACCTAAAACCTTGTGGCAGCCGGGTGGCTGAGTTGGTTAAGCATCCCACCTCACTCAGGTCATGATCTCACAGTTCGTAAGTTCGAGCCCCACATCAGGCTCATTGCTGTCAGTGTGGAGCCTGCTTCAGCTCCTCCGTCCCCCTCACTCTCTCCGAAGAACATTTAAAATAAAGCTGAGAAGAACATTCTTGTACAGATCTTTTTAGACATGCATTTTCACTTATTTGAGTGTAAGTACCCAAAAGTGGAATTGCCAGGTCAATAGAGTAGATGTGTTTCATTTTATTAGAAACGGAGACTTTATTCCAAACTCATGGTTCCATTTCACATTCCCATCACGCTGTATCCCCATGAACACATAGTGTTATCAGTCTTTACATCTAATCAGTCTTTTATTTATTTTTTTTAACCTTTATTTATTTTTGAGAGAGAGAGAGAGAGAGAGAGAGAGAGAGAGAGAGAGAGCAAGCGGGGGAGGGGCAGAGAGAGAGGGAGACACAGAATCCGAAGCAGGCTCCAGGCTCTGAGCTGTCAGCACAGGGCCCAACACACAGGGCTCAAACTCACAAACTGTGAGATCATGAGTTGAAGTCAGAAGCTTAACAGACCGAGCCACCCGCGCACCCCTATCTAATCAGTCTTTTAGAGGTTAGTCATTCTGGTGGATTTCTAGTGATCTCTCTAATTTGCACTTCCCCGGTAGCTGTTGGTATAGCCCACTTTTGTGTGTGGGCTTTCCACCAGGCCCTCTTTGAACTAACAATGTGCAACAGTCTTCTAATAGCCCTGGGCTACACTGCAGACAAAAACACAGATCCTTCCAAATAAGAAAAATTATTATATATACATGCTTATCGATGCATTGACATTCTCTGCAAGAGGACACAGCAGCTGGGAACAGTGCTGACTTTGGGGAGGGGCCTGGGTACCTGGGAAAGGAGTATGAGGGACATGTTCTGTTCCCCTGCTCAGTAGGGAAGGAAAAAATTCTCCCTCTACCCCTCAGGGTCTTCCAGCTGACTCAGAATTAAATTTACATTGGGGCACCTGGGTGGCTCAGTCGGTTAAGCGGCCGACTTCGGCTCAGGTCATGATCTCGCACTCCGTGAGTTCGAGCCCCGCGTCAGGCTCTGTGCTGACAGCTCAGAGCCTGGAGCCTGTTTCGGATTCTGTGTCTCCCTCTCTCTGACCCTCCCCTGTTCATGCTCTGTCTCTCCCTGTCTCAAAAATAAATAAAAAAACGTTTAAAAAAATTAAAAAAAAATTAAATTTACATGAGACAAGTAAACAGGACAAAAAACAAATAAACATTGTTTTATTACATGTGCATGTGCACGGAGGCCTAATACTGAAATAAAGACCAAATGAAATTACCAGGGCAGACAGTTTTTATACATTTTAGACAGAGACAATTGTTAATGAATTAATAATTATAATTAATAATTCCCTAGTAAGTAGGGAATTCTAAGCTAAGGTAGTAGATAGAAAAAAACTAACAAGGGTTGTTTCTACAGCTCTGTCTGGTTTAAAATCCATATCTCTTGGAGAGCCTGGCTCAGTGATTAAGCATTCCACACTTGATCTCAGGGCAGGTCTTGATCTCAGGGTCCTGAGTTCAAGCCCTGTGTTGGGCTCCATGCTGGGTGTAGTGCCTACTTAAAAAAAAAAAAAAAAAAAAACAACCTAAACTAAAGATAAATTCCATATCTCTGCTAATAAGGGTGTCTTTTATTTATTTTAGAGAGAAAGAGAGAGTAGGGGAGGGGCAGAGAGAAGGGGGGAAGACAGAGAATCTGAAGCAGGCTCTGTGCTGTCAGTGCAAAGTCCAACATGGGGCTTGAACCCACAAACCGTGAGATCATGACCTGAGCCAAAGGCCGGACACTCAACCGACTGAGTCACCCAGGCGCTCCAACAGACAACTTGTCTTAATCATGTTAGCCTCGCTGCCGTCTTATGCCAAAAGTGTGGCAGGGGAAGGAACTCTAGCGTAGGAGCCCAGGAATGCCCCTGCTTTGTCACCAATGGACTATGGATTTGCTAAGTCACCAAACTTCTCTGCTCATCTGCACAATGACATGAAGCTTGTGCTCTCAGTTTTGTGTTCCACAAGTCCAGCAAAGACTGTAAACACGAGGAGAAATAAGCTGTACCAACGCATTACTATGTTATTGGAATTTTTTGTAAATATAGACATGCATGCATATTGTTAAAATAACAACTGCTACAGCCCAGCTTATACTAAAGATCATGGTCCCCAGCCCAGCCTCTCCTTGGGTCTCCTCACTCCCAAGTCGGCCCCCAAGGGGCCACCCCTTTCTTTAAAAAAAATTGTAGGGGCGCCTGGGTGGTTCCACTGGTTAAGCATTCGACTCTTGATTTCAGCTCACATCATGATCTCATGGTTGTGAGATGTAGCCCCACGCCAGGTCCTCGCTGAGAATGGAGCCTGCTTCAGATTCTCTCCCTCTTTATCTGCCTCTCTCCTGGTCTCTCTCTCTCTCTCTCAAAATAAATAAGTAAACATTTTTAAAAAATTTTGTGAAATTGGGGTACCTGGCTGGTTCAGTTGGTAGAGCATGCAATCTTGATCTCAGGGTTGTAAGTTCAAACCCCACATTGATTACTTCAAAATAAAAGCTTTGCCCCCCCAAATTGTGAAATACAACAAATTAAAGAAGAAGGCATGGGAGCACCTGGGTGGGTCAGTCGTTAAGCATCCGACTTAGGCTCAGGTCATGACCTCACGGTTTGTGAGTTTGAGCCCTGTGTCCGGCTTTTGCGCGGACAGCTCGGAGCCTGGTGCCTGCTTCGGTTTCTGTGTCTCCCTCTCTCTTTGCCCCTCTCCCACTCGTGCTCGGTCTCTCTGCCTGTCAAAAAATAAATAAACATAAAAAACCAAGACAAGAAGGCACGAAACTAAATGTACAGTGAGGGGCAACCATGTTGAATTCTATCTGTCTTCTTGCAGTGATTTCCTCCGAAACTCCAAAGAACAAACTGATAACCACTATTTCTCGCTTGATCAACTGTCAACATTACATTTCTGCTGTGATAAATGCAGATTTGGCTCACTGACGCTACCATTCCCCCCTTAATGTACATTTCGCTATTTTAGTTCTTTTCGTGGGTACCGTTGCAAGTTTCAAGAAGATACTGTCCCTCTCTTCTTGGCTCTTCTTACTGTCTCTGGATCCTCCCAGGTAAAATGAGGAAGCTCCAGAGGCTCACCTGGACCAGGAAGGCCCGGGCAGTTCGAGAGTGACCACGCAGCCTATGGCAACAGGCTTGTGCCTCTGACCCAAGGGCACGTACTCATACTTATTGTAGATTCATCCATTTTGTCCTTGAAGTCAGGACAGGTAGAGGCCTGAAGGGCACAGTCCTGTCCAGAATTTGCATGGGAAAGATGTTAAAATTAATGTGAGATTGAGCCCTGCATCAGGCTCTGCGCCGTCAGCCTTAGGATTCTCTCTCTCCTCTCTCTCTGCCCCTCCTGCACTTTCTCTGTTTCTCAAAATCAATAAATAAACATTTTTTAAAAACTATCTCACACCCCTTCAGACTCCAAGCCGGTCGCTGCTTGCTCCTGCGTTTGCTGAGATTCCTAGGTGTGATGTGTCACCCCAGCTTATCTCCCTGGAAATGGCCGACAAAAATATAACACAAATTACATAAGAATGTTCTAGTGGCCACGTTAAAAAGAGCAAAAGGACGCCTTTCTGTTTATGCCACCTTGGAGCCTGTGAAGGCCTGCTGGAACGGGACTCCTGAAACGACAACTATGTCTGGAAGGCTGTGGTCCAAGGCCATTTTTGCCAGCTATGAGCGGGGTTTCCAGAACCAGAGGGAGCACGCAGCTCTTCTTAAAACTGAAGGTGCTTAGGCTCTAGCGGGGAGGGGAGGGCAAAAGCACTAATCTTTTTAGTTTGATTTTTTTTTGAGTAGGCTCCCTGACCAACATGGGGCTCTAACTCATAACCCTGAGACTAAGAGTTGCACGCTCCACCAAGTCAGCCACGTGCCCTGCAACTAATTTTTTTCCTTATTTATTTATTTATATTATTATTTTTTTTTTATTTTATTTTTGAGACAGAGAGAGACAGAGCATGAACGGGGGAGGGTCAGAGAGAGGGAGACACAGAATCTGAAACAGGCACCAGGCTCTGAGCTGTCAGCACAGAGCCCGACGCGGGGCTGGAACTCACGGACCGCGAGATCACGACCTGAGCCGAAGTCGGACGCTCAACCGACTGAGCCACCCAGGCGCCCCTTTTTTTCCTTTTTTAAAAAATGTTTTATTTATTTATTTATTTATTTATTTATTTATTTATTTTTGAGACAGAGAGACAGAGCATGAGCAGAGGAGGGGCAGAGAGAGGGGGAGACAGAATCCGAAGCAGGCTCCAGGCTCTGAGCTGTCAGCACAGAGCCCAACGTGGGGCTCGAACTCACCGACTATGAGATCATGACCTGAGCTGAAGTTGGACGCTCAACCGACTGAGCCACCCAGACGCCCCAAATGTTTATTTTTGAGAGAGAGAGAGAAAGAGCACACGTGCAAACGGGAGAGGGGCAAAGAGAGGAGACACAGAATCCACAGCAGGCTCCAGGCTCTGAGCTGTCAGCACAGAGCCCAACATGAGGCTCGAACTCAGAAACCAATGATTGATCTCTGGAACCGTGAGATCATGACCTCAGCTGAAGTCAGACGCTTAACTGACTGAGCCACCCAGGCGCCCCACACTGCAACTAATTTTTAAGCCACTTTATGGAGGTGCGATTGACAGATGAAAGCTGTACATATTTAATGTACACAACTTGATGAGTTTGGAATAATGCAATTAATTTTAATCACATGCTTTATTTGACTCAGGACTAAAATATTATTTCAATATGTAATCAATATTAAAGTGGTGGCGATTTAAAAATTTTTAAGTTTATTTTGAGAGAGACAGAGAGAGTGAGTGGGGGAGGGGCAGAGAGAGAGGGAGAGAGAGGATTCCAAGCAGGCTCCTCCGCATTGTCAGTGCAGAGCCCGAAGTGGGACTTGAACTCATAAACAGTGAGATCATGACTTAAGCTGAAATCAAGAGTCGGATGCTTAACCGACTGAACCACCCAGGTGCCCCCAAAATTGTGAAGATATTTGACAGTCTTTTTTTGGTACTAGTTTTTGAAATCTGGTGTATTTTACACTTGTAGCATATTTAGATTCAGATGCTTTAGTGTTCATTAGAAATATTTGATCTGTATTTAGATTTTGTAAAATTTACTGTTCAAAAGGTAGAATCCCAATACTCAGGTTAAAGTAGACATACTTAAAACTTTTCCAGGGGCGCCTGGGTGGCGCAGTCGGTTGAGCGTCCGACTTCAGCCAGGTCACGATCTCGCGGTCCGTGAGTGCGAGCCCCGCATCGGGCTCTGGGCTGATGGCTCAGAGCCTGGAGCCTGTTTCCGATTCTGTGTCTCCCTCTCACTCTGCCCCTCCCCCGTTCATGCTCTGTCTCTCTCTGTCCCAAAAATAAATAAACGTTGAAAAAAAAAAATTAAAAAAAAAAAACTTTTCCAATAACTGAATCAGTTTTTAAATTTATTTACTAGTTTTTAATTTTTTTAAGGAACCTCTACCCGCCATATGGGGCTCGAACTCACGACCCCGAAATCAAGAGTGACATGCTCTACCGACTGAGCCAGCCAAGTGCCCCAGTTTTTCCATTTAAATTAAAGTAAATTTCAGGGGTGCCTGGGTGGCTCACTTGGTTAAGTGTTCGACTTTGGGTCATGATCTCACAGTTCCTGAGTTCAAGTCCCACGTCAGGCTCTGTGCTAACAGCCCGGAGCCTGGAGCCTGGAGCCTGCTTCTGATTCTGTGTCTCCTCTCTCTACCTCTTGCCTGCTCACACTGTCTGTATCTCAAAAATAAACATTTTTTTTAAAAATCTTTAAATTGAAGTAAATTTCAAAAGCTGAAAAGTCACGTGTCTACTGCATAGGACAACTCAGGTTTAATGGATGATGATGCTACTGCTACGGAGGCCCCTGCTTGGGAGAAACTATCACAAATGTCTAAAGGTCCTTCTGTTTGGCTTTTTTTCACGAGGATGTTATTGATCATCTTTCCCACTACATCACCTTTATGAGGACCACCTTTCAGTTCTTCGTACAGTTGAAAGCTTTTCTTAAGGGGCACCTGGGTGGCTCAGTCGGTTAAGCGTCCAACTCTTGGTTTCTGCTCAGGTCACGATTTCACGGTTCATGGGTTTGAGCCCCGCATTAGGCTCTGCGCTCGCTGACAACACGGAGCCTGCCTGGGATTCTCTCTCTCCCTCTCTCTGCCCCTCCTCCACTCTGTCTCCCAAAATAAATAAACTTAAAAAAATAATTAAAAAAAAAAAAAAAAAGTCACATGCCACACTGACTGAGCCAGCCAGGGGCCCCTGTGTTTGTTATTAAATATATAATTTCAGATACACTGATAAATGGTACAAATAAAAATGCAGTAATACTTATTGTATTAGTTGGCGTTTTTTCAGAGAAACAGAACCAGCAGGAGAAATATGTATGTTTCTCTTGTTGAGAGAGAAAGAGAAAGACAGAAAGGGAGGAAAGGTGGGAGGGAGATTTATTATGAGCAATTGGCCTATGTGATTGTGGAGGCTGACAATGACCTACCATCTGCTACAAGCTGGGGACCTGGGAGAGCCCGTAGTTCTAGGCCAAGGCTAAAGGCCTGAGGACCAAGAGAGTTGATGGTGTAAGTTCCAAGCTGAAAGCAGAAGACCAATTTCCCAGTTTAAAAACAGGAAATTCTGCCTAGCCCCACCTCTTGTTCTATTTAAGCCTTCCACATTGGGGAGGGCCATCTGCCCTACTCAATCTACTGCTTCAAATGTTAATCTCATCCGGAAACACCTTCGCAGACACACCCAGGATAATGTTTAACCAGCTAACTGGGCACTCTATGGCCTGGTCAAGTTCACACATAAAATTAACCATCACACTTATTATTATGGGTATTGAGGGGGATGCGTTATGGTCATAATTAACAATAATAATGAATAATTAATAACAGGAACAAAACCCAACTAACATACTAACTACCAAGCACTGTATATGCCTTTCTTGTATTATTTTTGTTTTTCTTGTATTATATTTAATTCTCAAAACAACTCTAAGGGTAAGGTAGTACTAAAATACCCATTTCGCAAATGAGGAAATTAAGGCATATTGACATTTATTAACTTGCTCAAGATCAGGTTTCTGGGAAATGGTATTTTGAAACTTTTTTTTTTTAAGATTCTATTTTTAAATAATCTCTACTCCCAATCTGGGGCTCAAACTCACAACCCCAAGATCAAAAGTCACACACTCTACCGACTGAACCAGCCACACGCCCCACAAATGGCACTTCGAACTAATGTCAGGATCTGCTCTCTCAGTCACTACACTAAGCTACTTCATGTATTTATTCTTTGGTTACAAATTTTGAAGAGCTGGTCCCTGTCCTCAAGGATCTTCCCATATAATAAGGCCACGAGCCCTGCCACAGAAAGAAACCATTTTTCGTTTGGAAGATAGAAGTGAGGGCAAGGAGATGATGCAGACAAGACTGTAGGATGAAGATATGGATCTGAAAGGCCAAGTATTGGTTGGGTTTCCATATTTGTAGCACGTTGTATTTTCCAAGTTGACCACAAAAGATCTCCTATCCTCTATGCCCTCCTACACCGTGACACTGACACTCCTCCCGCTGAGAAATGAGATCTATGTTCCTTTCCCTCACAGCCTAAGGAGAAGTGGAAACAGGGGTCTGTCTGGGATGGCCAGCAAGCTTGCTCTTGGAACCCCATCATCATAGCGTAGGGAAGCGCAGGCCACGTGAAAAGGCCACATACAGGTGTTCCAACTGCCAGCCTCTTCTGAGGACCTAGCCACGGCCAGCACCAGATTCTTGAGCAAGTGCAATATGATAATAAATATACTTAGAGGCACCTGGGTGGCTCAGCTGGCTAAGCATTGGACTCTTGGTTTTGACTCAGGTCACGATCTCACAGTTTGTGAGTTCAAACCCCGCGTCAGGCTCTGCACTGACAAGTGTGGAGCCTGCTTGGATTCTCCCTCTCCCTCTGTCCCTCCTGCACTTTCTCTCTCTCACACATGAAATAAATAAATAAACTTAAGAAATTATAAAAAATATATATATACTTGGTCTCTGTCCCCAGTTTTTGGTGTAGAGTTCTTAAAACTATTGGAATTCCCTGAGCAATAGCATTGCCCTTTGTTACTCATAAGGAGACCTTTTCAACCACATCTGAGTTTATGCTAATGAGGTGACTCATGGCTGGGCCTTTAGATAGCCTCAGGGTGGGGACTGAGGGCCAGAAACACCAATCATGTGATGAGAAGAAGGTTGGCCCCTTCAGCACTCCCCCCAAACCCCCCCCCCCCCCCCCCCCCCCCCCCCCCCCGCCTTTCCCTCAACCCCCGGAGAAAGGACTGGAGATTGAGTTCAATCTTGTGGCCAGTAACTTAATTAATCGTGCCTGCGTAATGAGATCCCATAAGAAAACCCTGAAATAATGAGACTGAAGGAGCTTCGGGTCAGTGAACAGGTCAAAGTGCTGGGTGGTGTGCCTGGCTTCCATGAGGAGAAGGCAGGGAAACCCTGCCTCACTCAACTTGGACTTCGTCCTCATCAACTCTTTTTTTTTTTTTTTTTTTAAGTAATCTGTACATCCAACATGGGGCTCAAACTCACAACCCTAAGATCAAGAGTTGCATGCTCAAAAAAAAAAAAAAAAAAAAAAAAGTTGCATGCTCTACAGAGCCAACCAGGCACCCCTACAACTCTTTCTTTTAAACCAGTTTATTGAAGCATGATTGACAAAAAGCTATATATATATTTTTTAACTATTAATAATTACCACAATCTATGCCATAAACATGTATCACCTCCAAAACTTACCTCCCGCCTCCTTTACTTGCTATTATCGTTATTTGTTATAAGAAAACATAAGACTTGCGCTCTTGGCAAATGCTTAATTATACAGTCAATATTGTTAATATAGAGGCTATGCTGTGCATAAATCTCTAGGATTACTCAACTTGTGCAACTGACATTTTGTACTCTAACACCTCCCCTTTTCCCCATCTCTTGGCAGCCACCATTCTGCTCTCTTAGGAGTTTGGCTATATTTTTTTAATTAATGTATTTATTTTAGAGAGAGAGAGAGAGAGAGCTCAAGTGGGTGAGGGGCAGAGATGAAGAGACAGAGTCCCAAGCAGGCTCTGTGCTGTCAGCTGGGCTCCATCCCATGAACTGCAAGATCGTGACCTGAGCTGAAATCAAAAGTTGGACACTTAACTGACGGAGTCCCCCAGGCTCCCCGGTTTGGCTATTTTAGATTCCTCATCTATAGGGTATCACACAGCATTTGTCCTTCTGTGTCTGGCTTATTTCACTTAGCATAGTGTCCTCCAGGTTCACCCACGTTGTCACAAATGACAGGATTTCATTGTTTTCTTTTTTTAATGTTTATTTTTGAGAGAGAGAGAGAGAGAGAGAGAGAGAGAGAGAGAGCGCGTGCGAATGGGAGAGAGGCAGAGAGGGAGACACAGAATTGGAAGCAGGCTTCAGGCTCCGAGCTGTCAACACAGAGCCTGACGTGGCGCTCGAACCCATGAACCGCGAGCTCATGACCTGAGGTGAAGTTGGACGCTCAACCAACAGAGCCACCCAGGCGCCTCTTCCTGGGTATTCCATTGTATCCTGGTGGGCTCTTCATCTGATCGTTCATTTGTACCCTTCATAGTAAACCAGTAACTGCAAGTTCACAGCGACTTCCTGAGTTCTGTGAGTCATTTTTGTGAAGTATCAGACCTGAACAGGGGTCTGGGAACCCTTGAATTTATAGGCTGCTTGTCAGAATCATGAGTAGCTCCCAGGACTTGTGATTGGTGTCCAAAGAAGGGGTTGTGTTATGGGACTGAGACCTTAAAACCTGTGGAGTCTGATGCTAACTCCAGGAAGGTAGTGCCAGAACTAAGTTGATTGTTGGACACCCAGTTAGCGTCAAGGAATTGTCGTGTTGGAAAATGCAGGAAGCCTTTAAGAGGACAGCAGTTCTTGCTGCCATTTGACTGCAAACGTGAGAGCCCCCAAATGAGACCTGTTTAGTGCAGCTGACTCCACCCCCACGGCAGTGAGAGAGGATAGTAAAATGATGGTTGTTGCTTTAAGCAACGAAGTTATGGGATGATATTTTTATGGAACAAGTGACTAAGGGGCATCAGGGTGGGGATACTGGCACAACCAGAGGCGAAACAATGGGAAGGCAAAGGAAAGATGAGAGGACATCATGGGCTGTGGTTCTGGGGGTGCAGGCAGCAGAAAGCTACTCTGGACTGAGAAAAAACAAAGATATGAATGGGAAGAACACTGGTGAGCTCATGGAATCTAAGGACAAGTTGAGTGACTGGGGCTCAGAAAAGACAGGACCCAGGGCTGCTCTGGGGACCTCAAGGATCTTCTCCCCAGGACACTGACATGACAATATCAGGCTCACCTGCCTGCAGGTGCGGCTCTGATGGGGTTTTGGAGGGATGGGGGTCCAGAGCCGATGGCCAAGAAAGAATTCTTGAAGATGTCTTCGGTGCAAAACGGTGATTTTATTTTTATTTATTTATTTATTTAATGTTTTTATTTATTTGAGACAGAGAGACAGAGTACAAGCCGAGGGAGGAGCAGAAACAGAGGGAGACACAGAATCAGAAGCAGGCTGCAGGCTCTGAGCTGTCAGCACGGAGCTGGATGTGGGACTGGAACTGGTGAACCGCGAGATCGTGACCTGGGACGCTCAACCAACTGAGCCACCCAGGCGCCCCCCAAAATGGTGATTTTATTAAAGCATAGGGACCGTGGGCAGAAAGAGCTGCACTGGGGTTGTGAAGAGTGACTGGTTGTGTACTATGGAGTTAGGGGACTGAAGAGGAAGTTTCTTAATGGGATTTCCATATGCTAAGGAACGCTCCCAAGGAGTGAAAGAGTGAAGGAGAAAGTTGCTGGAGGCCTAGCTATTGTCAAGGTTAGGGTGTCTTTCCCTGTAGCAAATCGAGATCATTAATAGTAGGGAGATTCTGGAGATTAGGCTATTGATAAGATTGCCCTTTTCTTGTAATTTACCAAGAGATTTGCAAACCAATGGAGACTCCTGTCCAGCAGGACTCTGATCTCTAGTCAGTTACCCATTTGCTTTCCCCTTTCCTTTGTTCTTGGGCAGCCAGGAGTACGGGAGCAATGTCAGACACAGCCCACCTGGGGGGGCAGTGATTTTGGGGGGTGTCAGTTGCCTTATGGTCCCTCATCAGCTCCACTCAGGCTTCAGTTCCTGGCAAGCGGGCTGGTATTCTCATCAGTAAGGTTTGGTCACCTACCTGCCTGTTGGGGAAAAGGGAGTCCATCCTGTGACTCACAGCCCACCGGAAGCACAAGGAATGGGTTAGAGGAAGTCCTCCTGAAAGAGGGAAGTTGTGGCTGGTCAGGGAAAATGAAAAGATACCGTTGTATTCATTAGGATTAGTTTCAGTGAGAATGACAGAGACCTGAAGTGACAGCAGTTTAGACAAGATCAAGGTGTATGCCACTGGTATGTAAAAATCCAGGGGTGCCTGGGTGGCTTAGTCAGCTAAGTGTCCAACTTCGGCTCAGGTTATGATCTCTCGAGGTCCGCGAGTTCGAGCCCTGTGTTGGGCTTTGTGCTGACAGCTCAGATTCCGGGTCTCCCTCTCTTTCTGACCCTCCCCCACTCACGTTCTCAGTCTCTCTCAAAAATAAACATTAAAAAAAAATTTTGTTTTTAAATCCAGAGGTGAGTAATTCAGGCCGGTATGTTCCTCTTATCTATGAAGCCTGAAGGTCCAGCTCCTTCCTCACGTACCAAGGTGGAGCTCAAGCCAGCACACGAGTTCCAAGAAGATGGGGAAACAGGGAGGCAAGGGTGGGGTGGAGTGTGAAGGAAGGGTCTCTTCAGGGTGATCCCGGGAAACTCCCTCACTTCTTACACCCCATCTGCCAGAACTCAGTCACATGACCACACAAAGCCACTGTGCGGGCTGGGAGATACAGGCCTTGCTAAAAAAAAAAAAAAAAATCTATTCCCCCTCAGGAAGAGAAGAGTGGGTCCTACAGGACAATTGTCAGGTCCTGCCCCCAGGCACCGTGTGCCATCTGGCTGTCCGGCACTCACACACATATATCTTTCTACACACGAAATATTTTTAGATGCTCTCACCCACCATAATGTAACCATCACAATCTCATACTCAACCAAGAACACCCTCACCCATCTTGGGGAGAGAAACACAGAATCCAGTCCAGGTATGGCGAAGGCCCCAATTCCAGGACCTCTGGGATGTGCTCTCTGCCTTCAGTCCTATCTCAAGTTCTGCAATCTGTGGGCCAAACGGAAGTACAACCACCACCAACTCATCTTATAGAGAATAACAAGAAGCAGGAGGAGGAAAGAGATGTCACAGATTCTAAACAATGATACAGCAAGCGAGGAAATGCAGCCAGACACTATCCACCGCCTCCATTTCCACAAGGAACAAGCCTGTAACTGACATCTTTCACTTCCCCTTTCACTACCCTTGCTGACATCCCCTTGCCTGTGGCCAGCATCAAAGTCAGTCAGTCCGTTAGAGTCTTTGTTCAAAGCTTCTGTTCCTGAAAAATCTTAGCCCTTGGTAATCCAGCCTGCGAAGGGATTCTGCCATGTCTTTAAACCTTTGTCCTTGATGTATGAGTTATCTCTTGCTAGGTAGCAAATCACTCCCAAACTTGGGGCGTCTGGGTGGCTCAGCTGGTGGGGTGTCCAACTGTTGGCTTTGGCTCAGGTCATGATCTCATGGTTCATGAGTTCGAGCCCTACATTGGGCTCTGTACTGCTGGTGCCGAACCTGCTTGGGATTCTCTCTCTCCCTCTCCCTCTGCCCCTCCCCTGCATTCTCTCTCTCTCTTTCTCTCTCTCTCTCTCTCAAAATAAATAAACTTGAAAAAATCACTCCTAAGCTTAAAATACTTCAAACAATAGACAGCAAGCAGGGTCCTGTGGAATGATGATGGCCACTCCTACATTCATTATCCTGTGGAGCTGGGGGAGCCCCACAGACGCACACTGTAAGTGGTACAGTGGGAGAGTATTCAATTAGCATGCAGGTAGAAACATCAATAGCCTATTCAATGTTGACTTCTTTTGTCTTCAAGCAGTACTCATAAAAAAGGCATCACAGGGACACTTACCTTGGTCAAAACTGAAAATTTGAAATGAGACTATGGAGAACCACTATATTGATACCTAAAAAATAATTTGCAATTTGCGTTATGCTTAGCTTTTTGTTAAGCTGTATAGAACTTTAAGCATTCCACAGACACTAAATAAATTTTGCAGTTTATTTCATGACGGTTAACATCAAGGAGAAAAATCTGGATTTACCTAGATGACCCATGACTTTTGCAAGTTTATTTATTTGAGAGAGAGCGAGAGCACAAGAGTGCATGGGGGTGAGACAGAGAGAGGGAGACAATGAGAATCCCAAGCAGTCTCCATACTGTCAGCACGGAGCCCAATGCAGGGCTTGAACCCATGAACCCACCTGTGAGATCATGACCTGAGCCAAAATGAAAAGTCAGATGCTTAACTGACTGAGCCACCCGGGCGCCCTGTTCCATGATTTTTAAATGTCATGCTTTTGATTCTGACACATCCTTGGAGTGATCATTCACTTAAAAAATATTGTCTGTCCGCTATGTCTCATGAACATTAGTTTTGTTAACTGATGCTGATAACAATGAAAGACACTTGAAAACTTTTGACACTTTGTAGTTTAACAGAAACATTATATTTATTGTCTTTGGGTTTTATTTTTATTTTAACTCCTTAGTAAAGATACTTTCAAATATACAGAAAAATAGAGGAGCCTGACAAACTCTTAGGCACCTAGAGCCCAACACCGATCATAATAAATATGAGGCTAGTTTTATGTCACCTTTCTCCTCATTCTCCACACTGGCATACTTTTCTTCTTTTCTTTTCCTCCTCCTCCTCCTTCTTCTTCCTCTTTTTTTTTTTTTTTTTAGAGAGAGAGAGTGAGTGGGTTGAGGGGCAGAGGGAGAGACAGACAGACAGACAGACAGACAGAGAGAGACAATCTTAAGCAGACTCCTTGCCCAGCATGGAGCCGGACAAGGGGCTAAATCCCATGACCCTGGGACCACGACCTGAGCAGAAATCAAGAGCTGGGCGCTCGACCGACTGAGCCACCCAGGTGCCCCTACACCGAAGTAGTTTAAAGCAAATTCCCTTCATCATAAGATTTTATTCATAATTACTTTAGGTTGAATCTCTAAGAGAAAGACTTAATAAAATAGTTATAAAGATATTAGCACTCTAAACACAATAATTCTTTAATATCAGATATGCCTAACTCATGGCCAATTTTCTCAGATCATCTCAAAAATAATTTTTAAATATGGAAGATGTTAAATGTATGCAAAAGCAGACAGAGTAGCAGAGTACATGTCCATATATACAGCACCTGATTTAGCAATGATCAATTTTATGGGTCATTTTGGGTCATCCATACCCACTCTCACTATTTGGAATCAAGTTACATGACATTTGTGAATATTTTAGTATGTATTTTTAAACTACAAACTTTTGGGGCACCTGGGTGTCTCAGTCAGTTAAGCAACTGACTCTTGGTTTCAGCTCAGGTCATGATCTCACAGTTCGTGGGATTGAGCCCCATGTTGGGCCCTGCCCTGACAGTGCAGAGCCTGCTTGGGATTCTCCCTCTCCCTGTCTTTGCCCCTCCCCACTTGCTCTTTCTTTCAAAATAAACAAACCTTAAAAAATATAAATTTTTAATAAATTTAACCATAACTCCATTATTAACCTTAAAAAATAATAATTCCTTAACATTATCAAATTTTCCCAATGTCCCCTCTTAATTTTTTTTTACAGTTGACTTTTAAAATAAAATCCATATGTTGGATTTGCAGATAGAAGTCTCTCAAGTGTGTTTTCAGATTTCAAAGTTTCCCTTTAATTCTTTTTTAAGTATCTTTTTTGTAAATGTTACAATCTTGATTTTTCTGGCTGCATCATTGCAGACATTTAATATGTTCCTCTGGTAATTAGGTCTAGAGGCTTAATGGATTCAGATTCCATTCTTTTTTCCAATGTATTTCCTCAGGAGTCACATGTCTGGTGGTTTCTTTTTGTGATGTTAACACTCATCAATGGTTAGTTGTTAGATTCATTATTAAGGGCTATAAAATGGTGATACTCTGATTCTCACATTCCTGTTTTACTTATTAGCAGGGGCCCCTCAATAAAGAGAAATATACCCTTAAGTATTTACCCTGAAGTTCAGTTTATACAGAGGAAGTAGGATAAATGCTCTACTGTTTCACTTTATTTACTAGTTCACAAAAAATGAATTTGTCTCCAAGCATTTTCCAAAGGTAACCAGTGAGATTGGTTTTGGTTTTGTTATTGTTATTAGGTACTGAATTGGGTTGAATAGTGTTCCAAAAAGATTCCTGTCCACCTGGAACCTCAGAATGGGAACTCGTTTGGAAATAGGGTCTTTGTACACGGAATTAGTTGAGATGAAGTATACAGTGGCCCCAAATCCAATGATTGGTGTCCTTACAAGAGGACACACAGATAGACAGAGAAGGCAGCCCAGTGAAGAAAGAGGCAGAGATTGGAGTGATGCAGCTTCAAGTTGAGGGGCGCCAAGGATTGCTACAACCGCTAGAAGCTGGAAAAGCAAGGAAGAATTCTTCCCAGGCACCTTCAGAGGGGTTGTGGTCAGGACAACAGTTTGCTTTTGTTTTTTAATTATTACCATTTTTAGGGGGCACCTGGGTGGCTCAGTTGGCTAAGTGTCTGACTTGGTTTTGGCTCCAGTCCTGATCTCACAGTCTATGAGTTCAAGCCCCACGTTGCCTGCCTGGGATCCTGTCTCTTACTCTTTCTCTGCCCCCTCCCCTGCTCTCTTGTACTTTATCAAAATAAATATTAATTACTATCATTTTTAATGTTATTTATTTTACTTTTTACTTTTTTATTAAAAGTTTTGTTTGTTTGTTTGTTTACAGTTTATTTATTTTGAGAGAGAGCATGCAAGCAGGGGAGGGGCAGAAAAAGAGGGAGCAAGAGAGAATCCCAAGCAGCTTCCACACTGTCAGCGCAGAGCCCCACACAGGGCTCAGTCCCCAAAACTGTGAGAGTATGACCTGAGCCAAAATCAAGAGTTGGACAATCAACCAACTGAGCCACCCAGGTGCCTCTATTATTTTATTTTTTAAAAGACTGTGTTTTTAAGTAATCTTTAAACCAAACGTGGGGCTCAAACTCACAACTCTGAGATCAAGAGTCCCATGCGCCACTGACTGAGCCAGTCAGGTGCCCCTATTATTTATTTATTTTTAGTTTTCTCTTTGAGAGACTGAGAGTGTGCACGTGAGCTGGAGGGGGGGAGAGAGAGAGAGAGAGAGAGAGAGAGAGAGAGAGAGAGAGAATCCCAAGCAGACTCTATGCTTAGCATGGAGCCCCACACAGGACTCAATCCCACCACTCTAGGATTGTGACCTGAGCTGAAATCAAGAGTAGGACACTCAACTGAGTAACTCAAGCGTCTCTTTATTTTTTAAGTAAACTCTACGCCACGCATGGGGCTCAAACTCACAACCCTGAGATCAAGAGTCACATGTTCTACCAGCTGAGCCACCCAGGGACCCTAGCACCTTGATTTTGGGCTTGTAGCCTCCAGAACTGCGAGAAAATAAACTTCTGTTGTTTTAAGCTGGTTTGTGTTAATTCATTAGGGCAGCACAAGGAAATTAATACAAATACCATAATGAACTCAGAGATTGGCCGTATTTGGTATGTTTCATACTATTGTAGTTATTACCTTTATTGGTGCTTAGATTATCCCATTGAACCTTTTTAAATTGGCTTGTAACTCTTTCTGACAGAACCCTAGTGGTCTGTGAAAGCTTCCTTGATGTCTGGTGTGACAGGAAGTTCTAGGCTCATCTCGTCTGTATACTGTCTTCCCCAAACTGGGAATCTAGCTTTTAATGCGAAAACATATTCAGAGACTCCAAGCTGGGGACTAGAGACACTCATTGCTACTAGGTTGGTCACTCACTATTCCTTGGCCTTTTCAGGAAGTGAAGCTAGGAAACACACACACACTCACATTTTTACAATAAAGACACCTGAGTTCGTGCCACACCTCCGATTCAAAATCAGGACTACAGTGTTTTTATTGAAACTCATCAAGCTTATGAGGGCAATTCCTTTCTCCCATACAAAAATTCCTTGTTCTCAATAACACCAGTATAATCACTCATTACAGAACAAACACACAGCAGTTTCAGAATAACAATACAAACAGCACCATCAACAGTATGATTACTGAAAATGATTTAGGAGCTTATTAGCAGTTTGTTACTTTTTTGGTACAAATTGTAGCCATGACATTTCTTGGAATGGTTCCTCTCTGTGTTGTGCCACCAACTGGATACACAGGCTCATTGATTTCATTTTGCTTTCGAGTATTAGGGATTTTTAAAGAATTTTAACTTTGTTTTATAATTGTATCAAATATGTACCTGGTTCCAAATTCAAATTCTACAAAATGAGGTATGTTCAGGGAAGCACAGCTTTAATCTTCACCCTTTACCCTATCCTTTCCCTCTCGGTAAAGGTAAGCACTTTAAAACAAATGTATGGTTTATCCTTTTATTTAAAGAATAAACAAAAGAAAAAATAAAAGATCCCACATACGTGTATATATGTATAAATATGTATAGGGGCACCTGGGTGGCTCAGTAGGTTAAGCATCTGACTTTCGATCTCAGCTCAGGTCACGATCTCCTGGTTTGTGAGTTCGAGACCCACGTCAGGCTCTGTGCTGATGGCAAAGAGTCTGCTTGGGATTCTGTTTCTCCCTCTCTCTCAAAGTAAGTAAACTTAAATAAATATGTATATACATCCATCCATATATACATACATGAATATGGGTATAAATGCACATATAATGTGTATTTTTATACACACATAGGTTTGTGTGCATGCATGTACACACACACACATCTATATACACTTTTTTTTTTTTTTTAACCTAAGAATGAGTGTAGGGGATGGGGCACCTGGGTGGCTCAGTTGATTAAATGTCCAACTCTTGATTTTGGCTCAGGTCATGATCTCACAGTTGGTGAGATCGAACCCCATGTAGGGTTCCATGCTGACAGCCCAGAGCCTGCTGGGGATTCTCTCTCTCTCCCTCTCTCTAGATGAATAAACTCTTAAAAAAAATTTTTTTTACGTTTATTTATTATTGAGATACAGAGAGAGACAGAGCATGAGCATGGGAGAGGCAGAGAGATGGGGAGACACAGAATCCAAAGCAGGCTGTCAGCCTGAGCTGTCAGCACAGAGCCCAATGCGGGGCTCGAACTCACAAACCATGATATCATGACCTGAGCGAAGTCGGACGCTTAACCGACTGAGCCACCCAGGCGCCCCAATGAATAAACGCTTAAAAAAAAAAAGTAAAATGAAAAAAAAAGAAAAAATAAAAAGAAATAAAAAAGGAAATAAATAGAATGACTCCATACCAGCACCTTGTCATTGATTCACATTGACCTTAATCTGTTGAAATAATGTTGCATACCTGGAAAGGGCCCTTCAGTAAGAGATAGGAAACTTGACATTTCTCACAGTGGCAACTGAGCTCTCATACTTAAATCCATCCCACCCTTTCAAGTCTCCATGGGAGTCAGCAAAGAAATATAAATTATTTCTGACCAACATTCTGGATCATCGTGTCTATCCTCTTTTCCAGCAATGTAATCTAGGTGTTTCATTTTTGGGTTGCTTGTGATCCATAGTTAAACATTATCATTGTAATGATTTTTTTGGTAACTATATATATATATATATATATATATATATATATACACATATATATATATTTGTATTTTGTATTTTTTCATTTCTTTACTTTTTATTGGATTGAAACCTCAAAATTGGAACTTTTTTATTTTTAAAATTTGTTCATTTATTTTGAGAAAAAGAGAGCACAAGCAGGGGTAGGGCAGGGTAAGAGGGAGAGAGAATCCTTTCTCTGATTATGGGGCTCGAACTCATGAACTGTGAGATCACGATCTGAGCTGAAATCAAGAGTTGGACACTTAACCAATTGAGCCACCAGGCGTCCCTCTTTTTGCAAATAACCTCTGTCCCCAACGTGGGTTCAAACTCAGGACTCCCAAGGTCAAGAGTGGCATGGTCTGCCAACTGAACCAGCCAGGTGCCACTAATTATGATTATTAACGGATCCACTAGGCTTGTACTGTAAGGACTCCAGGGACCTAAGCATGAAAATAACTACGACTTTCTGGGCGCCCTCTATCTGCCTAGGACTGTGCTGGATGCTATGCACACTTGCTCTCATTTATTTCTCACAAATACCCTGTAGGATGGGTGCCCTTCTCATTGTACAGAACCAGGTCACAGAGCTCCAAGAAGCTGCTGAATGTGGAGCTCTGCCTCCCTGCGCTTTTCCTATCAGGTGAAGCTGGAAAGAAAAAAGCCTACTATTTCCCTCACCTGAGCCTGCGCACTCACAGCAGGAGAGAAGGTTGTAGGTGAATCACTTGGATCCTGTTGATCGAGTGTGAATAAAATTATTTTCCTATTTGTGTCAGTGTCTTTTCTCCTACCTTCTTTCATAACCTTTATGAACCTCTGTGGAAATACTTTTCACACTGACTTATAATTAATTCTGCCTGTTTCTCAACTTATAATTAGCAGAATGTCTTCCCAGAGATGCCAGAAAATGGGGGCTGAGTTAAATGCTAAAGCAGGAGGCTAGGCTAATTTACCAGCCTGCTCTACAGCTTAGAACTAGTTAACCTTGATATACATTAAACCTCAAATCTTGTTAGTGTTCCTTCGTGTTCTCTTTGACCTCCCATTTTGTTTAATCACAGAAGGCTTTTTACCTTGCTCAGGGTGGTTTTGTGTTAATTCTGTTTGCCATTGCTTATGGCAACTGGATGCCTTGTTAAAAATGCCTTCTTGCCTCAAAGGCATTTAAAGAAATGAATAACCAAGGAGGATATACATATATATATATATCTCACATCCCTGCAGCCCATCTGGTCTTTCAACATACTTCTAATAAACAGGACTGCCAAATCTCCACCCAGTGAAAATCTTTACAGGCCTAAGAATAAATTCAGCTGATCTCCAAACCTGTTCACACATTGTCAGATTGATTTTGTAATTTCGGCAAATTTTCCACTGAAGACTCTAGCCTTTAAAATCTTTAAATTGTTTTCTAAATACTGTGCAAAGAAGTGTTCATTTTGCTTTTTGGGGAAGGGTAGCTTGAATGATGATGATAATTCAGCACCATGTTTTCTGCATCCTCAGAGATAGCATCCACTGAGCGCTGAAAGAAAAAAATAGCTTACCAAAAAAAAAAAAAAAAAAAAAAGGGAAGTGAGCTTTTTATGGCAGCAATAAATGTGGCAAAATATAATGTTGCAAAAATAAGGGAAACTAAAGATTTGTGCAAAGACTTTAAAAAATATTATTTTAATAATAATAAAACTAGCCCAAACCCAAAAACCCTGAAATACTTACTTAAAATGGTCTTGGCCTGAAACACAATGGATAGTAAACATAGGATTATGAGCATCAAAAAGTACAATTAAAAAAAATATTTTTACTTTTAAATAATCTCTGCACCCAACCTGGGGCTCAAATTCATGACCTTGACATCAAGAATTGCATGCTCCACTAACTGAGCCAGCCAGTCACCCCCCCAAAAAGTACTATCTTTACACAGTAGACATTTAAAGAAAAATGATAGGGTTAAATAATAGTCATAAAGACAATACTAGAAATGATTTATAACCTATTTTTAACCTTCTTTGTATTATAGATGAGTAAAATGAAAAATTTTTTAAAAATGATTTTGAACGTGAATTTATTTCAGGGTAGAGAATTTAAAAAAAATAATTTTTCATGTTTATTTATTTTTGAGAGAAAGAGAACATGAACAGGGGAAAAGGTAGAGAGGGCGACACAGATTCTGAAGCAGGCTTTAGGCTCTGAGCTGTCAGCACAGAGCCCAACATAGGGCTCCAACTCACAAATTGTGAGATCATGACATGAGCTGAAGTTGGACACTTAACCAACTGAGCCACCCAGGTGCCCCTCAGGGTAGAAAAATTTTAAATGACTTCTATAAATGATTACTATTGCAAACCCATTTTGGGGCAAAGCAATTTTGCATTTAAATCTATTTTCAAAAAAAAATCTATTTTCACACTTGCTTTCTAATTTTCTTAGAGGGCTAAAGGCTTGCTTTTAATTTTTTTTCAATGTTTTATTATTTATTTTTGAGAGAGAGACGGAGCATGGGTGGTGGGGGGGCAGATGGAGAGGGAAACACACAATCTGAAGCAGCTCCAGGCTCTGAGCTGTCAGCACAGAGCCCGAAGCCTGGGCCAGACGCCAGAGCTCGAACTCACCACGAGATCATAACCTGAGCCAAGGTCAGATGCTTAACGACTGAGCCACCCAGGCACCCCAAGGCTTGCTTTTAATTTCATCAGTGCAACTCGTTTTTTCCTCACCTGTACCAAATTCCCAGACTTTCATTGGTAGCAAGAAGTAATGACATGAAATACTTTGTCTGAAACTAGAAATAAAGCATCTACCTTCACACCATGAAAATCTTTGATAGAAGCCTATATGCTGAAGTATGAATGTAAAAACTCACTGTCAAGAAAACAAAACACCCCGAACCAGAATACTAGAAGTTTTGTAAGTTTCAATATTATTACTTTTTTATATTAGGGGCTTAATTCATATCATAATTATTAAAGATCAGAATTAAAAAAAAATAATGTTTATTTATTTTCCAGAGAGAGAGAGAGAGAGAGAGAGAGAGAGGCAGAGTGCAAGCAAGGGAGGAGCCGAGAGAGAGGAAGACACAGAATCCGAAGCTGACTCCGAGCTATCAGCACACACCCAGATGCAGGGCGCGAACCCACAAACCCTGAGATCATGACCTGAGCCGAAGTGAGACGCTCATCCGACCGAGCCACCGAGGTGCCCCTAAAGATTAAATTTTAAGGGCTCCTGGGTGGCTCAGGGCATCTGACTCTTAATTTCGGTTCAGATCATGATCTCACGGTTGGCGAGATGGAGCTCCACGATGGGCTCTGTGCGGAAAGCGTGGAGTCTGCTTGGGATTCTCGGTCTCCCTCTCTCTCTGCCCCTCCACCCCCCCCTCTCAAAATAAATAAATAAACATTTAAAACAAGAAAAAAAGATTAAATTTTACATCAGTTAACGTTGAACAACAATGGCTGAAGTCCTGAAACAATCTAAGCGGGGAGCATGTTCTGCCCCTCAGGCCCTTTTTACAATTGCGGTTAGACATGCATTACATAAAACTTACTATTTTAACAATTTTTAAGTGTACAGTTCCGCAGGACTCAGAACACTGACACTGTACAACCCTTTAAAATTCACTGTTCACCTTCTCGTGTATTTTAATTTTCCTACTTACCTTTAGGGGGCAGACGGAGACAACGCATCAGCCTCTCTGGGGGAGCATCCAGCAGCTCCTGGCCCACGCATGCGCGTCTCACCTGAGGAAGGTGACAAGGGGCGGGGTAGGGGGCGGGGTAGGGGGCGGGGCAGGGGTGCGCAGGCGCGGCGCCGGCATTGTGACGTCAGGCCGCGCGGCCCGGCTGGGACCAGGCGGCGGCTCGCGAAGGAGCTTCCCTGAGTGTGACGCGTGGACTCCACTCCCCGCCGCCCGCCCGCCCCTGGCGTCGCCGTCGCCTCCCTCGCTCCCTCAGCGCGCCGAGCGCGGCCCAGCGGCCCGGGCGGAGGCCCGGGGGCGACGCGGCGCCGAGAGGGCGGGCGGGCTTCGGAGCGCCGGGCGACCCGAGTCCGCGGCCGGTGGGTGCGCGGCGGGCGGGCGGCGGGCGCCGGTCTATATGGCGGCGGCTCTGTCGGGCCTGGCTGTCCGCCTCTCGCGCTCGGCCGCCGCCCGCTCCTATGGGGTCTTTTGCAAGGGGCTGACCCGCACGCTGCTCATCTTCTTCGACCTGGCCTGGCGGCTGCGCATCAACTTCCCCTACCTCTACATCGTGGCTTCCATGATGCTCAACGTCCGCCTGCAGGTGAGTGAGCCGCGCTCGCCTGGTCCCCTCCCGTGACCCTCCCGAGCGCGGGACCGCCCGCGCCGCCCTCCCCTCCCCTCCCCGGACGGCGAGGATGCTGACAGGAACTGCCAAGGTGGATGCTGAGTGTACGCCAACCACCGTGCATTTCTCCTGCACCCCACGGGAGAAAAACCCTCGGAGGTTATTGTTGTTACCTCTGCAAAGGAGGCTGCGGGCGGGGTGGAGCGGCTTGCCCTGGCTGAGGGCCTACAGCTGGGGCGTGGGGTCCGCGGGGATGGTGGATGCTGGCACCAGTGGAAAGGCCAGGGAGAGGAAATTGTGCCCAGAAGGTTGCAAAAGGTTAGGTTTGCGAGATGGGGTTGTGGTTGAGTCTGCTAGTTACCAAACTTGACAAAGCTTTTCAGAAGATTATTTGTGAAACTTAAAAGGATTAGTTGATGTTTGATACGTGTATTTTCTCTCTCCTGGTCGGAGTGGAGGTGGGGTGAGGGTGAAGAGGGAACATTATTAAGTGGAAGAGGCAGAGACGCAAAACGTTTCAGAGCCCCAAAACTTCAGATGTGAAATGGTAGACACATACACACTCGGAACCCTGGAGATCACTTCTGCTGTAAATGACAGTTTTACATCCCTTGAATTAGCGATGTTTTTTGCTAGTAGGATGGAAAGTTGTCAGATTGAGAAGTATTCCTTTACAGGTGTGTCATAGATGGCTAAATACCAGACTCTTGTTGGATTCCGTTTACACAGCTTGGGGTGCCTGCCTCAGGCTTTGATGGAGGAGGCACAGGTTCCTGCCCTCCTGGAGTTTACAGTCTGACAGTACTTGTGTTGCTTCCTGGTGTGCAAAATGAGGAAGCCTGAGTGGTAGGACCAGGCACGTTGAGACCGTGTGGGTGTTGTTCCTCACCCTGGTTTGGTTCTATCAGAACGGAATTATCTCTGTGCCTGGACCTTTAGGTTCTGGGTGCCTATCACTGGTGATGGTAGGCTACTTAAAACCAGTTCTTGATCAAAATTGTGTTAAGGTGAGATGAGATGAACCTGCATATCTACTTCAAGATCCAAATCGGGATATTTTTATGTGAATGAGGGCTTGTGGTATCCGTAAACTAAGGTACCAGACCAGAAGATCTTTCCAGCAGGTGGTATGAACGAGTCAAGTGTGCTGGGTGTGGGGACTGGGGTAAACCAGAAAGCCTGTGCTCTAGCCAGTTGCGACCAGCCAACTGTTGTTTGCCAGATCTAGTGATTTCCAAGAGAAATTGGAAATAGTGATTTTTTTTTTTAATTTTTTTTTCAAAGTTTATTCATTTTTGGGACAGAGAGAGAGGCAGAACATGAACGGGGGAGGGGCAGAGAGAGAGGGAGACACAGAATCGGAAACAGGCTCCAGGCTCTGAGCCATCAGCCCAGAGCCCGACGCGGGGCTCGAACTCACAGACCGCGAGATCGTGACCTGGCTGAAGTCGGACGCTTAACCGACTGCGCCACCCACGCGCCCCTGGAAATAGTGATTTTTTGATACCAGATTAGCTCAAGTTTGAAAAAAGTAAACTTTGGCCAAAAACAAAACATGGCTTCAGGCTATATTTGACCCCCAAGTTCCTGCTTTGGAACCTTTAGTCTAGAACTGCATTAATGCTTTGCAGTTACATATACAATTACAAGAACTTAAAAAAATAAAAAAAATAGTAAATATTAAAAAGGGGCACCTGAGTGGCTCAGTCGGTTGAGCATCCAACTCTTGATTTTGGCTCAGGTCATGATCCCAGGGTCGTGGGATTGAACCCCATGTCAGGCTCCATGCTTAGCATGGAGCCTGCTTAAGATTCTCTCTCTCTCCTCTTCTTCCCCACTCACACTCTGATTCTCTCTAAAATAATAAAAATCACCTTTGTCATATGTCCGGTTGTCTATTTATGACCACCCCCTAGTCCAAAGTACCATAATCACTCACCTGGACCATCTATTTTTCACCAGGCAGTAGACGAGTCTTTTTTTTTTTTTTTTTTTTTTTAAACATAGATGCCATTTCCCACAAAACAACAGAACAAAACTTCTCATGGTGCACAATGTAGTTCATGCATTTTTATCCTGCAGATCTGGCTTTTGCCTACCTCTCTTAACTTCTCACTTGAATTTCTCCTTGTTTACTATTCTCTCTCACACTCTTCCGTACTCTTTGTCCTCTTCTGCTCCTGGCCATTTGCACAGGCTGTTCTTCCTTTGGTTCTTTGAATGCTGATACAGTTTCACACTTCAGCTCTGATTTCAGAGAGGACTTGTGTGATCACCCTATCTGTATGATTTTGCACTTGCTCTCTTCATTGCAAGGGAATTGAAGGCTTGCCTGTTTAAGTAGTAAGAAATAAAGAATTCCATTTCTAAATAGCATTTCTTTTTTTCTTTTTTAAAAAAAATTAAAAAAAATTTTTTTAACGTTTATTACTTTTGAGACAGAGAGAGACAGAGCATGAACGGGGGAGGGTCAGAGAGAGAGGGGGACACAGAATCTGAAACAGGCTCCAGGCTCTGAGCTGTCAGCACAGAGCCCGACGCGGGGCTCGAACTCATGAGCCGTGAGATCATGACCTGAGATCTGCACTGTTAGGATTGAGGGTAGATGCATATAAGAGGAGGGAAGGGAGCTTTATTTGGAGTGGTTTGGGCACTCACAGGAGCTCAACATTCACCAATCCCCAAAGCCCAGAATGGGTGATTTGGTGCCAGTTAATAGTCCAGGTGCAGCGTGGCGGTAGAGAATTCTGGGAGCTGAGCTGTGGGAGAGGAGTGCGGGCTTGTTCAGTTCAGGGGTGAGTGGGGGCGAGGGAGGCACAAAGTGGTCACCGGGTCCACTAAGAACTGCGTGAGGATTTTAGGTTTGCTCCTGGGCTTGATCAAGTGCTGCAGCAGCCAGCACATGCTGAGGGGGAGACGGAGACGGTGGAGGTGGGGGAACTTTTTCTTTCCTGTGATAGTCACATCTGCTGCTTTATTTTATTTATTTTTTTAACATTTATTTTTGAGAGAGAGACCGACCGGCCATGAGTGGGGGAGGGGGAAGGGAGAGAGGGAGACACATTATCCGAAGCAGGTTCCAGGCACTGACTGTCAACACAGAGCCCAATGTAGGTCTCGAACCCCCAACCATGAGACCATGAGCTGAGTTGAAGTCGGGCCCCTGACTGAGCCAGGAGCCCCACAGCGGCTGCTTTAAATGCCCCTGTAGGTTTAGAGTTTCTGTTCATTTGTGGACAATTACTAACTTACCTGATTGAAGGGTTTAATGATTCCAGCCTCTTGTAAAGGGAAGTGCCGTGGGAAATAGAATCTGAGCAAGAGGACAGCCGCAGGTCATTGACGCCTTTTTACTCAGAACACCCTGTACCCATCCTCTCCGTTACAGGGGTGCTGGAGTAAAGGATGCTAATTCCCACTTGGTTACTTAGGACCCCCACATCATTTGTTTGTGGGTCAGCGACACATTCTCGGGAGGTTGACATCTGTTTAACGTGAAAGATGATTAAACAGATGCAAAAGGGTTTTGTAAACTGAGAAGGGTTATGATTTTAAAATATTGTTTGCAAGCAATCCTTAATCTGCTAGAGTCCTTAGCATCCTGCTTATTTATACAGAATCTGAAATACAAGGCTGTGGAAAATTAAGAATCCATCCGGAACACTAAATGTAGTAAAAGCAAGATGATAGATTGTGCTGAGAACCATCGTAACAAGTTATGCCTCCAACTTTGTGGTTCTGCCGCCCATGGGAAGAATTGAGTATCTTAGGCCCTGGTCACCAGATTCTTAGAACCATTAAAAAGGCCTCAAAAGGGTGAGAGAAAAGACCCGGTGAAGGTGGATGACAGCCGTCACACTGAGCAATGTCCTGGTCTTCCTTCACGTCAGCCACGTTGCCCTGTGCTGAGCAAGCCCAGGGAAGCTTCCTCTGGCTCCTCTCTGTGCGGCCCCTCTCCTGGGCTGCTCCTATTTGCTCTGTCGTAGTCTCCCTTCTGTTGAACTTTCTGAATCCACAGCTCCGTGTTTTCCTGTTTGCCTATCACTTGCAAATCTGTACTCATTTATTCCAATCAGGTAAAAGAATTCTGGAGTGTGGAGTGTAGGTGGGGTGGGGGAGCTGGTTCCTGTTCTAAATAGAGGGGTGGGTTTCATTGATTAGGTGGCATTTGAGCAAAACCTTGAAGGCAGTGAGGGCTTTAGCTGTGGAGACAGGGAGATGTCTAGGTTAGAAGAGTATCTCATATACTCTTGTAGGGCAGAGAAGGCCCTACAGCTGGTGCAAGCCCCGTGTGTTCTAGAACAGCAGGAGGCTGGTGCGTGAAGCAGGTGCCAGGAGACTCGGACAGAGAGGTTTAGGGGCAGTGAAAGGACTTCGGCTTTGATTCTGACTAGATGATTTTGTGTCTGAACAATTTAAAAAAAAGATCCCAGATCTTCCTTGCAGGGTCAAGTGCAGCTTGAAAGGAGCCTTATTTTGTTGCTTGATTGGTAGGAAATGGTAGAATATTAAGAAAACGTTGTATAAACTTAAAAGCTTTGTGAAATCTTAGGAGGCCAAGTCAAAATCATCAACTCAGTTAGGAATTTGTTCCAGCTCCTGAAGTAAGGAACAACTATATACTTTGAGATGAGAAATACCAAACATGCGGGAAACAAAAATACTATGCAATTCAAATGAATGCTTGAATCATGGTTTGTTTCTTATAAACTTTTGAAAAATGTGTAACCTATGTAAATAGGTTGAAATAGGTTTAAAAAACTTTGAAACCTATATAAAATAGGTTGTACATTGAATACATTGAAAAAACAGTATAGTGAAAACCTGTATCCTTGAATCAAGTTATTTTTAAGTCTCACACAAAGTCCTATAATGGTTCAAGCAGATATTAAAGTGTATGTGTTAGATCTATATGTACTAATGTTAAAAGATACCAACCACATATAAAGTGAAGAAAAGTAAGGTAAAGACTATTTTTTCGGGACGCCTAGGTGACTCAGTCAGTTGAACATCCGACTCTTGATTTTGGCTCAGGTCATAATCTCATGGTTTCTGAGTTCAAGCCCCACATTGGGCTCTAGACTGACAGTGTGGAGCCTGCTTGGGACTCTCTCTCTTTGTCCTTCCCCTGCTCACATGGTTTATCTCTCTTTCTCTCAAAATAAATAAATAAACTAAAAAAAAAAAAAAAAGTTAAAGCATTGTTTTCAGGATGCCTGGTGGCCCAGTTGGTTGAGACTCTCTCTCTCCTTTGTTTTTTTAATTTTATTTAAATTCAAGTTAACATATAGTGTAATAAGGGTTTCAGGAGTAGAATTCAGTGATTCATCACTTACATGTAACACCCAGTTGAGCCTCTACTCTTGGTTTCATCTCAGGTTATGATCCCAGGGTCGTGAGATTGAGCCCCCTGTCAGTTTCCACACCGGGCATGGAGCCTGCTTGAGATTCTTTCCCTCTCTCTCTTTCTCTGCCCCTCCCCTCTTTGGGCTCTGGCTCTCCCTCGTGTGTGTGCATGCGCGCGCGTGCGCGCGCTCTCTCTCTCTCTCTCTCTCAAAAACAAATAAGACCCCATTTTTTCATAAATGTGTTGGTCAGTGGCAAACTGGGAGGAGTGGCCCCAAGTCAGGAGGGAGCCTGAGCATTGCTTCTCAAATGACCTGTGGAGAAGGACCAGTGTTTCTTTGCCTCTACAGACAGCGTGGCTTACAAACAACAGCCATTTATTTCTCCCAGTTTTGGACACCCAGAAGTCCGAGACCAAGGCACCAGCATGGCCATGCCCTTGTGAGACCCCTCCTGGCTCATAAGCCTGTGTCTTCTCGCTTGTCCTCTCCTGGTCAGGCCTGGGGTTCTCTCTGGGGCCACTTTGTAAGAACACTGATCCCATTCATGAAGGCTCTCCTTTCATGACCTACACACTTTCCAGAGGCTTCGCCTCCTAATACCATCATCTTTGGGGGTTGGGGTTTCAGCATATGAATCTTGGGGGGGGATACAAACCTTCAGACCATAGTACCTTCTGATAGCTTTGTAAAGACCAATAAAAATGAATTGCTTTCACATGGAAAAGAATGAAGTTGAACTCTTACCTTTGTATATAAAAATTCACTGAAAATGGATCAAAGACCCAAACACACAAGCTAAAACTGAAAAGCTTTTTTTAAAAAAAAATTTTTTTTTAACGTTTATTTATTTTTGGGACAGAGAGAGACAGAGCATGAATGGGGGACGGGCAGAGAGAGAGGGAGACACAGAATCGGAAACAGGCTCCAGGCTCTGAGCCATCAGAGCAGAGCCTGATGCGGGGCTCGAACTCACGGACCGCGAGATCGTGACCTGAGCTGAAGTCGGACGCTTAACCGACTGAGCCACCCAGGCGCCCCAAAAACTGAAAAGCTCTTAATGTTTATTTTATTTATTTTTTTTAAATTTATTTTTTTTTCAACGTTTATTTATTTTTGGGACAGAGAGAGACAGAGCATGAACGGGGGAGGGGCAGAGAGAGAGGGAGACACAGAATCGGAAACAGGCTCCAGGCTCTGAGCCATCAGCCCAGACCCCGACGCGGGGCTCGAACTCCCGGACCGCGAGATCATGACCTGGCTGAAGTCGGACGCTTAACCGACTGCGCCATCCAGGCGCCCCTTAATGTTTATTTTTGAGAGAGAGACACACACAGAATCCGGAGTAGGCTCCAGGCTCCACACTGTCAGCGCAGAGCCAGATGCAGGGCTCCAACTCATGAACTTCGAGATCATGACCTGAGCCGAAGTTGGATGCTTGATCCACTAAGCCACCCAGGCACCCCCTGAAGAGCTCTTAGAAGAAAACATAGGGGAAAGTCTTCCTCAAAGCACAGGCAACAAAAGAAAAAGTAGATAAATTGGACTCCTTTAAGACTAAACTTAAAATTTTGTTTGTGAAAGGACACTATCAAGTGTGAAAAGCACAACTTACAGAATGGGAGAAGATGTAAATCATATTTATCTGATAAGAAAAATGATGGCCCTGTTGGTCATGCCCTGTTCCTTGCCCTGGACCTGCAGGTGGCCGGGGTGGGGGGGGGGGGTCAGCTTCTCTCTCTGAGACACCTGCAGCCCCTTTGTTTTTTTTATTCAAAAAAAATTTTTTTTTTTAACGTTTATTTATTTTTGAGATAGAGACAGAGCATGAATGGGGGAGGGTCACAGAAAGAGGGAGACACAGAATCGGAAACAGGCTCCAGGCTCTGAGCTGTCAGCACAGAGCCCGACGCGGGGCTCCAACCCTCGGACCGTGAGATCATGACCTGAGCCGAAGTCGGATGCTTAACCGACCGAGCCACCCAGGCGCCCCTCCTGCAGCCCCTTTGAACCATCCCTACCCCAGAGGCATCACAGACCTGATGGGTGAGGGACCGCTCATTTCTTACTGGCAGAGTTTCCCAACCCAGACTTGGGAACCCCCACGCCAAGCTTCCAAGAGCCTCCACTCACAGCCCCAGGTACACATATGAGTCACAGACTGAGAAATACTTCCCTGTCCCAGCCGCGCCCCGCCCCCCTCACCCCCTCAGGATGCCTCCTCTCTGCCAGGGAGGCAGTGAAAGCCAATGCTGGGGGGAAAATTAGTCTTTAGGGGAATGCACATCAAAACCACAATGAGAGTACCACTTAACATCCATTAGGATGGCTATAATAAAATTTTAAAAAGGAAAAAAACAAATACTGGCTAAGATGTGGAGAAATTAGAACCCTAGTGCACTATTGGTAGGAATGTAAAGTGGTGCAGTTGCTGTGGGAAAGCTTGGTGGCTCCTCAAAAAGTTCAACATAGAATCACTATATGATGCAAATTCCACTTTTGTGGATGTACCCAGAAGATTTGAAAGCAAGGACTTAGACACCTGTACTCCATGGTTCACAGCAGCACTACTCACAGGAGCCAAAAGGTAGGCGTAACCCAAGTGTCCATCACAGATGAGTGGATAAACCAGATTGTGTCTGTACAATGAAATATTATTCAGCTTTCAAAGGGAATAAAGTTCTGATACCTGCTATAAGTCGGATGAACCTTGAGCCATTATGCTAAATGAAATGTCAGACACAAAAGGACACTTACATGAGGTCCCTAGCGAAGTCAAATTCCTAGGGACAGAAAGTAGAATGGCATTTGCCAGGGGTTGGTGGAAGGGAGGAATGGGGAATTGTCTAATGGAGACAGATTTTCAGTTTGGGAAGATGAAAAAGTTCAGGAAGCGGATGGTTGTCATGGTTTCACAACAGTGCGGATGTCCTCCATGCCACTGAACTACTCTCGGAAGTGGTTAAAATGATAAATTTAATGTATATTTTACAATTTTTAAAGTGATTGCTAGAAAAATGATCACATCCTTGGATATCGTGTCAATGTTGTCATAAAGGTTTGTTTTTTTCTTTTTAAGTTTGTTATTTAAGTGATCTTGGCACCCCACATGGGGCTTGAACTCATGACCCAGAGATCAAGAGTAACATGCTCTTCTGACTGAACCAGCCAGACGCCCCTCTGAGTGTCTCTTAATTCTGTTGTTCTGTGATCATGGTAACAAACTGGGGAAAGGGGATTATAGGGCGGTGGCTCCTGCCTTTACAAGAACTTTGGCTTGTACTCTGCGTGAAATGGGAGATGGTTCACTGAGATGTGACTTAATGTGATTTACTTTTTTAAAGGACCATTTTTTTTTTTAAAGCTTTATTGGAACATTCAGACATACACAGAAATAGAGTAGCTATATATGCATGTCTCCATCACCCGTCTTCAGTAAAGCTCCGCTCTTTGCTCATCTTGTTTTACGTTTTTCCTCAGGCCTACACCATTTTCGTCTCCTCACCCCACCCTGGGGCGTTTTTTAAAAAATCTCAGACTGGATCACTGTTTTGCTTTTTAACTTTTACTCTGAAATGCTTGGACTTGGAGAAAAGTTGTGAAAAGAGTGCCAAGGGCTCCCGTAGACCCTTTGCCCACCTTCTAATGTTGGGGGGGTGACTGTACCGTGGCACAGTTCTCAAAACTGAGAAACGAACATCAGTCCGATACTATTTGGATATCACCAGTTTTTCCTGCTACGTCCTTTTTCTTTTCCAGAACCCCACGCTGCATTTAGCTGCTGCGTCTTCTCCAATCAGTGACACTTCCTTAGCCTCGTCTGGTCTTTTCTGTCCATCAGTTGGACATCCAGGCTGTTTTCACTTTTGGGCTGTTACGAGCCATGCTCCTTGGGAACATTCATGTACAGGGTTTGTGTGGACATGTTTTCATTTCTCTTGGATATTAGCTAGGAGTTATTGTATAACAATAATCCTGTTTTGAACCATTTCAAAAGGGTCACTCCTGCACACCACGGTTGAGGGCGGAAGCAGGGAGACTCTTGGGAATGCTGGAGGGAAACGGGCCAAGGCACCTCATCAGCAGGGGACATACTGGGAGGCCCTTGCCGTGTGGTGTATTTTGGTGTTTGAGCCAACACACCTTCCTTAAAAGACATGGTGTGTGAGAGAGACTCAATCATGTTTCTTGTGAACTACCCATGTTCTTGGCCCATTTTTCTGTTGGGTTTTGGTGGTGGTCTCAATTTCTTAGAGCCTTGTTGAAAAGGTTTTTTTGTTTGTTTTTGTTTTAGCTATTTGCCTTTAGGGTGTGTGTTTGACATACTGAAATTTATTTTTTAATCTTGTTTCTTCCTTCCTCCCTTCCTCCCTCCCTTCCTACCTTCCTCCCTACCTAAGTCCAGTGTGGAGCTTGAACTCACAACCCTTAGATCAAGAGTTACATGTTCTCAACGACTGAGCCAGCCATGCACCCCCGAAATTTATTTTTATGTAGTTAAATTTAATAATCTTTTCTGACCTTTGGGTTTGTCCTAGTCAGAAGGCCTTCCTGACTCTTAGGTTATGAGGAATTCAGCCCTATTTTATTCTGGTAAATATGTATATATATTGTGATACGGATCCAAACTGCACTGCCATCAAAACTTGGTGTGAATGACATTTTTGTCCTTGCGTGTATGTTAACTTGTGTGTGTGTAGGCTTCGAGAAGAGCCCTATTTGTCCTAACACCAGCACCTAGAACAGTCCTGCTCAGTGTCGGGGCTCATGAACACTTACACGTTGAATCTGTAGCAGAAAATCGTAGGAGTAGAATCCCGGAGGAAAGGTTATATGCCCTTGTGAATAATTTTTCAAGTTAAACACCCAACTTGCCCTCCCCTGGGGTTTCTCGTACTCTGCTTCCTCCGGCGATGCAGGGGGTACCTCCGGGTGCTCCCTGTTTGCTGGTCGGCCACCGCAGCTGGGTCTTCTACCCCTCCACGGAAACACACTGGTGTGTGTTGAGGCCACTTAACACGGTGCCATCAGCGGGCGGTGCTGTGTGTCCTGCTTTACAGAACCCCTCAGCCGCGTTGTTATTGTTCATCCCCTAAAACAGTGTCGACGGTGGTGCTGACAGCAGCTGTGTATGTGAGGCCGGTCAGAGGGGACGCCAGGCACTTTCACACATTGAGTCCTCACAGCACCGTGAGGACAGAGGACTGTCTGAGGCCCCCGAGCCGGGACACAGCCTGGCCCTCAGACGTGTGAGTGTGCCTTTGGTCCGGGTGAGAGGAGGACGACACAGGGCGGTGGCTAGTGAGAGCTGCACAGTTGGCTCTTAAGGGCAGGTATGGTCGGGATGTGCTGAGTGATTAGTGACAGGAACTCTGCACTCACAGTGCTTCCTGTGGTTATGATTCAGCTTAGTGTGGACATGACTGAGTTGTTCTGTTTCTCGTCCTCTAAGCAGGGTAACAGTTTTTAAGTTTTACTTTTTTAAACTTAAAAGTTTATTTATTGTGTGTGTGAGAGAGCGTGTGCGAAAAGGGGAGGGGCAGAGAGAGAGGAAGGGAGAGAATCCCAAGCAGGATTTGCCCTGTCAGCGCAGAGCGCCGTGTGGGGCTCGAACTCACGAACCCTGAGATCATGACTTGAGCTGAAATCAAGAGTCAGACGCTTAACCAACTAGCCACCCAGGTGCCCCTAGATTTTAGTTTTTATTTCCTTAAGTAATCAGCATGTCCACCATGGTGCTTGAAGTCACGACCCCAAGATCAGGAGCTGCACGTGCTTCCGACTGAGCCAGCCTGGTGCCCGTAAGCTGGGTAGCAATTTGAGGAATGTGTGTTGGCCACTTGCTCAGTCTGATGGTTTTAGTCACGAGCACAGCGATGTTAAGGTCTGCGAATGTTCACGTCTGGAAGCCGGGCGAGGCCAGGATGGGCCTGGAGTGTGTTTGTGAGCCATTTTAAGGCAGGACGCCAATCCAAGCCCATTGTCCCAACCCTGCTGTTGAGCTGTCTTCTCGCCAGCCCCCTTTGGGAATAGCCTTGCCAGCTGGCTTTCAGCAGCATAGAGGCCAGGATATTTTTAGTTTACGGAGCAGTGTATCCAGACTGTCAGGTCCCTGAGGCCATTAATAGCTCAGGTTAGAGAAGGTAAGGTGACAGCAGTCTGAGAGGGCAGCAGCTGCCTAATTGGGTCAGGCCTATTGTCATGCAGCGGGTCAGCTGCGTCCAGCAGGCAAGGATTTTGGTGGAAGATGATTTCTCGTGTCTGGACTGGAGATCATGGGCATACCCTGATAATCCTGTTGCCCTGTGCACATCACCCCTCTGGTCTTGTGGTTCCATTTTCAACCTTTGTCATCTTTTTGTGGGGGGATGTGGGGTGAGGGAGTACATTCAAGAATTTACTTCCAGTATTGCGCTTGATTTTTCCTGAATCATACTGTCTTGAACTTCAAAATAGACTCCTTCCTTCATTCTGATGGTCAACATTTTGGGGGATAAGTTTGTTTGCCACAGTTTATGTTGCTTATTATTGGGGAGTGGAAATGAGATTTCTAGGGACGAGGACAGTTAACTGTATAATTGTGTATGACTGTATAACTGTATAATTGTGTATGACTGTATAATTGTGTACTTTATTGGGTACAACATAATGTACATATATATATATATATATGTAACGGAGTGAGAATAAGTTACAAAAAATATTTCACAAAGACAAATACCATGTGATTTCACTTATATGTGGAATCTAAAAAACAAAACAAATGAATACACGAAAGCAGAAACAGACCCATAAATAGAGAGAACAAACTGATGGTTGCCAGAGGGGAGGGGGTCGGAGAGATGGGAAAAATGGGTGAAGGGGGACGGAAGTACAGGCCTCTAGTTACGGAGTGATTAAGTCACGGCACGGAAGGTACAGCATAGAGGATATAGTCAGTGGTGCTGTGATAGTGTTGTATGGTGACAGATGGTGGCCACCCTTGCAGGGCAGAGCATGATGCATAGAATTGTCAGGTCACTTTGTTGGACACTTGAAACTCATCTAACTACTTCAATAAAACAATATTTCATAAATGACTACATGCTTAGAAGTTATTTGAAAGTTATTTCTGGCTCTCAAAATATAAGTAATGTGTGTGTCTAATATCAGAAGAGTTAGCTAGTTGAGGAATCAGAGCCAAAATGTTTTCCTGGACCTGAAGTACTTTTGTCAAGAGATTAAATACGTAATTACTGAATTTACTAAAGAAGTAGATCTTCAGTGAACAGTTTATTCTATCGGGGCATCTGGCTGGCTCAGTCAGAAGAGCATGCGACTCTTGATCCTTGGGGTTGGGAGTTCGAGCCACATGCTGGGTGTAGAGATTACTAAAAAAAACAAAGAAACTTAAAAAAAAAAAAAACAACAAGAATTCTAGGGGTGCCTGAGTGGCTCAGTTGGTTGAGTGTTTGACTCTTGATTTTGGCTGAGGTCATGATCTCAAGGTTCATGGGATCAGGCTTGTGCTGACAGTGCAGAGCCTGCTTGGGATTCTCTATCCTTTGTTCTCTGCTCTCCCCACCCCTCTCGCGTGCATGCTCTCTCAAAATAAATAAACTAAAAAAACCTGTTGTAGCATTAATAAATATGTGATTATTTTAGTGGTACCTCAGCTAAGTATTTTAACACAATTCTGGAAAACCTCCATCTTTCTGAACGGCACTAAGTTCTAGTACAAGGACATACTGAAAATGGTTAGAACTAATTTTCCTGAGAGTTGGCCCCTGTTAAATGACGTGTTTTTTTCTTAAGAATTTTTTTAAAACCTATTTTAATATGTATTAAAAATATATTTGAGAATGCTTCAATTTCAGAAAAAATGTTCGTTTAGTACATTTCAAATCAGTAAAGTAAATGGAAGGTTTGAAAGAATGTGCTTTGCAAAGTTACTTTGAAAGAACTGGCCAGGGAAGCTGATGAGATTTTGAGGTGGTGAACTTTGAAAGTACATTTCACCCTTGAAAAATGTGGGGGGTTAGGAATGCTGACTGCTGTGCAGGTGAAGATCCACATATACATTTGACTCCCCCCCCCCCCCAAAAAAAACCTAACCTTCCAATAACATAGTTGATTAACATGTATTTTGTATCATATACTGTATTCTTACAAAAAATAAGCTAGAGGAAAGAAAATGTTATCTTCAGGAAGAGAAAATACATTTTATAGAACTGCACTATATTTATTGAAAAAGACCTGTGCATTTCAAACCGGTGTTGTTCAAGGGTCAGCTGTATTGGTTTTGAATTGTCCCCAGAATCCATACTTACAAGATTGCACCTCTTAAAAGTTCTCATCACAGGAAAAGAATTGTGATTATGTGTGGTGATGGATGTTGACTTGGGGTGATCATTTTGTAATATTTGCAAATATTGAATCATGTCATACACCTGAAACTAATATAATGTTAGGTCAGTTGAAAAAAGTGTATTTTACATTTGTGTATTACTTTATACTGCTCAAATACATTTTTATCAGGTATGTACAGAAATGGTCACATTTCTATTGGTAAAAAGTTGGGTTTTTTGTTTTTTGTTTTTGTTTTTTTTTTAGTTTATTTATTTATTTTTAATTTTTTTTTTTTAACGTTTATTTTTGAGACAGAGAGAGACAGAGCATGAATGGGGGAGGGCCAGAGACAGGGAGACACAGAATCCGAAACAGGTTTCAGGCTCTGAGCTGTCAGCACAGAGCCTGACGTGGGACTCGAACTCACAGACCGCGAGATCATGACCTGAGCCGAAGTCGGACGCTTAACCGACTGAGCCACCCAGGCGCCCCTAGTTTATCTATTTTTGACAGAGACAGAGTGAGAGCATGAGCTGGGGAGGGGCAGAGAGAGAGGAAGACCTAGAATCCGAAGGAGGCTCCAGGCTCCAAGCTGTCAGTACGGAGCCCGACCCGGGGCTCAAACTCACAAACTGTGAGATTATGACCTGGGCTGAAGTTGGACACCCAACCGACTGAGCCACCCAGGCGCCCCTATTGGTAAAAAGTTTTGAGCATGCCCTACAAATAGAGATGTATGTACTTATTTATGAACTATACATTTTGCTCTACCAAAATATGGTATATATTGTAAAACATGGAAAAAGTTAAAAGGGCAATGAGATAAAATGAACTAGACACAGATCATCTGGTATTTTCTCCTCTGTTCGTTGAGGTGGGATCACTCCATTTAGCAACTGCTAGACTAGAAGACTGTGTGAAGTTTAGCGTTTACTTGGAGCTAAGTTGTTTGTGTAAGAAACACGACTAACCACCCTCTTTTTGAAGCGCTCAGTGCCGTTGGTGTCTATGACCATGAGTTTCTCAAGGTGCTTTGTGCCTTCCTCCTTGGTGGCTCTGGTGGGCCCCGCGCTAGATCTTGGTCGGACCCGGCCTTCTGTATCGTACCATCTTTCTGTCTTCTCTTTGGACGTGTTTTACCAGGGCCATCATTTTATCTACCTCCCCAGAGCTGGAGACTTCAGAATTAGGTCCTCAGTTCTGACATCACTCTTGAGCTCACGACTTGATTAATAATCCAGTTGCTTGCCCAGTTCCCATAGTCAGCCTCTTTGTGTCCCCATCTGAGCTGTTTGATGCTCCTCCCGACCTGCTGCTCCTTTACATTCTCTGTTAATGACACCTTCGTTACCCAGAATCGAAAGTCAGAGAAACCTGTGGTTGTCTCTCTTTCTGCCATCTGTCAGCCACCAACTGGGAAAATGCTCCATCTCTCCCCTTCCCTCACAGCTTCACTTCTTTCCCTGCACTATTGGAATAACCTCCCAATTGGTCTAACGTGATTCTTGTCCAGTCTAGCCACCACACTGCAGCCAAGTAATTAATCTGACATGCACATCCAGCCCAAGAAGATCCCTCAGTGACTCTCTATCACCTGCTGATGGAGGCCACGCTCCCTGAACTGTGGCCACTGCTTCTCGTGAGCCCCTGTTGGCTCCACGGCCCCATCCCTTAGCTCTCTGCTCCTGCTTCAGCCTCCAGTAATACCTGTTTATTTCCTTCCCAGTGTGCCCTCTTTAACTTTTCAAAAAATGTAACACACATACACACTCCTCTAGCTTAGAGGAGTCTCCTAGTTCCCCTAGTTCAAGAAACTGCAGCTTCCTGCCTCCCATTTCTCTGTCCCCGGTGCCAAGCCTTTCAGCTACAGCTGGTTCTCCTGGTGCGTGTTTCTCTGTCTTGGAATTACATTGTGTTTTTGCTTCTGGACTCTTTACTCTTAGGCTTTGTCTTTGTCTTACTGGGGGAGATGAGTGTCAGCTCTTTCACCGGCTTCTGCCTCACGCCTCACTTTTGCATCCCTCCTTTTCCCAACAGAGTTGTGCGTTTTTGTTAGATCGATGCTCCTTAGGCTAGTCTCTTAGAAAAATGATTAAATACAATTTATGTATTTCTTTATTTTACATGTATTGATGCTCTGGGGTTATGGTTGTTTTTTAAAGGAGCCCAGGTCAACATTTTTTTTTAACTCGTTAATGAGGGAACTATTGAGATGTTATGATCAGTTTAAAGAAGAATTTAGGGGTGCCTGGGTGGTTGAACATCTGACTCTTGATATCGGCTCGGGTCATGATCTCATGGTTTGTGGGTTCGAACCCCTCATCGGGCTCTCTGCTGTCAGCACAGAGTCTGCTTCAGATCCTCTGTCCCCCTTTCTCTTTGTCCCTCCCCCACTTGTGTATGCAGTCTTGCCCCCAAAATAGATAAACGTTAAAAAAAATTTTAAAGGAGAATTTAGACAAAACATACGTTATCAGGAATGCCACAGTGAAGTTACAAGTGGACGTAAAATTTGTATCAACAGGGGAAAAATCATTTGCATTCCTCTGGACAAAACGTTTATTTCTTTGGATAAGAAATAATTTGCCAGGGTGCCTGGGTGGCCCAGTTGATTGAAGGTCCAACTTTTGGTCTCAGTTCAGGTCATGATCGTAGGGTTGTGGGATTGAGCCCCATGTCAGGCTCTGCACTGAGCATGGGGCCTGCTTAGGATTCTCTCTCTCTCTTCCCCCCCCCCCCGCCCCCTCTGCCGCTTGCATGCTGTCTCTCTCTAAAATTTAAAAAAAAAAAAATTGACTTCTCATATTTTCTATAACTTACAGAGTTTATGAAGCAGCTCAGAGAAAGGAGTAGGGCCCCGTAAACCTAGATAACCCTAAGGATGCACTGGACAGGGCACCCTGTCATCGGGTCTATTTCATGGCCTTTCACAGTCTTTCCTGACCTCTTTTCCGTTTGGAGCATAATGATGTCAAAGAAATATTGTTCTTGGTAACAGAAAAATGCTGCTCCCATTAGGGTTGCAGGTGCAGCAAGAGTGTTAGCCATATGGGCCACCTTGAGTTTGCTCTTGAACAACACTGAGGTCACAAATCAACTTCTGTCCTGAAGTTTTCATGCAGAATCTAAGATTGGGTGTTTGTTTGTTTGTTATTTGAAAGGGTTCAAGTGAGCGAGGCGCAGAGAGAGAGAGAATTCCACAAGGGGCAGAGAGAGAGAGAGATAGAAGCAGGGCTCACTTGAAGTGGGACTCACGTTTTTACCCCAATGGGGCTAGTGTTCACCTGAAGCAGGGCTCAAGCTCACCTAGTGTGGGCTCGTGGTTTGTTTTCTTGTTTTTGTGTTTTGTTTTGTTTTGTTTTTTTACCTGAAGCAGGACTTGAGTTCACCCTATGGGGGACTTGAACTTACAAACCATGAGATCATCACTTGAGCCACAGTCAGATGCCTAAGCCCAAGAAACTTTCTCCTCATTTTTACTTGTAGTACCTATAAAGTCGGGTAAATTATTCTCTTACCAAAGCTCCAAAATTTGCTGCGGTTCCTGACCTGCCAGCTGTTCCTTACCACCTTGAGGCCGTGATGTTGTATGCCAGGACCCCTCCACGCTGGCTTTTCCTGAGAGGGCTTTGTAGACATGAGATCCATAAATAAAGTTGACCTTGATTCCTTAAAACTGGCTTGTCATGCCTGAGTCACTGAGAATCATTCTCAAATAGGACACACATCAGGTAAGGCCTTGGTTTGCGTAATTGAATCACTTAATTATATTCTGATTAGAGAGAGGACAAATTTTTATTGAACCTACAGAAATAACTAAATAGCTCTGAAAAGTACAAAGCCTAAGAGTGTATCTTTTTCTTATTTTTAAGTAAGTATTTTTAGGAAACACTGCATTAATAAAGTACTGGTTTTTTTGGTTTGTTTTTTAATATTGTTCTTTTTGTTATGATCTCTAATTGGTGGGTTGTCATCCTGTTTTTTTTCTTTTTAATGTTTTACTTATTTTTGAGAGAGAGAGAGAGAGAGAGAGACAGAGCAGCAGAGGGACAGAGAAAGGGAGGCAGAATTCGATGCAGGCTCCAGGCTCTGAGCTGTCAGCACAGAGCCTGACGTGGGTCTCGAATCCACCAACCGTGGGATCATGACCTGAGCTGAAGTCAGACGCTCAATTGACTGAGCTGCCCAGGCGCCCCCATCCTGTTTTCTATCAAAACGTAGGAATCCTTGGTACCAGAGACAGCTCAAGAGATCTTCATATTTGTCAGGAAACCACCTGATGTGTGTAGGCTCTTTTAAGACTCTGTCTTCCTAATAATACGTTAATTTGGTTATCTTTTCCAGGTTCATATTGAGATCCATTGAAGGCCTTCTGCTGACTGACAAAGGCAGGTCATCAGGCTACCACACCAGAAAACACGCAGCATGAGGGACAGAGTGGGGGCTCTGGGCACCCGCCCCGGGAAGGTGAAGGGGGCAGGAGGGGACTCAGACAAGTTGCCGTGTGGACTTGAAGGAGCACAGGGGGAGAGCCCTTGCCCGTCCTCCCGGACGCACATGCCTGTGGATGACGTAGATGGAACTTCCCAAAATGAGGAGCTGTCAACGGAAGTGAAAAATGCTCTGAGTGAGGTCAGCCTCTCGCTTCACAGTGGCAACAAAGCTCTTCCGTGTTTGAAAGAATCATTAAGAAGAAGTTCAACTCCCGCGGCGGCCCAGAGCAAGACTTTGGATCTGTCCTGTGCTCCTGCGGGAGAGCATTGTGCTGGGGTGTCGTGTTGGGGTGGGCGAGCTCTGGCGAGGGGCTGGCCGGGAGGAGGGCCCAGGGCCAGCGACAGCCACAGAGGATGGTGCCACAAAGGAGAGCCTTGGGGGCCAGGACTACCGTGCCTTCAGAAACGGTCAGAAGTGGGGATTTCTGAGGAGGACCCGCCAAGGGCTCTTCTAGAGGGGCGAGGCTCCGAGTCGGAACTGTCTTGCCTGCGTCTCGTCCGGTCGACGCTGCTGAGCACACACCCCGAAGTACTCCTGACTGATGAGACAGAATGTGTTTTCCTTGGCTGTTCAAAGCCCGCGTTTTCAGAGCAAACAGAATGCAAGAAAACGCTCTCACGTGTACGAAGTCCCTCAGCCGATCTGCAGACAACACCAGGGTTGCTGGCTCTACCAGCTTTGGAGGTAGCGAATCCGTTTGGCCGTAGTTAAGGTGCGAGCACAACAATAAAAGTAGTGAGATTAATTTTAAAAGCTGTCTTAGGATGATTTCTTCGACACTGGTCTGGATGCCTGTTACGGGGCAGTGAGGTTCCTGCCTCAGTTGGTGTGAGCAAAGGAAGTGGAATTGAAAGTCCTGGGAAGTTGTTGATGCGGGAGGAGATTTTTGAGCCTGCTTTAAATTGTGCTCAAAACACATTGAGTATTGGGCTGCCACTTCAAGGAGAACATTAATACATCCCGTATCAATATCAGGTTAGAACGTGAAGACTTAACAGAATTCTTTATGGATCTTCAGCACTCATTGCCAAGGGCTGCTGCCCCGGGTACTGTGTCCCCAGGCCGTCTGCTCGGCTGCTGTTTGTACAAGCCAGCCCCTCCGTAGTTGACAGCTGTCCCCGTTTCCGCATTCTGTAGAATAATTTTGGGCTGCAGCACAATTTGACTTCTGTCCTCCCGTCTCCTCTCTTTCCACTGGAAACGCCATTTAAATGGAGGCCCTACAGTGAACGTTGCAATATTAAATGTACTTTTAGTATAGTCCTTTCTCAAACTGGGAGCCCTACCAGTGTCGCCTAAAATAAAAGCAAGCTTGGGACTTGTCTGCTGCAGCTCAGCTGGGGAGAGACGGACCTAGTGTTTCCCTTACAAGAAGGTTCCAGTTCCTAGAAGTGGAGGTATCTCTTACACTAACATTTTTTCTGAGGTAACGCCTCTGGTGGTTGATAACTTCGATAAAGGTCACTTCAGAGCGTGGAGTTTTTAAGGAGTCCCAAAGTGAGACTTCACCGTTTTCGGGGCTATCAATTGCCTGTATCCGTTTGTGTGCTGTTTCAGTGTTTTGGGAAAGTGAAAAATGAAAACTTGTTACTTAGCATAATAAATGTCTTATTTTAAGTGTGTATAGCCTTGGCTCCCCTTGTCTTTTATCAACGCTGCCTTCCTCGTACTGAGAAGTCTCTCGGCGCCAGTCCAGGTATGCTGCTGGTTTAGAAGACCAGAAGCAAAGCCTGAAAAACTGAGAAGCCAGGTCGGAACTCAGCTCTCACTTTGCTCCCAGGATATAGCGAGAGGTGCTGTGATTCTCTGGGGCGGTGCTCACCACGATCATGGCCAGGGTGAAGGATGGTTGGGGCAGTGAAAACTCTGGTTAGAGGACCCCCTGGTTGGGGTCAGTGATGGACGGTGAGGCGACACAGGGAAATGTTTTTCAATGGGAACTGTTTTCTTGTCAAGCCCTCCCCTGCACCCTACCTTTGTTTTAAACTAAGTCTCCTCCTTTGGGACAGAACTTTCCATGACCCATCGACTGTTTTATTTCTTTTGTTTTATAAGTTACAAGTGTATACATTTTCAACCAATTGCAAAGAACAAATCTGGAATTCTCTATTTAGTACCAGATGCTAGGTTAATAAATTTGGAATATCTGGGGCACCTGGGTGGTTCAGTCAGTTGAGCATCTGCCCGACTTCAGGTTATGATCTCGTGGTTTGTGAGTTCGAACCCTGCATCAGACTCCCTGCTATCAGCGTGGAATCCGCTTCGGATCCTCTGCCCCACTTTTTCTTTGTTTGCCCCTCCTCCGCTCTGTGCTCACTCAGTCGCTCGCTCTCAAAAATAAATGTAAAAAAAAAAAAAAAAAAAAAGGCCTCAAGATATTGAAGTTGGTTGTGAGATCGAGCCCCTGTGTTGGGGCTCTGTCAGTGCTGTCAGCGTTGAGCCTGCTTGGGATTCTCTTTCCCTCTCTGCCACTCCTCCGCTTGTGCCCTCTCTCAAATCAACTGGAAAAAAAAAAAAACCTGGGATGTCTTCATGTGGTTATATACTAAGGTATGTGGTTTTTAAAATTTTTTTTAATGTTTGTTTATTTTTGAGAGAGCCTGAGCAGGGCAGGGGCAGAGCTAGGGAGACAGAAACTGAAGCAGGCTCCGCTCTTTGAGCTGTCAACACAGAGCCTGACATGGGACTCGAACCCACAAACTGTGAGATCATGACCTGAGCTGAAGTCGGACCCTTAACTGACTGAGCCACCCAGGTGCCCTAGGTATGTTTTTTTCTGAATTCTGGTTTGAGGAAACTTCACAATAACTTTTTTTCTTTAAAAAGAAAAAAAAAAATTTTTTTAGACATTTTATTTATTTTTGAGACACAGAGAGACAGAGCATGAACAGGGGAGGGTCAGAGAGAGGGAGACACAGAATCTGAAGCAGGCTCCAGGCTCTGAGCTGTCAGCACAGAGCCCGACGTGGGCTCGAACTCACGGACCGCGAGATCATGACCTGAGCTGAAGTCGGCTGCTTAACCAACTGAGCCACACAGACGCCCCCACAATAACTTTTTTGTTTAATATTTTTTAAATGTTTATTTTGAGAGAGGAGAGAGTGAGTGGGGCTGGGGGGCAGAGAGAGAGAGAGAATGAATCCCAAGCGGGCTCCTCACTGACAGCATGGAGCCGGACCTGGGGCTCATTCTCACTAACTGTGAGATCATGACCTGAGCTGATATCAAGAATCAGACACTGAACGGACTGAGCTACCCAGGCGCCCCAAACATTTTAAATTTAGAAACACTCCCCATGGTACAAAATCTTAGATTTGGTTATTCACTTTTGGAAATCATAATTTTTTTCTTTATATTTTATTTTTTTAATGTTTATTTTTGAGAGAGACAGCATTAGCAGGGGAGGGGCAGAGAGAGAGGGTGACACAGAATCCAAAGCAGGCTCCAGGCTCCCAAGCTGACAGCAGAGAGCCCGATGCCGGGCTTGAACCCACGAACTGTGAGATCATGACCTGAGCCGACGTTGGATACTTAACTGACTGAGCCACTCAGGTGCCCCTGGAAATCATACTTTTTTTCAACGTTTATTTATTTTTGGGACACAGAGAGACAGAGCATGAACGGGGGAGGGGCAGAGAGAGAGGGAGACACAGAATCGGAAACAGGCTCCAGGCTCCGAGCCATCAGCCCAGAGCCTGATGCGGGGCTCGAACTCATGGACCGCGAGATCGTGACCTGGCTGAAGTCGGACGCTTAACCGACTGCGCCACCCAGGCGCCCCGAAATCATACTTTTTAACGTTGGAATGAAAGAACCAATTTAACATTGGTCTTGAGGTGATTATGGAGTTAGTTGCAAGCCTATAAAGAATAAGAAATTAAACTTGCATTGAAATAGATCCTTGTATGATGACTGGTTTTGTAAATAACAAAGCATGTGTTATTTGGAGCTTGCTGTAAATCACTGTATTCAAAACTTCACACAGACCATTTACACAGTTTCACATAGAAAAGAAATGTACTGTAGAATTCTCCCTATATTCTCCCACAGATAATTTAAAAATTCGCCTTTTTAAACCTTTCAAATAACTTAAAATTCTCCTTTTTAAACCTTCCAAGGAGATAGAATTAAGGGTCTTCTAAACTAGAAGATCTCAGAGATAGAAACTGTGCTCTTCAGCACTGGCTAGTGGTGGAAGTTTTGAAACACACCCCAAGTGATACCATATTCAGTATAGACATTTGAAGTTAGAGACCTAGGATTTTATTTATTTATTTGTTTATTTATTTGAGAGAGCATGTGGCATGCACATGAGTGGGGAAGGAGCAGAGAGAGTGGGAGAGAGATATTTTTTAATGTTTATTTTTGAGAGAGAGAGAGAGCCTGAGTAGGAGAGGGGTGGAGAGAGAGGGAGACACAGAACCCCGAGCAGGCTCCAGGCCAGCTCAGACCCCGACGTGGAGCTCGAACTCACGAACCACGAGGTCGTGACCCAATCCGAAGTCAGATGCTTAGCCGACTGACCCACCCAGGCACCCCTAAGGGAGGGAGAGACTCTTAAGCAGGATGCAGGGCTCGATCTCCCAACCATGAGATCATGAACTGAGCCAAAATCAAGAGTTGGATGCTTACGTGACTGAACCACTCAGGCACCCAGAGACCTTGAAATAAAAAAAAAAATTTTGTTAACATTTATTCATTTTTGAGAGTGAGAGAGCGTGAGTGGGGGAAGGGCAGAGAGAGAGAGAGGCACAGACTCCCAGGCAGGCTCCAGGCTCTGAGCTGTCAGCACAGAGCCCGACACGGGGCTCAAACCCATGAACCGCAAGATCATGACCTGAGCTGAAGTCGGTTGCTTCACTGACTGAACCACCCAGGTGCCCCCTGAGACCTTGGATTTAATAGGATGGTTTGCTTCTACTTGGCTCCCTCTCCTTCTAAAATGTTAACCTCTTCTTTTCCAATTTTATTTTTACCAAAACGTGATCAATCAGATCAGTTTAAAAGGCATTTGTGTACTTCCATTTGTGCTTCAAGCCCTGCAGGCTTTGTTGAGCCGTATGTTGGCATGACTGAAATTTGACTAGAAAAGACTGTGTGCAGAGGGGCTTGCTGCTTAGGATAGGCCATCTTCACAGGATACGTTTTTTTTTTCCTGGGACAGGTGATCTTGCTTTGCGGCGGCATATGGTGGAACGGAAGTGTTTAGGGTGAATTGGGACGGCGTGTGGCAGCCCCACTGGATCCGACCTGCGCATTGTCATATTTTTTCAAAAATATTTTTATTTATTTTTGAGACAGAGACAGAGCACGAGCTGGGGAGGGGCAGAGAGAGGGAGGGACACAGAATCCGAAGCCGGCTCCAGGCTCTGAGCTGTCAGCACAGAGGCTGACGCTGGGCTCGAACTCACAGACTGTGACATCATGACCTGAGCTGAAGTCGGACGCTCAACCGACTGAGCCACCCAGGCGCCCCATTCATCTTTGTGGCACGTCCCCATTGGGTCTGAGGAGTCAGTGCTGTTTCCTTCCGGTAAACAGATGAGTTATTTCCTAGAGCAAGAGCCGGCCCTGGTGGTATCTTGAGTAGCTCTTTACGGTTTTCAAATTGTTTAGGTACGTAACAGTAACAATGTAAGGAGTTGAATTGTTTAGGTATGTAACAGTAACAATGTAAGGAGTTGTTCTAGGGTGTCGCTGCCTCACCGCAGTATTGGCAGAGGGGAATTCTGCAGTTAACTGTTTAATGCTTTCAGTGTTTTATCCTGTTTGCTGGTCTCCTGCCTACTGAGGCTTCTGTTTCTGCTCTTGGAAAATGAGTAATTTGTTTGAGAATTTGGAAATAGGCTCCATGTTCTAACTCTGAAAACTTCTGTCCTATTACACGGAAGTCTGCCAGCACTCTGCAGCGCTGCTTATTTAGATGACATGGAAAGGGGGGGCGCCTGGGTGGCTCAGTCGGTTAAGCGTCCGACTTCGGCTCAGGTCGTGATCTCGCAGTTTGTGAGTTCGAGCCCCGCCTCGGGCTCTGTGCTGACTGCTGGGAGCCTGGAGTCTACTTCTGATTCTATGTCTCCCTCTCTCTGCCCCTCCCCTGCTTGCACTCTGTCTTTCTCTCTCTCAAAAATAAATTAACATTAAAAGTTTTTTTAATAAAAAATAAAAACATTTCAACATTTTGGGGCGCCTGGGTGGCTCAGTTGGTTAAGCATCTGACTTCGGCTCGGGCCATGATCTCACGGTCCATGAGTTTGAGCTCACGGCTGTCAGCCTGTCGTCACAGAGCCTGCTTTGGATCCTCTGTCCTCCTCTCTCTCTCTGCCCCTCCCCTGGTTGTGCTCTCCCAAAAATAAATATTAAAGATAAATGAAAACATTGCAACATTTGGAATTTCTGTTGAAATCAGTCTCCTTTTTTTCCCTCTGTGTTAGGGATTCTCTAACAAGAATATCTTAATCAAACACCACACTTTGGTTGCACGTAAGTACTAAGTATTGGGTTGAACATAACATACAGTCTGGGATTCCTTATTCCCTGTATTTGTCACACGGTCTCTTAAAAAGGGCCCTGGAATATTGGAACCAGCCATTTTAACATTTACATCATTTGATATGGTGAATATCACACCAAAAAGAAAAAAATAAAAAGACTTTGTTTCTCTGTCAGCTTCCTGTAGGTTAGCCATGAGTTTGTCTTTTGCCCACAAAAGCAGTAAAATACCAGGACTTCACTCTCAGACTTGACCTTGATCACTTCACTACTCAGATTCATAACAGATGGTGCCTCGGGCTTTAGTGTTGGGAGGAGGCAGGGCGATCCAGAAAAAGGGACAAAAATGCCCAGTTCGTTCTAGATGAGAATCTTTCAGGCTGAGGGACTTGGCCCAGTCAGGAAGACACCGCAGGGCTTAAATCCTGTGGAGGGGGAGGCCTCTTTTCTCGGAAAAATGTGATAGCTTTTTCATAATTTAAGTATTTTGATATGGCTATTAGCATGACCGAAGAAACCTGTTTTTATGTTTTTTTTTAAACCTGCTTATTGACTTCTACAGGGCGTTTTTTTTTTTTTTTTAAATGTCTGTTTATTTTTGAGAGAGAGAAAGTAAGAGCGCGCACTAGCAGGGGAGGGGCAGAGAGAGAGGGAGACCCAGAATCTGAAGCAGGCTCCAGGCTCCGAGCTGTCAGCACAGAGCCTGAAGTGAGGCTCGAACCCACAGACTGTGAGATCATAACCTGAGCTCAAGTCAGACACTTAGCTGACCGAGCCACCCAGGCCCCCTAGTATAGGACTTTTTTGAAGGTAGTTCTTATTTTTGTAGCTATGGGGGGGCATTGCCCATTGCACATCAAATTGGCAGATGACGTCAAATACAGTGTGAAGAGGGCATCCGTTACAAAATGGTCTTTATTAATCTGGACACATTCAATTTTTTTTATTAAAATTTTTTTTAAATATTTATTATTGAGAGTACAAGGGGCCGGGTAGGCAGAGAGAGAGGGAGGCACAGAATCCCAAGCAGGCTCCAGGCTCCGAGCTGTCAGCACAGAGCCCGACGTGGGACTCGAACCCACAAACCGTGAGATCATGACCTGAGCCGAAGTTGGACGCTCAACCGACTGATCCACCCAGGTGCCCCATGTTCCTGATGTTTTAAATTACAGGGTACTATGTAACAGCTTCACTATTTTCTCCATTTCCCTATGCATTTGTAACTGACAGAGGTTTTTAAATTTTTTTTAATGTTTTTTGACGTTTATTCAATTTTGAGAGACAGAGCGTGAGTGAGGGAGGGGCAGAAAGGAGAGAGACACAGAGTCAGAAGTAGGCTCTGGGCTCCGAGCTGTCAGCACAGAGCTCAATGCGGGGTTCAAACCCACAAACCATGAGGTCATGACCTGAACTGGAGTCGGCCGCTTTACTGACTGAGCCAACCAGGCACCCCTGGGCACATTTTAAATGAATGGGTGCACATTTCAGTGGAACATTCTCCCCTCCCTCTGAAGGTGAGCGAGTGAAGCAGCCCCAGGGGATGGGGTGCTACTCCCCTGACGGTGTGTATTCATTGGACCCCAGGAGTGTTTTCAGTAGCTGCCTAACTGGGGGCAAATGACTGGTGTGAATCAAGCCCCCCGCCTGTCGGTCATGTGAGGCTCACTTTTGCCACAAGGGGGAGCCACATGTTCACTTAGTGTCGCCTCAGGGCAGGCCTTGGTTATTTTCTGTTTATTTTGTTTATCCAAAGTTGAACTCTAAAAATGCTGGGCTTAATTCAGCTCGGTATGGTTTGTGAAGCTCAGTGAGTGTGACTTATCAAACCTTACAACAAGATTTAACTCTTTAACCCAGTAGCCACAGATGGTGCTTCAAAACTAAGATCAATGTGTTGGAAAAATTGATTTAGTGAGTTTATTTTTTTATTATTTTTTAAAATTTATTTAGAGAGAGAGAGAATGAATGCAAGCGGGGGAGGGGCAAAGAGAGAAGGAGAGAGAATCCCCAGCAGGCTCCGTGCTGTCAGCTCAGAGCGTGACATGGGGCTCGAACTCATGAACCATGAGATCATGAGCTGAGCTGAAGCCAAGAGTCGGACTCTTAATTGACTGAGCCACTCAAGCAACACTTGGTGGGTTTCTTATTTCAGAGAGTGACTTTCAGTATGAAACCACATTTTTGTACCATAGCAACAAAAACAGTGGTTTTGTTGTGAGTGGGCTTGTCACCTGTCCCACGCGATGCATGCAGCCCCCCAGAGCAGCCGAGCCCCAGCGGGTCCCTTCACAGTGGTCGTGGATCGGTCCTGACTCAACTTGGGCCACGGTGGACTCGTCCTGAGCCCAACCCACGCGTGAGAGCCTCTTGGAATCCCTGACGGGGAAATGTTGCCACATGAACGCGTCGGTTTTCTGCTACAGAAATCACGACTCTAGATTTCTTTTGTGGTTCATAGTGAAATGCTTTTAAAACGTTGGAATCTGTTAAAATATTGGGAAGTGTTATTGTTCTGTAACATCAGTGAATTATTGCTACTGCCTTTTTGAAAAAGATCTGTCAGGGAGTTTTCTTAAATGATAAATTGTGATAATAGAGTACATATAAATAGCTTATAAGCTATTTAATTTCTTGGAAATGTTCTGAGTACCACTTAGGACTTATTAAAATAAAGCAGTTTGTTTGAATAAACTCTAGGCTTCCTCTTTGTTAGCTGTTTCCGGTTTACTCTCTGGGGGGAAAATTGCTAGGATGTCGCTCCCTCTCTCCTGCTTGATTCAGATATGTAGTTATTCAAAGCTACTCTCATGGATTTTGCAAGGTCACAAGACCTGGCATGAGTTTCTTATAAAACTCCTCTTCATGTTACAAAGCTTCGTGTCTTTATGCACATGGTTCTCGCCCATATTTACTGTTCTTTGTCTCCCATATTTACTTTCTTTTATGATGCTTTAGAATGAGAGTTTTTTAATAGAAGAATTTTAATTTTTTTTAATGTTTATTTATTTAGAGAGAAAGAGAGCACGAACAGGGGAGGGATAGAGAGAGAGAGGGAGGGAAAGAACCCCAAGCAGGCTCCATGCTGTCGGCACAGAGCCCAACACGGGGCTTAATCTCACAAACCAAGAGATCATGACCTGAGCCGAAATCAAGAGTTGGGACGCTTAACCGACTAAGCCACCCAGGCACCCCTGAGGATGTTTTGTTAAAAGAGAAATTAATAGGGGCACCTGGCTGGCTCAGTCGGTTAAGCGTCCCGACTTTGGCTCAGGTTAAATTTCATGGTTCGTGGGTTTGAGCCTCATACTGGGCTGTTTGCTGCCAGCACAGAGTCTGCTTCAGATCCTCTGTCCCCCTCTGTCTCTGCCTCTCCCCTTCTCGTTCTCTCTCTGTTTTTCAAAATAAATAAACTTAAAAAAAAAAAGAAATTAATAGTAATACCTTATTCCAAAGAACTTTTCAAAATTGCCATCAGGGAGTCGGCCATGGAGCCCCCACCCCTGCCCAGTGAAAAGGCAGTGACTGCCTGCAGAACTCTCTTAATCTTCAGAATGATCCTGAAACACATTAGTTCTCACTACAGTGCTAAGGGCGTGGAAGAGAGATAGCATAGCTAGTAACTGACAGAATTATGATTTTTTTACATTTATTTATTTTGAGAGACAAAGAGAGACAGAGCACTTGGGGGAGGGGCAGAGAGAGAAGGAGACACAGAATCCGAAGCAGGCCAGGCTCTGAGCAGTCAGTACAGAGCCCAACGTGGGGCTTGAACTCACGAACCGTGAGATCATGACCTGAGCCAAAGTCGGATGCTCAACCGACTGTCAGGCGCCCCTGACAGAATTATGATTTAAACAATTTGTTGGACATAGTTTGTTTTTCATGGTTTTTTCTTGCTCACTTCCTTTCAAGATAGTCATTCAACATCTAGGAAGTATTCACTGGGCACCTCCTGTGTACCAGGCATCCTCATAGGTGCTGGAGACAGAGCAGTAAATAAAACCAAGCCTGGGGGTGCCTGGCCAGCTCAGTCAGTAGAGTGTATGACTCTTTTTCCTTTTCTTTTTTTTAATGTTTATTTATTTTTGAGAGAGAGAAAGAGCATGAGTGGGGGAGAGGCAGAGAGAGGTCGACAGAATCCGAAGCAGGCTCCAGGCTCTGAGCAAGCTGTCAGCACAGAGCCTGACATGAGGCTTGAACTCACAGACTGCAAGATCATGACCTGAGCCGAAGTCGGACGCTCAACCGACTGAGCCACCTGGGCACCCCCATGTGACTCTTGATCTCAGAGCTGTGAGTTTGAGGCCCACGTTGGGCATAGAGATTACTTAAAAATAAATTGAAATAAAACGGAGCTCCCTGCCCTCTCAAAGCCCAGCAGTGCAGATCGGTTCCTCATTAAGTGATGAGTGAAAGAAGCAAGTTACGAACATGTGTGAGTTGGGAATTTGAAAGGTCCTTACTGTTATAGAAGTGCTGGTATTTGCTCTTTGACTTTCTGATTGTGGAAGTGAGAAAGTTCTGTCTAGAGAGGGTAACATTGAATTGTTTGGTATTGATAAGGTCTCCAGGGATGAAAGCTGTATTTCCCCCACTGCTTTATATTGAATCTTCCGTAACCTCAGGCTGTATTGGCCGTCAGCCTCAGGCTTTTCTACGGATTGTCCAAGATTAAAAATAAAAAAACCAGGGGCACTTGGGTGGCTCAGTCGGTTAAGCGTCCGACTTCAACTCAGGTCACGATCTCGCGGTCCGTGAGTTCGAGCCCCGCGTCGGTCTCTGGGCTGATGGCTCAGAGCCGGGGGCCTGCTTCCGATTCTGTGTCTCCCTCTCTCTCTGCCCCTCCCCTGTTCATGGTCTGTCTTCCTCTGTCTCAAAAATAAATAAACGTTAAAAAAAAAATAAAAAAAATAAACAAAACCCAAAAACCAGGGTGCCTGGGTGGCTCAGTCAGTTAAGCGTCCAACTCTTGACTTTGGCTCAGGTCATGATCTCAAAGTTCATGAGATTGAGCCCCGTGTTGGGCTCTGTACCAACAGTGCGGAGCCTGCTTGGGATTCTCTCTCCCTCTCTCTCTGCTCTTCCTCTGCTTGCACCCTCTCTCTCTCTCTCTCAAAATAAATAAATAACAACAACGATGACAACAACTTGAATGAATCTAAAGTTAGGAGAAGTATACCTGTACCACCCAATACAGTAGCTACTACCACATGGGACTATTTTATTTTATTTTATTTTTATTTTTTAAGTTTTTTAATATTTTATTTATTTTTGAGACAGAGAGAGACAGAGCATGAGCAGGGGAGGGGCAGAGAGAGAGGGAGACACAGAATTCGAAGCAAGCTCCCAGCTCCGAGCTGTCAGCACAGAGCCCGACGCAGGGCTCGAGCCCACAAACCACGAGATCATGACCTGAGCCAAAGTCGGACGCTCAACCGACTGAGCCACCCAGGCACACCCACATGTGACCATTTTAATTAAATGACACGAAAAATCCTGTTCCTCACACTAGCCACTTTTCTCTCTAAAGCATCCATGTGCAGTTAGTAGCTATGACACTGGCAGTGCAGACAAAGAACATTTCTATCATGGGAAGTTCTACTGGACAGAAGATACGTCACAGACGTACTTGTGATGAATTTGCTTTTTCAGGATGTGAAGATCTTTAATATATATTAGAGTGTGTGATTTCACTTTTAACCCCCCACCTAAACAAGACAAAAACACCATTCTCTTGAAGTGGGGGGGGGAAGGGATCATAAGTTTGCACATGATTTTCCAGAGGCTTTTGCTCTACAAGAGGGGATTGTCTCGGTCTCTCGCTTTTGATTGTATTCATGAGTGCCTTTGGGTTCTGTAGAGAAACAGAATCAACAGGATGGGTATACATAGGCGTGAAAGAGACTAGGGATGGGAACTGGCCTATGCAGTCATGGAGGCCGAGACATGCCAGGATATGCTCTCTGCAAGCTGGAGAACCCGGAGAGCCAGTGATAGAACATTCCGGGACCAGAAGCAGGAGCTCCAGGGTCTGAGGACAAGAGAAGATGCATGTCCCAGATCCAGAAGAGAGAGGATTTGCCCTTTCTCTCTGCCTTTTTGTTCCACTCAGGCCCACGAAGCCTGCCCACGTTGGTTTGGGCAGATCTTTATTACTCAGTCTACTGATTCAAACGCTAATCTCTTATGGAAACACCCGCACCAGACACACCAGAAATAACACCTTACCAGCTCTCTGGGCATCCTTAGCCCAGTCAAGTTGACACGTAGAGTTAATCATCACAGTGAACCACTTCATGACCTTGAGATCGAGTTACGTGCTCCGGGCACCTGGGTGGCTCAGTCAGTTAAGCGTCCAACTCTTGGTTTCAGTCAGGTTATGATCTCACAGTTTGTGTGTTTGAGCCTCACACAGGGCTCTGTGCTGTCAGTGTGGAGCCTGCTTGGGATTCTCTCTCTCTCCCTTTGTCTCTGGCCCTCCCTCACTTACACACACTCTCTCTCAGAATATATAAATAAGCTTAAAAGAATGTTTTTTTAAGTAAAAATAAGAGTCACATGCTCTGCTGACTGAGCTGGCCAGGTGCCCCTCTCTTTGAAAGGAAGATGTGAAAATTTAGCACAGTGCCAGGGTGGAAGGTCTATCAGAGAGAATGGCATCCTCTCTTTGTCTTTTTTTTATATGATTCTGTATATTTAAAAATGTATTTTAGGGGTACCTGGGTGGCTCAGTCGGTTAAGCATCCGACTTTGGCTCAGGTCATGATCTTGCGGTTTGTGGGTTCCAGTCCCACGTCAGGCTATGTGCTGACAGCTCAGAGCCTGGAGCCAGCTTAGGATTCTGTGTCTCCCTCTCTCTCTGCCCCTCCCCTGCTTGTACTCTGTCTCTCTCTGTCTCTCAAAAATGAATAAACATTAAAAAAATTAAGTAAATTCTCTTTCAACCTTACACATTTTGAAAAATGTCACTTGCATGAGGCTATCACCCCGGGTGGTGATTTTAAGAGAGGGGGGTGCACCGTGGTTTAGCAACTCCAGAGGAAATACAGGCACAGGTTGAAAGCATGACCTTGGCTCTGGTAATGGGACTGGAGATGATTCATGAGAACATCCTGTACGGCCCCCCTCTAGAGTCACTTGGGGACTCGGTCCGTGAGAGAGGATGGCCTGAGAAATCGAGGCAGGACTTAGAAGCTATTGTCCCCCTAGACCTGTGGGTTTTACCCAGGAATCCTTGAGCTGCTTCCCCCCACCCCCAAACCCCCTCCCCCGCCTCTAAAAATAGGATTTGGAACTTATCCCCCATGTGACCTAATGTGTGTCCCACTCTTGGGCAGGAAGTGAATGCTTTCCTGCCAGGCCTGTACCTCCCCGGGAGTCTGGGAAGGAATGCCTTCTCTGCCCCATTTCACAAGAGAATGTCAGCGGGCTTGGTGTAAGACCACTTTCTTCAGTCTGAAAACATGGCACGCTCTTCAAAACCGCAGCCAAGGAGGTTCGATTGGCTAGGGTGATGATCCTGGGTGTTGACGCTTCATAAACAAAGTATGGTCAACTGTTAGTAATCGTGTCCTCCCTCCCCTCCACCTCCGTTCTGGGCTCTGTGGGGCTCATAAAAGCAGTGAGGTCGCCTCATTAGGGAGATAGTCACATCCTTTCAATGGTTAGAGCAGACAACAGAATTTGGCTGGTCGGCCCAATGTGTGGTTGAGAATCACACATCAGACCCAAGCCGGCAGGCCATGGCTTGCAGTGTTTGGCAATAGTAACTTTGGGTTTCCAGGATTTGCGGTAAGAATCGAGTATCTGCCTTACGTGTTGGGATTTCTCCCGGGGCTGGGACACATCCCAGTAGGTGTTGGCATAGGCTCTCAGATTCTCATGAACCACACTTCCAGGTCCCTGCCTGGACGCTTCTATTGCAGAGTCCCTGTCTTGGCCCCAGGGAACTGGTTCCCAAAGATTTGCCGAGGAGCCCCTTTGGTGTGCCTGCCAGCTCGTTGGGGTGGGGGGACCTAGGGACCTGCGATTTGCAAGATAAATGTTTGAGGTGCAGGTGCTGGGCTGGAGGAGCAGGGTTTCGCCTGCCCGCCCTGGGCAGAGACCTGAAGACTCCTTAGACTTTGTCCTCCCAACTCACCCAGTCCAAGCCCCCCACCCCGCCCCGTCTCAGATGAATCCAACTATTCAGAGTCTCTGCTCCATCAAAGCAGATGGTCTGGGAGTCTGGTCCTGCCGTGAGCCCTGACCAGCACCCGCCCTCCTCTCCCGGTGACCCCCGCAGCCCTCGCTGTATCGTCGAAGACCAAGTCCTCCCCTTTGGGGCCAACGATGGCAGCTCCCACTGCGGTCCCGAGCAGTAGTGGCCCGTCTTTTCCTCCCGGTTCTTTGCCCAAGAAAGACTCTTATCACTATGACTCAGTTGTTGAAAACAAACAACTTGTGAAAAACGGGTGCCTGAGTGGCTCAGTCAGTTAAGTGGCCGACTTCAGCTGAGGTCATGGCCTCACAGTTTGTGAGTTCGAGCCCCGTGCCTGGAGCCTGCTTCAGATTCCATGTCTCTCACTCTCTCTGCCCCTCCCCCACTTGCACTCTGTCTCTCAAAAATAAATAAATGTTAACAAAAATTCAAAATGTGAAAAACTGAGGACAAGAAATTAGAGTTGAGTTTCGCTTTGCTGCTTGGAAGTATTTCGCTAATAAGTTCGAATGTAAGCCAAACCCCAGTTCCTTAAGATGACAAATGGGGAAAAGCCACATGAATTGGACTTACTATTAAGGGAGCGTATCGCTAGCAAATTGGACAGCAAGTTACTGGGAATGCTGGTGGTGACAATGAGAGTGTCCCAGTCCGTGGTGGTGACGGATGGCCCACCCTGTACCTCTTGTCTCCCTGGGACTGCAGCCCTGATGCTTTCCCTGAAGGCTCCAGTCTTTGTAGCCCTCTGGCCTCCAGACCTCTGCTCCTCTCAGCCTGGCCTTTTTCCTCCCTCCCTCCAGCCCTCCCCTCCCCTCCCCTCCCTCCTTCCCATCCTCCCTTTCTTCCCTTTCTTTCTCTCTTCCTCCCTCCGGTTCTCCCTCCCTCCCTTCCTCCCTTCCTCTTACCCTCCCTCCCTTTCTTCCTTCCTCCCTCCCTCCCTTTCTTCCTCCTCCCCTCCCACCTATCCTCCCCTCAACTCCCTCTCTCCTGTTCTCCCTTCCTTCCTCCCTCTCTCCCCTTTCCTCCCTCCCTCCCTCCCTTCCTCCCTCCTTCCCCCCTCCTTCACTCCCATCCTCCCTTCTTTCCTTTCTCCCTTCCCCATTCTCCCCTCCCCTTCCTTCCTTCCTTCCTTCCTTCCTTCCTTCCTTCCTTCCTTCCCTCCTTCTTTCCTTCCCTCCCTCCCTCTTTGCCTTTTGTCACCAGCCTGCTTTCCTTTCCCTTCCAAACTGCCAGCACTGACTGATTTCCTGAGTTTCCCTGTCTTTTGGTCAGGCACAGTTTCTCTGGTTCCTTATAAACCCCCCCCCCCCCAAATATGAGTGTTCATCCTATTCAAGATTTCCCTGTAATTCCCAGGAAGAGAAAGATAGAATATGAGGCAGCCAGAAAGAAGAAATGGGGGGGGGGGGAGTGGCGAGTGGGTGTTTAAGGGGTACAGAGTTTCAGTTTGGGGTGATGAACATGTCCTGTGGATGGATGTGTGATGGTCGCACTGTGATGTGATGTGCTCAGTGTCCCTGAACCGGATGCCCACACATGGTTAATTTTATGTGAGGTATATTTTACCCCAATAAAAACTTTTTAAAAAAATTTTAAGGAGGAATGATCAAGGCCGTGGAGTCTGGTGAGACCCAGCTGGATGCGTGCCCTGTGGCCCCAGGCTTCCTTTCTTACTTGGTTATGGGCAGACCTTTGAGCCCTCTCTGTCTCTGTCTCTGTCTCTGTCTCTATCTCTGTCTCTGTCTCCCTTATTCCTGAGCATGGAGTGCCTGCTCTGTTGCCCTGGCTCCAGACTTTAACCGTCTATACGGACTGAATTCTGTGCCCCTCCCTTCATATGTTGAAGCCCTAACCTCCAAGGTGATGATATTTGGAAATAGGGCCTTTGGGAGGAGGTTATTTTTTGATGAAGTCATGAGGGCGGCACCCCCATGATGGGAATAGCATCTTCATAAGAGGAGGAGACCCGAGCACACTCTGTTTCTTCACCATGTGAGGACACAGCAAGGAGGTGGCCATGTACAAGCCAGGAAGATGGCCCTCACCCAGAATGGAACCTCCTGGTACCTCGATCTTGGACTTGGAGCCTCCAGAGCTGTGGGAAATAAATGTCAATTGTTTAAGCTGCCTGGTCTGTGGTGTTTGTGATAATGGCCAAGGATGATGAAGGCACCCTCAGAGCCAATGCGCTTCACCTGCAGGGATGTCTGCAGACCTGGGGCCCCCATTTCTGAACCCCCTGCTTCTCAGAGGGAAGGGTGCCTGAAAGGCTGGCTGGTACTTCTTAGGGAGTATGCCCCCCAAAGTGCCAAGAAAATCACCTCCTTTTTTTTAAATTAAATTTTTTTTTAATTATTTTTTTTTAAGGTTTATTCATTTTTGAGAGACAGAAAGAGCATGAGTGGGGGAGGGGCAGAGAGAGAGAGGGAGACACAGGATCCAAGGCAGGCTCCAGGCTGTCAGCACAGAGCCCGACATGGGGCTCGAACCCACAAAACGAGATGATGGCCTCAGCCGAAGTCGGATGCTTAGCTGACTGAGCCATCCAGGTGCCCCGATAGTCACCTCCTATCTTACTGCTATGGAGGCCCACGGGGGAATCACAGATAAAACACAGACACACACACAGACATGAGTGCCTTTCTTCTCATAGGAACTTTCCAATGTTGCCTTGGCCCTCAAGCTTAGAGAAGAGAAGGAAGCTAACGTGGCCTGGCATCCATATGTGGATGTCACTCTTTTTGGGGTAATGAAAATGTTCTACATTTGACTGTGGTGATGGTTCTACAACCTTAATTCTATATAAATAATATCATATAATATATAAACACATATAAATGTATAAGATATATTATATAAATATATGTAATATATTATTATATAACATATTAGTATATAAATTGATTATATAACAATTTATATATATATATTTTAAGTTTTATTTATTCTATTTAGTAATCTCTATACCAATGTGAGGCTCGAACTCAACTCTGAGATCAAGAGTTCTGTGCTCCACTAACTGAGCCAGTCAGGTGCCCTGAAGAATTGTACCCTGTAATGGATGAACTGTAAATGGGCAGATTGTGTTGTATGGTGTGTAAGTTGTATCTCAATAAATCTGTGTAAATGTAACCAGTAATTCTATGCTAGAGTCAATTAAAGTTTTTTGTAATGTTAATTTGTTTTTGAGAGTGAGAGGGAGACGCAGAATCCGAAGCAGGCTCTAGGCTCTGAGCTGTCAGCACAGAGCCCAACACGGGGCTCGAACTCACAAACTGTGAGACCACGACCTGAGCTAACGTCAGCCACTTTACCGACTGAGCCATCCAGGCTCCCCTATGCTAGAGTCAGTTAAAGGGGAGAGATGAAGGGGGTAATAGGATGGGATCGAGGGAAGCCTGAGTTACAGACATGCTGTACGCAGTGGTTCTTGGTGAGGGGTGGAGAGTAGCTGTACTGAGCCCTAGGGGGCATTTGGAAATGTGGATGTTGGTTGCTTGACTCCTCGACTTGGGAAGTGCAGTTGGCATTGAGGGGGTGAGAGCCAGAGAAGCTAAGCATTCTGCAATGTCTACATTAGTCATGCACACTAAAAATGGTCTCACCTCCTAGCACCCCATTTCCTAACCTCTCCCTCTAACCAAAAATCTTTGCTCAGGGGAGATTTCTTTTCTTTCTTTCTTTAAAAATTTTTTTTTTTCCAGTGTTTGTTTATTTTTAAGAGACAGAGACAGAGCATGAGCAGGAGAGGGGCAGAGAGGGAGACACAGAATCCAACAGGCTCCAGACTCTGAGCTGTCAGCACAGAGCGCAATGCAGGGCTGAAACTCACCAGCTGTGAGATCATGACCTGAGCGGAAGTTGGATGCGTAACCGACTGAGCCACCCAGGTGCCCCAGCAAATTTCAGTTATACAATACAGTGTTATCAAATATAGTCACCATGGTTACATTAGATTCTCAGACCTTATTTATCTTGTAGCCAAGAGTTTGTACCCTTTTACTAGCCTTCGCTGTTTTCCCCGCTCTGTAACCCCTGGCAACAAGTTTTCTACTTTCTGTTTATATGAGTTTGACTTTTTCTTTTTAATGTTTATTTATTTATTTTGAGAGAGGGAGAGAGAGAGAGGGAGAGAGAGAGACAGAGAGAGAGAGAGAGAGAATCCCAAGCAGGCTCTGTGCTGTCAGTGCAGAGCCCGACGCAGGGCTTGAACTCAAGAACCGTGAGATCATGACCTGAGCCGAAATCAAGAGTTGGACACTTAACCGACTGTGCCACCAAGCTCCTCAACCTTTTTTTTTTTTTTGGTAGATTCCACATAAAAATGATACCACGCAGTATTTGTCTTTCTCTATCTGGCTTATTTCACTCAGCATAATGCCCTCAAGCACCATGCATGTTATTACAAAAGACAGACTTTCCTTCTTTCTCATGGCTGAATAATCTTGTCATAGATATACACACCACATCTTCTTTATCCATTCATCCGTTGATAGACGCTTAGGTTGCTTTCAGATCTTGGCTATTGTAAATAATGCTGCTTTGAGCACAGGAGTGTAGGTATCTCTTCAATATCCTGTTTATATTTCCTTTGGATGTATACCCAGCAGTGGGAGTGCCGGATCATATGGTGGTTCTATTTTAGTCTTTTGAGGAATCTCCATACTGTTTTTCTTAGTAGCTGCACCAATTTACATTCCCGCAAACAGTGCAGGAAGGTTCCCTTTTATCCTCATTCTTGCTAATGCTTATTCTTGTTGTCTCTTGTTTTTTTTTTTTTTAATTTTTTTATTAAAAATTTTTAACATTTATTTTTGAGAGGCAGAGAGAGACAGAGCATGGGTGGGGGAGAGGCAGAGAGAGAGAGGGAGAGACAGAATCTGAAGCAGGCTCCAGGCTGTCAGCACAGAGCTGGACGCGGGTCTTAAACCCACAAACTGTGAGATCATGACCTGAGCCGAAGTCAGACGCATAACTGACTGAGCCACCCAGCCACCCCGTCTCTTGTCCTTTCAATGACAGCCAATGTGGTAGGTGTGAAGTGATGTCTCACTGTGGTCCTGGTTTGCATTCCCCTGATGATGAGTGATGTTGAGTGCCTTTTCACGTACCTGTTGGCCACTGGTATGTCTTCTTGGCAAAAAATGGCTCTTCAGTTTCTTTTGCCCAGTTTTGAATTGGATTTATTTGTTTTCCCTTTGAGTTGTGTGAATTCTTTGTAGCTTTTGGATACTGACGTATTATCACATGGGTGGTTTGCAAAGACCCTTTCCCATTCCATAGGTTGACTTTTCATGTTGTTGATGGTTCCCTTTACTTTGCAGAACATTTTTAGTGTGATGTAGTCTATTTTTGCTTTCCTCGCCTTTGCTTTTGGTATCTTACATCCGCTTTTGATTCTTGCACCAGGTCAAACTAAGCCAAGAGCTGGTCTGTCCTTCGGCACAGAGGTTCTTGCTTCTCTAAGACCTATTGGCTCTGGTTTCTTCCGTGGGGTGTTGTCCAGGTTTCATTAGTATTTGTTTAGAGGTTATTTTTAGCTGGCTGGACCAGTTTTGAGGTAAATCTTTTGGGTACTTGCCTGGCATTATTTTTTTAAAACTGATCATGACTATTTTAAACTGAGTATAAGTTCTAAGGCAGAAACATTTCCTTTTTAAGGCGCTGTTTCTCTGGCAGTTATAAAGACTAATCCAAAAGATTAGCAAAAATAGCCGCTTGTTAAATAGCTTGAATCTGGGAAATGCAGGCGCTTCTGTCCAATGAACCTTTCTGGGGTAAGAGAAGGAAAGAAGAAAAATCAAGGATTACTCTGGACATCCATGGATAGTGGTCTTTACTCTAACCAGGATTTCTTTAAACAAATAAACAAACAAACAAACAAAAAGCTTACCTTTATCAACGATAAACAGCATATACCTGATCCCAAAATACATCACCAAAATTTAAGTTAAAGCAGTAGTCTGCTGGGGAGAAAAGCTCTTTCCTTTCCATCCGGTGCTAGTCATGAGCTCAAAGGTAAGCCAGGATGGGTGCCTACAGGTACATCCAGGACTATGGAGGAAGCAGCAGTCTGATGTAATGTGTGCTTTTTTTTTTTAATTTTTAATGTTTTATTTATTTTTGAGAGAGAAAGCACAAGCGGGGGAGGGACAGAGAGAGAAGGTGCAGAAGGTCTGAAGCGGGCTCTGCCCTGAGAGCAGCATGCCCGATGTGGGGCTCGAACTCATGAACTTCAAGATCAGGACCTGAGCTGAAGTCGGATGCTCACCCAACTGAGCCACCCCAGCACCCTGTGATACAATGTTGGCAGCTCTCTGCGCTCCACAGGACCCCCCCTCCGCCCAACCCAGCATGCAGACTGGGGTACAAGGCCAACCAAGCTTATGTCACGTGTCGGATTTGTGTGCAACGTGGTGGCCGCAAACGCCCAGTGCCGAAGGGTGTCGCCTACGGCAAGCCCGCCCATCATGTCCACCGTGGTGTCAACCAGCTAGAGTCGCAGAGGAGAGAGCTGGACACCACTGTCGGGGCTCTGGCAGTCTTGAATTCCTGCTGGGTTGGCTAAGATTCCACGTACAAATTCTCCTGAGGTTATTCCTGTTGATCCATTCCATAAAGCTACCGGAAGAAACCCTGACGCCCAGTGGATCACCAAACCAGCGCACAAGCACAGGGAGACCGAGGGCTGACATCCACAGGGCGGAACACGGTCACAGGTCCCAACACACCTTGGTGCTTCTTGCCAGGGACATATAATTACCATTACCCATAATGTAAGTACTGTTTGTAAAATTCTCACCTAATAAACAACTTTGGACAGTCATGTCTGCTGAGAAGTGTTCTTTAATTTGTCTGTTAAAATGAGTTGTCTGCTGGGGCGCCCGGGTGGCTCAGTCGGTTAAGCGTCCAACTTTGGCTCAGGTCATGATGTCATGGTTTGTGAGTTTGAGCCCCGTGTGGGGCTCTCTGCTGTCAGTACAGAGCCCGCTTCGGATCCTCTGTCTCCCTCTGTCTTTACCACTCCCCAGCTAACGCCATCTCTCTCTCTCTCAAAATGCTGTTTGGCACAACAGGTGTAAAATAAATTCTGTAAAAGTGGGGTGCAGAAGCCGTCCACGCAGATTTGTTGGTGCATGCATTGAGACCTACAGCTTCCCTGGGTGATGTAACTCTCTGCCCGTTTACTCTCAGATGGCTGTTTTTAGGGGCGTGGTAAGAACAAGCATGTTACACTGGATTTTGCTTGGACGTGTGAAGAATATCCCCATCTTTCATCGCAATCATGTGCAGAATAATAAAGCCACCTAGGTAGGGCCCACAGTTTTAGGCCGAATCCTATATTCCGTGTATGTAACGGCTGCTTCTGAGAAAATGCCACCATTTTTAGGAGAATTGAATAAACCGGTTGCAAGAGGGTTCTCTTACAAATGAAAATAAATCCTGCTTAACCTAAGCAAAAAAAAAAAAAAAAAAAAGAAAAGAAAAAAGGGAGGGAGGGAGGGAGGAAGGAAGGAAGGAAGGAGGGAGTCTGCTCAACTCTTTCGGGTCAATCCCGTACATCCCTGGTTTATCTCAGTGGGTTTCATTGGTTTCTGCATCTTTGGGAATCAATTGATCCACAGGTCCTCCTTACAGTTTTAGGGGTCCAGGTCTTAGCCTCCCTCAACCCCAGCAGCCACAGGCCCAGAAGCAGACTTTGTCTTCAAAGGGTTGTAGGTGGGGCGCCTGGGTGGCTCAGTAAGTTGAGCCTCCGACTCTTGATTTCAGCTCAGGTCATGATCCCAGGGTTGTGAGACTGAGCCCCGCGTCGGGCTCTACACTGAGCCTGGAGCCTGCCTGGGATTCTCTCTCTCTCTCTCTCTCTCTCTCTCTCTCTCTCTGCTCCCCTCCCCCACTTGTGCTCTCTCTCTCTTATTTTTTTTTAATTTTTTAATGTTTTTTATTTATTTTTGACAGAGAGAGAGAGACAGAGCATGAGCGGGGGAGGGTCAGAGAGAGAGGGAGATACAGAATCCGAAGCAGGCTCCAGGCTCTGAGCCATCAGCACAGAGCCCAACGCGGGGCTTGAACTCACAGACCGCAAGATCATGACCTGAGCCAAAGTCAGACGCTCAACCAACTGAGCCACTCAGGCGCCCCCCTCTCTCTCTTAAAAAAACAAACAAAAACAGAAAAACCCCACAACAACTAATTTTCAGCCTCATACTTGCTAATTCTAAGCGCACATGTGCCCACTTGGGGTGCTGGGAAGGATTATTCTTTAGGGGTAAAGTTCAGATCTGGTTATTGGCATGATCACCAGCATTGGTGGTTAAAGAGAAACTATCATGAGGGGAAGATCCATGGCAAATAGTCAAGGATGAGAATCAGAAGATGTGCAGTGAGTACATTCTGTACAGAAAGATTTAAAAGATGAAAATAGTAAGCTTATGTAGTTGGTCAACCAATGACATCTGAGTGCTTACCGGGGTAAGTGTGTGGGTTCTCACATGAGGCTGCCTGGGCGGGTGGCCCAGCCCCGTCCCTTCGAAGCTATGGCCACTGGTGGTATTGAAGATCGCGGACAACTCGCAAATGGGCTGAAAGAAGGTCCACTGAGTTTATTTGGACAGTAAGTTTGAGGCATGCTGGGAGACCTGAAAACTATCTAAAATGGCACTTGTGTTCTTTAAAAAAAATTTTTTTTTAACGCTTTATTTTTATTTTTTTTTAATTTTTTTTTTCAACGTTTATTTATTTTTGGGACAGAGAGAGACAGAGCATGAACGGGGGAGGGGCAGAGAGAGAGGGAGACACAGAGTCGGAAACAGGCTCCAGGCTCTGAGCCATCAGCCCAGAGCCCAACGCGGGGCTCGAACTCACGGACCGCGAGATCGTGACCTGGCTGAAGTCGGACGCTTAACCGACTGCGCCACCCAGGCGCCCTTTAACGCTTTATTTTTGAGAGAGGGAGAGACAGAGTGCGAGTGGGGGAGGGCAGAGAGAGAGGGAGACACAGAATCGGAAGCGGGCTCCAGGCTCTGAGCTGTCAGCACAGAGCCCAATGTGGGGCTCGAACCCACAAACCATGAGATCATGACCTGAGCCGAAGTCGGAGGCTTAACCACCTGAGCCACCCTGGCGCCCCTAAAAAATGAACCATTGTACAGTAAACAATTCAATGGTAATTTAGCACATCCGTGATGTTGTGCAAACACCACCTCTATCTAGTTCTAAAACGTTTTCATCACCCAAAAGGAAACTCGTACACACTAAGCAGTTGTTCCCCGTTCCTTCCTCCCTGCTGGCAGCTGCCACTCTGCACTCTTTTTTATGGATTTACTTATCCTGGATATTTCATGTAAATGGAATCATATTATATGTGACCTTTTGTGACTGGCCTCTTTCATCTAGCGTGTTTTCGAGGTTCATCCACACCGTAGCATGTATCACTACTTTTCTCTTTATTACTGACTGGTATTCCTTTGTATGGACATACCGCAATCTGTTTGTCCATTCAGGTGATGTACATTTGGGCTCTTTCCGGACATGAAATTCAATGAATGCACGTGAATTTCACTGAAGTTCCTAGATCTGGAGTTTGTAAATGAATATCCTTTGGGGACTTTTATTCTCCTAGGATTCATTTTTATGCTTGACATTTGGAAAACGTTGTTCTCTTCTTCAACATCAGAAAATAAGGTCACTGTTTCTTTCGTCGACTCCCTAGTATTTTATTCCAAGCCATGCAAAATGTTTGTTTTGTTTGCAACTTTCTCCGACCTCAGTTGCATACACTGTATGTATCAGTGCTTCTCAAGCTAGAATGACCACAAGAGTCACTGGAAATATTTAATAGCCATGCAGATGGCCAGGTCCTATCCCCAGATAGCCCAATTTAGAAAGGCTGGGTGGAATCTGCATCTTTTCATGCCCCAAGGTGGTTTATGGACAAGACTTTGTGAAACAGTGATATGTACAACTGTCCTGAGTTAGCCAATAAAAATATAGCAGATTGGATGATGGAACTTTCTTGACATATCACGTTGAAAAATATGTTTGAAATAATTCATTAAAGTCCCAAAGAAGCCATCACCATAAAATATATGTTAAGGGGCTCCTGAGTGGCTCGGTTGGTTGAGCCTCTGACTCTTGATTTCGGCTCAGGTCATAATTCCAAGGTCGTGGGATTGAGCCCCACGCTCAGCACGGAACCTGCTGACGATTCTTTTTCTCCCTCTGCCCCTCTCCCTGGTTCATGCGCTCCCCCTCTCTCTCTAAAATAAAAAAAATACATATATATGTGTTAAATGAAAATGAAAGAAATAGTTTAAAAGTTTTGGTGAAAGTAGGATTTGTTAATATAATGGAATCATTATAGAGGGATGCCTAGGTGACTTAGTTGGTTGAACGTCCAACTCTTGATTCAGCTCAGGTCATGATCTCACGGTACATGGGATCGAGCCCGTGGTGGGCTCTCTCAAAATAAATAAGCAAACTTAAAAAAATAATTATAGATTCACAGGGAGTTATAAAAAATTGTATAGGGAGGTCCCCTATACCTTTCATCCTGTTGGGCCCAATGGAAACATCTCATATAACTATAGTACCACATATAGTATTGTATGTAACATATATATTACACATTTACACATTAAGTATTACATTAAATATTTTCATATTTATATGTAATATATATGTCACATATATGTTACATACATGTGTACTAATATGTTATCAAGAAATTGGCATTGATATAATGTATAGAGTCAATTCAGATTTCACCAGTTTTACTCATTTGTGTGTGTGTGTGTGTGTGTGTGTGTGCAACTTTATCGCATATGTAGACTCATGTATACCCTGTAACAATTAACACAGAATTGCTTCATCACTGCAAGGGTCTCTTGTGTTATTATTTTTCTAGGCACACCTACCTTTCTCTCTGCCCACAGTCCCTGGCAACCACTAGCCCTAATCTGTTTTCCTAATATAGCATGTAACTTTTTGAGAGTGACTTTTTTCATTTGGCATAATTTCCTGGAGATTTATCTGAGTTGTTGCATTGTATTAATAGTTGATTCTTTTTATTGATGTATAGGGTTCCATGGTATAGATAAACCAAAGATCGTTTAACCATACACCTGTTCAAGGACATTGTGTGGTTTCCAGTTTGAGCTATTACAGATAGAGCTGCTATGAACACCCATGCACAGGTTTTTAAATTAAAAAAATTTTTTTTTCTTTTTTTTAGAGAGAGAGTGCACGAGCTGGGGAAACGGGCAGAGGGAGAGAGACAGAGAATCTTAAGCAGGCTCCACACTCAGCTCGGAGCCCAATATGGGGCTTGATTCCACGACCCTGGGATCATGACCTGAGCCAAAATCAAGAGTCAGACGCTCAACTGACTGAACCCCCCAGGTGCCCCAGCCATGTACGGGTTGTTATAGGGACACACATTTCCATTTCTCCGGGATAAATGCCTCGAAGTGCAATTGTTGGGTCACATGGTAAGTGCGTATTTAGTTTTTTAAGAAACTACCAGACTGCTTTTCCAGAATGGCCGGCCATTTTACATTCCCACCAGCAACGCGTGAGTGGTCCAGTTTTTCCTCATCATTGACAGTATGTGGTATTGTCACTATTTTTAATTTTAGCCAGTGACATATTTCTCATTATGGTTTTCATTTACATTTCCTTATTGGTTAATGATAGTAAAACACCTTTTCATGTGCTCATTTGCCATCTGTATATCCTTTTGGGTGAAATATCTGTGCATGGCTTTTATCCATTTTTAAATTAGATACTTTTTGGTTTGTTTTTATTGTGTTGATTGTTCTTTTACTGTTGAATTTGGAGAGATATTTATGTATTCTAGATATTCCATTAAAAATATCGTGGGGGTGTCTGAGTGGCTCAGGTTAACCGTCTGACTTCGGCTCAGGTTATGATCTCATGATTCTTGAGTTCAAACCCCAGGTTGGGCTCTGTGCTGACAGCTCAGAGCCTGGAGCCTACTTCGGATTCTGTGTCTCTCTCTCTCCCTGCCCCTCCCCCAGCTCTCTCTCTGTCTCTCTCTCACTCTCAAAAATAAATAACATTAAAAATTAAAAAAAAAATCCAGGGATGCCTGGGTGGCTCAGTCGGTTAAGTCCCACTTTGGCTCATGTCGTGATCTTGCAGTTTGTGAGTTCAAGCCCCAGGTCGGGCTCTGTGCTGACAGCTCAGAGCCTGGGGCCTGTTTCAGATTCTGTGTCTCCCTGTCTCTCTGCCTCTCCCTCGCTCACACTCTGTCTCCCTCTGTCAAAAAGAAAATAAACATTAAAAAATTTAAAAAAAAAAAAATTTTTTTTTTCAACGTTTATTTATTTTTGGGACAGAGAGAGACAGAGCATGAACGGGGGAGGGGCAGAGAGAGAGGGAGACACAGAATCGGAAACAGGCTTCAGGCTCCGAGCCATCAGCCCAGAGCCTGACGCGGGGCTCGAACTCACGGACCGCGAGATCGTGACCTGGCTGAAGTCGGACGCTTAACCGACTGCGCCACCCAGGCGCCCCTAAAAAAAATTTTTTTTAATCTTTACCTTTTTTTCTGATTAGAGAGGTAATACATGTTCATTATTTCAAAATTCTGGCACCTCAGACATACAGAATACAGAATATGAAAGTTCTCTGTCACCCGAGCATAGATCTCACTGTATTAACTGATCATCAGAGCGTTTTTTCTTATGCATATGCTATAAAATACTCACGTAAATATTTTCTATTTTAACCAAACGGGAGGACATGCGAACTGCTTAAAACTTGCTTGTGCTTCATTTCACGATGGAGGGTGGACACCTTTGCACATCGATTGGTTGAGACCTACTTCACGCTTTCAAGCATCTGCGGAATCGTCTGGTTTTACGCGCAAGGCTCCAGAACTGCCATGAAAGTGTGCCCTTGAGAGGCAGGAAAGTTCCCATTGTATTTTATGTTTCATTTATGTTTGTCATTTATCATCCTGAAGCATATGGGCTTTCAGAATCTAGAAACCAAGGCAGCTGGAATTTTAATGGAGCTCATGCTTCTGACTGAGAAATTAGCAATGTGGACCAAAGGCCCAGTAAGTCTTTACGTATAAAGTTTTCTTAGCCTCTCCCCCAGATTTTTCCTTAGGAGCCTCCTACCCTGGTGTAAATTAAGCTGCAGGGGAAAAAAGACAGGTCCAGGTGTCTCGCTACAACCAGCCCTGGGAACAGAGCTTTTGGGACCTTTGCTTTGCTGTTTTGTGGAAATGCATCTGACGTTTTGTGCAAAAGTTCCTGCCTCTCCTTGCGACCAAATTAAAAGTCAAAGTCTCTATGGGGCGCCTGGGTGGCTCAGTCGGTTGACCTCCGACTTCAGCTCAGGTCATGATCTCACAGTTTGTGAGTTTGAACCCTGCGTCGGGCTCTGTGCTGATGGCTCAGAGCCTGGAGCCTGCTTCGGATTCTGTGTCTCCCTTTCTCGCTCTACCCCTTCCCTGCTCACGCGCTCTCTCTCTCTCTCTCTCTCAAGAATAAATAAAACATTTAAAAATTTTTTTAAAAATTTAAAAATAATAAAAGTCAAAGTCTCAACAGTGTCTCCCAGACCCTTAGGTCAATTGTGCCCTGTTCTTTGCGGACCTCCTTTCCTGCCCCCAGCTCACTGACTGCAGTCCCACTGGCCTCCAGACCCTTCTGGCAGCAGAACTGTAGGCAGGAACTGTTGCCCTGGGCTCCTTCTCAGAGCTCCTCTCCCACACCCCAGCCCAGCCCACCACCCATTCCTTCCTCTTTGCTCCTAGTCACCCTCTTAAAAATTAGGTACTTTATTTATTTATAGCATATTTATCAAGGTAAGTCATACAGTGGTATGATTTCCCAGTTTACACAGGTTTCTTTTCTTTTTTTTTAAACGTTTATTTATTTTTGAGACAGAGAGAGACAGAGCATGAATGGGGGAGGGTCAGAGAGAGAGGGAGACACAGAATCCGAAACAGGCTCCAGGCTCCGAGCTGCTAGCACAGAGCCTGACGAGGGGCTTGAACTCACGGACTATGAGATCATGACCTGAGCTGAAGTCAGACGCTTAACTGATTAAGCCACCCAGGCGCCCCATCTTTTCTTTTCTTTCTTTTTTTTTAATGTTTATTTATTTATTTTGAGAGGCAGGGGAGGAGTAGAGAGAGAGGAGAGAGAGAGTCACAAGCAGGCTCCGTGCTGTCAGCACTGAGCCCCATCCCACGAACCATGAGATCATGACCTGAGCCGAAACCAAGAGTCGGACATACAACCAACTGAGCCCCCACACGTTTCTAATAGAAAAATTTGGAGAAGCGTTTCAGCAGTGTGAGACTTAGGTCCTGAATATCCAGAATACTCATCTTCCTATGTTCTGGGCAACAGAAGGATCTACACTTAAAAACTTAAAATAACTTAATAAAAAAAAATCACCTGCAAACATTTTTCTTTGCACAGATGTCCCTTCCCCCAGTTGAAACACAAGCTGTTGAAAATCCTCTTTTCAATGGAGAATGAGAGAAGTATGGACAGGGTCCCTGGCTGCTCTCATTAAGTAGTCATCTTGCCCACAAGATTCCTTTTTCCCTAGCCCTTGTTTTTGTTTTTGCTTTTTCTAAACTGTGGTAAAATATTCCTCACATAAAATTTGCCATTTAAAAATTTTTTTAATGTTTATTTATTTTTGAGAGAGAGAGAGAGAGAGAGAGAAACAGAGCGTGAGCAGGGAGGGGCAGAGAGAGGGGGAGACACAGAATCTGAAGCAGCCTCCAGGCTCTGAGCTGTCAGCACAGAGAGTGATGTGGGGCTCGAACTCATGAACTGTGAGATCATGACCTGAGCCGAAGTCAGATGCTTAATCGACTGAGCCACCCAGCACCCCCCTCCATTTTAGCCATTAAAAAACTTTTATTATTAACATTTATTTATTTTGAGAGAGAGAGAGAGAGAGACAGACAGACAGACAGACAGACAGACAGACAGAATCTGAAGCAGGCTCCAGGCTCTGAGCTGTCAGCACAGAGCCCGATGTGGGGCTCAAATCCACAAACCGTGAGATCATGACCTGAGCTGAAATAGGATGCTTAACCCACTGAGCCACCCAGGTGCCCCCATTTTAGCCATTTTTAAGTGCACGGTTCAGTAGTATTATGCGTATCTACATATCTACATAGTTGTGCAACCATCCCCACCATCCATCTCCAGAACTTTTCGTCCTGTGAACAACACTGAGACTCTGTCCCCATTAAACGCTCACTCCCCACCCCACTCTTCCAGCTCCGTCACCCACCACCTACTTACTGGCTCTGCGAGTTTGATGACTTCAGGGAAGTGGAATCACACAGTATTTGTCTTTCTATGACTGGCTTATTTCTCTCAGCATAGTGTCCTCAAGGTTCATCCATGTTTGTAGCAGGTGCCGGAATTTCCTTAGCTTTTAAGGATGAGTGATATTCTGTTGTGTGGACGGACCACCTTTTGTTTATTCATTGCCTTGTGATGGCCGTGGGTATTACTTCTGCTGTTTGGCTCTTGTGAATAATGCCTTACTGTCTTTCCACATCGTGTAAGATTGTGTTCCATGAAGGCAGGGGTGGTTGTCTGTTTTGCTCATTGATGTAGTTCATAGGCTTAAGACAGAGCCTGGTGCATAGTAAGTGCTCAATAAATATTCACTGAATGAATGAATGGCGTCCTCTTTGCCTGTTGCTGTTGTCAGAGGCAAAGCCACTGGGGGCCTGTGTTCAACAGGATCTCCAGCCTTCATGCTGTAGGGGATCTGGGCTAAGTTTGGCCAGCACTCCCGGGTGCCTGCCCTCTGCTGGCATTTGGGCCAGGCCTGTTCACACAAAGTCATTTATTCATTGATTGAATAAATATTGCCTCTGTTCCTACTATGTGCTAGGCCCTGGGCTAGACACCGGTCACAGTGGTGAGCAAAATTAGGCCCAGTCTCTGCTTTTCTGGGCTCTACTCTGGGACACACAGAAACATCAGACGATCACGCAGACTTCTCACTAAGGAGATCCACGGACAGGCGTTTCTCCTCCACTGTCTGCCACCAGAAAGAAGTGGCCCATTTATGTTTCACTGTTGTGTTTTTAAAGTTGTTTGTATGTTCTAGATACAAGTCCTTTGTTGGCTGGGTGATTTGCACATGATTTCTGTGTCTGTGATTTGTCTTTTCAGCCTGTCATTAAGGTCTTTTGCAGAGCAAATATTTTTAATTAGGTCCAATTTATCAATTTTTCCTTTTATGGATATGCGATGATAGGGGTTTTTCAGTAGTCAAATACACATAATATAAAATTTAGCATTGGGGCGCCTGGGTGGCTCAGTCGGTTAAGCACCCAACTCTTGATCTTGGCTCAGGTTGTGAGTTCAAGCCCCATGTCAGGCTCTGTGCTGACAGCTCAGAGCCTCAAGCCTGCTTCGGATTCTGTGTCTCCCTCTCTCTCTCTCCCCGTCCCCCTGCTTGCCCTCTGTCTCTCTGTCTCTCTCTCAAAAATAGACAAACATTAAAATTTTTTAAAAAAAATTTACCATTCGTGGCATTTCGTACATCCACAGTGCTGTGCGCCCATCACTATGCCTAGTTCCAGAACATTTTTATCACCTGGAAAGGAATCCCTGTACCCATTGCCTCCTCCCTCCGGACCCCGCTTTTTATCTCCATGGATTTGCCAACTCTGGACATGTCAAAGATAAGTGGAATCATACACTATGTGGCCTTTTGTGTCTGGCTTCTTTCGCCTAGCATGAGGTTTTCAGATGACAGACGTTTTGGTCAGCCTCGTGGCTCTGCAGTGAAGGTCTGCATTCCTGTTGGGTCGTCAGGCAGCAGCCTCGTGTTGTCTGCCCCTCAGAGTTCAGGCTGCTTCCTCCTCCCCCCACCCCTCCCCGCACACCCTCTTCCAAGCCGCCAGCTCCCATGCTGGCTCTCAGGGCACGGCTGGTCCAGACACGTGGCTTCGTCCTGGCAGCTCCCCAGGGTTCCGACACTAACTTCATCTCAGGCCTCCAGCCACCACCAAAGCCTGCTTCTCCCCTGTCTCCTCCTTATCCTCCAATGCACTGCCCTCCGTGTCTCCTTTCTCTAATCACCCCCCAGCAATCACTTACAAGCAGAGAATGGTGGAGAAAAATGGGTTTCAGAGACCCCCTGGGTCGGGTCTTTCATTCACCGGCCCAAGGCACCTGGGCGAGAACCTCAACCTCGCCAAGGCCTGGTTTCCTCCTCTGTGCGGTGGAGATGATAACACCTATCCCAAGGTCATCGTGAGGAGGAAATGAGGGAGGGGGAGGTGCTTAGCCCAATGCCAGGCACTGGGCACAGAGGGAAATTGCTGATGATTGTGGCAGATTGTATTTGGCACAGATGGCCACAAGGGTATCTCCTGTCCCACATGCTCTTCTAGACCTTTGTCAGCCCATCAAGAGATGGAGTGTAAGGGCGCCTGGGTGGCTTAGTCGTTTGAGTGTCAGACACGGTTCATGAGTTCAAGCCCCGCGTTAGGCTCGCTGCTGTCAACACAGAGCCCGCTACGGGTCCTCCGTCCCCCTCTCTCTGCTCCTCCCCCACTCACACTCTCTCAACAATGAATAGACATTAAAAGAAAAAAAGAGAGACACGGACTGTAAACCCATCCCCTTGACCTTGGATGTGGGCCAAGAGGACACTCCATGACTTCCAAGGCTGGGTCATAAAAGGCTAGGCAGCCCTTGCCTTGTTTGCTGGAACACCAGCGCTTGGAGCCCTGTGTGGTCATGCCAGACCTTACATGAGGCCGACACGCTGTGGGGAAGCCCAGACCACACGGGGAGGCTGCACGCAGGTGCTCTGGATCACTGTCCGGCTGTGGCCCCAGCGTCAGTTCCAGTATGTGAGCAAAGGTACCTCCACGTGATCCTAGCCCCAACCATCAAGTTCCCTGGCCCTTCCCGGTCTTTGACCCCAGACCTCCTGGCACAGGGACGAGCGATCCTTGCTGTGCCCCGTGTTAATTCTTCACCTACAGGATCCACCCACGTAATCAAATGGTTTGGGGCTGGTATGTTACACAGCCGTAGTAACTGCAGCAATGGTGATGATGTCTTGCCAGTTCCGTTTCTTTGGTCTGTCCGAATCTGGCCGCTTCTCCCTGTGTATCTCCACCTCTACTGTCTTAGCTTGGGCTCGTATCTTCTACCTGCATCAGATTCCAAACGTGTATTTCTACCTCCTATCTCTACCCTCCAAACCTTCCTTCGCCCACACTAATCTGTCTCAAACACAACCACAGCCCAATCACCTCCCCCAGTCCTTCCCCAAGTCATGGCTCCCAGTCATGTATGATGAAAGTCTCCAGAGATTAATCACAACATTCAGAGACCCATAATTTAGGGAAACGCAAGTCTCTAAGAAGGAGGTATTTTACCTTACTTTATTCCAGCCTGCTCCAACCCTGCCTGGAAAAAAAAAAAAAAAAAAAAAAAAAAAGATAAAGAACGTGATAATGCTCAGAGCATTTGATATTTTTGGAAACAGAAAGTAGGTTTTTTTTTTTTTTTTTTTTTTTTTAACTTAGGAAACATGTAAGGACTCTGAGTCTACCCAACCATGAAAAATTACCTCAAAACTCTTTCAGGCCCTGAGAATTCCAGGTATAAAGGTAAAAAATGATAGATTCTTGAGCTAGTAATTTAGTTGCCTATAGGAAAATTGAATATAATTTAGTCCTACATGCTTTTCAATCATGCAGCTGTTCTTGGGTGGGTCAACACCCCAGGACAATGCCTTGGCCTGGGATGCTTGGTGAGTAAACCCGGGGGGAGCAGACCCAGGAATTCAGGGTCCTTATTGATCAACTTCTACCCCATGGGACTTGCCAACCCAGCCTTTCTTCAAAATTCACCCTTTAACTGTCGGCAACAGGGTGCTTGCTTTTTGGTAAATACATCTTTTTTTTTTTTTTTTTTTGGTAGTGATCTCTGCACCCAGCGTGGGGCTCGAACTCACGACCCCGAGATCAGGAGTTACATGTTCTTTCGACTGAGTCAGCCAGGCATCCCTGTCTTATTTTTTATTTTATTTAGTTATTTATTTAATGTTTATTTATTTTTGAGAGAGAGACAGAGGTGAGTGGGAGACGGGCAGAAAGAGAGGGAGACACAGAATCCGAAGCAGGCTCCAGGCTCTGAGCTGTCAGCACTGAGCCCGACGTGGGGCTCGAACCCACGAACTGTGAGATCATGACCTGAGCTGAAGTCGGATGCTAAACCAGCTGAGCCACCCAGGTGCCCCGCTTGCTTATTTATTTAAAGTAGGTGCCACACACCCAACTTGGGGCTCGAACTCACAACCCTGAGATCAAGAGTTGCACGCTCTACCGCCTGAGCCAGCCAAGTGTCCCTTGGTGAATCTGTTTTAAAGGCTGTTGCTTTTTGACTGTTTTAATGGATCCTTGGGAAGATGAGTCTTCACTAGTTACTCCCTCGGTTGTAGCTGTTTTTAGACCTTCAGATCGGGAGGACCTTGTTCTTTGTTCCTTACACAGTATGTGGCCAGGATTACTTTGGAAAACGTAGTACCCTTTCACAGGAAGCTGCAGTGAAAAGGCCTTTTCAAAGTGGGAAAATGGAAATAATGTTTAAAAATGTCTTTTGTCTTTGAACCATGAGGTTTTGCTTTGAGTATGGCTCTTTGCCACTGTCGTTTTTTTCTCTTGCTGAAAGCCTAAAATTCTTACGTTGAAAGGCCCTTCCTTCTGTTGTTTTATCACCTTCCTGGTTTTGTCTAATCTCACTCAGATTACAGTCGTATTTCTTGGTCTTTTTAATGTGCGTATTCAAATTTCAAACACAGGGCCTTTGTGTTGTAGTCTTGACTTTTCATGCACTCTGAGACGTATTTTGGGACACTTACAAAGGAGACTGTTTTGCTTTAAATACTCTCGTGTTTTGAAACCTACTTTGTCATGTTCAACTTCCAAAATTTTCATGAGTTCTGGTGAGGTATTCTATTTAGAGAGTATTTTGTTTTAATTAAGCCCATCTTAAGAGACATTTGGTTTTTGCCAAGAATGTGCTTTCTCCCTTAAAAAAATCAGTTATATTTATAACATTCATAAACTGAGTTATTAGCAAAGGCAAAATTTTAGCTGCACTGTGCCCGTGTCTTCTCAGTTCATGGGAATTAAAGAGAACAGGAATGAGCTGAGCCAAAACATAATGACAAGTCAAGACACTATGAACACACATGGACTTTATTTTCAATAATTTTTTAGTAAATGCTGGGTTTTAAAAATTGTTTTATGGAACGATTCCTCATCTCTGAAAAGAATACAGAGGGTTGGCTGCTATCTTCAGCACTGGGTATGTTTTATTCGTTAATGTGCTCCTGCTCTAACTATGGAGGAAAAAGCTATAGGGGAGACTTCAATTCTGTCTTAATTCAATTAGGCTGCATTTAAAAATTAAAGTTTATTTTTTCCTAGATATTATAACATATGCCCATATAATAGAAAATATAGAAAATACAGAAAAAATAGAGACAGGAAAATTAAAGTTATCTACAGACCTCTTACCAAAGGGCAACCAATATGAGTATTTTGTTGTGTTTTGTTGGTAATATCTTATATACGACTTTTTTCTTCTTACACGGTTAGGATTGTATCATATGCTTTTTTTTTTTTTTTTAAGTTTATTTATTTATTTTGCGATAGGAGAGAGAGAACCAGCAGGGAAGGGGCAGAGAGAGAGGGGAACAGAGGATCGAAAGCAGGCTCTGTGCTGGCAACAGAGAGCCCAATGCGGGGCTTGAACTCATGAACTGTGAGATCTCACAGTTGAACACTCAACTGACTGAGCCACCCAGGTGCCCCTAAACATTTTTAAGTGTACAGTTTAGTGGCATTAAATATATTCACGTTGTTGTGAATATCACCACCATCCATCTCCAGAACTTCCTCATCTTCCCAAACTGAAACCCTGTCCCCAGTGAATAACCACTCCCTGGTCCCTGGCAACCACCATTCTACTGTCTGTCTCTATGAATTTGTTTTCCTGCTTTTCATTATTTTGGGAAGTATAATTGATGTATAACATTATATCAGTTTCAAGTATACATTGTGAAGTGATTGTCACAAATCTGGTTAATATCCCTCACCCTATATAGTTACAAAATTATTTTTTCTGGTGGCAAGAACTTCTAAGACTCGCTCTCTTAGTAACTTTGAAAGTTTATGTATTTATTTTGAGAGAGAGAATCCCAAGCAGACTCCACACCGTCAGCACAGCCAGATGTGGGGTTCGTTCTCATGAACCATGAGATCGTGACCTGGGCTGAAACCAGAAGTCGGACGCTTAACCGACTGAGCCACCCAGGCACCCCTCTCTTAGTAAGTTTTAAATATGCAATGCAGTAAGTATATTATCTATAGTTGCCATGCCATACTTTATATCCCTATGACTTCCTTCATTCTTAGCTGAAAGTCTGTACCTTTTGACCCCTGCCTCCCTTTGCCACTCCCCCACGTCACCTCTACCAACCACCAGTCCTCTCTCTGTGTCTGTGAGCTCATTTTGTTTTGTTTTGTTTGTTTTTGGATTCTACATGTGAGATCATACTGTATTTGTCTTTGTCTGACTTATTTCACTTAGCATAATGCCCTCAAGCTCCATCCATTTTGTGGCAAATGGAAAGAGTTCATTCTTTTTTTACGGCTGAGTAATAGTACTCCATTGTGTGTGTGTATGTATTATACATATATTATTTTCTTTATCCATTTATTCATTGAACAGGGGGGTGCAGATATCTTTCCAAATTAGTGTTTTGGTGGGGGGTCCTGGGTGACTCAGTGGATTGAGCATCCAACTCTTGATTTTGGCTCAGGTCATGATCCTAGGGTCATGGGATCAAGCCCCACATCAGGCTCTGCTGACTGTGGAGCCTGCTTGAAATTCTCTCTCTCTCTCTCTCTCTCTCTCTCTCTCTCTCTCTCTCTCTCTCCCTCTCTCCCTCCCTCCCTCCCTCCCTCCCTCCCTCCCTCCCTCTCTTGCTGTCTCTAAAATAAAATTTAAAAATTAGTGTTTTTGTTTTCTTTGGATAAGTTACTCAGAAGCAGGATTGTTGGATCATATGGTGATTCTATTTTTAATATTTTGAGGAAAATATGTACTGCTTTCCATAGCGGCTGTACCAATTTATGTTCCCACCAACAGTGCATGAGGGTTTCCTCTTATCCATGTCCTCGCCAACATTTGTTATGGCTTTTTAAAAAAAAAAAATTTGTTTTAAAGATTAAAAAATTTGTTTTGAAATTTTTTTACTATTTATTTATTTTTGAGAGAGAGACAGAATGTGAGTGGGAGAGGGTCGGAGAGAGAGAGAGAGAGAGAGAGAGAGAGAGAGAGAGAGAGATGCAGAAGCTGAAGCAGGCTCCAGGCTCTGAGCTATTAGCACAGAGCCCCATGTGGGGCTTGAACTCACAAACAGTGAGATCAGACCTGAGCCAAAGTCGGATGCTTAACCAACTGAGCCACCCAGGCACACCCCCAAAAAATTTTTTTTTAAGTTTATTTATTTTTGAGAGAGAGAGAGAAAGCACAAGGGAGGGGCAGAGAGAGATGGAGAGAGAGAGAATCCCAAGCAGGCTCTGCACCATCAACACTGAGTCCAACATGGCCCTTGAACTCACGAACCTCGAGTTGATGACCTGAGCCTAAATCAAGAGTCGGACGCTTAACTGACTAAGCCACCCAGGTGCCTCTGCTTGCTTGCTTGCTTGCTTGCTTGCTTTCTTTCTTTCTTTCTTTCTTTCTTTCTTTCTTTCTTTCTTAATATCTCAAAATGTAAAGGTCTAGTTCCCAAACAGTTTTATGCCCCCAGAAGGAAACCCTGTACCCATTAGTGGTCACTCCCTATCCCTCTGGCCCTTCAGCATCTGTAAACCACCAATTTGTGCCTATGTGTGTGGATTTCATACAAATGGAATCCTACAACATGTGACCTTTTGTGTCTGGCTTCTTTCACTCAGTGTCATATCTTCAAGGCTTATCCATGTGGCATTCATCAGTACTCTATTCCTCTGTATGGCTGAGAAATGTTCCATTATATATATTATCATATATCAATACATATAATATATAATAACATTATATATTAAATATGTTAACATATATATTATATACGCACCACAGTTTGTGTATTCATTAATCCATTGGTAGGCGTTTGGGTGGTTTCCATCTTTTTGCAGTTATGACTAACGCTGTTACGAACATGTGTCTACAAGCATTTGTTTCAATACCTGTTTTCAATTATTTTGAGCACACCATATACCTAGGCACAGAAATGCTGGATCATATGGTAATTTGATTTACCTTTTTAAAAAAAATTTACTTGAGAGAGAACGTGCACAGAAAGAGCAGAGAGAGAGAGAGAGAGAGAGAGAGAGAGAGAGAGAGAGAATCCCAAGCAGGTCTGCACTGTCAGTTCAAGGAGCCCGATGTGGGGTTTGAACCCACAAACCCATGAGATCATGACCTGAGCCAAAATCAAGAGTTGGGTGCCTAACCGCCTGAGCCACCCAGGCACCCATCTGTGTTTAGCTTTCTGGGGAACCGTCAAACTGTCTTCCATGATGGTTGCACCCTTTTACATTCCCACCAGCAGGACGTGAGGGTGCCATTTCCCCCACATCTTTACACGGAGACCATATCTTAAAGTTGGGGGGCAGGGGCCGTCTGATCTTTGGTCACAGTGATTTGTCCACGATTGGTTTTGATAACCTCTAGCACTATTTCCCTCCACAGTTCACAGAATGGAATGTTGGCCGAAGAGCAGCCATTGTGATCTGGTAAGGACCTTCAATTCTGTTAACTTGGAAATTCACACAAGAGCTGGAAGGGGCTTTGGGAGAAATATAGTTCAGACGTATCTTCTCTGGTCTCTGCTTGAATGCTGCCTATGATGGGTGCTCACAGCACCAGGGGGTGGACATTCCCACTGTTGGACAATTGTCTCCTTTTCCTGAAAATCCATTTCTTTAGAGGTGGAGGTTCAGAGAAGGCTCCCTGGAGGAGAGGACGTCAGAACTGCGCTTTGGGGGTGTTGCGTTGACCAGGGAAGGAAATGCGGGAGGTATGTTCCTGGCAGAAGAAAAGCGAAAGCAATGTTTTCCAAACTGATTGTGTATACCACCGTGGTAGCCTCACCAGGGGCCTTGTTGGACAGGTCTTTTTTTTTTTTTTTTTTTTTTTTGAAGCTTATTTATTTACTTTTGAGAGAGAAAGAGCACAAACAGGGGAGGGGCAGAGAGAGAAAGGGAGACACAGAATCTGAAGCAGGCTCCGGGCTCTGAGCTGTCGGCACGGAGCCCACACTCAGGAACCGTGAGATCATGACCTGAGCCAGAGTCTGACTCTCAACCGACTGAGCCACCCAGTTGGGTGGTCCTTTGATGAATAACCCTGAGAGAGTTTCAGTTGCCCCACACAGCCCTTCCCTGCTTCAACAGCTCTCCACCTGTTTCTGTCTTTTTTGTCTTTTAGATTGGAATGTGCCAAAGTATTTATTTCAAACAGGCTTTTAAAAAAAAAAATATTTTGTTTAAGTTTATTTATTTATTTTGAGAGAGAACATGAGCAGAGGAAGGGCAGAGAGAGAGAGAGAGAGAGAGAGAGAATCCCAAGTATGCTCTGTGCTGTCAGTGCAGAGCCTGACATGGGGCTCCATCCCACAAACCGTGAGATCATGACCTGAACTGAAATCAAGAGTCGGCTGCTTAACTGACTGAGCCACCCAGGTGCCCCGACATCTGTCCATCTCTTAAACATCTGGTGGCGTTCCTTGGCTCGCCAGTCTGAGCCCCTTCATTATTCTTTGTCTTGGGTTTTCTAGGAGACACTTTGTTTTTAATCCTACGGGACAGGCAAATGCAACATCTATAATTAGATGTGTCTATTATTAAATTCCACATCTTACTGACGAATTCTTGCTGAGGTGCCTGGAGTACCAGTGAGGAAGTAAAATGCCCCAGTATTCACAGAAGCTCCAAGCTGCCAGGTGGGGTGGAAACGAGCAAATCTTTCAGTGACTGAGCTACAACATGAGTCCTCACCAAGGAGCTTCTCATTGTGTCCCAGTAAGCCACTTGTTGCTTCCAAGGAAGAGCACCTGGGACTTAAATTGATGAATAAGTCAGCTTGTAGTTGTCATGGATGGCTGGGGATGAGGGTGATATGTAAATAAAATGGGTAAAATTTAAATTGCGTTTTAGCAAATAGCATTGTAATTTCTTCCCCTATGAAATCTTTAGTAAGTAGTAAAACAGGCCTTTCTCTTTTTTTAATGTTTATTTATTTCGTTTTACTTTTTTTTAATTGAAAAAGTTTTTTAACGTGGATTCATTTTTGAGAGACAGAGAGAGACAGAGCACGAGCAGGGGAGGGGCAGAGAGAGAGGGAGACACAGGCTCCAGCTGTCGGCACAGCGCACGTCGCGGGGGCTTGAACCCACGAACCGGGAGATCATGCCCTGAGCCGAAGTCAGAGGCTTAACCAACTCTGCCACCCAGGAGCCCCAAAATGTTTATTTACTTTTGAGAGAGAGAGACAGATCGCACGTGAGGGCGAGGCAGAGAGAGGGGGGCAGAGGATCCGAAGCAGGCTTTGTGAGGACAGCAGCAAGTCTGACGTGAGGCTCGAACTCACAAACCATGAGATCATGACCTGAGCCCCGTGAGATCATGACCGGAGCCCCGTGAGATCATGGCCTGAGCCAAAGTTGGATGCTCAACTGACTGAGCCACCCAGGCGTGCCTCAAAACAGGACTCTTTGAAAGCTGGGTCCTTTTTTCCTTCCTATTTATTTTTTCCTCCATCTTTATCTTGTGGGGTGCGAATGACCCAAGGGCTGGGTATTTGTTGTCCAAGTAAGAACCAACTGTGAAAACATCAGAAGATGTGCTCATAGGAGAGGAGTGGCCAGAAGGTAAATAGAAAGCCAGAACTCAGGAAATAGAACTCAGGAAAGCCAGAGTTTGATTTGATTTCATCACCAAGGCTCCTCTGCCTTACAACGCTTCCCTGGCCCTAGGATTGCCCACCAGTGGGCAAGTTCATGCTGTTGCGTCTTCAGAACCAACAAGCAACCGTCAGCATCTGGCGGATGGCTCAGCTGGCAGTTCCCCTTGGCTTCTCCTTGTGGGAGATTCAAGGAAGGGCCGGGCATCAGAAGGACTTTCGGGGAAATCATCTTTCCTCTGTCTTCCTTCCCCTTCCATATTCTGCTTATTAATAATTCACTTTGCCTTTTAATTTTCAGTACTCTGGATGTTCTTTTGGGCCAGGCCGATGCACACTTCACTTTCTTCTACTTCCTTTTATTCCAATCACAAAATCCCTCCAGGCTGAGGCTCCCTTCTCAGAAACCTAGCAATTAGAAGAGGAAGCCGGTCTCTTACTAACACTTTGTTTGGAGCCCCGTCATAAATAATTAACCTGACGTTACACTCAGAAAACAAATGGATGGGGTTCAGTTGGCGATGTTGTGTGGGAGCTTTCTCTCCTGGGGTTTTACCCCACTCACAAAATCCAGGAAGCGGATACAGGCCTTTCCATTAGCAGGGATGAGCTGTCCGATTTCCAACACTTAGGGAGGAAACCACATCGAGCCATTTTTCTCAGGCACTTAAACTTGAGATTTGTTCATGAATCCGGTGTCTGAGACTCAGGACAGCATTTTCTCCCACCAGCATCTTACGGCCCCAAAGGCTGCAGCCGCCCCCCGCACTCGTTTGATTTGACCTCCGGTCAACTCAGTTTCATTCCTGGGGATGACAGTGGAGGGTGCAGGGTGGATTCAGAAGGGGCCATGGTCATCTCCACTCAGATTCAGTCCTTGGCTAAAATGGTCAGGGTGAAGAGGTGTCTGGGATGGGTTCTTCCTTTCCTTTTCTTTCTTTCTTTCTTTCTTTCTTTCTTTCTTTCTTTCTTTCTTTCTTTCTTTCTTTCTTTCTTTCTTTCTCTCTCTCTCTCTCTCTCTCTCTCTCTCTCTCTCTTTCTTTCATGGATCCTTCCTTCCTTCCTTCCCTCCCTCCCTCTTTCTTCCCTTCCTTCCTTCCCTCCCTCCCTCCTTCTTCCCTTCCTTCCTTCCTTTCCTTCCTTCCTTCCTTCCTTCCTTCCTTCCCTCCCTCCCTCCTTCTTCCCTTCCTTTCTTCCTTCCTTCCTTCCTTCCTCTCCTTCATGGATCCTCCCTCCCTCCCTCCCGCCCTCCCTCCCTTTCTTTCAACGGATGTGAAATTCACATAACATAAAATTAACCACTTCGTCACAAAAGGGCAAATACTATGTGCTTCTTCTTATATGAGGTGCCTAGAGTCATCAGATTCACAAAAGACAGAAAGTAGGATGGTGGGAGCCAGGGGTGGGGGGTGGGGGAAGGGATGGAGAGTGAGTGTTCGATGGGGACAGAGTTTCCATTTGGGAAGATGAAAGGGATCTAAAGATGGAGCATAGTGATGGCTGTACAGCAGTGTGAATGTTTAAGATAGTCATTATCATGTTATGTATATTTTACACACACATATACATATATATATACAAATAATTTTTAATTGACCGTGTTAAAGTGTATAGTGGCATTTAGTCAATTTGAAATGTTGTACAACCATCACTTCTAACTAGTTCCATAACATTTTCATCATGGGAACCTCATACCCACTAAGCAATCAAACCCTGTTCCCCTACACCCCTCTCTGTAATGCTCGAAACCACCAATGTGCTTCCTGTCTCTATGAATTTACTCTTCTAGATAGTTCATCTAATTGGAATCATGCAATATTGGGTCCTTTGTGTCTGGCTTCTTTCACAGAGTATAATGTTTAAGGGGGGGGTTGTTGTTAACATTATACAGGTGTCAGTGCTTTAGTCCTTTTTACGCCTGAGTAATATTCCATGGTAGGGATCTGCCACAATTTGTTTATCTACTCATCCACTGATGGCCACTGGAGATGCTTCTGCCTCTGGTTATTGTCATGCTGCTGTGAACGTGTGTGTTCAGGGATTTGTCTGGACACCTCTGTTGGGAAAGTTCAGCTGCTTTTTGCTCTTGGTATCTTTCTCTCGTCAAGAAGGCTCACAGCTGGGTCAACCAAGAAATTAAAGACGAAATCAGAAAATACATAGAGGCAGGGGCGCCTGGGTGGCTCAGTCGGTTAAGCATCCGACTTTGGCTCAGGTCATGATATCATGGTTTGTGGGTTCGAGTCCCATCTCAGGCTCTGTGCTGACAGCTCGGAGTCTGGAGCCTGCTTCAGATTCTGTGTCTTCATCTCTCTTTGCCCCTCTCCCACTCATGCTCTGTCTCCCTTTCTCTCAAAAATAGATAAATGTTAAAAAAGTTTTTTAAAGAAAATACATAGAGGTTGGGGCGCCTGGGTGGCGCAGTCGGTTAAGTGTCCGACTTCAGCCAGGTCACGATCTCGCGGTCCGGGAGTTCGAGCCCCGCGTCGGGCTCTGGGCTGATGATGGCTCGGAGCCTGGAGCCTGTTTCCGATTCTGTGTCTCCCTCTCTCTCTGCCCCTCCCCCGTTCATGCTCTGTCTCTCTCTGTCCCAAAAATAAATAAACGTTGAAACAAAAAAAAAAAAATTAAAAAAAAAAAAAAAAAGAAAATACATAGAGGCAAATGAAAATCAAAAGACAATGGTCCAAAATCTTTGGGATGCAGCAAAAGCTGTTCTAAGAGAGAAAATTAGAGCAATGCAGGCTTACCTCAAGAAGCAAGAAAAGTCTCAAATAAACAACCTAACCTTATATCAAAAGGAGTTAGAAAAAGAAGAACAAACAAAGCCCAAAGCCAGTAGAAGAAAGGAACCGATAAAGATTACAGCAGAAATAAATGAAATAGATTAAAAAAAAAATAGAACAGATCGATGAAATCCGGGACTGGTTCTTTGAAGGCCTTGCAACTGCCTGTCCTCACCTGTGGCCAGGCTGGTCCTGCTCCTTCCGTGGCCTCTTGCAGCCTGTGGGACAGGCAGCACCTCTTGGAGAACCTGCCAGGTGACATGTCTCAGAGGGTCACAGCATTCAGAGGCCACCCAGCAATTAGGAAGCTGCCTCATCATACTCCCTGGGGAGGGTGTTCCAGGACGTAGGCGGGCAGTTCTGTCTGTCATTGGTTTTCCAGAAGTGCCACAACGAGAAGTCATAGTCTCTGAGGGACAGGTGCACTGAGAATCCATTTCACTGAGTCACTTTTTGGTAAGCCTGACCTCCAAGTCTCTGGATATCCTGTCTTGCCTCAACTTTAGTGTGAACAGGATGTGTAGGCATGGGAGATGCTGAGATGGGAGAGGGGGCAGGGCATCCGAAACTCTGTCCCATTGTGACTCACCTAACAACCTGCCCACACCACAGGGGTCTCAGGGAACTGTTCCCTGCTGCCTGGACACATCTGATGAGAGCGTGCTTCCAGCAAAGAAGGAGGCATGATGCGCTTTTAGGCTGGGACAGTATTAAAAACAATCAGCCACGGGGCACCTGGGTGGCTCAGTCGGTTGAGGGTCCGACTTTGGCTCAGGTCATGATCTCACGGTTCATGAGTTTGAGCCCCGCATCAGGCCCTGTGCTGACAGCTCGGAGCCTGGAGCCTGCTTCGGATTCTGTGTCTCCCTCTGTCTGTGCCTCCCCCACTCGCACTCTGTCTCTCAAAAAAAAAAAAACATTAAAATATTTTTAAACAATCAGCCATGGAGTTCCTTTGTTGGACATTTCCCAAACCTTTTTAATTTACTCAGGTGAAATTCCCATCACCTAAAATTAATCATTTTAAAGTGAACAATCCGGTGGCATTTCGCACATTCCCAATGTTGTGCCCCCACCGTCTGTCTGTAGCTCCAGAGCGAATGCATTCCCCCCAAAAGGAATTCTGTAGCCATTTAAGCAGCCACTCCCCACCCAGACCCTTGGACCAGCATCAACTGGAAAATTCAATCCTTAGTGTGCAGTCAGGTGCCTCAGTCAACACTGGTGCCACGTGGTAGGGGTGAAGAAAGATGTGACAGAAGGTGGAAAAAGAAGAGGTAGGGGAGACAGGTGAGGACATCGGGTCGTGTGTGGGGAACAGGCCGGGGACTCTCTGCGTGTGTGCGCTTCCAGGAGTAACTGGAATACGTTCCCTTTTCTTTTGTATTCCTGAGGCTGGATGGTGTCTTGAGAGAACGGGGGCAGCAGGGGTGGGGCCCCTTCCAGCTCCTCCATCCTCTCCTCGTGTGCTCTCTGGCAAGTTAATCTGTGTCTCTGAGACTCAGCTCTCTTGTCTCTAAGGAGGGCTAACAGTATCCACGTGGTCAGGCAGCCGGGAGGGCTCCAGGGCAGGTAGGAGGGCACTTGGCACTGAGGTTGCACACAGCAGGTGCTTCAAAGTAGTCTCCGTCCTATTGTTGTACTTCTGCAATGATGAAGAGGGTAATGGTGGGGCTGCTTGGGAGATGGTTGGTGCTGCCAGAGAGAAAAGGATGCAGAAAGGTAAAGCGGAGGAATTTGCCCCCATCAGGGAGAAGCCAAGGGAATTTGAAAGCCTTTTAAGAAATGAGGACGCCCTTGCCCTGACTCACCTGCTCCGGCAGGGTGTCTCCCTGTCAAGGTCTGGGAGGCCTCGTTTCTCGTTTCTTCTCTCCTTTGAACTTGGAAGCAGTGGAGGAGGGTTCGAAAGGCCGTGACTAAGCTCTCCGCCAGCTTCCCCGCAGCTTTCTGCTGAGCAAGCCGGCGCCGAGGAGAGAGCGCCCCGGGCAGTGCATTCTGCAGCGGGACAAGAATGTGATTTTTGTGCGCTGCCTTTCCAGCCCCTCTTTCACACACAGAAAAATGCTGCGTGCATAAGGGCGTGTCCTTCTTTCCTTGGGGGAGAAGACAATTCTTCAATTCCCAAACAGAATCTGGAATCCATTCTCCTTGGGAGGAAGCCACAGGCACTGCCCGAGGATGGGGGGGGGGGCGGGGGGGTGGGGGAGGAGACAGCCCTTCTACAGATCGAGACAATACTCCACCTCCTCAAGACCACAGAAAAGAGAATCAGAGGGTACGAGTTTCCTGGGGCTGCAAATTGCCTTGAACTGGGTGGCTTCAAAACAACAGAAATTTATTCTCTTGCAGTTCTGGAACCAGAAGTCTGAGACCGAGGTGTCAGCGGGCCAAACGGTGCCTCTCTCCTAGCTTTTGGTGGCTCTCAGAGGTCTTTCCTTTCCCTAGCTGGTGGCTGCCTCATCCCAATCTCTGCCTCTGTGGCCCATGGTCACCTTCCCTGTGTGTGTGTGTGTGTGTGTGTGTGTGTGTGTGTGCCCTCTCTGTCTTATAAGGACGCCAGTCCCTGGATTTAGGGCTCACCTACTCCAGTATGACCTCATCTTAACGAATTACACCTGCAAAGACTCTACTTCCAAATTTGGTCACATTCTGAGATTCTAGATGGACGTGAATTTGGGGGTGGGGTGGGGCACTATTCATCTCAGCACACAAACCAAAACTCCAAATGGCAGCAGGGATCCAAAATCCCAAACACACAAACCTGATACATCGAAACACAGATTCTAAGTCAGACCGACTGTGTTCCCCTCCCTTTCTTTTAAGCACCACTGCCTTGTGTAGGGATTTTTAAGTTGAAAACTTCCATAGTTCCCTTGTGCCCCTTCCCAGGCAACACTATCCTGCCCTCAGGTAACCATTGTGCAGTTGGGGTCCTCCGGGGAGCATTGTAAGGTGCAGGGGTTCATTGGTGGCAATGTAGCGAGGGACTGTCCATGCTCTCCTTGCTAGTTGATAGAAAAACAGTTGATTTTTTTTTTAAATTTACATCCAAATTAGTTAACATCTAGTGCAACAATGATTTCAGGGGTAGATTCCTTAGTGCCCCTTCCCCATTTAGCCCATCCCCCCTCCCACAACCCCTCCAGTAACCGTCTGTTTGTTCACCATATTTATGAGTCTCTTCTTGTTTGTTTCCTCCCTGGTTTTATATTATTTTTGTTTCCCTTCCCTTATGTTCATCTGTTCTTTGTCTTAAAGTCCTCATATGAGTGAAGTCATATGATATTTGTCTTTGACTAATTTTGCTTAGCATAACACCCTGTGGTTCCATCCACGTAGTTGTAAATGGCAAGATTTCATTCTTTTTGATTGCCGAGTAATACTCCATTGTATATATAGACATCTTCTTTATCCATTCCTCAGTCAGTGCACATTTGGGCTCTTTCCATACTTTGGCTATTGTCGATAGTGCTGCCATAAACATCAGGGTGCATATGCCTTCGAAACAGCACACCTTTATCCCATGGATAAATGCCTAGTAGTGCAATTGCTGGGTCGTAGGGTACTTCTATTTTTAGTTTTTTGAGGAACCTCTATACTGTTTTCCAGATTGGCTGCACCAGCTTGCATTCCCACCAACAATGCAAAAGAGATTCTCTTTCTCCACATCTTCGCCAACATCTGTTGTTGCCTGAGTTGTTCATGTTACCCATTCTGACAGGTATGAGGTGGTATCTCATTGTGGTTTTGATTTGTATTTCCCTGATGATGAGTGATGTGGAGCATTTTTTCATGTGTCGGTTGGCCATCTGGGTGTCTTCTTTGGAGAAGTGTCTATTCATGTTGTTTGCCCATTTCTTCACTGGGTTATTTTTTTGGGTGTTGAGTTTGAGAAATTCTTTTTTTTTTATTAAAAAAAATTTTTTTTAACATTTATTTATTTTTGAGACAGAGAGAGACAGAGCATGAACGGGGGGAGGGCCAGAGAGAGAGGGAGACACAGAATCTGAAGCAGGCTCCAGGCTCTGAGCTGTCAGCACAGAGCCTGATGCGGGGCTCGAACTCACAGACCGCGAGATCATGACCTGAGCTGAAGTTGGCCACGCAACCAACTGAGCCACCCAGGCACCCCTATTTTTTTTCTCTTTTCTTTTAATCTCGAATACTTTTCCTACTGTGCCCTCTTTCTCCTCTTTTTCCAGAGCTCTGATGACGCGAATGTCAGCTCAGATCCTTGAGTCTCTGTTCATTTTTTTATATCCCAATTTCTCTCTGTTGTTCAGACTGGATAATTTCTGTTGCTCTGTCTTCAAGTTTACTGATTGTTAGCTCTGTCACTTCCATTCTATTGCCTCCCCATCCATTGGTTCAAAAACGTTGGGTTTTTTTTTCCATTCTAAAATTTCCGTTTGGTTCTTCTTTGTACCTTCTCTTCCTTTGTATGTTTTGCTCCCTTTTTGCATCTGTTTCAAGCGTGTTCATAATTGCTCATTGAATATTTTTCTACTGACTGCTTCAAAAATCTTACTCAAGTGACTCTAACATCTCTGTCATCTTGGGATTGGTGTCATATACCAATTGTCTTTTTTCATCCCATTTGGTGTGATGCAGGATTTCCAATTGTATCCTGGACTTTTCGGTATTTTATGCAGTCTTAGATAAATATTCTGTTTACGCCTTCTTCCTCTGACACCTCCAGCAAAGGAAGCGTGGGATTCCTCCTCTTTACTAGCGGGTGGGGGTGGGAATCCAGGTTCACCCCTTGGTGTCTGTGGACATCCTGGGTTGGGGGAAAGAATACCTGGTTACGGAGGAGTGGGGATGGAGTTTCTGGCTCCCCCAGGCCTCTGCTGACACCACTCTGGCTGGGAAGCCCTGGGCACCTCATGACTGCTCCCCACATGGCCTCCACTGATACTCAGGGGCCAGGTGGCCTTGTCACTGCCGCTGGTCAAAGTCCTGACTCTCTCCGAGGCTTTCTCCGACATCACCCCAGTGGGGGGAAACGGGGCCTTCATTACTGCCTGGCTGGGATGAAGTCCAGGTTTCCTGCTTGGCCTTCTCTGATCCCATTCTGGGAGCAGGCATTGGCTTGGGACACCTCCTTTCAGCTGAGGAGGGTGGAGGTCTGGGCTCCCCACTCAGCCTTTCGCTGACATTGGTCGGGGTGCGGCTGGCTGGAGTACGACCTTATTGTCTAAAAGTTTTCCGCTTTGCTAGGCTGCACTTTTCCTGATCCTTTGGCTAGAGAGGGCAGGCTTTTGTTGGGGCTTTTCTTTCCTTTTTTTTTTTTTTTTTGTCCATACCGGTTGGTGTTTCTGGGTTTCTGGCTTCTCCAGTTCAAGTCTGGGATCTCTGAGGGAAAAAGAAAACCCAAAGTGCCTTGGTGGCTCAGTTGGTTAAGCATCTGACTTGGGCTCAGGTCATGAACTTGAAGTTTGTGAGTTCGAGCCCTGCATCGGGCTCTGTGCTGAGAGCTCAGAGGCTGGAGCCTGCTTCAGATTCTGTGTCTCCCTCTCTGCCCCTCCCCTGCTCTTGCTCTGTCTCTCAAAAATGAATAAACATTGGGGGGGGGGGGGAAGAAAGAAAGAAAGAAAACGCAAGGAACTCACCATCATGTCACTCCTTGGGTCCCAAGGTGCCTAGTCCCTCTCTCCTTGTTTCCTTTCAGGGTCTTCTTGTGTTTGGTTCATATACAATGTCCATGGACTTGTACTGAGTGGGAGGAATAGATAAAAACACTTCTATCTTTCTGGAATCAGAAGTCTGTCTAAATTACATTATTTTATTTTTTATAAATTTTTTAAAGTTCATTTATTTTTGAGATAGAGAGAGACAGTGTGAGCAGGGGAGGGGCAGAGAGACAGAGGGAGAGAGAAAGACTCCCAAACAGGCTTCATACTGTCAGCAGTCAGCATGACACCTGACCCAGGGCTCGAACTCATGAACCATGAGATCATGACCTGAGTGGAAATCAAGAGTTAGACGCTTGAGTTGGACCGATTGAGCCACCCAGGTGCCCCTGAAGAACATTATTTTGTAATTTTTAATGTTTTTATTATTTATTTATTTTTGAGCTGTCAGCACAGAGCCCTGTGTGAGGCTTGAACCCATGAACCATGAGATCATGACCTGAGCCGAAGTCAGTTGCTTAACTGACTGAGTCCCCCAGGCGCCCCTAAACTACATTATTTTAAAAAAAGAATTTTTTTAATGTATTTATTTATTTTTAGAGAGAGAGAGAGAGAGAGAGAGACAAAACACTAGCAGTTCACCCAAGGGCACCACAGTGATAAACTTTAACAGCATGTATTAAATGCTAAAACTGTATTGATCAAGCAGCAGATCTGTAACGATTAAATTTATATGACTAATCTGTTATTGAGGGAGATGTATTTGAGTGGTGTGTGTGCACACAAGATCCTAACCCTCCCTTCCCTCCCCCCCCCCGAGAAAAAGAGCCTTTGCCCCCTGCCAGGGGGTAGAGTAAAGGTTTCCAAGGCTGTTACAGTCACCCTGGGTGCTGAGGTCTGACATGTCCATCATCAAAAGTCATTGGCTGCTGGCTCCTGTCGAAACCCTGGGGCCTGCTTGGTGGGGGTGCTAAGAAACAGGTTGTTGAACGAATGAAGTGACATCACAGGAAGAGCACAGAGTCCCCAGATTCCTTTACACCACTGCACATATGGGACTGTGGCTGTGAGAACCCAGTTCTTTAGAGGTCCATTCAGCTATGAGGTGTGGGACAATTCACAAGCGGAGGGCATGGAGTGTATGGCAAGGAACATTCCAGAAGGCAGATGTGAAGGACAAGACAGCAGCTAGAAGGTGGCAGTGACAGTGGGAGCCCTTACTGAGATTCAGCTTTGCCTCCCCATCTTGTTACGCAGATTCTGCTGGTCTTGTGAATGAGTGAGCGAGGAAACTTTATACTTCGTCTTCTTTTTTAATGTCGATTTATTTATTGCTGAGTGAGAGAGAGTGCACGCAAGCATGACTGGGGGAGGGGCAGAGATAGAGGGAGAGAGAGAATCCCAAGCAGGCTCCGCGCTGCCAGCACAGAGCCCGAAGCTGGGCTCGATCTCACCACTGCAAGATCACGACCCGAGCTGAAATCAAGAGTCGGACGCTTAACTGACTGAGCCACCCAGGCACCCACTATACTTCTGTTCTTGGTGATGATGAGGATCCACTGACACCTGTTGTGCACCATGCCCAGTATACGGTAGCAGGCAGTTCTAGCTCCCAGAACGTACAGGGCAGAGTTTGTGGTGGTCCCATTTCAGATGCAGAAGGTGGAGCACAGAGATGTGAAGCAACCTGTTCAAGGCCACAAAGGCAAGACATGGAAGCCCCTGGGCCATCTGACTTTAGAGCCTACATTATCCCGTTAGAAGACATGATGTGCTGTGATGCATCACGGCCGAGACCTAACGACCTTACTGGGTTTTTGTGGGGCTTTTTCACAAAGGCAACAAATGACCAGAACTCAAGGCCTTATACGTCAAAGTGCAGAACTCCATTTGCGTGCACACAGGTAGGCCCTGGGGGTCACATGGCACTCAGTGATGTGTGTTCTGTCACTTAGCTGCTGGCTAGGAGCTCACTTTCTATTTGGAGGACCGTGATCACAGACAGATGTTCTATGTACTTATGTTTGTCATTTTCACCCTTTTTCTTGTCCGTTAGTACACTCTGAACCCCAGGGTGGAGTTTCCTGGTGACTTCAAGCTGCACACTGCAGACTCTGACCAACTTCCAAAGGGGACCTTTTTAAATTAAAAAAAAAAAGTTATTTTTGTTTTTTGGTAGGTCAGGGACGTACTATAAAAATGAAGAGCTAGATAAAAACAACTCAGTTCTTTATTACTATAGAAGACACCTTGCGTGTAATAATTCTTCATACCGATGTCACCTTGAGTGGGTATAAAGCCTTTCTACCCAAAGACAAATAGCTTGAAGCGGTAGCCAAATTATTTTTTTCAGAGTTTACCGTTAACACAACATTCGAGTGCCTTTTCCAGCAGAGATGCAAGTTACTAATCAGTCTAAAAGGAATTGAGCTGCCCTTGGGAAGTTGAGGCCAGGGAACCTTTGTCAGTTGTGTGGATTCTAGGGGAGAGGACAAGACCAAGGTGGACTGTTTTGAAAATTGGAAAGAGAGGCGGAAGCCATCAAGGACATGATGTCTGGGCTTTTGAAAATTTAATGAGGATGTGTCTTGACACTTAGACCCCGTCGGTTGCCTGGGCAGAGTGGGGAATGCTAATGTGCACAAGGTCATCTCTATTCCAACGAGATGTTTTCTTTCCGAGATGAAATTAGATTTCGGAAAGCATTATTTTCCTTCCGTGACCGTGAGCTGACAGTGAGCTGGCTGCTGTGTGCGCGGCGCCTTCCCTGGACTGGACCAGACCCCTGAGCAGATGTAACGGATTAGCTGAGGTTCCCATCTGCTGACAGTCACTGCCGTCTCTGCTTTTCTGTGCAGGGTCTGAATGCATGGGTAATGCAGGCGGCCTAGGCAGCCTCTTTCTGGCTGAGCAGGAAGACACAGGCCTTGGCAGGGTTTCGGCTCTTGTGACTTGAGTGCTAGGAGAGGACACTTTCTGTCCAGCTTCACAGACTTCCACTTGGAGGATGGAGATTGATGTACAAAGGAGAAGTTCTCTGACCTTTCCGGAATGTGCACATTCTTGATTTCTTAAACTATTTCTGCAATGGTCAGAGGGCTGATAAATGGGTTTCAACATGTTTTCAAGAGGTGTCCTCCTTTGGATGGCCCTGTTCATTCAGCAGCAGTAACAAAAGCTGTTGCTTTCTCCCTTTCTCTGACATGGCCAGGCCCTGCGGTGGATCGTGGAGTCAGAATAAATACAGACTATAGTCTCCGTCTGAAGGAGTTTCAAGGCTGCAAAGCTGATACACAGGAAACAGCAAACACTGTGAGAAAGTCTGGAAATAGGCTAGGACATCAAAATTCAATTTCAGAGTTATTTGTGTAATTATTTGCCTAATGGTTGTAATCCTTCCAGGTCTTAAGTCCCCTGAGGACAGGGACCAAATTGATCTTTTTCATCATCATCTTCCCAGCACCTGGGACAGTGCTTGGACTACAGCAGGTTCCTAAATACTTATTGTCTAACTGAGGGATTGCAACGGGGTTTCAGGTTTAACACTTGTTATCTTGGAGCCCTGTCTGCCGCACAAATTGTTTTTCTTACAAATTCATTTATAAAGCTTTCAACTTCTGATGAAACCACACACATCCTGGACATAAAGCAAATGCCTATCTTAGTGGGTAACTGGGATACTTAATGTTCCTCTATGTGGGGCAACCTGAATGTGTGCAGATTAGATAAATGCTATCTTGGTGGGATTTAAGAGATACTGAAAAACAGCTTTTTTTAGTTAGTTAGTAATTTGAAGTCTTCTAATTTCTCCCTTCAAGAACAGGAATGAGGGGCTCCTGGGTGGCTCAGTCATTTAAGCATCCAGCTGTTGGTTTCAGCTCAGATCATGATCTCACGGTCTGTGAGTTCGAGCCCCGAGTCGGGCTCTTTGCTGATCGTGCGGAGCCTGCTTGGATTCATTCTCTCTGCCCCTCCCCTGTTGTCTCTCTCTCTCTCTCAAAAATAAATAAACTAAAACCAAACAACAACGGAAATGACATCCTAAGCCTTTATTACCCCAACATTTTTGCAGGCTTTGTCAAAATGGAGGCGCTGGCTGAACTGTGGGGATAATCTAACATTCTGCTTACAGATAACCGGGCCACGCTTTATTCTGATGGAAGTTGTCTTAGATGGACATCAGAGAGCAATTTTCAGATTCAAACTTTGAGAGAAGCACCTTGGATCACATGTTAAGAAACCTAAAGAATGAGGAATTTGACATTTAAAAGCTGTTATAATTGATAGTATCTTTGAGTAAGCTCCACATATTACATTATCAAGTTCAAAGTGTGCTGTCATTTTTCTCAGTAACCATACTGTTATCTTCAAGATAACCGAGCTGACAGGGACATGATCAGGAAGCCGCGTCTGTAGGCTGGGACTTACACGTCCATCTCGGGACACCCAGAAGTGTGCGCGGTCACTGCAGAAGCACAGGAACGCTGGGTGTCTAATTCCCGAGGTTATTGGGAGATTGCACTCTGGAATCATCCCACAACCTTGAACAAAAAGGTGAAAACTTTCCATTTTGATAAATGACAGCGGAAGGAAACAGGCCATTTGTAAATATAAAATCGTTGCTGGAAAATGATATTAGAGATGAATTATCTCCTCCATTACAGTGTTTCCTTTTCTTTAATGCAATTTGGTTCAAGCGAAATGAACAGAAAGGCTAGGGAGGGCGCACGTTCAATGCTTCAGGGGAGTTACTGGAAGCAAGACGTGGACGGAGAAAGGAGAGCCACAGATCTGGGGCAGGCCGAGCTGAAGCCTTCTGCCCAGGAGGCCTGCGCCTAGGACCCTGGCTGTGCCCACGGGAAATTGAATTCAGAGCTCCTTCTGCATCATAAATCCAGGGCAGCTGGCAGCTCTCCAAGGGAGACTGGAGAGACAGTGCGAGAGCATCTGAGGCCAGCCGGCCGGGCCAGCCCCCAGCTGAGGGTGGGACCCAGGTGTGCGGGTTTGGGGTCCAGCCTTACACTCTGCTAATTTTAAAGTGCGCTCGTCGCCAGCAAAGAAGCGTCTTCATTATGCATCAGAAAGCCGGTTACTCGGAAATGCCGCGGGGCCCAAGGGGCGAGGCCAGACTTTTGAATGTGTGCGTTTCTTGAGCTTTTTTTTTTCCGGAGCGCACGTGCGAGGAGGACCCTCGGCGCCGGGGTCTGTAGAAGTGGCATCCCGCGCCCGGGACCCCACGCGCGTCCCCAGGCCGCGCGAAGGCGGGGGAGGGCGCAGCAGGGGTCGCCGCTTCCCGGGCCCCCTCCCCCGCCGCCCAGAGTCGCGTCTCAGCCCAGCCGGGCCCGCGCCGCGCAGTCCGGGAGGGGCCGGGCGCGTTCCCGCGGGCGGAGCCGCGCGGTCCCGGGCCCCGCCCACCGCGCCCGGGGGCGGGGCCTGCGCGTCACGTGACGGCGCGCCGAGCGGAGAGCGCCCCGCCCGGCCGGAGGAGGCCCGGGCCGCGACCCGGCGCGCGCGCTGCTGGAGCCGCCCGGCCGCACGCGCGCTCCGCACCCGCGGCGCCCACCGCCCGCGGCCCCTCGCCCGCGGCTCCGGGCTCGCCGGCAGCGGGAGCGGCCTCAACATGGACGAAGACGGCGGCGGCGGTGAGGGCGGCGGCGGTGAGTGTCGGAGGTGTGGCCGGCCCGGGCTGGCGGCCTGGGGCGGGGGTCGCGGGCGCGCCGGACGGGAGCGGGGCGGCGGGTCCGGGGTCGGGGGTCCGGGCAGCGCCCGTGCCGGCTGGCGACAGGCGAGGCCCGCGGCGGGTCGGCCCGGGGCCCAGCGGAGGGGGGCCGGCGGGGTCGCCTCCGAGCTCGAGCGGGGGTCCGGGGCGAGGCCGGGGTCGCTGGCGGCCGGGGTGGCCCGGGGGCTCGGGCAGGGCGCGGGGGTCGCCCTCCCGGGGCGGGGGACCTTGGGGGCGACCTTCCCCGCCTCTCGTCGCCAAGGGCGTTCACGCCCTCCGGAGCCCGACCGCAGGAGGCTGACCACCCCCCCGCCCTCCCCACCCTTCGGTGTCTCTTCCCAGGTGGTGGGAAGCGGGGTATCCCCGAGAAATGGGGAGGGGAAAGTTCCGAATTGGGGATCCTCGGGGTCCAAGAGGGGCGGGTGGAGGGACAAGGTTGAAAGCCGTGTGCCCGTGTGCCGGGCTTTAGGTCACAAGTGGTGCGTGGGGAGGCTTCAACGAGGAGTGGGCAGCCGGGGCACAGGCATTTTATGAACTGGGGGACGTTCCGGGTTAAGCCCCCCAAATAAGCCCGGGGCATCCCGCGCTCAGGTGAGAGCAGCAAGAGCCGGGTTGTGTGCCTGACGCCCAGTTAATTTGCAATTGTTGTGGATGACTTAGTGGCGTGCAAATTACTGTCGTGTCATGCTGCGAATCATGCCCGTGAAGCTGCATTTACGCGCGTGTGTGGAGTGGGGTCGTTGGTTTGGAAAGCGGAGGGGTTACCACCCCTGTCTTGCAGGCACACCCGAAGTTGAGGTTCTCAATACTTTGGCTGAAGATCTCCTTGATGCCGACAGACGGGATCTTCAGAACCCCTTGTAATAAGGGAGGGTTTTGAGGAAAAAAAAAAAATCTTAATTACAGGCTGCAGCCGCCTGTGAGAATCAGCAGTCTCGAGCGCTTTCAGGTTGAAGTGGTTGGTTAATCAAGGTGCCTTCTAAGACTGTAAGGGCTGCCCGAGAGGTTTGTGCCCCAAGAAGCGACTGTGATCGTGGGAAGCTGGCAGGCTTGGTGGCATTTGTCGAATTCAGTTCTCATAGTTAAAGCTAGGGATAGCACTGTGGCATCGAGTGGGTGTGTTGTTTTTCGAAAGAAAGTGCTGTGGAAAGAAGGAGCCGAGTTGCAGAGCCTCCTACAAGCCAGGCTGTCTGCCTGAAGAGTCTAAGGGATGGATTCTCCCCAGATCCCCTGCCTCCTGCCTGTCACAACTTGGGTAACACAACAGGCATACAGCAGTTTTTTCCCTTTTACAGAGTAAACAGGCATCACGTTTAAGCATTTGACATCAGAGTCAAGGTAGGCAGCCGGCTTGGCGATTTTGTTTGGAAGGCGTTTCCGACTCCTGTGAATAAAGACATGGAGACGGTTTCAAGGTAAAAGCAGACATAAAGATTAGAAAAGGAAGTCAGCGTGGCCCAGCGGTTTACAGATCTTGAGTACTGTAGCAAAGGATGTTATTAAGTATCAAAAGTCTTAAAACTTTCTCTGGGCTACTAATTTCCAGATTGTATTCCCGGGAGAGAGGTTTTCAAAAATGTCATGCTCAAAGATGTGCGTGATACTATTTGTAGTAGTAGAAAATCGGAAATGGCAATGCCCGATAGGAGGAAGGTGAGGTAAATTATGGGAAGTTTATTGATGAAATGTTAGAACCATTAGAAACAAGCAGTTGCTTTATATGTCCTGGTGGAAGCAACGTAATGTAATGTGAATGTAACGTTTTTCTGTTTTCCAAGTTTCTGGAATGATATGCATTACTTTCAAATTCGAATTAAAGAAAAACCTTATAAAAAAAAACCTGTGCATTGGGAAAAGGGTGTGATTGCTTTTAACGTACCATTTAATCCACTAGAACAATTGTCAATGACCAGTTGTTTATTTGTCTACTAAAATGCCCAGCAGCATGGTAGGTGCTGGAAAATAACTTTTAACCTTTACTGATAAGGTTTATTATCTTCTTTGAATTATAGGAGACACTTAAAAATAAATTTGGCTATCTTAGAATAAATATGTTTTTGGGTAAATGAAAGCCTTAGAGTTTTGAAATAAGAATCATTGTATAGCAATTATGATACACATTTGATGTGCTTGTATTTGACTATTTGGGGAGGTTTTGAAGTTAATATACCTCTTTAAAGTTCTTTACAGTTATTACTGCCATTTAGATAAAAAAAAAATTCTTTGCTTTAAAGCTCATGTTAAAAAAAAAAAAAAAAGATGTTTAATCGCTACACCCAACGTGGGGCTTGAACTCACCACTCCGAGATCAAGAGTCGCATGCTCTTCCTACTGAGCCAGCCAGGTGCCCCTAAAATTCACGTTTTTTTTTTTTTTTTTTTCAACGTTTATTTTTGGGACAGAGAGAGACAGAGCATGAACGGGGGAGGGGCAGAGAGAGAGGGAGACACAGAATCGGAAACAAGCTCCAGGCTCCGAGCCATCAGCCCAGAGCCCGACGCGGGGCTCGAACTCACGGGCCGCGAGATCGTGACCTGGCTGAAGTCGGAGGCTTAACCGACTGTGCCACCTAGGCGCCCCAAAATTCACGTTTTTAAAAATAAAGTTCAGCCCTTCGAAAGAGAGTAATTTCAGTTGTCAGTCGTTTGCCAGCCAGTCGTAAAACATAACTTTTGTGTACATATTTTTAGAGTAGAGAACTTTGAACCCTACATGGGGAAGTCAGCTACAACTTGTTTACAAGATAGGGTAAATAATCTGTGCAAATGGTAGTTACACAGGCAGGAGAGATCATTTAAGAGCTTTTTTTTTTTTTTTTTTGCAAATGATTCTTACTTGCTATTTTTATAAGTTGAATTTTTGTTCAGGGTAGTAGTATTTGTTCTTTCCGTGGAAGATAAGGGGAGAGGGTGGTGATCTGAATGGTTGGAGGGCAGTTCTAAGGAGGACCACGTTGGGGGGTTGGTTACAAGATTACAAGAACACATTGTTACTTACAGTGTGCCCAGAGTGCAGTTAAGGTATTTTTAATTCCTTCGGGGCTTTATTGCCTTTCGGTTTTTCTAGAACAGCTCTTGAGATTTGCCTCTATTTGGCAGGTGACTGGCTAGTTTGGCTCCTTGCCACCATCTTAACTCAGTTTGGGAATGTGCCTGATTGATGTTCCCGAATGGACCATCTGTGGCAGATGACGTGAAGGACTTTGCTGGTTTTCCCCTCCCCACCCGCAGTCAGTGTAGATGAGGATTATAAGCGTGTGTTTCACGTGAGAAGGTGCTCCCCCTCACTCATAATGAAATAAATACAGATTAAGACCAGGCTGAGAACCCACCTTTCACCTGTCAGCCAAGCAAGGACCCCCCACCTTTGAAACCATCTGTTGGCGGTGGGAGGGTAAATTAGTTACAGAGACAGCCTGGGTCCTGTTGGCTCAGGTCCATTGCTTGCCCTTCCCCTGCGGAGAGAGTCACCCCTGCAGGCAACATTTCCCAGACCTTTGGGTCAGCTGGCTTGCAGCTAGGTTTGGGTGGTGCGAGCGTCTGGTGGGTGGTGGGAGAGATGGATGGCTACAGGAAGGGGGAAACCAGGTTCTTTCCTCCTTACGTTTGGCCTCAGACCGTCTCTGTGGCCGTTGCACGGTCTCCTTTTGCCGCCAGCGCCTGCCCATTTCCCTGAGCTTTGGAAATCCCTCCTCCGTTTGGTCCTCCAACTTAGAGGTGGCATCAGCTTCTTGCTCTTGCGGTCTCTGGTTGTCTTACCATTTTCCGTGTGACTTCTCAGCTTTTGCATCACGCATGTAACCAACTCCTTGTATGAAACGTCCTCCACTTGAGATCCCTGGAGGGCCTTCTTCTGTTTCTCTGGATGGATCCCAATGGATGCAGCAATGTTGGGCAGCAGCAGCTTTTTAAACAATTGCAAGTGTGCAAATCCTTTGAACAAGCAGTAACAGTTCGAAGAATTTAATCTGCAGGTATATTTGTGCATGTTGGAGATGCTGTAGGTACACGATTATTTGCTGCATTGTTTGTGGTAGTAAAAGATGAGGAATAACCCAGGTTATCCACAGGAGACTCATCGGGTAAATCTCATACCCAGATGGTGAATGAAGTTGTAGGAAGGAACGAGGAACCACTTTATGAACTGATCTGGAAAGATCTCCAAAATGCTAAGTTACAAAAACAAAGTGCAGGAAAGTGTGCTATGTATGCTACCATCTTTTCTCTTTTCTTTTCTTTTCTTTTTTTCTCTTTTCTTTTTTTTCGGAAGTGTTTGTGTATGTGCGAAAATTCTCAGAAAGGTTAAATAAGGAACCAAGAATTAGGTTTCCCTGTTGGGGGAGGGCAATGGGAACTGAGCAGGTGGAGAATGAAGGTGCAGTGGAGCCGTGGCTCTGTGCCTTTTTATTTTTTTGAAATTCAAAAAAGTTTATTTCTGTTTCTTCCAAAATTGGAAAGCCATTTCACACAGAAAAATAGTATGCTGGTAAGAAAACATCCTTTTTGAGAGGGTTTTTTTGTTTTGTTTTGTTTTGTTTTGTTTGAGAGAGCTAGAGTGAAGGCAGGGGAGAGGAAGAGGGAGAGACTCTTAAGCAGAGCTTGATGGAGGGATCAAACCATGACCATGAGGTCATGACCTGAGCTGAAATCAAAAGTTGGCTGCTTCACCAACTGAGTCACTGAGGTGTCGTGAAGTATTTTTATATACTAAAAAAAAAAAAAAAAAAAAAAAGATTTAAATGTAGAAAGTTATAAAAATATGTTATCTATATTTCCAGTCAAGGGACAGGAAATTACTGGTCTTTTAATGTTTAAGAGGTGACATGATGGGTGTTTTCAGAGTATGCTTAGAGCGGGTTCTTGAACGCTTGTTCAACGGATAGTGATAGCGCCTCTACCAAAATGCCAGGCACTGCTCCTGGCACAAGGTTGAGTAGCGGTGAATAAGGCAGATGAATTTCCTGCGTTCCCAGAGCTTTTGTTTAGATGGGAGACAGACAGGAAAGGTAAACAGACACATAAAATAATCACAAGTTATGCTGAGTGTGTTGAAGGAAATCATCAGGGGTGGAGGGACTTGGGGGGAGAGGCAGGGGAAGCCTTTGGGAGGAAGAGTGCCAGGGGGCGGGGCTGGAAGGAGTGGCCTCAGGGGGTAAGGGATTCACGAAGCCAATGCAAGATTTTAAACAGGGCAGTGATATTTGACTTCTGTTTCAATAATTTTAGCCGATGTTTACATAATGCTCTCGGCTGTTGGGGTTCCGTCCTGTGTGCTTTATTGTATCTTAACTTAATGTTCGCGGTAACCCTGTTAGACGCTTAACATTACCCACCATTTACAGATGGAAATGGAAACCAGAGGTGTGGGGAAGCTAACCGACTTGCATTGGATGTCACAGCTATAGTAAGGGGTGGAGCAGAGATTCGAGTCCATGTGTTCCGGCCCCAGAAGCCACATGTCTCACCATTGCACCCCCTGCCCTTTTAAGGAGAGTTTTCCTGGCCACCCAGTGGAGAATGGGTTGGAGGAGGGGAGGGTGTCCGGGAGTAGGAGGTGAGCAGGTGCTCCGGGGAGAGTCGCAGAGGCGTGGGGATTGGACAGCCGAGGCAGAGGTGAAGGGAAAGAGATAAGATGGATGTCTATAAAGACACAGAAAAGTAGGGGAAACAGTGAAACACTCATGTTCCCGTTACTCAGAGTTAACAGAGTAGCTGTTAATGTTCTGTGACATTATTCTAGGTCTTTTGTAAGAAAGTAATAGTAATTCCAGCATTACGGGTAAATCTCCATCCCTGCATGTGGCAACACTGTTCTTTTTGCTTGTTGGTTGGTGCCCTCCTTGGCTTCTCTTGCCTTAGCCTCAGATGTTCTCCCTCTTGTCATCCATGTCCAACAGCGATCCCTTAAGACAGGTCATGTCACCCCCTCTCTGACTCTGTACTGTTGTCAGGCTAGAACCCTGTCTTGAAAGGCCTTCCTGTGGCCCATGGGGCCTATCGGTCCAGGGGGCTGCGAGCTTTTTCTGTAAGAGGGCCAGGTAGTAAATATTTTTGGCTTTGTATGCCACATACAGTCACAAATTTTTTGCTTTTTTGTTTTTAGTATATGTGCTGCCGAAGCGAGCACTGCTTTTTTGTTTTTAATGTTAGTTTATTTTTGAGAGAGAGAGACAGTGCGAGCAGGGGAGGGGCAGAGAGAGGGGAGACACAGAACCCGAAGCAGGATCCAGGCTCCGAGCTGTTAGCACAGGGCTCAAACCCACTAACCGTGAATCATGACCTGAGCCAAAGTTGGATGTTCAACCCACTGAGCCACCCAGGTGCCCGTCTGTCTGTCTGTCTGTCTTTCTGTCTTTCTTTCTTTCTCTCTTTCTTCTCTTCCTTTTCTTTCTTTCTTTCTTTCCTTTTCTTTCTTTCTTCCTTTCCTTTCCTTTCCTTTTTTTCTTTTCTTTCTTTTCTTTCTTTAAATAACCCTTTAAAAACATAAAAAAAACATTGTTTTCTTGAGGGCTGTCCTTGGACCCTGCTCTCATCCCTTGCTGTGTCTTTGACATTTCCCACCACGCTTGTTACCACGCTGGTCTCCTTGATCTTCCAGGAACGTACCAGGCACACCCTGCCTCGGTGCCTTTGCACTTGCTGTTTCTATAGTGGTTTTCACTGAGGTTTCTGCTTCCTGCTTACTGGCTTCATCCAGGTTTCTTTTTCTTTCTTTGTAAGTTTATTTATTTTGAGAGAGAGAATCCCAAGCAGGTTCCATGCCATCAGCACAGAGCCAGACGCAGGGCTCGAACTCAAGAACCGTGAGATCATGACCTGAGCCCAAATCAGGAGTCAGACGCTCCACCGACTGATCCACCCAGGGCCCCTTCATCCAGGTTTCTGTCCACATGTCTCCCTGCCACAGAGGCCTTCGTTCACCAGCCTGTCTGAAATAACCCCCTGTTGTTACCCTTTCCCGGCTTCTTAACACTTACCACCCTGTACCTATTCCCTATTTGTACACTGTTTGCCTCTTCTCTCGTAGACTCTAAGTTCCATGAGAGCAGGAATATTGTCTGCCTTCACCTGCGACCATACTCCAAGACCTGGAACACAGTACACAGACCTTCAGGGAATATCACCTTTTCAATTATTCTTGGTCCTCCACCCCTCCTCCCTTGTGGATTTCCTAAGGGCAGGTGTGGATTAGCTGTGGGTCCTGTGGTGTGGTTTTCCTACTTTAGCATATAGGTGTATGTCCATAAACAAGGTAAAGATCTCTTCTTGGTTTGTTTAAGAAAATTATAAAAATGGTATCCTATCGTCCGGATAGGATTTTACATTGTCGTTGTGAACCACACACACAGGTGAACTCCTGGGCTTGTCTCCTTTTCCAGACTTGGGGGAGTTTTTCTAGAGCGTAGCTCCAGATTGTGCACACGGGGCATAGGCTTCCTTTTGGTTTCCTTGCCTGCTGACAGATTGCTTTCTCACAGGGGGCATTCTCCTCCACTCTGGGCATTTATCAGACTTTTAAACGTTGGCCTGCCTCCTGAGGAAGAAACAGTGCATCGCGTTACCAGTGATGAGATGTTCTTTGGAGAATCGGATGGATGTGCCGACAGTTGGGAGGTCAGAGGTGCAGGAGGCAGAGAGGAATCCAGATTCTGGCCTGTGTGACAAGGTGGTGCTGCTGCCACCGGAGAAGGGGAGGTCCGGGGAGGCGGGGCTAGGAGAAAGCCATTTGGAGGGTTTTTTGTGGTTTTTTTTTTTTTTTGCTTTTTTTGTCAAAAATGACATTACTTTGCCCTGGCTTCGGGAGGATATTTTCACTGGGTGTACAGTTGTAGTTTATTTATTTATTTAAAAAAAAATTTTTTTTTTCAACGTTTATTTATTTTTGGGACAGAGAGAGACAGAGCATGAACGGGGGAAGGGCAGAGAGAGAGGGAGACACAGAATCGGAAACAGGCTCCAGGCTCTGAGCCATCAGCCCAGAGCCCGACGCGGGGCTCGAACTCACGGACCGTGAGATCGTGACCTGGCTGAAGTCGGACGCTTAACCGACTGCGCCACCCAGGCGCCCCAATTGTAGTTTATCAAGTTAATTTCTTGCAGTGTTTCGACGTGCCACTTCATTGCCTCTGGCTTCCGTGGATTCTACTGAGAAATCAGCTGTATCTGTCTTGTTCTGTTGAAGGTAATCCCTCCCCCATCCCACTTTGGCTGCTTTTCAGATTCTTCTCTTTGCCTTTCATTTTCAGCTGTTACTGTGATGTGTCCAGATGTGGTTTTCCTTAAAACTATCCTTGTCGGGGCTGGTGGCGGTTCTGCTTTTTGGTGGTGCCGTGACCAGACTTAATTTTACCTTAGATTTGGAGAATTGGTGCTCATTATCTCTCCATTCATTCCTTTGGCTGCATTCCCCATCTCTCCTTCTGGGACTCCACCTTTTCATCATGAGCTGTGTGACTGACTCTCTCTTTTCTGTGTTCTTGTCCGCACTATGGGTCTGTGGTTCACTCCGTGTATATTCTTCTGACCTGTATCCCAAAATATGAATAATCCTTCCCTCATCTCCAACCCGCACTGAAACCATGTCTTGAGTTCTCAATTTCTTTCAGTGACTGCCTTCTTCAGTTTTCTTGATTCTTTTTTTCAGATTCCCAATTTTCTGCTGAAAATTCTCATCTTGTAAACTAATTTCTTTGTTGTATTAATCACGGTTATTATAAGGTCCCCGTCTGATAATGTCAGTATTTGGATAGCTTGTGAGTGTATTCTGTTGTCTGTTCTACCCTTGGTTTTCAGTCATGTGGTCGTGACTCTAGACATACCTGGTAATTGTAGACCATGTGTGTGAAAACTTGTAGACTCTGGCAATTTTCCTCAAGGGAAATACCACTTTAGAATTGTGAGGATTGCTCTGCTTCTGGTTTGCCCCCCTCCTGGGGTAGCTCTTTGGCGGTCCCCACCCGCCCGAAGGCCTGGGCTGTTTACTGGGCTCCTCTTATCTGGCAGCCCCTGAGCTCTCCCCCCACCCCTAAGACTGCCGGAGGCCATGCCGTCCCACTCACATTCTCCACCACTTGTTTCTGCTTAGCGTTTTTGGCCTCTCTGCTTCTACAGTGAATCGGCAAACCTCTCCAGGAGAAAAGTGGCCCGGATTTTGGGCTCCCCTCTCTGCACTTACCTCTGGGATCCTGGCCTCCTGAGTCCTCACTGCATTTGGTAGCTGTCCGATACCTTCACACAGTTGTTTCTTATAATTTGTTCCGCTCTTTCGGTTGTTCTTGGCAGGTGGGTTTGTCGGTTACAAACTAGTCAGCCTTTACTGGAAGCGGCGTCTCAGGAGTTCAGTTTTGGTGTTTAGAACTGGACTCGGTAGTGAGAAGGCCCAGTGGAGGTGGCTGTGAGAGTCCGCTGCTTGGAGGACCTGACTGGGTGGGAGATAAACCTTGGGAAGACTTCAGCGCCCTTTAGTTAGTGGGACCGGATGAACGAGATAACTCGTGGGAGAGAGCTGAGAGAAAGGAGAAAGTCCCAGGACTGGGGACAGCCCAGGAAAGGAGACCTGGAAAGGGTAGCCAGTGGCGTTGGCGGGGGGGGGGGGGGGGGGGGTCCTTGGGGTCCTTGGGGGTTGTGCGGTGTTGCAGAAGTAGAGGGGGGAGTGGTGTTGTCGGAAGCGAGAGTGGTCAGCCGCATTGAATGCCCCTGAGAGGTACACTTAAATGAGGATGGAGAAGTGTCCCCTGGACTGGGGGACAGGCAGGGGGCAGGCAGAGGAGGGACAGGGAAAGATGTTTGCTTGCTTTAGGAAGAGCCGGTGCCACGCCTGCGGGTGGAGGTTTGCCCCGGGGATGAGAGTGGCCGGAGGGCTGCGGCTTGGCGAGGGAGAGGGGTGCCCGTGTGTTTTGCCACGAAACTTCTCTTGAGTAAATCATTTTGATGGAGGACCCACAGCAACTCATACCAGGTGAGTTAACATAGCAGGTGGCATGGTCACACTCTTAGAGTAACTTGGGGAGAGATGCATTAGCTCTGAAAGGGATTATTGGCACATCCTTTAGGAAGCAGGTTGATCAACCTGTGAGATGGGACTATTGAAACTTGGGAAGATAGGTTTTATCAAACACTGCGCACGATAGAACTACTCTGCAGTTGTGGGAGAAGAATAAGTCCCTTTGATTAGAGTAGAAGATACGTGACTCTCCTTCCTGATTTTTGAAGTTAATCAAGCTTCTCAGCACTGTGTAGTCAGCTCCCCATTTGACTTGGTAGACAGACATCAGGTTCTGTAGGGTGTTACAGCTTGGTTGCAGACAATTCAGCACGTGTTTATTTGGGATAAATCTATCTTTCAGTGTTTGGTAAATACTAGACCCACCTGGGTCACGTTAGTTGTCCACGAAGATTGGGTGATTTGCTTCCACAGAGCAAATTCACTCTTCCGGCTGACTTCGTTTTTGCCGGTCACGAGGAGCTCTGTTCAAATCGTGGAAAATAAGTTCCGGTCCTAAACTCTCAGCAGGGTTATTTTTAATTACTGTACTCTTCTTTTTGAAAAACTGATCCCTCTAATTAATAAATAAAAGCAGTTTGCTACAAAACTGGACATTTTAATGATGATTGAAAAATATTTCCCAATATCTAGGTAATTAGTGATTTTTTTTTTCCCCCAGTTTCATCCAGATGTTTGGCTGTGTGTAGACCCAGCCTTACTGCAGTTTTCTAATTCACTTTCATGGGAACATATAATATTCTCCGTTTATTTTGGACAGCAGAGTTTCCTTTTTCTGTGGACAGATACATATGAAACACATGGTCTTTGAGTGGAGTTTGTGGTCCTCTGAGAATTCTCTGAAGGAGGAAATGGGTTGACCTACTGGTTGCTATGAAGTAAAAACAATCTTGTTTTCATTTTTTCAGTGAACATCTGGGTTGCATTTATTATTTTACATTCTCGAGGTTCTTTAAAACCACAATTTGATAATAGGAGGGTTCATTAAAGCCGTGACTATTTAGCTATTTCTGTAATTGATTTAAGTGTTAGGGTGGATGATGTATTTAGAAAAGAAACAAAAATTGGATATTTCTTTCCTTTCTATAAAATGTAACTTGCAAGTAACAACCTTTGATTTTAAACCATAAAATAGGGTGTAGGTACTTTGAGGGGCAGGGGAAGGAATGATCACCTGGCTCATTTCTCTGTGGCCCTTTGCTGCTCAGTTGGTGGCTGTGGGTGTCTGATCTGTTACGATATCAACTCCTAGGGAAGGGGACCTTATGGCCACTAGAGAGTGGAACTTAAAAGCCATAAACCAGGGAAGGAAATCCCTTTTTCCTTCGCATCGACTGGAGGAAGGGAGCGTAAGCAGGTCTGGCCAGTAAGCTGTGAAGGGCAGTTTGTGGGGGGACTTCTTGGAAAGGTTTCTTCTTTCTTGGAAAAATACGGAAGATGGTTCCTTGTCTTTGAATGGACTTTGTTGGCCTGTTGGGTAGTCAGCTTCCATTCGTGATGTTCCTGATGTCCATCCACACGCTGAGGGTGACCAGCTGGCTCCTTGAGGATGTGGTTGAGCTGCCGAATGTCCCCCACCCGGAGCCTCCCTGTGTCCACACTTCCTGTCACGCGGGACGATAAATGCCCTTCTTGTTTACATGGCTGAGAAGCGTTCTGTAAGGAGTACAGGCATCTTGCCAGACACTGGCTGTGGCAGCAGGCAGGTCAGTTGTCTTATCCACACAGCAAGGACCTCATCCCCATGGAGCGCGAGAGGAAACCTCTTCTCTTCCATAGGTATTCATCAAGCATATGTACTTACCACTTGAAGAACCGAGCTGGGTTACGTTTTCTTTTCGAGATTGATATGTTCTCCTACTTTTAATAAAACAAAATGTATTTTCACATGCTCGTGAATCCGTTAATAGTTGCATGTGGCACCTCCTTGTAACATTTATTTTAACGCAAACATTTTTAACCGTGCAGCAATCCAAAGTGGCAGACGTTGGCCATTTAATATTCCGTTAGAAGACAGGACTTCCTTTTAGTTCTTAGCAGGGAGGAAATAAAATGATCAGGAATGTCCTTTTCCAAGTTTCAGTAATTGAATTAAAATTTTTTTGAATTGAGACAGACAAACGAATTCATTTTTGTTTGTGTTAGAGTATGGGAAAATTGGAGGATTTCAGTGACTTGGAAGCATTTGGCCTGTTCACACGGTGAGGCTGCACTTCCCAAGTGTGGGCAGGACGAGCGGTTGTAGACGTTTCTCAGCCTGTGACCGCGCTTCTGAGAGCACGGCGCATCCTGAGAAGAAAACGGTGCCTTTCACGGCTGCTGCGGAAGGGATCTTCATACTGGATAAGCGTTCTTCTCAAGTGTGGCCTGCTCTTGGGGGTCGCAGAGCGTCTCGTGGGTCCTCAAAGTAACATGTCTCCAAATTCGCTTTTTCATTTGAAACAGTGGCTAAGCCGTATGCTAGTCAGATGGTTACTGTGGCATTTTTTATTTTTACGGAAGAAAGTCAGATGCCTTCTTCCCTCCTTCCTGTGGTCGCCTCGGTCTCCGAGGGCTTTAGCGCTTCCTCTCTGTGGGCCTTCTCGTGGCGAGGAGCGCGGTCCGGTGCGTGTCCCACGCTCGTGCGGCACCCCCGCGCTTCTTCTGCCTCACAGATGCCCGGTCATTTGGCTGGACATGAAGAACATGACTAATTTTTTTTTTTTTTTTTTTTTTAGTAATCTGGAAAGAACATAAGCTGAGCTATTTCCCCTGGGTTCTGCTGCTTAGACATTTGGCTTCAGGATTGAAGTCTCCTCTGCCTCCCGTGCTGCCTCCACCCTTTTTCCTCTACTGAGGAGGAGCCTGGGGCCTTCTCGCTTTGTCTTCCCATCAGGTATTAAGATCCTGGCCGAGAGCAGACTGTCCTGCGTGTCAAGATGATAGCGACTGTCTCTTTCAGGGGTGTTGAAGGCTGCTTTCGTGTTAGCAACTTGATCTCCCTCTTGCATTTTATCTGTGAAGGTTTGGGGCCGGGTGAGACCCAGTCTCACTCTTGAGGGAGAAGCCAAAGCCGACTGCCCCGGTCCCTCCGGCCACCTGCAGGCATGGTGCAGGCCTGCCGGTGGCCGAGCCCGTGGCTGGCATGTCCTCTTGGGGAGACCATCATCGGAGTTCTCTAATCACATGAGCTTGGCTTCCACGGTTTTATCTGGGAATTTGAGGAACGGATTTGACAGGGGAGTCATTTCCTTAAAAAGTTGTTAATGACAGTCAAGGCTGTTTCAACTTTCACTGGTGCAAGAGATTAATGGCCAAGCCTGGGTGGTAATACTAACCTGAACATCTTCCCCCAATGCTGGAGAAGGGAGTCTGGCTTTTACTATAAACGTTTCATTTTAGAAGGCTGTTGCTGCATGTCTCACTGAAGTTTTTTCTGCTAATGTCCATCCCTCCCTCCCTCCACCCAGAGTACGTTATTCTCCACTTAGTGGAATCTGGAAGCCTGGGACCTTTCTGTGCTGGGCAGCCTCCCTTGTTCTCAGCCTGGCTTCTTTGCGGCTGACTTTGTTGGGGTGAATCATGCAGTCATTGCTCCCCAGATAATCTCCGTCCTGTGGGACTGGAGGGCCCCCTCCCCCTTGTGGTCTAATTAATTAAGGGAATTAACATTGCAGAATTTCTGCCCGTTTGCTATGTCAGCTCAGCCGCTGGAGGATGTTTCAGGGCAGAAAATAGCCAGCTGTGTGTGATGTTAATGGTTGGTTCTGAGAATTTGTGTCTCTGCTTTGTGTACACATACAGAAGTTTGTTTAACCAGTAGAACTGATTGTTGTTGACATATTTTTTAAGTAAATACATGCAGCTCCAATACTTCTAGCCTCGAGTCTGTGTGTATAATCTCCTTAAGCTTCAGTCTTCCTTCTTGTATGTGAAACGGACATGAAAAAAACCCAAGTGAAATTCTTTAGTGAAGAATCTGTCAAAAATCCCAAACAGTCAGGCATTTGAAACGTGGTCATCGACATAGGAGGCCCCCTGCCCGCAATTATGTACTCAGCAGAGTGAAAGAGCTGCTGTATTCCGGTTTAGGAATAGCAGATAACCGGCAATGCGATGATTGTATCTTCCCTCCCCCAGCTTTGCATTTTGAAAAATTTCAAGTCTACAGAAAAGTTGAATGAATACCCATATAGCTGTCACCTTAATTCACCAGTTGCTAAAATTTTGCTGCATTTGCTTTATCTCTAATACAAATTACAGGGTTTTTTGGGGAGGGGGGCCAGGGAGGGGTGGATCACTTGAAAGTAAGTTACATACATCATAACGCTTAATCCCTAAATACTTCGGCATTGATCTCCTAAGGACACTCTCCACGCCCCTGCCACACTGCAGAGAATCAACAGTAATTCTGTGATATCCTTACACATACAGTCCAAATTCTGCTTTCCCAAAGTGTTTCATATCTATTTTTCTTACCTATCTAGGCTCTGATCAGGGTTCATACCTTGCATTTACTTATGTCTCCTCAATGTTTTTTTTGGAGAGAGAAAGAGAGTGAGTGAGTGTCAACAGGGGAGAGGGGCAGAGGAAAGGGCAAGAGAGAGAATGAATGCCAAGCAGGCTCCAGGCTCAGCATGGTGCCCATTGTGGGGCTCGATCCCACAGTCCTGAGATCAAGACGTGAGTCAAAATCAAGGGTCTGATGCTCAAGAGACTGAACCATCCAGGCGCCTCACGTTTTCTCAGTCTTTAAAACAATTTTTTTGGGGGGTGATGGTGACTTTTGGAGTGCCTGTAACGGTTTCCTAGTATCATCTGCATCCTGTAATCCAGGTTACATGTATAAACAGGAGAGAGAAGTGTTTTGGTTTCTTTAGTGTCATTTTTCTCAATACGTTAAAGTCATCTATTTGATTCAAGGTCAAAGTCACATTCATTTTTCTTGTTCTTTGGTAAATGTGGATTAGATTGGTAACCGAAAGGAGTTACTAAGCGGCTCAGATGTCAATGGAATATGTGTGTGGGTGAACTTGGACAAACATACACAGTGGTTTGTTAGACCTGCCCTCATATGGAGGTGATTAAGAATTTTATTTTAATATGTGGCCATGGCTTTATAAAGAAACGAGCTTCAGAATTGGAAAATTTAGTAAGACAAACTTTATTTACATATTACAAAAGAGAAGCTTTTGCTGCCAGGTTCTCGGATGAAGAACAAACCTGAAATCTCTTAGGAGTGAGTCCCCCCTCCTCCCCACCCTTCTTCTCCCCCCTTCTCCTGCCCCCCTTTTCTCTTCCCCCTTCTCCCCCTTTCCTATAGGCTTTAAACTTTTTTTTTTTTTTTTTTTTTGGCTTTAAACATTTTTAACTTTGGCCGCAGCTGAGACTAATACAGGATCCAGCTGTAACTTTTTTGTTGTTGTTAGTATATCCGGTGATGGTCATGGCGAACTCATTGTATGAAAATTCAGTAAAGGAAAAGGGCAGGGTGGGAAAAAAAGTGACACTCCATAAAAGTATTCAAGAAACAGCGACAGGATCTAGGAGTCTCCCTTTCAGACGGCTGATTCAGATTCCACCCTGAAGTACTCACTTTGTTTGTGGCTAGTTGAGTAGGTGTTTTAGGTTTTCCTTCTTAATCATATTACATGTACAGCCGTGTAACCAGAGAGTATCTGCGAGGCTGAGTCTTGTTTTCAGGGGGAGGCAGAAAGAGTAGCCTCATGAACCCAGACACCCGACCCCCCTGGTGTGACACAGGGCAGGGGCTCGGCGGGCAGGACACGGTTCCAGCTGGCGCAGGGGTGGCAGCGGTCTGCAGAAGGGAGCGGAGCTCGCTCTCCTTAGGTCTGTTGGGCAGCACCTTGACCAGAGAGCAAGTAAGTGTGGAATCAGCAGTTCAGTCAAATTAAATCTCAAATTGGCAGGTCTGCCTCGATGTAATTACTCTAAAAGTTTTGTGTCTTTGATCAGCTCTGTCTTACGAGGACCAAGTACATATCATCACCCTGTCGCTGAAGGTGGATTATATGTTTCAAAATAGCTTTTGTGATAAGTGTAATTATAAGACCAGTGATTTTCACATACTTGTGTGTCTCAAGCATTTTGTTTTTCTTTTTTTCTTTTTCCTTTTTTTTTTTTTTTTTTTTTTATGTTAAGGAGGTCAGATTTCTCCGATTTCTTCTAATTGTAGCCAGACATCCTGTTTGGGGGCTGTTTGAGACCAGGGCTGCCTGTGAAGAAATTATGCAGTCCTGTGGTAGTTTTTCTGAGTTGCTCTTTTTAGATTTGATTTTGTGAACAGGTTTCCTTGAAATGCCATACTCTATTTTTAGATGGTCTCTTTACATCTCTGTGGTTCTGGGCATCCGCAATAAACAGATTTATTATTCAGCACAAAAATGCTGTTCAGTGCCCTAAGGCTGTTGAAACTTTATAGGAAAAAGCAAACCAGTGACAAGTTAGTGGATGTAATAAATGAGGACCACTGAACACATTTAAAAAAAACCTTGTTCTCTTGCTCAGATCACTGCTGTATCTGGGCCGGCGTGAACGATATTTTGAAGAATCCTTTACACTAGGTGGGCTCAGTCTTCTGGGTTCTCACAAATTACTCCTTTCTGCCTCCCACTGAAAGGAACATTTTTGTAACCATTCAACAAACTTCCCACACTGCTCCTGTACCACTGTCCTGCCTCATTTTTACTCAAACCGTCTTTTTCTTTTTTTTTTTTTTTTTTAAGCTTAAGAATAGTCTGGTAGCTTCTTAGATTTATAAATGATTTGGCTTGCTGCTGTGTATGGTATGAGAGGCCCTTATATTCTTGAAGTAATGTTTGATCTAACCAAGGTATTATGGGAGTCAGGGATTACGAACCTTGGGACCTATTTGGTGATAAAGTACTTATTCTTTTGTTAAAAATTGAGCTATAGTTCACATAACGTAGTAGTCAACCCTTTTAAAGCATGCATTTCAGTGGGATTTCGTATATTCACAAGGTTGTGCAGCCACCACCCCCTGATTTTAGAACATTTTTAAAAAAGATCTTATTTACTTACTTGGGGGAGGAAGGGAGTGGGGCAGAGGGGCAGAAGAAGGAGAATCTTTTTTTTTTTTTTTTTTTTTTTTTTTTGAGAGAGAGAGAATCTTAAGCAAGCTTCATGACCCTGGGCTCATGACCTGAGCCGAAATTGAGGGGGGACACTCAACCAACTGAGCCACCGAACATGGTGCCCCTTTAAAGATTTTATTTTTAAGTAATCTCTACACCCAGCACAGGGCTCGAACTCCCAACTCAATGATCAAGAGTTGCAAGCTCTACCGACAGAACCAGCCAGGCGCCCTTAGAACATTTTTATCACCTCGGAAGGAAATCCTGTCCCCATTAGCAGGTGTTCTCCCTGCACTGGCCACCAGGAATCCATGTGTCTATGGATGTGCCTGTTCTGAACAACCCAGGTAAATGGAGTCGTATGGTATGTGTCTTTGTGTGTCTGGCTTCTTTCACTTGGTTGGTTCATCCATGTTGTAGCATGATTCAGGATAAAGAGCCTATACTTTTCTCGTGGCACTGACACTGGGATCCGTTTTCATGTTGGGAGTAGCTGGAGAGAGTGCTCACCTGTCACGTGGTTGAATCTGAGGCTTGAGTGTTGTGTTCAAGGTTTTTAATGTGCGTGTGTTTTCTTCCCGCTGGGAAAGTTGAAGTTGATTTTTAGCCTTATTATTTGTAGAAGGTCTGAATTGAATCCTTGTGTCGCAAGCCCCGACTTTATAGTCCTGCACGGTTGCATCGAAAGCAGAACCATGTTGTCTGCAGGCAATTTTTACTCTCTAATGACTGCTCTACGGGTTCAAGAAATCAGATTTCCCAGGCAGCCATCCTGAAATCTGTTAAGAGAAGCCTGAAGGATCTGTTTCTTGGGTTTGGTGAGGCTTTGCCAGGAGGGAGCCCAGTAGCGGATGTAGGAGAACAAGCTCTCCTGAGTCCCCTAGTTCCCCTCCCAGCACACGACAGGACAGGAAGCCATGAGAAATGCCAGCGGACTCTGGGAAGCCACCGACAATAGAAGAGAGTTAGGCGGACTTAGGGAAGAGACGAGAAATTGGAAGCCAGCCGGCAAATAAAGCAGAATCGGGGTGTAGAGTCAGCGGGGTGGGCTCTGCTCGGGGGTGCAGCTCAGAGGGGGGGCGAGTGTGGACGCGTGCTATATAGACTTGGAGAGTTCCGAGTCATTGCTGCCGGCCTGAGTGTTCTCTCCCCCAGTCCTCCTTTCCCTTCTTGTTTGTTTGTTTGTTTTTTAGAGAGAGCGCACATGAGTGAGTGGGGAGGGGCTGGGGAGGGGGTAGAAAATCTCAAGCAGGCTCCATGGCCAGCCTGGAACCTGATGCGGGGCTCGATGTCACGACCCTGGGATCGTGACCTGAGCCGAAATCAAGAGTTGGATGCTCAACTGACTGAGCCACCCAGACGCCCCATCCCTTGTTTTCAGGCAGGCAGTTGATAGCATTTTAGGCGAATATTTCTTTACGGAGATTGTGTTCTCTGCCTGGGGAGGATTGGGGCTCCCTGGGTGTGTGTCTGCACCCCAAGGAAAGCTTTCTTATGTCCTCTGTCTTACGGAGGTGATTTCCTCAGCCTTTCCTCCTGGAGTGAAGCCTGTCAGTGGACAGGCTTGCTCGTGGGAACCAGCACAAAAGGGCCCTTCCCATTCAGGAAGGGATCTAGTGAGAAAAGGAACCTTCTGCAACACTAGAGGAAGCCACACAACCAGCCACAGCTCCTCTTTAAATATGCGCAGACCACAAGAACCTCCAGGCAAATGGAAAAAAAAAAAAACCCAAACTCCACAGCATGAGGGAGGAGACTTAGTGCCACATTTTTATAGGAAGAATGGCTGACCACAGAAGAACCAGAATTCTGAAATAGAACCTGAAACGTGATCCCGGGAGACCTGTAGGGGCGATGCGGCCGCCCCAGCCCTCCCCCCTCCAGTCACAGTCCCAACTGCAGGGGACTGAGCAGAAGGAATCTGGGAACACTGAACAGGGTGAATGGGACTGGGGCTGACTCATCACTGACTCCTGAGGGCAGGGTCGAGGGCAGGGTCTCAAGCAGTGTGCGAGGCCCTGCCGTGGGCTCTGCCGACTTGGGGGAGCGGTGGGGGTGGGGAGGGGGGCGGCAGGGAGGCCTGGTGACGTGCAGCGGGCAGAGGAAGTGGGGGGCTGGGTTTGCCCCTCCGCAGCACCAGTGTCTGGGACCAGGGACCCGGGGCGGCCGAGGACACGTGCGGCCTCCATGTGCCCAGATCCCGCAGCGCTCCCCCTGGGCTCCTCCCTGGCTCTGCAGCCATCCTCCCTGGTGCAGTGGGCAGCACTCCATCTGTCTGGAGCAGAAGCCACGCCAGACGGAGAATCTTACACAGAAATGAGATCCCAGAACCAAACCCGGTTGCTTCACAGAGAAGCAGACTTGCAGGCTTGAAGTTCCCAGTGTGAATGGTCAGCCCTCCCCCGACAAGCTTACTTAGAGCTGAACAAACACACCAAACTCAACAGCGTCCTACGGAGAGCCAGTCATTCTGTTCTGGGGGGAAATTGGGCCTAGATATCATTGTTTAATAATAAATTAAAAAAACACACACAGAGCAAACCCCATACAACAATCTGTTGCCAGAATAAAATGGGGTGGGGGTGGGGGCGAGGAATATACTTTCTGAGGCAGAGGAAAGTATGATTTTGAGGAAGGTTAATTGTATAAACTAGGAGTAAATTTCAAGTTGAATCTGCTTTGTGCTGTTTCTAATAAAACTCGGGAAAGACTGACCTAAGTGACTGACGGGTGAGATAAGGCAGCCACCGGAACTGAGAGCTAGCTGGTTGGGAGGCAGGTAAAGCCAAATGCGCCAGCTAAGAGAAGAAACCTGTAATGGTACCAAATGCATTCGCAGACCTTTAAAACCCCCGTTAGGATCCACCGAGAGCAGCATTTACAACGTAGAAAGTTAATTGGCGCTGTGATGTAGGTAAGTGTTGTTCCTGAAGAAGCTGCTGAAAACAGATCTTGGAAACAGTAGTCAGACCATGGGAGAAAGTCCCTTCGAGCCGGAGAAGAGTACCAGCTGCCTTTGTGTCGAAAAGGCTCATCATCCTGCATTAGATAAAAGGGGGAAAAGGGCAAGTGGTTTGCTGGTGGAATTTTTAAATATCAAGACTAGAGTAACCTACAAACAGAAGGGGCAGAGGGGAGGACCCTTACAAAGAAGGAGAACGCAGGATGGTTTCAGGCTCTCCTGCGACATTGCCAGAAGACGGCGGATACAAGGTGTAGACTTTGGAGGTTGTGAGCAGGGCTGTAACCAAGAATGAAATAATCACGCCGAGTGTTGTTAATTTGTGAGGGCAACAGAAAGAGGTTCTCTGAAGGCAGAGAGGCCGGATCCAGCCGTTTGCCTTCGGTGGGAGTTTGCCCTGCCTTTGGACTTCAGTGAGCCGTGACATGTCACCGATAGAACATGGGTGGATTTTTTTGTGAATAAAACTTGTTCAGAGGTGTATGCCAATCCGCTAAAAGATTAATGGGAGTAACTCTGGAAGGGAAAAGTTGTGATACAAAATAACTGATGTTGAATTGAAGTCATTTAAATGTAAATGTAAGTCTAAATGATAAATTCGGTCACAGATAAAAATTCAAGTGTAAGTAATTCTTGCAAGGGAAAATACGTAGTGGAAAAAAACCCCAGTTATTCAGTAACAATACTATCAATCATAAATCTGGACAGAATCTGAGAAGTGGGTGGGGGGGTAGTAAAGATTCTACCTTTTCTTCTCACAAAGGGGGGTATCTTTTTATTTCTGACATTGACAATAAGAGAAAAATACAGGTAGCAGTGTGGTTTTAAAAATTTAGAGTAGGGTGTTGACATTTCACATCACAAGAGGGAGAAAAACATGTAATTTTGATCATGGGATAAGGTTATGTCAGGTAAAAGTACCATGGTCTGGTTATGCTGTCTTCATTGGCTTTTAAAATTTATTTAGAGGACAGTTACCTCCTTAACCTTAGGACCACATTTTGGAAAATCTTTAAGAAGCAAATGCCCTTTTTGGGAGGGGTTGGTGGGAGATGGTCCATTTTGCAGAGTTTATTTGTTGAGAAATTTGGGTCCTCTGTGACTCATCCCTGTACTGTTTTTTGGAGTATTTGTACACAGATTCAGGAAGGTCTGTAAGGTGGAAAGGCTTGGGAAGGGTGGTGGTGTGGCAGGAGATAAGGTAAGGGGGGGTGGTCTGGAGTGGAGGCCACCCCCTCCCTCCCTTTTCTCAAAGGCAAACCTTCCAAGGCCCAGGAAGACTGAAGACGGGAAGAGGAGAAAGCCCTGGACTTCCCTGGTGGGGGCATCTTGGTGAGCTGGAGAGGCTGGTGTCCTTGGGGCCTGAAACCCTTACAATTTAGAATGCCCTCTTTAAGGAAAAGATGCAAAATTGGGTGTCAAAATGAAAATTTACTTAGAATGAAAAACACGTCACAACAGCTTGTAAGTTAAAAAAAAACCCACAAACAAGTCAAAACATAGAAAAGTCATACAATCCTTTCTATTCTTGCAAAGACTATATAGTACCCCCCCCCCCCCATGTTTTGGGTTGCCTCCTCTAGCTGATTGAAGATCTCTTCACATGAGAGGACAGTAATCTTGGAACATGATTTACTGTAAAAGCATGGAAAGATAGTTCAGTCTTTCTTCTCGGATGGTTGAGTGAAAACATTTGTTTCATGATTGGTAATTTCGGGAAGTTTAAGATGTCAGTCATCAAGGGTGCCTGGGTGGCTCATTCAGTTAAGTGTCCAACTCTCATCTCAGGTCAGGTCTTGATCTCAGGGTCATGAGTTCAAGCCCTGCTCTGGGCTCCACACTGGGCATGAAGCCTACTTTAAAAAAAAACAAAAATTCAGTCATCAGTTTTAAGTTTCCATTGTAATACAAGTTTTTTTGTTTTTTGTTTTTTAAATTTTGAAGCTTTCCCCAGTCTTGTTTTTCTGGTTTTGGATTTTACCAGTTTTTCAGGTTCCTGGTCCCACATCCCAGGCAATTTTCGGACACCAGCAGGGGTGTCTGGGAATTCAGCTCAGTTCTGACATTGTCCACCAGGAGACAGCATCACATCTCACGGGTTAAGGGCTTGGTCCTACAAGACTGCTCCTTCCACATCAGAGGCCACTGGAAAGCCCTAGGCTGTCACCTGAGCTTCTCATCCCCCCATTACAGCCTGGGGGTTCCAAACGTCCCCTTTGTAGGTTGTAGGTTCTCAGTTAATTTGCTAGAGCGGCTCACAGAGCTCAGGGGAACAGTTCCCTAGGTTCACTAGCTTATTAAGGGACATGATAAAGGATAGGCATCAACAGCCAGATGAAGAGGTGTGTAGGGCGAGGTCCCAGCGAAGGGGGAGCCTGGGGTGTGGAACTTGGGGTGTGGCTCCGCGGCCCTGATGCCCCGAGTGTGGAAGCTCCCTGAAAAGGACCAAGAAACCGTCCTCTGGGGTTTTTATGGAAGCTCCATTACATGGTCGTGATTGATGAATCATTGGCCATTGGCTGATTCAACCTTCACCCGTCTCCCTGCAGGTGACGAAGAATGGGGACCCTAAAGTCCCAGCCCTCTGGTCACACAGTCGGTCCTGCTGGCAACCAGCCTGTGCCCTCGGGTGAGGTCTAAGAGTCACCTTCGTTAACAACAAGACACTTATTTCCCCTTATGGCTCTGAAGCGTTTTCAGGAACCATGGATGAAGTGTATCTGAGAAGTCTATTTTAGTCATCAGAGTGGCCATCATGTTTGATTTTTTTGAATGATAAAACAGAATTATTCCGAAATTATACACAACAGTGATTGGAATGCATTTAAAAATTGCCTTGAGGTTGTGTTTGTGCTCCATCGGTTAATCATGACTTGTAGATGAGTATGTTCACCCGAAAATGTGTTTCCTGGGGCTGTTTTGTTGCTTAGCTGGCAGTTTTGTGTGTCATTTCATCTGTAAAGTCTGGAACGGCCAGACCTCATCCGGATGAGATGCATCTGATTTATTGGGCTGACCGAGTGTGCAGGTTCAGCACAGGCTTGCTAGTTTAGGACTGTAGGTTTAAAACCTGTAAGTGTGGGAATTCTCCTAAATGTCTCACAATTAACACGGAAGGGGAACAGAGACAGTCTGTTTATTACGTGTTGTATCACCAAGTAGTTTCCTAACAGAGAGTTTCCATTTTGATAAGACTGGGGAGAATCAGATCTTCTCTTTGAAAATTTACCCGTCCGACGAATGGAAAAATTTTCCACAGACTACCTTCTGACTCTGTCGTCCATCACCCTCGTTTCTGGTGCTGGGCCCTGGGAGACATACTCGTATGAAACCACCAGCCTTAACCATGCGTTGGTTCATCTTTTTGCCGCATAAGTAGGTACAGGGGGGCAGGGGGGGGGTCTTCCCGGAAGTCATTGGTCCATCTGGGCCGGCCGGCTAACCCAGAGGCGGCTGAAGGCCTTGTGCGTCTCTATCCCACGGGAACCCAGGCTGAATGTATCTGCATGGCAGTGTCCTCCTGGATCTGCAGAATGCCCACCCCTGCCAGGGGGAGAGGAGCAGGTGGAGTCAAAAAAGTGGTCTTCACGCAGTCCAGCGTGCTGGAGGTTCAAGTGCACCGAGTGGTGACAAGCAGGCACACTGCTGGGGCCTGGCCAGGGTGCCAGACGGCCCTCAAGTGCTGGATCCTGAAGCCTGTGCTTCCTTAGCTTGGCCGTCACTGATGGCTAGTAGTGGTCAGACCTCAGAGCCAGACCCGGTTAGGCCAGGTGCTGCCCTCTGGAAGCCGGCTCCTCACCAACAGTAATGCCCCCCCCCCCCCCCCCCCTCGGCTCCCCTTCACCTCAGCAGCAGCTAGCTTGCTTTCTGCTGTCGGTAGCTGGAAACTCTCCTCTCTAGTTAATTCCTCAGGCCTGGCTTGTGGCTCTTTTGGGGGGAGGAGGAGCATTTTTGGAGCACCTGGAGTCAGCAGTGGGCTAGGCTTGTATCTTTTTACGCCAGCTACCCCGGGAGGGACCTGCCCACAGGCACAGGGATGGGAAGAGTGGAGCCTGCATGGACTCTGGTCTCACTCACAGGAACCCAGTCGTCTGGTTGGAGGCTGGACTGGTGCCCACGGTTCTGTCTGGAATCCCAGGGCGGGAGGCAGCAGCCTCCGGGAGTTGTAGGGTCGGAAAGGAGTTTGGGAGGAAGCGGGCATGGTGGTGATGTAGCACGACTGAGAATTACTGTCGATGGAAGCTTCTTGCTCAGTTCTTGAGCTCACCCCCTTTGGGCCTCCTTTATTGGAAACGGGAACACGCCTGGGCTGTGGGTGCTTTTGTTCGTGTAGGGAAGTGTCCCTGCTGCATTCCCTCCCTTCCTTTGCAGAAAGGTTGTTTATTGCACTCGTGTGAACAGACAGGAGCCTATTCTCTTGCCCATCCTGCTTCTTGGAAGTGAGCTTCTTGTCTGCCCCTACAATGTTTGTTTATGCAATTATAATAAGAAATGCAGGGGCGCCTGGCTGCCTCAGTCGGTAGTGTGCGTGAGACTGTCTTGGGGTTGAGTTTGAGTCCCACATTGGAGGTAGAGGTTACCAGAAAAAAAAAGTATGTATGTAAATTCTTACTGATGCTTTCTCTTACACTTTGTCTTTTTCATTTAATTTCCTGGTAATCCTTACCTATTGGTACCTGAAGCTCTTCCTTTTTTTTTTTTTTTTAATCCTCCCCCCCACCCACCCAACCTGTCCCTGCTAATCATGGCCTCAGTTGCGATTTTTTTTTCCTTTTTCTTTCTCTTTCTTTCTTTCTTTCTTTCTTTCTTTCTTTCTTTCTTTCTTTCTTTCTTTCTTTCTTTCTGTTTAGTATAATTTATTGTCAAATTGGCTAACATACAGTGTGTAAAGTGTGCTCTTGGGTTTCGGGGTAGATTCCTGTGGTTCTTTGCTTACTACATACAACACTCAGTGCTCATCCCAACAAGTCCCCTCCTCAATGCCCATCACCCACTTTCCCCTCTCCCACACTCCCCCATCAACCCTCAGTTCTCTGTATTTAAGAGTCTCTTACAGTTTGCCTCCCTCTCTCTCTGTTTGTAACTATTTTCCCCTCCCCCTCCCCCATGTTCTTCCATTAAGTTTCTCAAGTTCCGCCTATGAGTGAACACGTAAGGTATCTGTCCTTCTCTGACTTATTTCGCTCAGCATGATACCTTCCAGTTCCATCCAGGTTGCTGCAGATGGCAGGATTTCGTTCTTTCTCGTTGCCAAGTAGTATTCCAGTGTATCTATAAATCACATCTTCTTTACCCATTCATCAGTTGATGGACATTTAGGCTCTTCCCATAATTTGGCTATTGTTGAAAGTGCTGCCGTAAACACTAGGGTACGTGTGTCCCTGTGTATCAGCACTCCTGTATCCTTTGGGTAAATTCCTAGTAGTGCTATTGCTGGGTCGTGGGGTAATTCTGTTTTTAATTTTTTGAGGAACCTCCACACTGTTTTCCAGAGAGGCTGCACCAGTTTGCATTCCCACCAACGGTGCAAGAGGGTTCCCGTTTCTCCACAGCCACGCTAGTATCTGTTGTTTCCTGACTTGTTCCTTTTAGCCGCTCTGACCGGTGTCTTCTCACTTTCTTTAAGCAGCTGCCTGATACTCTGTTGTGTGGATGCGCCACTTTGTTCCGCAGACACCTTGCTGGTGGGCGCTTGTGTTGTTCTGATCCTCTGATACTATGTTGCAGTGAGTAGCCTTGGGAATATGCCACTTATTTGCAAATATATCTGAGAGAGGGGTTTTCAGAAGAGGTATTCCTGGGCCAAATGAATTTGAATGTTGAAAATGAATTTAAAATGTTGGTAGGTGTTTTTTTATTTTTGCCTCCCACCAGCCACGCTGGAGACTGCTGGACCCCACGGCTCGTTGAGAGCGGATGCTGGCCTTCTTCAGCCCGATGGGTCAGAAGGAGCTTCTCAGGTTCTCATTAGCTTTTCTCATCATCTGGTGGTTTATCTAGTGGGCCCTTGGTCTTTTTAGCTTCTAGAAGGTCAGTTAGAGGAACTAGTTCCCACGGATTGCAAATGTTATCTCCTGATTTGCCGTTTCTCTTGTGACTTTGCTTCTGACTTTTTGGTTTGCTTGATGTTTTTGTTTCGTCTTGCTGTGAGGAAGAGGTTTTTATGCAAAGGTGTTCATTTCTGTTCTTTGGTGACGTCTGAACTTGGAGTCCTGCTTAAGAAGGACGTCCCCATTCCAAGATGATAAAGGAGTTTGCCCATGTTATCTGTTTTGTGTTAGAGTTAATCTCCGGAGATTTGGAGTTGATCCTCATGTATGGTTAAGGTATAAATGCAGTTGTATCTTTTTCCCCTAAAGGCTGTATCGTCTCAACACCATTTATTAAAAAGGTGATCTTTGTCTTGCTGCCTTTATCATATACTGAATTTCCATCTGATTTGAGCCTTTACTGGTCTTACTTTCCTGTTCCCTTGGTCTGTCTCTTTTTAGGCCAGTACCTCTCCCGGTTTTCCTTATGCAGCAGATGATATTTTAGTATCAGGATTAGTCTTATCCCCCACATTTTTCTTCCTTTTCAGAATTTTCCTGGCTGTCCTTTTTTTTTTTTTTTTTTTTTTTTTTTTTTTTTAAGATTTTATTTTTAAGGAATCTCTACCCCCAGTGTCGTGGGGGCTCAAACTCACAACCCTGAGATCAAGATCCCCACACTCTGACTGAGCCAGCCAGGTACCACTGTTATTTGCTCATTTTAACTTAGGATCTTTAGAATCTGCTAGTCTACCAACAGAAAATAAAACAGCTGGTGTGTTGAGATTGCATTAAATTTATAGATTACCTTGGGGAGAATGACCTCTGTCATGTTGCATCTTTTTATCCAAGAACATGGTATGCCTTTGGATCAAACCTGTTAATGTTCAAGGGCATGTTCAAGTTTTCCTTCCACTTCCTTAAGTTTTTGTGCACTTACTGTTAAATTTATTTATGTATATCTAATGTCTTTCTGCTGTTGCCATTGAAGTACTCTTTTCCGTTTATTATGTAACTAATTATTTGGGGCGCCTGGACTAGCTTATAAAATTGTTTTATTGTTTTTATTTAAAATTTTTTTTAATGTTTATTTATTTTTGAGGGGGAGAGTGTGAGCAGGGGAGGGGCAGAGAGAGAGAGAGAGAGGGAGACATAGAATCTGAAGCAGGCTCCCAGCTCTCAGCACAGAGCCCGACACGGGGCTTGAACTCATAAACTGTGAGATCATGACCTGAGCCGAAGTCCGACACCAAACTGACTGAGCCACCCAGGCGCCCCTAATTTATTTTTTTAAACTTCATTATTTGGGGGGGGGGGTGCAGAGAGAGGGGGAGAGAGAATCTCAAACAGGCTCTGCTCAGTGCAGAGCCCGATGTGGGGCTCGAACTCATGATGTCAGGACAGCAGGATCACTACCTGAGCCACTATCAAGAGTCGGACGCTTAACTGACTGAGCCACCTAGGTGCCCTGATTTATTGTTTTTAGGAACAGATTTTTCTTTTTTTCTTTTTTTAATGTTTGTTTATTTTTGAGAGAGAGAGCGTGTGAGTGTGTGTGCACATGTGGGAGAGGGGAAGAGAGAGAGGGAGACAGAATCCACAGCAGGCTCCAGGCTCTGAGCTGTCAGCACAGAGCCAGATGCAGGGCTTGAACTCACAGACCCGGAGATCATGACCTGAGCTGAAGTTGGACGCTTAACTGACTGAGCCATCCAGGTGCCCCAGAAACATAGATATTTCATCTGGTTCTCTTGAGTTTTCCACTGATATGGTCATTTCCTTGGCAAGTGATAATTTTATCTCCTTTCCAGGCTGTATTCTCATGATTTTAGTCTCTCAATGGCATTAGCCTGTGACTTCTGTTTTTTGTTTTTTTAAGTTTATTTATTTTGAGGGGCCGAGAGGAGCAGAGAGAGAGAGAAGGGAGAGAGCCATGAGTTCTGTTTTGGAAGTGATCGTTTTGAAATTCTAGTGAGCCCTCCATATGGAGATGTAGGCTTGGAGCTTAGGAGAGAGATAACAGGGAAAAATCGGGATTTGGAAGCCATTGAGTAAAGATGGTGGTTAAACTGGGAGCATATGTGTTTATCAAAGAAGAAAGGGCAGTGGGGAGAGGGGAGCGAGCTTCACATGTTGCCATGGTTGATGGTGGTTGATGACAGAGACCACAGAGGAGAGTAGGGAGGAAGGGCTGGTTCCCCTGCCCTCACTTTTAAATAGACCTTACTTTTTAGAGCACTTCTAAGTTCATGGCAAGAGTGGGCCCAAAGTGCAGAGGTTTCCTGTCTACTCGCTGTCCCCACCTGTCCCCTAGTGTGGACACCCCTCACGGCAGTGGTCCCCTTGCTACAAACCGTGAGCCTGCAGTGACGTGTCAGTATCACCCAAAGCCCATCGTCTACATCCAGGGTTCGGTCTTGGTGTCGTACGTTCAGTGGGTTTGACCAGATGGATGATGACACGTGTCCCACAGAATCGTGTCACTAAAGCACTTTCTTCTTAACTGATCTTTTGCTTACTCAGTGTGCTCTTCCCCATGCTTTAGTTCGAATTTCCTTGCTGAGCATGCTATTTTCATTAGTCTTTACGGAACTTTGTCGCGTTGTTAGTAGTCATTTCTCTTCAGCCCTTCAATTTTCCCCCCTCAGTCCTTTTCTTCTTTTTGAAAGAGAAGAATTTCTTCAGTGGAAATTGTTTGAACAGCCACCTGAAAGGTGGAATGAGGTTTGAACGGGAGCCTGAGGGTTGTTCTTTGGGTTACAGATGAAGCAATTAAGTAGGTTTGAAGATTCACAGCGCGGTTTTCATGGAAAAGAACGTAAAAAGCAATTCATTTAAAAAGGAAGCAACTGAGTCTTCACAGATGAGCGGCCTCTTGTTATTCTGGTGGGAACAGGTTCAGCAGACGTGTTCCTAGGTTTGAATGAGGGGATTTGACAAAGTATAAGGTCTGTATCGGATGTTTCAGATGTATTTTCTTCTGTTAGCATGAGAACCCTGGTGTGTCGGCCCCCAGCCGACTCGGTCCTCACTGCTAACATCTCAGCCAGACCAACGGGCAGGCCCGTGTTCTAGCAACAGAGGACCAACATCAGGGGGGGGAGCTAAATCCTTCTCTCTCAGGTTGGCCACCCTTGCTGTCCCTGGAGGTTGGCTGAGTCTGGAGACTTTGTATAGGAAGAAAGTGAGTTATGTTTGTAAGTGGTCAGGCTCCTGCGTAGAACACAGAAGTGGAACTTCCTACGTGGCAGGAACTCCTGTGGGAATAAAAACCGTGTTTCCAGTGGAAACCAGAGAACAAGGTCGCCGAGAGGTGGGTGCTGCTTCTGGCTACCGGCCTCGACCAAGGCTGCTTCCGGAGCCTCATTCGTGGGGACGTGGCCTGGGCTGTCCTTGGAAGAAGCCCGTTTGGAGTTCACACTGCGCCTGCAGCCCTGCTTGCGGGATCTGGCCCCACCTGTGCCTCCAGCCCCTGGGCAGGCCACCCACCTCCAGCCTCTGCCCTGGCGGGGGGGGGGGGGTTGGGGGGGGTGGGGGGGGTGGGGGGGGGGTGGAGGCCGCACTCCCTGAAGGGAACCGGAGGGTGCTGGCCCTGCGGCTCCTGTGCCACCCGTGGCTCCTCAGATCAGTTTTCTGAGCCGTTTCTCACCCAGTGTTCCTCCGCTTGCACACAAGCCTGCTCTGTGCTGTTGAGCAAAGAAAACGTGTCCCCTCCCCCCTCCTCAGAGTAGTCAGAAGCTGGTCCTGGCTTTTCGACTACTGCCCTTGAGGCAACTGTTTTGATTAACTTGTCTTTTACACGAAGCTTTGTGTTAGAATCTTATTTATTTATTCAAAATTTTTTATTAAAAAGTTTCTTTTAAATGTTAGAGGGGGAGGGGGCAGCCAGTGGGGGAAGGGCGGAGAGAGGGAGAGAGAGAATCCTAAGCTAGCGCAGAGCCTGACGTGGGGCTTGAACTCATGAACCGTGAGATCATGACCTGAGCCGACATCAGGAGTTGGATGCTTAACCGACTGAGCCACCCAGGCGCCCCTGGAGAGTCATCTTTTTTGAACAGTAGTGGGGGAGTTCGGTTTCGGTGTCCTCTTTGGTGCCACGCCCAGTAGACAGTGGTGGTCGTACCACTGTCAGAAGAACGGAGGCTGCAAGTTAATCCGAAGAAATGGTTATGTGCCATTAATGTAATCTCCAGAATTTCTCAACCCCTGTCTGTGTCGGCGTGGCATAGTTTAAGATTCCAAAGCTTAGGATTCATGCTTAGGAGGTAATCCTAGGGTATTTAGTTGAAAAAAGAAAGTTAAACTGGCCCGCTGGCCTGAAACCGTCCTCCCCACTCCCCCCACCAAAAAGTACCAGGAAGTCAGGTTTGCTGAGGCTCTTAGTCTTGGAGGCATTTTCGCCTGTGGAAGGATATCCTCAGCTGGCTGGGCAGGTCTGGTTTTTAAGCGACAGCAAATCTTGTCTATACAGACATCTCAAAGTTGCTTTGAACAGTGGTAGATTTGTACATCCCGACCTTTACTCGTTTCCCTTAATGTGAGGCTTTATTTTTGGTGGTACAGAGGGGTGGAGGGAAAAAAGCAGGAAGCTTCACGCCCCATTGGGGCTGGTCTGCCTGATGGCCGTACTGGATTTCCTGAGATGAAGACGCTATGTAAATTAGCCACCGGCTGTTGTGTTACTGTGTTCCTGACACGTGGTGTTTTATTTTTTGTTTCAACGTAGTGCCTGTGAAGTGACCACCACGTGTAAGAAAGAGCCCGTGGTGGGTTTCTGAGACCTAGGGAATGACCCACGGTGGCTCTCCAGCAGCGTAGTGGGGAAGATGGAAATAGCTCGTGAGACGAGGGGCACGGGGGGCAAGTGCAAGGCCGTTGTCAAGCAGAGAGCAGGTGACGCTGAAGTCCGTAAGAAGACACCGTTCTGACCCGTATCAGGGCACACGTCGTGGGACAAGTGGTGATGGAGCCGTAAGGCGTGAGAGGTTGTCCGCAGGCGGGGAGGGGACACGTACGTGGCGGAGAAGCGTGATGTACTCAGGGAGCGAGCATTCGGCGTGGCTGCTGGTTTGGTGGGAGAGCCAGTTGGAAAGCTCACCAAGGATGTGATGAGAGATGCTTGAATGATGCGTCCGAGGCTCTCGGTCTTTTCTGAGTAAGTGGTGAAGAACCATGGATAATGGGGCGACCTTCCTCACCGGCTTGGGCCACGTCCCTCATTTTTCAACAATCCTGCCAGCCCTCTCATTCCTGATTATTAAGAAGTCCGCTGTCTGTTTCAGGATGACTCTTTGTGAGCTAGGAATTGCTCCGGAGAACTCCAAGGATTCCTGAAATCCCAAGGGTTAGTGGGATTCGGCCCCGTGCTGTGAGAACAGAGAGTTACAGCTCCGTTGGTCAGCACTCTCGTTCTCCGTTGTTCTTCTCTAAGCACACCTGCCTGGCAGGCTCCCTGGGTCCCCAGGGGCTTCCAGTCTTCCGTACAAGCTGTGCGGAAAAACCAGCCCTTGCCTCGAGCATCCGGGCCTCCATGTGGAGCCTGAGTCACCTGTGGTGACATCCTCTTGGGGGCTGTTGGCATCCTTGCTTGCCAGCAGACCTCGGTTGGGGACCAAGGTGCCCTTGAACTTCCACCAGGAAAGAATGAGGGTCTGTCTCCCTTCCTTCCTAGAGACTTCTCGGCCCAGATGCACGTTTGACAAGTGGGTTTTGAGTTATTAGGAAGGCAACACTCGGCCAGAACCTGGAACATACTTGAGTTTTGTTTTTTTTTTTTTTTTCTTCTTCCCCAGGGCCCTGGGTTCCTACAGGCCTGATAGTTGCCTAGCTACCAGAGGGCTGGCTCCCAGAACCCTCCCTGTTACCAGATCTCGGTGGCCTCTAGAACACGTGCGTGCTGCCTCACCAGGTTCCCACTACACCTGACAAAGGTTGCTGCCTGGGGCTCTGCGCTCAGGGAGGTGACTTTGTCTGCCCTGTGATGGAGAAAGATAACTCTGTAGTATAAAGGCTGGATTACTGATAAGGTTTTGACCTAGGGTAGAAGCCCGGGCTACAGATGTAGAGATGGGCACACTGTATTAGAACAAACTCGTTACTGAGGCAGAATTGGTAGGATTTGGTGACCTCTTGGGGATAAGTCAAAGCAAATCTGCAGCGTGTCTAATGCGGTTTATTAGCAAGGCTTGAATCGAGGCATGCAGTTGAACAATGTGTTAGGGGATAAGATGATGGGTTAATTTTTGGACCTGTTGATGTATCCATGCATCATCTGGTGAAGGCGTCCGGTGGGCAGTTGGATATACCAGAGGAGTCGACAGCTAGGAGACGAACGAGATGGTCACAGCGTGGGGATAACCAAGAGCAGTGGAGGGTGAGGAAAGTGGATTTCAGGGAGCAGTAATATTTAAGGGAGTTGGGAAGGAGGAGGATTCCTGGGTGAGGTACCAGGAGACTGAGACAGAATGGACTAGGGAAGGGAAAGACCCTGGGACATGGGCCTCGAGTGGCCGGAGATGTAGTGTGGCAGGGAGGTAGGCAGGGGTCGGGAGGGCCGGACCCCGCAGCTGATGGTGGACATCCGGAAGCAGACCCACTGCTTGGGGGTTTTGGTTGCAAATCACTGCAAGTGAGTAGCTCGTTTAAGCGCATAAGGACATCATTGGAAAGATACAGGGGAAGTCACAGACGTCTGGACCTCTGGAGAGCCAGAGAACTGACCGCAGCCGAAGGAAGCTGGGCAGTTGGAGCCACAGGCCTGGCCAGGCCATGTGCTCAGCGTGGTTTAGGTTGTCCCTCAGCCGCCATCCATATGGCGAGATGGAGGCCTCAGGCCAGGATCCCTATGCCCTTAAACTGTCCTGAGAGCTCCTCCCTCTTGGTTTGATCACGTGGCAGTTTTCCAGTTAGAAGTGGGCTCCACGCTTGGGAGAAAGTGAGACGGTCCTGTTAATTTCTGGTGTTCTTGTACCTGTGACCGGTTCTTTGAGAGTGCAGTAGTGTGCACTCGAGGACCACCTGTGTTTGGCGGCTGTATTTCTTACTGAAATTGATAAAGGGGCGTGCCGATTTGAAACACGGGTGTCGAGAGCATGGTTAACGTGAATGAGTGACTACCTGAGGGATGGGTCTGCTCCAGGTATCTGAGCAAGCCTTGCTTTGGGGCTTGCAGAGGCCGTCTGCGTGAAGCTCCTTGGGAGACCACGCTGGGCTCCTCTCCCTGACAGACGCTGTCGGGACGTCGCGTGAGCTGTGAGCAAGTGTCTGACTTCCTGCAGAGCTCTGGGTCTTGAGGTTCATCCTGTTCCCCACGCCTGGATGCCCCATCTCCCTGACCCCTCCTCCTCAGCCTCAGGGTGTCCACGTGAGTGTTGCCTCCTTATTAGCCTTCCCAAACCCTCAGTCTGAGTTCTCTGTTACTCTCTCTTTCCCCTCGTAGAACTTCTGGGGTGTTTTGTACTAACAACCGTGTGTATATGGAAATGTGGTCTTTCCATTTTACTGGACGGAAGGCTTAAGCTGGGCAGAGCTGTCTGGTTTATTCGTTCACCACGCATCGTCCCTGCTGCGGGGCACCGAGCCTGCGACCGAGCAGGTCTTCAGCGTATTTGGTAAATGAAAACACGTCCAGGGTGTGGTTGGTGCAGTTGGCAGGGGGGCAGGCGTACAAGACCCCAAGGAGGCGCGGGGCCCCTGCAGGGGAGCGTGGAGACCCTGCCAGGAAGGCTGTGAGGGAAGCAGGTGATGGAGCCGTGACATGGTGGGCGATAACTGTGTAGCCAGAGTCATCGTTTAGTTCTAGATGGGAGTAGACGTGTGGGTTGTTTTTGTTTTTGTTTTTTTTTCTTTTTTTTTTTTACCTGATTGAAAAAATAAAGGCTTTAACATTTTTTAGAAAATGACAAAGAGGAGAGTTAAAATCATCTATAATTCCACCGGTATCCCATTTTGGTTTGTGAAACTTGGCTTTTCTGTGAGTGAATATGTACATTTTTCAAAACACAAACAGGATTCTGTATGTTCGCGCCCTTTCCGTTTCCACACGTGGGCGCTGAGTGGCCGTGCGGTGCCGCGTGGCACGAGTGTGCACGCCTTGTGGCCACCACACTTCTGCGTGGAAATTGCACTGTGTGTGAGGAGCCGTCTTTCTGTCGTGACTTCTGTCCTCCCAGACACGCAGCTTTCCTTCACTCAGGTGGCTAATGGAGTAGAGGGGGAATTGGGGTTCCAAGTTCTTATTTTTGACTAGTTCTGTCTCTGTGTGTGTGTGTGGGGGGGGGGTCTGTTTGCCTAAGTCATTGGATTCTCTCCATGGATCCAAGGAGACCCCCCAAAAGGTCATTCCTAACCCCCTGGGTACAATGGGCATTTTTAGCTTTCGGTGCCTGAGGCTCCCCTTTAAGAAGGAAAAACTGCTCCTTGTGAGTTTCTAGGTGAAGGATGTTAATAGTCATTCCTTGTAATAGCAATAACAGCGGCAACAGCGCTCCCATTTCCCAGTTGCTAATCCTCTCCTATGTGCCAAATGTTGCACTAGGCGCTTTGCATTTGGAACATTAGCTCATTTGTAACTCTTAAAAGAATCCTTGAGGTACCATGAGCCCCTGTGGTTCAGGTGAGAAACTGAGGCTTAACTAGACTAAATAGTTGGTACAAGGCTTACAAGGGTGGAGTTGGGCCGTGGACCCACAGTTGGCTGTTCTGGGGGTCTTCCTTGGCGACACTGTGTTTTATCTATATTTTGGTTTTTTTTTTAAGTTTGTTTATTTAGAGAGAGCGCGTGCACACAGAGAAAGAGGGAGAATCCCAAGCAGGGTCTGCGCTGTCAGGAAGGAGCCCCATGAGGAGCTTGAACTCACCAACAGTGAGAGTGTAACCTGAGCCGTTAGCCGACTGAGCCACTCAGCGCCCTCCACCCCCACAGCAACACTGTATTTTAAAAGTAGAAATGTTGTATCATTGTTTGGACCACATAGAAAATTCAGATGTAACTGCTTTTATGTATTTGGCTGTGGATCCTGGCGCACGGGAGAAGCAAGGCAGGGTAGTTGGGTGCTCTTCCTGACTTTAATGACTGTATTTCCTTCTTGGGTTTCCCTACACTTTCCTTGGCTAATTCAGGTTTTACCTTCTGTTCCTCTGTTTTACTCTGTTGCTGGACAGCTGTTAAACATCTGTTACTCTGCTCTGACAACGTGTGGTCGATGTGTGCGTAGACAGTGGCTCTCTGTGTCCTGTGTGTGCGCGCTCCAGGAGCCTTCAGAGTGCAGGGGCTCGCTCGGCACCGTTTTCCTGTCACTGTGTCCTCAGGGCCTCACCAGTTACCAGTGAAGATGTCTCACAAAATTAGGTACTTCTCCCATCGAAGGAATAAAGGGCAAGAAGAAGATACGACAGAGTGGAAGGAGGAAGTCTCCTGTAAAGGAAAGGGTGCATTTTACATTTTCAAAAATAGAGTGTTCTCGGGGGTGAGGGAATCCTTTTGTGGATCTGGATGGTGGTGGGAGGGCACTTCTCAGAGGGAAACAGCCCGGATTTCCAAAAGCTAAATGTTAAAGTTGAGCATGGTTTGGTTGCAGACAAGAAGTTCTCCCGCCTCCTCCACTTGCTTTAAAACCGTTCATTTTTTATTTTTAAGGTCATCGGGTGGGGGTGGGGGTGGGGGGACCTCTTTGCTACCAGCCTAGCTCTTTGAGTGTGGCCTGACCCCTGAATCTTACCCTCCCACATGAACTTGAGAACTTGATTCTTTTCTTACAAAGACTTCTTTCCAACCCCTTCCCTCCCTCCAAAATACCCCATGTTGGGAGCCAAGTGTTTTGAACAGAGCCTGGCTAGAGGGCACGTTGAGTATGTTCTTCTGGCCCATGGATATGGAAAAATAGAAGCTTTAAAGCAAATGTATAATAAAAAGGGAAGTGTCCCCCCCAAGCCAGGGACACACTCTTTTCCCTCGTGAATGTGCTGTGTGGCCTGCGGTCCTCCACGTGCCTCTTTGCAACTGGAGAGAAGGTGGTCGGCCGTGGTTGAGATCACAGGCAGACGTGGGGGGATCCAGAAGACAGTTTCTTGGACCGCGCTTTCGGGGGCCTCGTGTCAGCAGAGTTGAACGTTTGAGGAGGGACCCCATGTGAGGGAAAGCTTCATTATTTCACATTCACATTTTCACATTCATTACTAACAAAGTTTGTACACAGGAGAACCTCAGTCAGGATGGACCCGAGCAGGTATCTGTTGGTTGCAGGAATCTCCCCCGCCTTCCACGCGTTCGTGATTAGAGAAACGTGCCCAGAGCACAGAGCGGTGCTCTTGAAGCATTCTCTAGAAAGTTAGGTAGAACTTGTGTGCTTGGCGTCACCTGAGGTCCGGCAAGGTTACTAGTTTGCATTCACTCTGGGATTTTCTGCTTGAGAAATTGTATTGAAATTCCGCGGGGTATTTTCAGCGAAGTTCACAGGCTCTTGTTGACTTAGAAGATCTGCGAAGAATTTGACGGTCCACTTGGGTGGAGGAATACAGGTCCGCTAATTATTACAAGCCTGGCTGATGTGAATGCTTCCCTTCAGTTTCCTAAACCAGAGCCCCAACCGAGATTCTCCCCAGGCTTGGAAAACGTGCCAAGCTTCTTGCATCGAACGGGACCCGTGATGGGGGGCATCCTCACTGGTCCCGTCTTGAGTGGGAGTGCTTCCAGGTCTGATGGTTGTCGGCCCTTTCTGCCAGAGATCCTTCAGTGAGGTTCAGAAAGCTTCTTTGCTTAGTTTACTGGATTTTTTTTTTTTTTTAATAAGAAGAGGCTGCTGAATTTTATCAAATGCTATTTTCCCATCTACTCAGATGGTCATGTGTTTTTCATTAGGAGCCTTTCTGTCCTGTTTGACTTTTTATTTTTAAACCATTTGCACATAGTATATCCACTGACTCCAGGTTTGGGACTCCTTTAAGACGCTAACTTTATAGCAGTGTTTCCTCACGTGTTTCTCCTTTGCTCTGTTCCTATCTGCTTTGTGTTTTGTAACAATTTCTACTTTTCCAGGCAGTTAGTGATTGGTTTGTTTGTTTTAAAGCCTGTCCTGTCATTCCCTGGGTTTAGGGGAGAGTGAGGGCACACCCATGTGCCAACCAGGCTCAGGGACCCTCCAATGTCCGCCTGCCGTGCGTGGGCAGCTCGTGCTGCGTGGGAACTGACATGTTCTCGTAACCTTCGAGACGACCCATTGCCTTTACTTGGAGATCCCGACTGCGAATCAGAGTTTGGAATTGTGTTATAAAGCCTGACAACTCAGCCTGAAATGTCAAGAGAAACTAGAAGGTTCCTAGAACCTCAGCCATGGAGGAGCTGAAGGAATCTCCGGTGGGCTTTCCAGGCCAGACTGCTGACCCCACCGTCCTTCCTGGACTGCGAGATAAAAACCACATGGATTCCACCCTGCTTTGCCCCAAAATAGCGCTCCCCTGCTTCCCCACCCCCAGTGAACGCACATTCCTCGAGCATCCACCTCTCAGATGTTTGCGAACGGGAAGGAGAACGCCAGATGTTGTACAGCTGTATCCAGTCTGCTTCAGACGGGGCCTGGTTCACACTTGGAGGCAGGAATGAGGACAGGCCCACGGCGCCCTCTAGGCGAGGTTCTTGGGGAGTGTTGCTTGCGGGTGTGGGCAGAAGGCAGGTGCGGGAGGAGCTCTGGGTCTTGAGCGGGAGACCTGTCGCATTCTTCCAGCTTAAGCAGAAGCCAGGCACAGGTACATCGCCTTTTTTAGATGTAGCCTCTTTGCCTGAGGTTTTCCAGGCTAGTGACACAGCTTGATGTTCTGGGCCACCAGGGATGAACATTTCAAATCCGGTTTTCTTGGTTTAGAGATAAAATTACCGTTTCCTCCCTTTTTTCTTTTTTTTTTTAATTTTTTTTTTTAATGTTTTTATTTATTTTTGAGACAGAGAGAGACAGAGCGTGAACGGGGGAGGGGCAGAGAGAGAGGGAGACACAGAATAGGAAACAGGCTCCAGGCTCTGAGCCATCAGCCCAGAGCCCGACGCGGGGCTCGAACTCCCGGACCGCGAGATCGTGACCTGGCTGAAGTCGGACGCTCAACCGACTGCGCCACCCAGGCGCCCCTCCTCCCTTTTTTCAAAAAATGCTTATTTATTTTGAGAGAACATGTGTGAGCTGAGGAGGGGCAGACAGAGCCCCACTCAGCCGGAGTCAAGATCAAGGGTCTGACGCTTAACCGATTGAGCCCCCGAGGTGCCCCTCCTCCCTTTTGAAGAATTAATAATTTCAGCATAAACTGTCTCCACCTTTAATTTTTTGGCAAGCTTCAGGGTAGCCTTATATGGACAATATTTATCCCATAGCTTGAGCTTTGTACCCAGAGCAATTCCTGTGAACGCTTCGTTGGGTATGTGATAGTACATATGTACACATCTCATTGGACAATATCACATAAATAATCTTGTAATTGAGACTTTATTAACATTAGACCTTTAATTCAATATACGATAGGCTGACCATTGGTTTAGAATTTGGTTTGGGGCCCTCATTGTGTGCTGCATGTGCTAGGTTTTCTACTTCTGTTGGACTACACAGAAAGTGCCAATGAAAAACAGGCATCTGATGGCAGAGTGGGGAAGCAAGGATCCCAGATGCTAGGGTTCCAAAACAGAAAGACTAACTGAAAACCTTATTTTTCTCTAACAGCTCTATCGAGACACAATTTATATCCCATTAGATTTACCCACTTTTTATTTCTATTAAAAAAAATTTTTTTTAACGTTTATTTATTTTTGAGACAGATGGAGACAGAGCATGAATGGGGGAGGGTCAGGGAGAGAGGAAGACACAGAATCTGAAACAGGCTCCAGGCTCTGAGCCATCAGCACAGAGCCTGATGCGGGGCTTGAACTCACAAACCACGAGATCATGACCTGAGCCGAAGTCGGACGCTTAACTGACTGAGCCACCCAGGCGCCCCACTTTTTATTTCTATTTAAAAAATTTTTAATGTTTATTTTTGAGAGAGAGAGAAAACGCGAGTCAGGGAGAGGGGCAGAGAGAGGGGGAGACACACAATCCAAAGCAGGCTCCAGGCTCTGAGCTGTCAGCACAGAGCCTGACATGGGACTCAAACCCATAAACTGTGAGATTATGACCTGAGCTGAAGTCGGTCACTTAACCGACTGAGCCACCCACACGTCCCTAAAATTCACGCATTTAAGGTGTACAGTTCAGTGACTTCTAATAAATTTACCGAGTTGTATAGTCCTCACCTAGTCAATTTTGGGACCTTTCCATCACCCTGAGAAGATCCCTTATAACTGGTGGCAGTCAGTCTTTGCACTGAGCCCCAACCAACACTACTCTGCTTTCTGCCCCTGGAGATTTGCCTTTTCTGGACATTTAGCTTGTGTGGAATCCTACAGTATGTGGTCTTTTGCATCTGACTTCTTTTACTTATCATCATGTTTTCAAGGTTCGTATATGTGGTAGTAGGTATTAGTAGTTCTCCCCCCCCCCCCCCCCAAATAATTTCCACTGTGTGTGTATACCACAGCCTGCGAATCCATTCATCCATTGATGGGTATTTGGGTTGTCTCCACCTTTTGTCTATTGCAAATAGTGCTCCTGTGAATGTATTGAATTCCTGTTTTCAGCTCTTCTGGGTACATACCTAGTAGAACTCCTGGGTCCTTTGGTAATTTTTTGTTTGACTTTTTGAGAAATTGGTAAACCATTTTCCAGGGTAGCTGAACCATTTTATATTCCTCCTGGCAGTGTATGAAGGTTCCAGTTTCTCCACATCTTTGCCAACACTTATTAGTATCTTTAATTAAAAAAATAGTATAGCCCCCCACCCCACCCCCAATTATTACAGCCAAATCCTGGTTGGTATGAAGCATGGTCTCATTGTGGTTTTGATTTACATTTCCTAATGACTAATGATGCTGAGCATCTTTTCATGTGCTTATTGCGTATTTGCGTATCTTCTTTGGAAAAATGTTTAGGTGCTTTGAATTTTTAAATTGGGTTGTTGGCTGTTGAGTTGTAAGAGTTCTTTATGTGTTTCGGATACTAGACCCTTATCAGATGCATGATTTGCATTTTCTCTCCTCCTGTAGATTGTCTTTTCACTTTCTTGGTAATGTTAATAGCACAAGTTTTTAATTCTGGGGACACCTGGGTGGCTCAGTCAGTTAAGCGTCTGACTCTTGATTTTGGTTCAGCTCATGATTACATGGTGCGTGAGTTTGAGCCCCACGTTGGACTCCATGCTGACAGCACAGAGCCTGCTTGGGATTCTCTCTCCTTTCTCTGCCTCTCCCTCGCTCACTCTCAAAAAAATAAGAAATAAACTTAAAAAAAAGCTTTTAATTTTGATGAACTCCAATTTACATATTTATTTCTTTTGTTGCTTGTGCTTTGGGCATGATATCTAGGAGTGCATTGCCAAATTCAGGGTCGTGGAGATGTACCCCTATGTTTTTTCCTAAGAGTTTTATGGTTTTAGCACTTACGTTTAGCTCATTAATCCACTTGGAGTTAATTTTTATGGTAGAGGTAGGGGTTCAACTTCATTCTCTTGTATGTAGATGCCCAATTGTCCCAGCACCCTTGGTTGAAGAGGCTATTCTTTTAAATATTTTTTATACATGGTTCTGTTTTTAGGCTCTGTCTTCTGTTCCCCTGACCTTTTAATCTATTTTTGTACCAGTACCACACTCTTGTTGTTATCACTGCTTCAATACATTTTAGTCTATGCCTCCCGACTCAAGCCTGTTCTTGTATTCACATCATCTCGATATTTAAGAAGCAGAGTGCAAGTGCAGACTACTCTTTTTTTCAAGTTTCAAAGAAATTTTATTTTATGTAATTAATGTTTTATTTTATTTTTAAAATTTACATCCCAGTTAGCATATAGTGCAACAATGATTTCAGGAGTAGATTCCTTAGCGCCCCTTTCCCATTTAGCCCACACCCCCTCCAGCAACCCTCTGTTTTTTCTCCATATTTAAGAGTCTCTTCTCTTTTTGTCTTCCTCACTGTTTTTATATTATTTTTGCTTCCCTTCCCTTATGTTCATCTGTTTTGTCTCTTAAAGTCCTCATATGAGTGAAGTCGTAGGATATTTTCTTTCTCTGACTGATTTCACTTAACATAATACCCTCCAGTTCCATCCACGTAGTTGCATATGGCAGGATTTCATTCTTTTTGATGGCCGAGTAATACTCCATTGTATATATATATGCCACACCTTCTTTATCCATTCATCCATCGATGGACATTGGGGCTCTTTCCATACTTTGGCTGTTGTTGATAGTGCTGCTATAACCACTGGGGTGCATGTGTCTCTTCGAAACAGCATATATGTGTCCCTTGAATAAATACCTAGTAGTGCAATTGCTAAGTAGTAAGGTAGTTCTATTTTTAATTTTTTGAGGAACCTCCATACTGTTCTCCAGAGTGGCTGCACCAGTTTGCATTCCCACCAGCAATGCAAAAGAGATCCTCTCTCTCCGCATCCTCGCCAACGTCTGTTGTTGCCTGAGTTGTTCATGTGAGCCATTCTGACAGATGTGAGGTGGTATCTCATTGTGGTTTTGATTTGTATTTCCCTGATCATGAGTGATGATGAGCATTTTTTCGTGTGTCAGTTGGCCATCTGAATGTCTTCTTTGGAGAAGTGTCTATTCATGTCTTTTGCCCATTTCTTCACTGGATTATTTGTTTTTTGGGTGTTGAGTTTGATAAGTTCTTTATAGATTTTGGATACTAACCCTTTATTGGTTATGTTGTTTGTCAATATCTTCTCCCATTCCGTCGGTTGCCTTTTAATTTTGCTGATTAGACTACTCTTTCTAATAGTTTATATGAAGAAAAAAGAGATTGAATGGGTTCCTTCAGAGATGTCACCCAGTGCGGATGGGGTGGGAGAGATTTGAATGTGTTTATAGATTGATGGAATAGGAAAAGTTGAAGATCAAAGAGAGAAGGGGGTGTGGCTTGGGGTCAGGGATTTGGAGGACGAAAGGAATGAAAGGCAAGAGCACAGGCTTGTAAGTGGTGAAAGTTGCCCACCTTTACCTGACTCCCTGGGAACTAGGGCTGCAGCGTAGTAAAACTACGTTAAAACGCTTTGGTTTTTGTAAACTAAGTATGGAGGGCTTGGAAATCAGGTTAAAATTTAGGCATTTGAAATTAAGTGAATGTGTGAAAGCTAGTCATTCTTTGTTTGATCTTGCTAAATAGATTAATGTTTGCATTAATTAGCACTGTCTTTTCCCTTTGGGAGTGTGAGTTTTGATTTAAAGTAAATTAAGAAGGATTGAGATTAAATTTTGACCTACTAAACTTAGTTTTGAAATAAAAGCCATGTCTTGGTTCAGTGATAGTTGAGCGTTTTACTGATGACCTTATCTCTACAGAGTTTTTTCTTTGTTTTTTGGTGGGGGGTAGAATGGTGTTTTATAAAGTTCTGGTTTGTGTGGTCAAGAGGAGAAGTGATAGAGGGAGCTGCTAATTATACGAAAAGAAGTGGCACTGAACTGGACCCCCCTCCCTCCAACCATTTGAGTCCCCCCTCTCCCCAACCGCCTGGGTTCCCCCCTCCCTCCAACCACCTGGGTCCCCCACTTCCCCTCCAACCACCTGGGTCCCCCTCTCCCCCCAACCACCTGGGTCCCCCTCTTCCCCCAACCACCTGAGTCCCCCTCCCCTCCCAACCACCTGGGTCCCCCTCTTCCCCCAACCACCTGGGTCCCTCTCTCCCCCCAACCACCTGGCTCCCCCTCCCCCCAACCACCTGAGTCCCCCTCCCTTCCCAGCCACCTGGGTTCCCCCCTCCCCCCCAAACATCGAAGACTATCACTAGGCTCATCCCACTCACCAAGTGTTTTGTTCACCTTCTTCCGCTTGTCTGAGTTTGCACGTGTCTGGACTGCAGAAGGATGAGTCTGAAGTGTTAACTGTGGTCATCTCCATGTTGCTGGGGTTGTAGCTGCTTTTTCTTTTGCTGCTTCTGGAGGGGCATGTATTTTTGCTTTTTGTGCGATAGAAAAATTCTTTTTTTTTTTTTTTTTTTTTTATTTCCTTTATTTTTGAGACAGAGAGCATGAGCAGGGAAGGGGCAGAGAGAGAGGGAGACACAGAATCGGAAGCAGGCTCCAGGCTCTGAGCCATCAGCACAGAGCCCGATGCGGGGCTTGAACTCACAGACTGTGAGATCATGACCTGAGCCGAAGTCAGACACTTAACAGACTGAGCCACCCAGGCGCCCCTAGAAAAATTCTTTAAAAAATAAACAGGGTAGAGTTGTGAATCAGTGAGGAACGTGTGTGGAAACTGAAAAGACTATATTTGCATCAAAACTCGCAGGTTTTGATGATGTGACTGCTGTGATCACACACATTAGCTGCTGTTGCAGTTTTGGAGAATAACTTGTGTCTAAGTGTCTATAGCTAACCTCCATACCAGCGAGGAAGTGGAATATCCTTACTTTGGCTTACTTCCAATAGTGAAGGAGAAAATGACTTGCCTATCAGTAAAGGCTGCCAGCAGGTGTTTAGTTTGTGTTAAATTTATTATTTACTGATTCATTGACTGCTAAGAGCAAGCCAGCCAGACTGTTCTGTGGAACTACTTTTTAAAATGTTCTTTTGTCATATCTGTTGTGTTGTCAAATAAAAACCGTTACTGGAGGGGCGCCTGGGTGGCTCAGTCAGTTATGCGTCTGACTCTTGGTTTCTGCTCAGGTCGTGATCTCACAGTTCTTGAATTCGAGCCCTACATCGGGCTCTGTGCCCGATGGTTAAAAAAATTAACCATTACTGGACATGTGGAACCTTTCTTTTTTTTTTTTTTTTTTTTTAATTTTTTTTTAACGTTTATTTTTGAGACAGAGAGAGACAGAGCATGAATGGGGAAGGGTCAGAGAGAGGGAGACACAGAATCTGAAACAGGCTCCAGGCTCTGAGCGGTCAGCACAGAGCCCGACGCGGGGCTCGAACTCCCGGACCGCGAGATCGTGACCTGAGCCGAAGACGGACGGTTAACCGACTGAGCCACCCAGGCGGCCCTGGAACCTTTCTTTATCATGGTGAAATATATCTGATGAACTGGTTGAGGTTAAGAGTCAGCAGCACGTCATAGAACTACTTGCCTGGGCTGCTGCTCGTCGACAGGCTGAAATGAAATGGTTAGTGAATCCTCTGGGTCAGTGGATGTCATCGTGACAGGGGTGTAGCTGAAGAAAGCAGGGCGCTTGCCGTGTGCAGCACGGAGACCGTGGTTGGGCGCTCTCGCCTTGTTCCCATCTGATGTTCCGTTTTTAGGATGAGGAAGTCCTGATACTCAGTGTAGATGGACCTTGATATTTCTGTCTTCGAAAGTCTGGCTGGTGTTTCATTAGCACCCTGACCGATCCCATCAGAGGCTCTGATGAGCCCCCTGGCAGAAAGGACCGCGTTCTCTGTTCTTGAGCCAGGGGCTCTTCTCCCTCCCCTTGTCGCTTTTCTCTGGATGGCTCCCAGGGCCTGTGTGACTGGAGACAGAGTGTGCCAGTTCTTTCTGGTCATCAAGATGGAGAGGACACCTAGTATTTTTCCTTGGGTGGTATAAATGCGTTGAAAAACTTTAAATTTGAATTACAGATGCCCTGAAGTTTGCAAAGATAGTACAGAAAGGTCTCACTTGCTCTCACCCACTTCTTTTCGTTGGTTATGTCTCACGTAACTGTAATCTGGTATCGAAATCAGGACATTGACTTTGGGGCAATGTGGGTGCATAGTTGTGTATCAGCTTATCACTCCTGTAGATTCATGTGACCAGTACTGCGATCAAGATACAAAACTCCTCTGTCACCACAAAGATCTCCATCTGTCTCCTGCTACCCCATTTACAGTCACACCTGCTGTCCCTGCTCCCAAACCATCCTTAAGGCGGGGCAATGACTAATCTGTGTCCCATCTCCATAATTTTGTCATTTCAAGAGTCTTACATAAGTGAAATCATAGAGTTCCCCGCCCCGCCCCCCTCACCTCAATAGAATGCCCGTGAGACCCATCCAGTTGTTGCATGTATCAGTAGTTCCTTCATTTTTATTGCAAAGTAATATTTCAAGGTCTGAATGTGCGACAGTTGATTCACTTACCTGTCTGATGCTTGGGTTGTTTCTGGTTTGGGGATACAAGTAAAACTGTTGCGAACATTTGCGTATAGGTTTTTGCATGGACATCATTTTTAAACTTCTCTGGGATAAATGTCCAGGAGTGATATTCCTGGGTCCTTTAGTAAGTGTATGTGTAGTTTTGTAAGAAACCACCAAACTGTCTCCCGCAGAGCTTTACCATTTTACATCGCCTTCAACAATGTTTGAGAGATCCAGGTTCCCCTCAGATTCTCTGTTGCTTTTTTTTTTTCTTAATATTTGTTTATTTAAGAGGGACAGGGATCCGAAGCAGTCTCCACGCTCACATCATGAGAGCCCGATGTGGGAGCCTGAACTCAAGAACCGCAAGATCATGACCTGAGCCGAAACCAAGAGCCGGATGCTTAACTGAGCCACCCACCCGCCCGTGTGTTGCTCTTCACACGGTCTTCACCTGAATTTTCGAATGATTCGTGCTGCGAAACGCCTTGTCCTGTACTCATTTGCCATCTGTAGACCCTCTTCGATGAGCTGTTTCTTCATAGGCACTGTCTGTTTTCTAATTGGCTTGTTTGCTCTTTACCGTTGAATTTTCAGAGTCCTTAATACGTTCTAGATGTGAGCCCTTTATCAGATGTGTGGCTTATAAATATTTCTCCCAGTTGGTAGCCTGCTTTGTCATTCTCTTAGCAGGGTCTTCTGCAGAGCAAAGGTTTTTTAGTTTCAGTGAGATTTAGTTTCAGTGAGGTTTTTTAGTTTCATTCTTCTATGGTTAATGCTTCTGGTGTCATGTTTAAGAACTCTTTACTAAGATCTAGCTCCTCAAAGATTTTCTCTTACTTTGTCTTTGAAAAGTTGTATAGTTTTACATTTGACATTTAAATCTATGATCCATTTTGAGTTAATTTATTTTTGTTTATTTATTTTGAGAGAGAGAGAATGAATGAATGTGATCAGGAGAAGGGGGAGAGAAAATCCCAGGCAGGCTCTGCTCTGTGAGTGTGGAGCCTGACTCGGGGCTTGATCCGGTGAACCTGTGAGATCATGACCTGAGCTGAAATCAAGAGTCAGACAGTTAACTGGTTGAGCCACCTAGGTGCCCCTAAGTTAATTAAAAAAAATTTTTTTTTAATTGTTTATTCCTTTTATGAGAGATAGAGGGAGGAAGTGAAGGAGGGAGAGAGAGCATGAGCAGGGGAGGGGCAGAGAGAGAGAAGAAGACACAGAATCTGAAACAGGCTCCAGGCTCTGAACTGTCAGTATAGACCCTGACGTGAGGCTCAAACCCATGAACCGTGAGATCATGACCCGAGCCGAAGTCAGATGCTTGACAGACCGAGGCACCCAGGTGCCCCTAAGTTAATTTTTATATAAAGCATGAAGGTTAGGTCAAGGCTCATTATTTTGCCAATGAATATCCATATGTAGTTATTTGAGCCTCATTTGTTGCAAAGCCTGTCATCCTCTGCAGAACTGCTCTTGTACCTTTGTCAAAAAGGAGAGGGCTGTGTGAGAGGCTCTTTGGAGGTCTGAGTGTTTGTCCCGTTTAGTCTTTTCCAAAATTGTTCTTAGCTATTCTGATTTGACTTGTCATATAAGTTGTAGAATAGCCTTCACTATATACATATATATTTACTATATATATATATGTGTGTGTGTGTGTGTGTGTGTGTGTAATAGCAATAAAAAAATCTTGCTAGGATTGTGATAGGAATTACACTAAACATATGTGTCAATTGGGGAGAAATTGACATCTTTACCGTGGTGAATCTTCCATTACCTGAACACAGTATGTCTCTCCATTTACTTAGATTTTTAATTTCATTCATCAGTGTTTTGTGGCTTTCAGCATACAAGTCCTGTACATGTTTTATTAGATTTACACCCAACTTTGGTTTTTGAGCGATGGGGTAACGTTAAAATTTTGTCTATCACATGTTCATTGCTAGTACAGAGAAGCACAGTGTTGATCTTATATCTTGCATTTCTGTTGAACTTTCAAGTTTTAGAAGATTTTTTTTTTTTTTAATTTTTCTTTCAACGTCTATCTACCCTTGGGACAGAGAGAGACAGAGCATGAATGGGGGAGGGGCAGAGAGAGAGGGAGACACAGAATCGGAAACAGGCTCCAGGCTCTGAGCCATCAGCCCAGAGCCTGACGCGGGGCTCGAACTCACAGACCACGAGATCGTGACCCGGCTGAAGTCGGACGCTTAACCGACTGCGCCACCCAGGCGCCCCTAGAAGATTTTTTAAAATTTATTTTGAGAGAGAGAGAGCAAAAGCACAAGTTGAGGAGGAGTAGAGAGAGAGTGGGGGAGAGAGAGAATCCCAAGCAGCCTCAGCATTGTCAGGGCAGAGCCGGATGTAGGACTTGAACCCAACGAATCCGTGAGATCATGATCTGAGCTTAAGTCAGATATGTAACTGACTTAGCTGCCCAGGCGCCCTAAGTTTTGGAAGATTTTTTGTTAGGTTCCTTGGACTATTATATAACCTGCAAATAGGGATACTTTTATTTCTTCCTTGAGATTTCTGTATAGTGATTTTTATAACCGTATTCATGAGAAACAGTTTGCTGATAATTTACTTTTTTGTATTATCTTAGTTTCGTTTTGGTATTAGGGTTAATACTAGCTTCATAAAATGAACTGGGAAGTAAGTGTTCCTTCCTGTTCTCTTTTTTTGAAGAGATTATATAGAATTGGTGTTAATTCTTTAAACCTTTGGAAGAACTCTCCAGTGAAACCACGTGAACTTAGAGATCTGTTTTTGTTTTGTTTTGTTTTAAATTACAGATTGAATTTCCTTGATTGTTATTGGCGCTTCAAATTATCTACTTAATTTGCGATGAGTGGTAATAGTTTCTGGTCTTTGAGAAATTGATGCATTTCATCTTAGTGTAGTTTATAGTGTTTCTTTATCCTGTTGATGTCTGGAGGCACAGTCGTGATGGCCCTGTCTCACTCCTCACGGTGTTAGTTTATATCTTTTCTTTAGGGTTGTCAGCTTTATGTATTTACTCATGGAACCAATTTTGTGTTTCCTTGATATTTCTCCATTGTTTTCTCATTTCAATTTCATTGACTCCTATTCCTTATTACCTCCTTCCTTCTGCTTGCCTTCAGTTTATTTTGTTCTCTTTTAGTTTTTGAGATGGGAATTTAGATTATTCATTTGGTACTTTTCCTCTTTCCTAACGTCAGTATTTTAGTGCTATACATTTTCCTCTCAGCACTCATTGATGTGAGTGCTTCATTGATGCCCTACAAATGTTCATGTGTTGTATTTTCATTTTCACTCAGTTCAGTGTATTTTTTTAAAATACTATTTTGGGGGGGAGCGCAAGCAGGGAAGGGACAGAAAGATGGGGACAGAGGATCCGAAGCGGGCTCTGCATTGATAGGCTGACAGCAGTGAGCCCGACGTGGGGCTCGAACTCACAGACCTGAGCCGAAGTTAGACACTCAACCAACTGAGCCACCCAGGTGCCGCATTCAGTGTATTTATTTTTTAATTTCCCCTGGGATTTCCCATTTATTCCATGGATTAACTAAAAGTGTGTTTAGCTTCCTGGGATTGGGAGACTTTCCCGTTATCTGTTACTGATTTCCAATTTGATTCCATTGTCATTAGAGAACCCGCTCTGATTTCCATTCTTTTAAATTTATTGAGGTTTGTTTTGTGCACCAGCATATGATCTGTCTTAGCCCTTGTGTTTAATTTATATTGGATTAGGTCCTGGATATGGAGGAGGGGACGGTATACATCCTACCAAAGATTCACATCTATCCCACATGCAAAATACATTTGTTCTACGCTGACATGCCCTGAAGTCTCCACCCATCACAGCATCAAGTCAGAGTTGAAAATCTCACCTAAATGTCATCAGCTCAACCAGACATGGGTAAGAGTCTGGGTGTGATCCATTTGAGGCAAAATTCCTCTCCATCTGTGGATCTGTAAAGTTAAAACCAGATTATCTGTTCCCCAAATACAATGGCGGGCAGGCACAGGATCGCAGGTATAGATATTCCCATTCCAAAAAGGAGAAAGATGAGAGAAAGAGGGAGCAAAGAACAGAAGGAGAGGAGAAGGAGATAAGAGAGAGAAGAAAGGAAGAAGGAGAGTCACTGGTTCCAAGCGATTTCAAGATTCACCTCGGCAAACTCACTAGATCTCAAGGCCCAGAAGTAACCTGTGGGCCCGCGGCTTCCCTCCGTGTCGTGTTCTTTCTCTTGAGGGTAGTGCACGTGAGCACCGAGTAGTTGAATCAGCCTGTTTTCGTCTGTAGAACTGGGCAAATCTGACCGCTTTCTCTCATTCTCTCTCTTTTTTGTTCCAAGCTGGCAGTTTTTCTGGGGGTGTTAACGTTCTCGAAGACCTGTGGGTCTCCTGGGTATTTCACGCGGCTTTACTCCAGCAGACGCAAGGGTCCTCGGTGGGTCTTTCCTGTGTCATCTCGTCTGTGTTCCCGGCTTCTGCCAAGGCAGTTGAAAGGATCTACGAGGGACAGGCTCACTCGCCACAGAGCCTTCTGTGTGAACGTGTAGAGTGTTCCGTCCTTTGAGAGCCCCTGAGAGATGTGAGCTGGCCACACCCTTGGCTTTGTCTTCAGAACGCGTTCCCCACACCACCAGGCCCTGGTTCCTTTTTGCATCACAGTGTTCTCCTCAGCGTGTGTCTTCCCCCTTGCGTTTCTCCACAAGCAGCAGGAAGAACCAGGCTGCGCCTTCAGCCATTTGCTGGGAAATCACCTCAGTTAAATATCCAAGTTCATTGTGACGAGTCCTGCTTTCCACCGACTCACAGGGTGTCGTTCAGCTTGGCGCCTCCTTTGTCCCTGAGCCCTCGCTGCCGGTGCGGTCACGCCCTCTCTCTACCAGTGGCCTTTGATGGTTGAGGTGCTCCCTGACCACACAGCCCTTGTCTGCTGTGCTCCTCGCTTTCTGAGTCCTCAGTGGCGAGGTCTGCAGCACCCACATTTCTACTCGCCCTTGTTTAAGGCAGTCCAGGCCTTTTCTGTCCTTCAGCTCGAGAGTCCCTTCCACATTTTGGGGTGTTTGTCACAGCACTGCCCAACTTCCAGGTACTGGAATCTGCACTTATAACGGACTTGCTGGCTGAACACAATAAATCTTTGCCGTGGTGCACTCCTGGAGGTCAGAAGTCTACAGTCAGGGGCGCCTGGGTGGCTCAGTCGGTTGAGCGTCCGACTGCGGCTTAGGTCATGATCTTGCGGTTCATGGGTTCGAGCCCCGCAATGGGCTCTGTGCTGGCAGCTCGGAGCCTGGAGCCTGCTTCGGATTCTGTGTCTCCCTCTCTCTCTGCCCTTCCCCTGCTCATGCTCTGTCTCTCTTTCTCTCTCTCAAAAATGAATGAACGTTAAAAAAAAAAAAAAAAGTCTGCAGTCACTTTACTGGGCCAGATATAGGTGGCAGCTGGGCTGGGCCCCCTTCGGAAGCTCTAAGGGAGAATCAGTTTTCTTTTCTTTCTTTTTCCCAACACGGCTCATGCTCTTTTCCTATCTTCCAAGTCAACGTCCTTGAATCTTGCTTCCATGATCCCATTGCCTTCCCTGCATCAAATGTCCCCTGCCTGCCTTAAGGAAGGGCACTTGTGATGGCAGTTGAGTGCCCCTTCTGCACCGATCCAAGCCAGCCTTCTACCTCAGGATCTTAAATTGTATATACAAAGTCCCTTGTGTCATATGAGGTAATATTCACAAGGTTTAGGGATTAGGACCTGGATTTGGGGAGTGGAGGGCATTGTTCAGCCTACTAGAATGTTCTGTGGGTTCTTGAAAGAATGAGTTTTGTACTGTCGCCTGGTAGAGCGTCGTGCAGAGTTAGGCCTTGTTGGTTGATGATGTTGAATGTTTCTGTATCCTTGCCCATTTTCTGTCTGGTTGTTGAGGGAAGGGGATTGACATCTGCCACTAAAATTGTTGATTGGTCTATGTCTCCTGTTTAGTTTTGAGAGAGAGGGAGTGGGACACGGGTAGAGGGAGAGAGAGAATCCCAAGCAGGCTCCGCACTGCCAGCACAGAGCCTGATGCAGGGCTTGAACTCAAGAACTCTGAGATGATGATCTGAGCCGAAATCAAGTGTCAGTCGCTTAACCGACTGAGCCACCCAGGTGCCCCTCTCTAGTTCTGATGTTGTTGGAGCCGTACATTGTGCAACTGTGCTGTTTGTTGCCTACGCATTTAGGATGGCTTTGTTCTGATGGATTGACCCTTCCATCATGATAGAATGTCCCTGTCTCTGGTGATTTTCTTTGTTGTGAAGTCTCCGATGTCTGAGAGCAATACAGACAATCCCTAACTTTCTACGGTTGGACGTGCTTGTTTGTTACCTTGCCATGGCGTGAAAGTGATATGCATTCAGGAGAAAGCATACTTCAGAATTTTGAATTTTGATCTTTCCCAGGCTAGTGCTTTATAGCATGACGTTCTTTCGTGGTGCTGGACAGTGGCAGCCATGCGATACCGTAGGTAGAGGACCGAAACACTGGCGGCCATTCTGTAGCCATATAACCATCCTGTTTTCCTCTCTCGGTACAGTGTTCAATTATGTTAACGTGAGATATTCAGCACTTTGTTAGAAAACAGGCTTGGTGTTAGATGACTTGACCCATCTGCAGGCCGATGTAAGTGTTCTGAGCACATTTAAGGTGGGCTGGGCTCAGTGATGATCAGAAGGCGTGGTAGGTTGGGTGTATTAAATGTATTTTCGACATACGATTTTTTCAACTTACCATGGGTTTATTGGGACCAAAACTCATCCCAAGTCAAGGGAGATCTGTATAGCCACTCCTGTTTTCTTTTGCTTAATAAGCATGATTTGTCTTTTTCCATTCTTTTTTTTATTTTATTTTTTATGTTTTACTTTATATTTGAGAGAGAGAGCGCGCATGAACATGAGCAGGGGAAGGGCAGAGAGACGGAAACAAAATTTGAAGCAGGCTCCAGGCTCCGAGGTGTCAGTACAGAGCTCGACCTGGGACTTGCACTCCCAGTGAGATCATGACCTGAGCCGAATTCAGACGTTAAACCGACTGAGCCACCCAGGCGCCACCTCCCCCGCCCCCCCCCACCCCGCCCCCGGCCTGCAATTCTTTGACTTTTAACCTACATTTATCATCGTGTTTGAAATGTCTTGTAGCCCCCATGTAGTTTGGTCATTAAAAAAAAAAAAGCTGCCAATCTGTGTCTTTTAATTGGTCTTTTATGTTGAAGGTGATTATTAATGTATCAGGACATAAGTTGTCATTTCACTTTTTTTTTTTCCTGGTCCTCTCTTTCTTGTTTCTCTGAATTTCTTCCTGTTAGTTACTTGAACATTTTTTTTAAAATTCCAGTTTGACATAGGCATATTGTCTTTGAGGGTATCTGTGTAGTCGTTGTGTGTGTGGTTGCTCAAGGGTGTTTGCATGTATATATGTTACGTATATAAAATACGTAAATATTTAAGTCTCTTTATATAATTAGAGTTTGCTGGGGTCATCGTTTCATCAGTTCAAATGAAACGGAAACTTTTTTTTTAAGTTTATTTTCGAGAGAGAGTGGGCACACAAGCAAGGGAGGAACAGAGAGAAGGAGAGATGGAATCCCAAGCAGGCTCTGCACCATCAGCCCAGAGCCCGATGTGGGGCTTGAACTTACAAACCGACAGGAAACCAAAAGTGGGAAGCTCAACGGACTGTGCCCCCCGGCTCCCTGAAATAGGGAAACTGGACCTCTCTTTGTATCTCTTACCTGTTTCTTGTACGTACTCCATCCGACAGTGTTGTAAGTTTTGTCCCGACCATACTTCAGAGAATTTGAGAAGGAAAGTTTATTGTACGTACCCACGTTTTTACTCTTTCTGTAGCTGTGCCTTCTTTTGCCGTCTCCTTTCTGTCTAGGGACCGGGAGCCATTCTTTGAGGGCAGGACTGCTGGTGACGGATTCTCTCAGCGTTCATTCCCCTTCAATCGTTTTAAGCTCTCCTTCATTCCTGACGGAGGCCTTCGGCATGTATGGAATCGAGAGCTGATGGCTCCTGTCTTTCTTTACTTGAAACCCGTTGCGGGACTTCCACCGGCCGCGTGGGCTTTTGATGAGCAATCCGGCCCTTCATCTGCTCCTGTGGGGAGGTGTCCTTGTCTCCGGCCGATTTCAGACTTCTTTCCTCTTTCGGAAGCATTTGTGTAATGTGACTTGGCGTAGATCTCTGGGCCATGCTATTTGGAGCTTGCTCACCTTCTTGAATTTGTAGGTTTGGGGCTTTTTTGTTTTTGGTGTGTTTCTTGGGGGGCAAATTTGGGAAGTTTTCAGTCATTTTGAGAAAGACTTTTTCAGCCTCTTTGTCCTCCTTTGTTTCGGGGAAGTACTTTGTTTTCTTCTCGACTGTCGGAAGCCCCTTTCAAGTGTGAAGCATCTGGTCTTGGCTTGTAAGAGTTCGCCAAGAACTTTCTGGTCATGCACACCTCTCTGGGATTTTCTTTGTTGACTCAGGTGCCCCATATTGGAAGTGGGGTTCTGAAATCCTGTCATGACTCTTTCAATTCTCGAGAAGTAACAGATGGAATTCTCCTCGGAGGAAGAGAGGGTGTCCTATCCCACTTTATTCACACGCAAAATGACTCTAGTTCTGTGTGCGGTGGGTTTTTGTTACAAAATTTTTGTCTGTTTTCTATTTAACTAAAAGAAATTCACTGTTTTGTCCAAAGCTGATCAAAATCGAGATGGGGTGTCCGGGTGGCTCAGTCGGTTAAGCGTCCAAGTTCGGCTCAGGTCTCAGGTCATGATCTCACGGTTTGTGAGTTTGAGTCCTGCATTGGGCTCTGTGCTGACAGCTCGGAGCCTGGACCCTGCTTCGGATTCTGTGTCTCCCTCTCTCTCTGCCCCTCCCCTTTCTCTCTCTCAAAAATAAATGAATAAACAGTTAAAAAAAATTTTTTTAATCAAAATAAAGGGGCACCTGGCTGGCTCACTCAGAAGAGCATGCAACTCTTGATCTCAGGGTTGTGAGTTCGAGCCCCAGGTTGACAGTAGAGATTACTAAAAGAAAAAAAAAATTTTAATCAAGATAAAATACGGTTTTCTCTATAGTAATTTATGAGTGGGCAGCTCTTGCCTGTAAGGGTGAGGAAGCACAGAGCTTCACAGAGCAAAGGTTAGCAGCAGCCTACAGTTTTTATTGTAAGTGGTAAGCTGATACGACTGTGGGAAATCTTGTCAACCTTATGCACACTTGGGGTTACATAATAAGGAAACAATACATCAGGTGTTGCCAGTTCCCATAAACTCCCCTCCATATAAGGTTTCCCTATCTTCAACATCTTACATCAGTGTGATACATTTGTTACAATTGATGGACTAATATTGATACATTGTTATTACCTAAAGGCCATGGTTTACAATAGGGCTCTCTGTGCTGTATGGTTCTATGGGTTTTGCCAAATGCATAATGTGACCTGTATCCACCAATACATTCTCGTACACAATAGATTCACTGCTCTGAAAATCCCCTGTGCTCACCTATTCATCCCTCCCCTTGTCTCCCTGGACCCCTAGCAACCACTCACCAATCTTTTTACTGCCTCCATAGTTTTGCCTTTTCCAGAACCTCGTATGGTTGGAATCATACAGCCTGTAGCCATTTCAGACTGGCTTCTTTCACTCAGTAATACGCATCCAGTTTCCTGTATGTCTTTTCATGGCTTGATGGTTCCTGTTAGTGCTGAATACTATTCTGTTGTCTGTTTTGTTTACCACAATTGATCTCTTCACCTGCTGAAGGACATCTTGTTTGCTTCCGGGTTTTGGCAATTATGAATAAAGCTGCTACAAGCATTCATTTGCAGGTTTTCATGTGGGTGTAGGTTTTCAACCCATTTGGGTCAATACCTGAGAGTATGATTGTTGGATTGTATTATAAGCGTATGATTAGCTCTGTGCAGAACTGCCAAATGTCTTTGCACGATTTTTATTTATGTGTATTTGGGAAGCTCTTCCCCCGTCACTGCAACTTTTGGCTGTTAAAAAACATTGATTATACAGGGGTGTGATGCCAGAATGTTTATTTTGCTCTATCATTTAATTATCCAGGATAGAAAGTCTCATTGGTCATTATTTTTTCATGATTGAGGTAAAAAAAAAAAAAAAGTGTGTTTCTTTAAATTTTTTATTTTATTTTTTTAATTTCCATCCAAGTTAGTTAGCATATAGTGCAACAATGATTTCAGGAGTAGATTCCTTAGTGACCCTTGCCCATTTAGCCCATCCCTCCTCCCAAAACCCCTCCAGTAACCCTCAGTTTGTCCTCCATATTTATGAGTCTCTTCTGTTTTGTCCCCCTCCCTGTTTTTATATTATTTTTGTTTCCCTGCCCTTATGTTCTTCTGTTTTGTCTCTTAAAGTCCTCATATGAGTGAAGTCATATGGTATTTGTCTTTCTCTGACTAATTTCACGTAGCATAATACCCTCTGGTTCCATCCACGTAGTTGCAGATGGCAAGATTTCATTCTTTTTGATTGCCCAGTAATACTCCATTGGGGACATTTGGGCTCTTTGCAGACTTTGGCTATTGTCGATAGTGCTGCTATAACCATTGGGGTGTATGTGCCCTTTTGAAACAGCATACCTGTGTCCCTTGGATATATATCTAGTAGTGCAATTGCTGCATAGTAAGGTAGTTCTATTTTTAATTTTTTGAGGAACCTCCATACTGTTCTCCAGAGTGGCTGCACCAGCTTGCATTCCCACCAACAATGCAAAAGAGATCCCCTTTCCCCGCATCCTCGTCAACATCTGTTGTTGCCTGAGTTGTTAATGTTAGCCATTCTGACACGTGTGAGGTGGTATCTCATTGTGGTTTTGATTTGTATTTCCCTAATGATGAGTGATGTTGAGCATTTTTTCACGTGTCAGTTGGCCATCTGGATGTCTTCTTTGGAGAAGTGTCTATTCATGTCTTTTGCCCATTTCTTCATTGGATTCTTTGTTTTTTGGGTGTTGAGTTTGATACGTTCTTTATAGATTTTGGATACTAACCCTTTATCTGATAGGTCGTTTGCAACTATCTTCTCTCATTCCATCAGTTGCCTTTTAGTTTTGCTGATTGTTTCCTTTGCTGTGCAGAAGCTTTTTATCTTGATGAGGTCCCAATAGTTCATTTTTGCTTTTGTTTCCCTTGCCTCTGGACACGGTGTTGAGTAAGAAATTGCTGCAGGCAAGATCAGAGAGGTTTTTGCCTGCTTTCTCCTGGAGGATTCTGATGGCTCCCTGTCTTACATTTAGGTCTTTCATCCGTTTTGAGTTTATTTTTGTGTGTGGTGTAAGAAAGTGGCCCAGGTTCATTCTTCTGCATGTCGCTGTCCAGTTTTCCCAGCACCACTTGCTGAAGAGACTGTCTTTATTCCACTGGATATTCTTTCCTGCTTTGTCAAAGATTAGTTGGCCGTACATTTGTGGGTCCATTTCTGGGTTCTCTATTCTGAGAAATGAATTAAATTGATCTGAGTGTCTCTTCCTGTGCCAGTACCATACTGTCTTGATGATTACAGCTTTTGTAGAATAGCTTGAAGTCTGGGATTGTGATGCCTCCTGCTTTGGTTTTCTTTTTCAAGATTGCTTTGGCTATTCGGGGTCTTTTCTGGTTCCATACAAATTTTAGGATTGTTTGTTCTAGCTCTGTGAAGAATGCTGGTGTTACTTTGATAGGGATTGCATTGAAATGTAGATTGCTTTGGGCAGTATTGACATTTTAACAATATTTGTTCTCCCTATCCAGGAGCATGGAATATTTCTCCTTTTTTGTTTTTTTTTTTTTTTTTTTTTTTGGTCTTCAGTTTCTTTCATTAGCTTCCTATAATTTTCAGCATATAGATTTTCCACCTTTTTGGTTAGATTTATTCCTAGATATTTTACGGCTTTTGGTGCAATTGTAAATGGGATCGATTCCTTGATTTCTCTTTCTGTTGCTTCATTGTTGGTGAACAGGAATACAACTGATTTCTGTGCATTGATTTTATATCCTGCAACTTTGCTGAATTCATGGATCAGTTCTAGCAGTTTTTTTGTGGAATCTTCTGGGTTTTCCATATGGAGTATCATGTCATCTGCGAAGAGTGAAAGTTTGACCTCCTTCTGGCTGATTTGGATGCTTTTTATTTCTTTGTGTTGTCTGATTGCTGAGGCTAAGTACTAATGTTGGATGGCGGTGGTGAGAGTGGACTTCCCTGTCTTGTTCCTGACCTTAGGATGAAAGCTCTCAGTATTCCCCCATTGAGGATGATATTAGTGTTGGGTCTTTCATACATGGCTTTTATGATCTCAAGGTATGATCTTCTATCCGTAAAAAGGGTGTATCTTTTAAGATCTTTAAATGCTTGGTGGTTTGATTTAAAGTTCAATATTTATTTAGAAATGTCAAGTAATATTCAGGAAGAGAATTCAATTTTGATTAGCTTTTTGACATAGTAATATATATTACCCTATTCATAGACAAGGAAACTGAGGCACAGAGAGGTTAGGTAAGTTGCCCATGGTGACACAGCTAGTAAGAGGCAGACAAGCTTTGAGACACAGGTTGTCTGGCTGCAAAATTCAGGCTCCTAATTACTCAATCATGTTGCCTCTGTACTTAATGTATTGCATTCAGGATCTGAGTTGAGGACTTAACATGTCTATAGCCACCTTTTAGCAGTGGTTCTCAAATTCCAGTGTTAAACAGAATCATTTGGGATGCTTGTTAAATTCAAAGCCCTAGGGGTGCCTGGGTGGCTCAGTCGGTTAAGTGTCTGACTTTGGCTCAGGTCATGATCTCGTAGTTCTGGAGTTTTAGCACCTCATCGGACTCTGTGCTGATAGCACAGGGCCTGCTTCAGATCCTTTCCTCCCCTCCACCCTGCCCCTCCCCAACTTGAGTGCACGTGTGCACACACACACTCTCAAAAATAAACGTGAAAAAAAATTCAGAGCCCTAGGCTTCATACCCAGAGGTTCTGATTTGATAGGCATGTGATAGGAACCCTGTTTCAGACAAGTACCTCCAAGTGATGTTGATGGAGAGGGTGGCAGACCACGTGTGTAAGACATTGCTCTAGGAAATGAGCTGGAGTCCATGACTCAACCATAACCCCTCAGATAAGAATTCCAGAGAGCTGGCCGAGTGGCTCTTCTGTGTAGTTTTGCTGGATGGAGTCAGGGAATAGTCCTTTACCACTGTCTGTAAGCTGCATGCTGCTGCAGAAGCTCTCCCGTGGTTCCTTGGTGGTCACCAAACAGTGACAATCGTGGGTTGACACATTGGTCATCAGAGAGGGTTTATATATGAAGGCAGAGGTGGATCTGGGGAGGAGGACAGTACCATGCGAGTGTAAAAACAAAGGAGTTAGCTTAAAAACTTCCCATGACTGCTCTAATGCTGACTCTGTTGCTGATTTTATCTGTTATCTTTGTATTTTGCAAAAATTCTTCCCTTTCTTATCGGGTGAAAGATGTGTGTGCCTAAGGTGGGAGGGGACTTGGGGGCAGAGTAACAGCCACAGCACGTAAGGAAGAAGGGGCAGTGTGTGTACCTCAGGCCAGATTGTCCTCAGGTCGCCCTGGGTGGACCGGCATTGGCTCTGTGAGGGTGTGGCAGGTTCTTAGAAGGCCATTTTAGTGCCTTTTGCAGGACATTCTTCCTTCTCTTTCTTGAGGATGACAGGAGATCACTTATCCGTAAGTAGACTTTCAGGGCAGGTAAATACAGCGCTCACATGTTAGGTGTGCATGGAAGTCAAGCTGTTGCGTGTATCTGCGCGTGCACTCACTCGTGTAACTACCACCCCGATCAAAATCCGCACGAGGCACCCTTCTCCTTCGGCACCCTCCCCTGCTTCCCAGATGAACCGCTCTTCTGATTTCCGTCCCACAGACTCGTGCCCGTTCTTGGCCTGTTCCGGCCGTACCTGGTAAGTGCAGTCCTACCCTCCGCAGCCTTTTGCGCCCGGCGTCTTTCACTCAAGCTTGCGTCGGGCGCTGCATTACTTCCTGCGGCCGAATAACATTCTGTTGTGTGGATGGGCCACGCTGTGGTTATCCGTTCATCTCGCGAGGGGCACCTGTGTTGTTCCTGGGCTTTGGCCGTTGTGACTGATGCTGCTGTGAGCGTGGGCCTTCCGTCAGTGTGGACCCGTGTCCCGGCTCTCTCGGGAAGTCCCCGGGGAGGGACCGTAGGGCTGGGTGCGGACTTCGGACGAGCTGCCGAAGCGGCCTTGTTGCCCTTCTTAAATGACTTTCTTCTCTGCGATATTTTCCCCTTTGGGTTTAAACTGTTGTTGTTTTCCCAATCTCTGGAGGTGAATGCTTAGCGTATTTTCAACTTAACTTTTTTCTGAAATACGTGTTTTCAGTTACAACTGCTTGTTTACTAGCACACAGGCATCGGTATTTTCATTATTTTCACCTCAGAATTTTCTCATTTACTTTAAATCTTCTTGGACCAGTGTGTTTGTTTTCTTTTTTTAACATCTATTTATTTTTGAGAGAGCGTGCGCAAGTGGGGGAGGGACCGACACACACACACACACACACACACACATACACACACAGAATCGGAAGCAGGCTCCAGGCTCCGAGCTGTTGGCACAGAACCGGATGCAGGGCTCAAACCCACAAACTGTGAGATCATGACCTGAGCTGACGTCGGACGCTCAACCGACTGAGCCTCCCGGGCGCCCCCCAGTGCGCTCTTCAGAATGGTGCTTCTCAGTTTCCAAGCACATGTTTGTTTTGTTTTGTTTCTAATTTAACTATTTTGTGGTCAGAGAATGTGCTCTTCATAGGACCGATTTTCTTTTTGGCAAGAGGTCCGTGCGGGAAGCCCTAAAGCATGCCGAGGATTTGGAGCATGAAGGGGTAGTGTGTAAGCCAGACAACCGGGTGCTTGCCATAGCCCTGGCCCCCGGCTACAGCCTGGGGCTTTAGAATGCAGTCACCAAAGGAATGCCTTCCTGGTGAGCCCTGGAACCACTGGGTCCCCAGTACGTCCCAGGGACTGATTCAGGAGGCCGCTGCTCCCGCAGCATCCCCCGTCCCCATGAAGCTGGAGCCTGAGCGGGAGCCCAGAACCCTCAGCGGCGAGAACCCTCCGCGTTCCTGTCCTTGCTGGCCAGTCGGGTGAGGCGAGAGGAGGAGCTCTTGGGAGATCAGTACAGCCTAATTCATCCTTAGCAACCCACGTGTAAGGGTCCGGGAATGGCATTTTGGGCTTGCTCACCTCTGCTTCATAGCGAGGCCCCCGCAGAGGCCGAGCAAACCAATTTGTTGTGTTTATCATGCCAGTCCTCTGAGATTGATTGACTGTCTTTAAGTGGACCAGTTTGCAGTCACTTTGCGTGAATGTGTATCATACAGCTGTCGAGTGTGGGGATCTGAGTGAATCTCAGTTTCCATCAGTTGTAAGATGCAGCATTATTTTGTGTGCCACTAAAAAGAAAAGAGCTGCTTATTAAACCAGACTTCATGATTTCTTCTCACTTAGAATTTTTCATTTATACCGATTGAGTTTTTAAATTTTGTTTGTTTGTTTATTTATTTTGAGAGCAAGAGAGTATGAGTGAGCAGGGGAGGGGCAGAGACAGAGGGAGAGAGAAGAATCCCCAGCAGGCTCCATACTGTTAGCACGGAGCCCGACCTGGGGCTCGATCCCACAAACCTTGAGATCATGACCTGAGCCGAAATCAAGAGTCAGATGCTTAACTGACTGAGCCACCAGACGCCCCTAAACTTACTTAAACATTGATTTTTATAACTTTTTTTCTGTTGTGCATACATGTAAAAAGTAAAATATGAGCAAAATACGTTGGTCAGGGTATTCCCAAAACTTCTTCACAGGGTCCCACTCTTCAGAATCACTCTAGGGAGAGAGTATTTGTGTTTTTCTACACAGCCTGTCGTCTGTGCCACCAAAGGGATGGGTCACACAGCATTTCTCCAAAGGGTACTGCTTTATCACCTTTGGAAGTTTTCAAAAGCTAAGTTTTTATGCTGTGCATTGGTGATTCTACCACAAGGTATCAGTGAAAAGTTTGAAGCAATAACCAAGCAATAACCCTTCATCAGATGGTTCTTAAATTGTGTGTCTGCGACAGAAACATCAAGTTCAGTCATGCCTCTAGCAATAATAAGCATATTCACAGATAAGGCGGTGACCTGTATATGTCACAGTTAATTTCAAAGATGTTAAAATGTGGGGAAAAAATGTGCATCTTAAAATTGTTGAAGTACATTATGTCCATTAGTGCAAGCTTGTGAATTACGTTAGTTGAATCTGTATCTTTGCTTTTTTTACTTTTGGGAAAAGTGCCATTTTTATATATATGTCAATTTTTGCTTTATATATTCTGAGCCTGTGTTGTTAGTGGCATACAAATTCAGTCTTGTTGTGTAATTAATTGAACAATATGTCATTGTGTAGTGACTTTATCTTTGATTTCCTGTGTTACTTTAGTAGTAGCAACTTACCTTTGGTCTCTCTGGCACGGCATTGTCCCCTTTCACCTTAAGTCATTAGGCATTCTTCTATTTTGTGGGTGCCTCTTGTAGAGAACATTTAGTAGGATTATTTTATTTTATTGAGAGCATGAGCAGGGGAGAAGGGCAGAGGGAGGGAGAGAGAAAGTCTTAAACATGCTGCATGCTCAGTGCAGAACCCAATGCTGGGCTTGATCCCATGACTGTGAGATCATGACCTGAGCTGAAATTAAGAGTTGGGTGCCCAACCGACTGTGCTACCTAGGTGCCCCTAGTTGGATTTTTTTTTTAAGTCCAGGTTTTTAAACTTGGCCCTTTTTCCATTTATGTTCATTGTAAACCTATCAGTTATTTGTTGCTGCATAACGTAACAAAATATCCCTAAGTAAATATCTTTAAGTGACAATGGTTTATTTTGTGCCACCATTCTGTAAGTTGGCCGACACGTCTCTAGTCTGGGCCCACACACATGGCGGCATTTCAGCTGGCAGGTCAGCGGGGCTGAGCTCCTCTCAGATGGCCTCACTCCGTGGCAGGGGCCTCGTTGAGGCCTCAGTAGAGCTGGGTGCCCCTGCTGGGACGCCTGGGACTCTCCCCGTGTGCCACTTTCCACAGATTGCATTCTCGAGGGTGCCGACCTCGGCTTCTCCAGCACAGTGGTCTCAGGGTTCCAAGATAGCAGAGGTACCTGACCTCCTGGGACCTGGGCTCCGGGCCCTACACAGCGTTACCTCTTGGTCAGAGGAAGTCCCCCGGTCAGGCCGGATTTGTCCAGGAGGAACTGCCACGTATCATTGATTTGTTCTTCATTCTACCACAGTAACCCCGAATCTATTTGGATTTCTTTTCTACCCCCATGTTTTATGTTTTGTATTTCTTTTTTTTTATTTTATTTTAATTCCAGTATAGTTAACATACAATGTTATATTAAGTTCTCGTATACAATGTAGTAATTCAAGTGTTTTGTATTCCTAATGGATTTTATGTGCTCCTCTGTTCTTTTTTGGGTTTTTCTCTTTTTCTCCTGTTGGAGTTTTTCTTCCCCTGTCCCAGTTTGGGCGTATTAACTCTATTCTGATCCCTTTCTTGCTTGGCCTAGAAATGTTAAAGTGCATTTTTAACTTGCCACATCTAAAGTCGATCATGTGTACCCTCATTCTTAGAATGCTGAGAACTTTAGAGCGAATTCTTTTCCCTTTTACGTGCTATTGTTGTGAAGTGTTTTGCTTCTGTCTTGTATTTGCTGAGACATTATTGAGTCCATTTTTCTTTAGGTTTTCTCTGTAGGTTTCCCTCTGGCATTGCCCTTCTCCTGTCTTGAGTCTTTTTTTTTTTTTTTACATTTATTTATTTTTGAGAAACAGAGTGAGACAGAGCGTGAGTGGGGGAGAGGCAGAGAAAGAAGGAGACACGGAATCCGAAGCAGGCTCCAGGCTCTGAGCAAGCGGTCAGTACAGAGACAGAGCTTGATGTGGGGCTCGAACCCACGAACCGCGAGTTCATGACCTGAGCCGAAGTCAGACGCTCAACCGACTGTGAGCCACCCAGGCGCCCCTGTCTTGGGTCTTTTGAGTGAGGCTCGTTCTTTGACAACTTCCCTTCTTGATGGTGCACTGGTGCAAACTCCTTGAGTTTTCGTCTGTCTAAAAGTGGTATTTCACCAAATCCAAAGAAGGCTGGGCAGGGAATGGGCGTCGTGGGGCAAACGGAGTTGAGTGTGATGGAGGGCGAAGGGAGGTGACCAGGACAGGAGGGTCTGCACGAGTTTGAGCGGTGGACCCAGAGCACTCCCTGTGCAGAAGCTTGGGCTGCTTCGAGCTTCTCGCTTTCTTCCCACAGGGTGGGTTCTCTACGGCCCTGGCAGGAGGGCCACTGCTGCCCCCGACCCGACCAGCACCCAGCATGGCTAACGTGTGCCCCACCCTGTTAGCCATGTGAACCCTGCTGTATCAGCTCACTGAGAGCAGTTCTTCGTGGTGATGAGACACTGGAGCTTATCTGAGAGCTCACAGCCTTCGTTTTTGTTCTTTGTGTAATCTCCTCACATCGGTAGTAGCGAGGAACTTGTGCTAATTTAACCTGTTCCTTTAGTGTTACAGGGCAGGTGTTTGTCTATGTGGGCTAAACCACAACCTGTACAGATTTCCCATTTAATGAATCAGCAGGACCAGATGCCAAGCCCATGCTTTGGCCGTGTTGTACGTGCCCTGTGGAATTGGTCTACCTCTGAGCTGACCAAAACGCTAAAAAACAACAAAGAAACCCAATCCTAACAAAAATGTTGGTGTGGATTAGTAATCAAGGTAAAATGTAAGGGTAAGTGACATTACTTTTGATTAGGACTAGGTAGCCAAAAACGTGCATTTGTGAGTTAGCTGCATGTGATTATTTGAACTCCCTGTTATCACAGTTTTGTGCACTGGATAATTTGTTAGCTATCTCACATTTGACATATTGTGACTAAAATGTAGTGACAGTTTCTGGGCATAATTTGTATTTGGGGAACATTATTTTCCCCTGGAAGAAGTTAGAGAGCCACTGATTAACTTAATTGAAGATGTGTGTGTGTGTGTGTGTGTGTGTGTGTGTGTGTGTGTGTAAAGTTGGTAAGGGAGTCATTAGACGTAATTTATAAGTTGCATCTACGTAGATTGGGATCTGTTCGATAACCAGATTGTTAATATCATTTGAAAATTAGAAAATACTTAATTCTGAGATACCATTTGCTTATATTTTATTTTTTAACCTTTTTTTGGATGTTTATTTTTTTATTTATTTTTTTTTCAACGGTTATTTATTTTTTTTGGGACAGAGAGAGACAGAGCATGAACGGGGGAGGGGCAGAGAGAGAGGGAGACACAGAATCGGAAACAGGCTCCAGGCTCTGAGCCATCAGCCCAGAACCTGACGCGGGGCTCGAACTCATGGACCGCGAGATCGTGACCTGGCTGAAGTCGGACGCTTAACTGACTGTGCCACCCAGGCGCCCCTGGATGTTTATTTTTGAGAGAAAGAGAGCGTGCGTGGGGGAGGGGCAGAGAGAGAAGGAGACACAGAATCCAAAGCAGGTACAGGCTCCGAGCTGTTAGCACAGAGCCTGATGTGGGGCTCGAACTCAGGAACCGTGAGATCATGACCTGAGCTGAAGTCAGACGCTTAACTGACTGAGCCACGCAGGCACTCCGATTCTAAAGTTCTTGATACAGTACTGCGTACTCTATTTTGGTGGGTTATTTTAGTAGTATTGATTGATTGATTGAGTGAGTGTGTGTGTGGGGTGCACTTGAGTGGGGGGTAAGGCAGAGAGAGTGGGGGAAACCATCTCAAGCAGGGTTCACACCCAGCTCCAGGCCTGACCTGGGGCTCGATCCCACGACTGTGAGATTGTGAACTGAGCCAGAATCAAGAATCAGATGCTTAACCGACTGAGCTACCCAAGTGCCCCAATAGTTTAAAAAAATTTTTTTTTGAAATGTTTATTTACTTTTGAGAGAAAGAGTTGGAGGACAGGCAGAGGCGGTGGGGGGGGGGGAGAGAGAGAGAGAGAGAGAGAGAGAGAGAGAGAGAGAGAGAGAGAGAGAATATCTGAAGCAGGCTCCAGGCTCTGTGCTGTCAGCACAGAGTCCTGATGTGGGGCTTGAACTCACAAACCGCAAGATCATGACCTGAGCCGAAGTTGGATGCTCAACTCACTGAGCCCCCCAGTAGTTTTTAAATAGTTGTGTTTTTTTTTTTTAATTTTTTTTTCAACGTTTATTTATTTTTGGGACAGAGAGAGACAGAGCATGAACGGGGGAGGGGCAGAGAGAGAGGGAGACACAGAATCGGAAACAGGCTCCAGGCTCTGAGCCATCAGCCCAGAGCCTGACGCGGAGCTCGAACTCATGGACCGCGAGATCGTGACCTGGCTGAAGTCGGACGCTCAACCGACTGCGCCACCCAGGCGCCCCCCCCCCTTTTTTTTTTTTTTGATTTTTTTTTCAATGTTAATAGTTGTGGTTTTAAGATATTCTGTGCCTTCATCCCTCTGCCATCAAATGATATTAAACCACTTTACATCTAAGATGAGAGCCTTCAAATCTCTGTACACTGATTTCTCCTCTCCCAGGCTTTGTGCTGTTTTACCTTGTTGTATGTTATTAACCTGACCCATTTTGTTATTTTCGCTTTAAGCAGTCCCAGTAAATCTCTTAAAGAGACTCCCATCTCAAGGGAACAGTGTTTATACACATAGTCACTGTTTTACGGTACTCTGTATTCTTTTGTGGAGATACAGATTTTCATCTGGGATCGTTTTTTTCCCCCTGCCAGAAGGACTTTGACATTTCTTACAGCACAGACCGCATCGTGATGAATTCTTTCAAGTTTCTATGTTTGGAAATGTCCGTCTCTCCTTTTTTGAAAGACACTTTGTACGAAGGGTATAGAGTTGTGTCTGGCGTTTTTAGTAGCCATTTTGGGCAGGAGGCAAGTGTAGCCCCTCTTATCCACCGTGGCTGGAGGCAGAGACCTCGCTTACACTCTGGAATTGGATCCATACAGTCCTGCCCGCAGCACACAGACCTCACCACCCGTGAGCTGCCGTGCTTCTGCTGATCTCCATCCGTGTAGGTTCGAGCCTGAGAAAGGACCGAACCGAGGCTGCGTCCCCCGAATCTGCTCTTCGTGCTCCCTGGAAAATGTCACCGGCAGCACTTGGCCACCGAAACGGGGAATTCCTTGCCTTCTTTCCAGAGTGCTTTTCCCTCATGAAAACACTTCCATTTGCTGAAACCGCACCTGCTTTGTGGCTGATGGAGACTCGTTCTCCTGTGGAGCTTGGGGTGATCACAAAATGAGGAGTGCCTCCAGCCTCCGCTGTCATTCTGCAGGCGAAGAACTGAGTCCCGGCTGACGAAGGGCTTTACTCAAGCCTGTCTCCGGAAAATCGGGATTCCATTTGGAAGCTCGTGATAGGAGCATTCAGTCGAAGTGATCTCGCTGACTTTTACCAGTAATTTCCAGTGAGTTTGCTTTTGTATTTTTTTTAAAAAGGCTTTTTTTTTTTAAAGTTTATTTTGAAAGGGGGGGAGAGAGAATCCCAAGTGGGCTCTGCACGGTCAGCAGAGAGCCCAATGCAGGGCTCGAACTCATGAACCATGAGGTGATGACCCGAGCGAAGCCAAGAGTCAGATGCTTAACCTACTGAGCCACCGGGTGCCCCCCAAATTTGCTTTTTTTAATGTTTATTTTTGAGAGAGGCAGAGTGTGGGGAGGGGAGGGGCAGAGAGAGAGGGAGACACAGAATCCGAAGCAGGCTCCAGGCTCCGAGCTGTCAGCACAGAGCCCGATGCGGGGCTCGAACTCACAAGCCATGAGATCATGACCTGAGCCAAAGTTGGACGCTCAACAGACTGAGCCACCCGGGCGCCCCTAAATTTGCTTTTTTTACAGACAGGTTTTATTGAGTCTGGAAAGAACAATTTTTGCCATATGTCCTTTTATGTGTGCAGGGAGTGTGTGTAACCATGTATTACTTTTCCAATTAAATTAAGTACCAGCTTTCTTAGAGAAAAAAAAAAAAAGAAAAACCAACTGCGGGACTTTTCTCTGTCATCTTACCTGATAGTGTCAACGTGACAGAGTGTAGGTGATGTCAGGCAGTGGATCCAAACTGTGGAGTGCCTTCCCTGGCTGTGTTGGCTGCGGGAAGAGGGCTTGCCTTCTCTGAATGCGCTTCTCCCATTCTTAGTATGGTGTCTGCACGTGTGAGGGCAGCTGCATGTCAGATTATGGGACTGCAGAGGTGTTCCGGACGCAGAGAGATGCTGAGAAAACTTCCCCTAAACAGCTGGCGCCACAGCTAAATGTTGGTTTTCTCTGTACCTTCCGGATGTCGAGGGAAGTAATAGGGGCAGTGAGATATATGAATGACAGAACCTGGGCAGAGATCGGTCTAGGGTATTTCATCACCTATTTCTGTTCCTTTTATTTATTCTTTTTAATGCACCGGGGAGCATCTCCTTGTTTCCTGTTCATACTCCAGCCGGATACCCCAATAGATACTTCCGTAAGAGATGGTCCTGGCTGTCGAATTCCAGAGACTTTTCTTTTTTACTCTCTATTATCACAGATTTCATACCTTAGAATATGAAATGGATAACGGATACCCATATGAAATAGGCTTAACAATTGTGATCATATTGCTCAATTCTTTTTTTTTTTTTTTTGGCAGAAGTATTTCAAAGGCAAGCACAGACATCATAGCATTACAGCCCCTAAATGGGACCGTGTGAAGCTCTAAAGAATGAGAACATTATTCTCCACTTTATCCCATCTTATCAATTGTTTCTTTCTCTCAGACCGGCAAATTCTGGTCGGAACTACTGGTAAAGTAAGCGGTTGGTACTTTAACTCCTTGAAGACTTAAAGGGACATGAAAAGATGGGCTCCAGGGAAGGATTGTTAAAGATGTGATGAGAAGCTTTGGGTCCAGCGTCAGGTCATTCTGTTTGTATTTGTTACCAAGCTGTCACTCGGCTGTCAGCCTGTCCTGTTCGTCCTCTGGGTCGGAGGGAGGGGCTGGAGGTGGACTTTTCTCAAACGAAACTGTCAGGGCGCCTGGGCAGCTCAGTCGGTTAAGTGCCTGACTCTTGATTTCAGCTCAGGTCATGATCTCACGGTTTGTGGGTTTGATCCCCGCATCCAGCTCAGTGCTGACAGTGTGGAGCCTGCTCAGGATTCTCTCTCTCTTTCTCTCCCTCTGCCCCTCTCCTTCCCTCACTTTCTCTCTCAAACATAAAAAAAAAAAAAAAAAAACGAAAATGTCTGTTGATGATTAAATGAGCGCTGTAACCCTTTCAGAGTCTTGTTTTTTTAAAAAACATTTTACTTTTTTTTTTTTTTTTGGAGAGAGCACCAGAGTGCGATGGAGGTCAGGGGGAGAGACAGAGTGTGAGTCAGAGAGAATCTCCACACTCTGCGTGGTGCCCGACATGGGGCTTGATCCCACAACCCTGGGATGATGACCCGAACCAAAATCGGGAGTCATACGCTCAACCACCTGAGCCACCCACACGCCTCAGATTCTCGTTTTCCTCTCTGTCCAGTGGAAAACTCAGCAGAAGAAAACTGAAAATGAGAAATCTGTTTGTGCTACTTAGGGGATCTGGCCAGTGTTTTTCCTTCTTTGCCTTCGACTGTTTTAATTATTAAGCAGCCTTGAATTTTCTGAGCTGAAGTACGCTTGGTGTAGTCCTATATAAAAAAAGGCCTTTCTCTGCCTCATCTAAATTCCCAGAGTCGTCGTAACTAATTTATGGAAATCATGGGGACACTTAAGGGCCAAGGGTTCTGCCTAGCTTTTAAAAAAATGTTTTCATTAAAGGTTTAATAATTAGATTTTTATTTGATACCAAGAAGAATATCTTTTGGCAAAAGAACATTACTGTGGAGCATGACACCTGCTTTCAAGGTGTCCCGTGTGTCCCTGTCTTTCCTCCTAAGAAGAATCTGAATTCCGTGTTTATTGTTCCAATGATTGTCTCCATCATTTCGCTGCGTATCTACTCGTACACGTAAACCACGGGCGTAATTTTTTTTTTTGTTTTGTTTTTGAAATTTGCAGAAAGCATTCGTGTTCATATTATTTTCCCGAGATGATCTGTTTGTGCCTGTTTTTAATTTATTATCATTTTTTTATACTGTGGTTGGGATTCTCTGACCTGCACGCACAGTGTATGCACCCAGCCCGACCCTGGATGGGCATTTAGGCCGGTTTTCCTTCTCTTTTTCTTGTACAAAGTTGTTTCTTTGGCCTCACGATGCGTACCTGCAGTTGCAGCGTCGGAGAATTTATCTAGGACGCATACGTAGGAGCGCAGTTGCGGCCCATCGCCGGGGCACGTCTCTGATGCGAACCCACGGCGCTAGGTGGTTTTCCCAAGTGGCCATGCAGACTTCTTTTGCTTTCTTTGCTTCTCTCCTTTTCTTTCCCTCTCTCCCTCTTCCCTCCTCCGCCACGCTGCCCTGTTGGGTGGGTCTGACATGCACGCATGTTTTCCGGGTTTTGTGATTATCAGTTACGCGGTTCTGCAGGCAGGCAGCGGAGGGGAGGAGAGCATGACCCTGCCTCCCCCACAGCACCTCTTGCCCCGCAAAGGGATGACCGCTCTTTTTGTCTTTCTTGGTATCTGTTTTGCGTGTTAGAGGCTTACCTCCAGTTGGAGAGCACAGGGCTGAAGGTTATTGAAATAGCCAAGTGTGTCAGGAGGCCTTGTTGACTGACCTCTCTGTGGGGTGCCGTAGGTGTGCTGGTTGCTGGGTGGACCCATACCTAGGAGTCCCCCGACATCAGTATCTTTACATCTAAAGCCGGTCGATGCCGTAGACAAGACTCTTCCCTCTAGTGTGGGCTGGTGCAGGTGGGTAAAGGGTGGCTGCCAGTAGACCGGGAGCCCCACGGGGAGAAGACTTGGTAGGGGAGGGGGTGTCAGCGCCACTGGCATCCCTTGTCTCTGGTGTGGTGCCCTCGTGGGTGTGGTGCCCTGGGTCCCTCATCCACCTCTGTCTAGAGATGACAGCTCCGTGGAGCTGGAGGACATCAAGGGATCCCATGGCTTTCACACAGCCGCATCCAGAGTTCCTGATGAGCTCTCTCTTCTCAGCCCGACCCCACACTTACTTGCTGCAGCCAGTTCCCAAGCCCTTGGGGACCTGGCGTCAGGTGACGCCTTGCTCTCCCTCCCTTTTGGCTGAAGATTCTTCTTCCTCACGTTTGTTAAGCCAGTCGCTGCTGGTCTGGTCTGTCTCCTGGCTTTGAAAACGTGGTCTTTTCCCCATTATCTTTGTCCTCCTGGGTTGTTGAGTTTTAAGAAATTGCCTCACTTTAGTTTCAGTGAGGTTTAGTACCCTGTTAGTAGAGGTCCCGCCCTGAGATTTGAATTTGCATTTCCCCAACGGTTAAAAGAGTTGACATCTTTTCACACAGCCATTGATCTGTTCCTTTTCAGTTTTGTGCCTGTTCAAGTCTTTTGCCCATTTTCTCAGCATTGGTTTAAAATTTATCCCCTTCTTGGTACAAGTACTGTATTCTGGATACCAACTCTTTGACAGTCTGTGGCCTAGCTCTTTATGGTACGGAATTTGGGGGAACAAAGCTCCTTAATTTTAATGGTGAATTTATTAATATCTTTGTTTGCATAATTTATGTTTTTCCCTGTCTTGTTTAAGAAATCCTTTCCTACCCTTAGGGTGCCTGGGTGGCTCAGTGGCTAAGCGTCTGACTTCTGCTCAGGGTTTGAGGGTTTGAGCCCCGCGTCAGGCTCTGTACTCACAGCTCAGAGCCTGGAGCCTACTTTGGATTCTGTGTCTCTGTCCCTCTTTGCCCCTCCCACTGGTGCTCTGTCTCTGTCTCTCTCTCTCTCTGAAAAATAAATATTAAAAAAAAATTACAGGGGCGCCTGGGTGGCACAGTCGGTTAAGCGTCCGGCTTCAGCCAGGTCACGATCTCGCGGTCCGTGAGTTCGAGCCCCGCGTCGGGCTCTGGGCTGATGGCCCGAAGCCTGGAGCCTGTTTCCGATTCTGTGTCTCCCTCTCTCTCTGCCCCTCACCCGTTCATGCTCTGTCTCTCTCTGTCCCAAAAATAAATAAACGTTGAAAAAAAAATTACAAAAAAAAATTACAAAAAACATCTTCTGGGGCATCTGGGTGACTCATTCGGTTAAGCGGTCGACATCAGCTCAGGTCATGATCTCACAGTTTGTGGGTTCGAGCCCCGCATCAGGCTCTCTGCTGACAGCTCAGGTCCTGGAGCCTGCTTCAGATTCTGTGTGTCTGTCTCTCTCTCTCTGCTCCTCCCCCGCTCACTCTCTCTGTCTCTCAAAAAAATAAATAAACGTTAAAAACAAAATTAAAAAAAAAATCCTTTCCTACTCTGAAACTGTAAATATGCTCTCCCCTGTTGTAAAAACTGTGGTGTTGCCTTTCACAGTTAAGCCTTTTTTCTCCTTGCAGCTGGTTGAGGATCTGTATGATGATAAGTAGAGATTCAGCTTCATTTTGTATACGGGGTAACTGATGGATCGCATATAGCACCTGTCACTTATCAATGTGTCCGCCCTGTCTTTTGAAGCCGCAGTGTTAGGTTTCTGTCTGTCTGGGGGCACTTTTTTTTTTTTTAAGTTTATTTATTTATTTTGAGAGAGAGCACGCGCAAGAGAGCGGAGGAGGGGGAGAGAGAGAGAGACAGAGAGTGAGAATATGAATGAATGAATGAATGAATGAATGAATGAATATCTCAGGCAGGCTCCTTGAAGTCAGCCCAGAGCCCTGACTCTGGGCTTGAACTCACAAACTGTGAGATCATGACCTGAGCGCAAGTCAAGAGTGGACGCTTAACGAACTGAGTCACCAGGTGCCCCTGTCTGGGGGTACTTTTCTGGCTACAGTCTTCGGGTGCATTGGTCAGCATGTCTACCTCTGCACCATGACTGTATTCTCTTAATCTGTTTGTAGAAGCTCTACGTGCTCTCTTGCTATTTAATCAGATTCTTAACCTTTTGTTTCTTTAAACAAATTAATGAAATAGGAATTAAATGTACAATAGAGGAGTATTAAAAATCAAAAGCTCTTTGAAAAGCTTAATGAGACACCAGTTGCCACACAATTAAAGAAAAGAGACGTAGCAGGAATGGGGGAGGTTAATCATTAAGAAGAAGATATTATGAACAACTCTCTGCCAATAATAATAATTTAAAAACTTCAATTACCCATGTACTGGCCGCCCTCCACCCACTTCTCTCTGCCGTTCTGGAATGTATTTCCTGCCACCCAGCCTTCTCAGAAGGAACCGTTATCAGGAACTTGGTGTCTATCGTTCCTGTGTGTGCCTGTTCTGCTGGACATACACGGCATGTCTGCAGGACGTTTATGAAGCACGTGCTCGATTTTCAGCCTCTACAAACAGGCCCGTGTACGCTCTGCAGCTTGCTTTCTCAGCACCGTCTTCTGAAGCGCACCTGTGTTGGTAGACTGAGTTCAGCCATTTTTTATTGTTGCATAGGATTCTTCTTTCTAAATATACCACCATTTATTCATTATTAGTGGATATTTGGGTGGGTTTTCTATTACAAGCAATGCTTCTGTGAGTATCTTACATGGGGTGTATATGGTGGGGTTCTCTTGGGGATAGATGCCCACCTACCTGCTTACAGGCCCTGCTGGCTTGTTCACATGCCCGTCTTCAACCCGACGAGGTATTGTCAACTTGTGCTCCAGAGTGGTGGTAGTTTAACTGTTGGATTTGATTTTTTTGTCTTCCAGTGCCTGAAGACCTCTCACTGGAAGAGAGAGAAGAACTTTTAGACATTCGTCGAAGAAAAAAGGAACTTATTGATGACATTGAGGTAAAAAAAAAGAAAAAAAAAGGCCACAACCAAAAATTCCCCTTAGTTTTTGCTTTTAGGTAAAATGATCACGTAGCTTCATGAAAATGTAAAACCTGGGTATGTTGTGTGTCTGTATCCTAATATGTGAAGAGACAGGGAAAGAGTTACCCAAGTCAGTCAGGCAGAGGTGGTGATTTCTGAGCAGCGTGGACTCGGGGGTACAAATGCAGACACCACGGAACTGGAGTCAGCAGCAAGCGACACGTGACTCCAGAGTCATAAAAGGGCACTTCTGAACAATGGCAGCAGTCGACAGATTCACCGCTCTTTCAAATTGAATAAGCCCCTATTTCGTTTGCCAACATCCCCGGCATCTAGAACATTCTGTCACATTTTTGGCATGCAGATGTCCTTTGAATGAGTCAATGTGCCGCCACTGAGCTGGTGGCAGCAGGGCGACGACGCGGGCAGGCACCATACTTGCCACGTGTGTGTGCTCGGAGCACAGGGAGAGCGGGCCCTGCAGGAGGAGCAGAGGGGCCAGACCGTAGCCTCAGCCTCAGAGCGTCTGGGGCCGCGGCAGAAATGATCCGGGAGGCCAGGGCTGCTTCCACTTGGGGCTTCCTCGAGGAAGTTACTCAGACACAGGGCCCTTCTCGGAGAAGCTTCTTAATCTTGGTGACGCCAAAATAAATGTGGCCTCGCAGGCCACTTGCTGCAAGAGTAAGCCGGGTCCACATAGCAGCTCCTTCCTAGGAGCCCGTGTCTGAAGTCTGAACTTCCTTGGTGAAGAAAAGAGTGGTATTCCAAATAAAAATTTCTCTGTATTTGGAAGATAATCTGTGGAACTGTATCTTGCAAGGTTACCCTTCCTTCTTGTAAAAATCACCGTATCCTAGAATGGATGCTTTGGTTGAGGAATGAGAATGTATCTTAAGGTTCATGGTCCTATTTGGACATGAATAATGGTAGTGCCTGTGGAACCTTATGTAGCTCTAATGACCTAATTAAAAAAGTGTTTTTAAGTTTATTTTTAAGAGACAGAGCGAGTGGGGGAGGGGCAGAGAGCGAGGGGGGGGGGTGGAGGGAATGCCAAGCAGGCTCCGTGCTGTTAGTGTGAATCCTGATGTGGGGCTCACACTCACAAACTGTGAGATCACGAGATCGTGACCTGAGCCAAAATCAAGAGTCGGACACTTAACCGGCTGAACCACCTGGGCACCCCTAATGACCTCATTTTTGAGTTGAGAACATTGAGGCCCAGAGAGGTTAAGAGGGCTGCCAATGGCCTCTCAGCCAGTAAGTGGCAGAGCCACATGGAGGGACAGGGGAGCCTGTCCCCTCTGCTGTTCTTGACGTATCCAAGTGCCACAGGTGATTTCTGCTGTCACCTCCTGGGCTCTGTCCATGGGGCTCTGTGTCGGGCAGAGTGGTGGATGGACATCACTCTGCGACTGGCGGTTAGGGACCTGATACTGGTCTCTGCACGTTTAAGCTGCACCTTCTCCCTCCTCTTCGCAAGAGCTGAGGCGGCCCCGGGGCCGGGGGAGGAGTTGAAGAGCTGCAGGGAGTGAGCTGAGGACTCACCACTTCCCTTTGCTCTTGGGTCTTGCCACACCTGTGACGTCCTCCCCAGTGTCGCTTCTGGATTTTGCACACAGATACTCTAGAATCTGCCTGGGTGACCCCTCCCTGCTTGTCCTTGATGAGCGGATGGACGATAGTGTGTTTTCTCCAGAGCTGGGGCTGCACCCGCCCAGAGGCTCTCTCTCTGCATGGATAGAAAGTACTGATGTTTCCAGACCTGGGATGTCTGGATGGGGCCTCGGGGCAGCTTGTGTCCGAAGGCTAAGATTTCTCTGAGTCTAGGAGGGGAAGGTAAAGACCCCTGCCCTCCAATTTCTTTCTTCTGTTTTCGCAGAGGCTGAAATACGAAATTGCTGAAGTTATGACGGAGATTGACAATCTAACTTCAGTGGAAGAAAGGTAAACAGTTGGTGTCACACTGCCCAGTAGCCAACCTCTTTTCTTGGTTTCCAGCTGTGGTGACCACCGCAGGGGCAGGGCCACAGATACAGCAGGGGCAGAGATTACAGCCTCCAGGGCGGGGCCACAGCCTCCAGAGCGGGGCCACAGCAGGGACTGTAAAGTTGGGATCCTGAAGTGGGGCAGCCCTTGTGAGGTGGTTGATTGCTCTGCTCTCTTCCCCTCACCCCTTCCTCCTTTCCGCGGAGGAGTTGGGGTCCTTCTCTCCTCTCCCTTCCCGGGGAAGCACAGGCCCTTCCACATTAACCTCCAAAGAAGCAGCCTTTCTGTACAGAAGGGAACTATGCTTTCCTTAAGTCGCTGTTTCTTAGTCATTATTAGCTTTTTCTGAAGAAGTAATCAAATGTAGAAAAGAGCCCGGCAGCCTTGTGTGCCGCTTCTGCGATGGGCGGGGAGATAGGGAGGTGGGGGGTGGGCGGAGTGGGCAGATGGAGGGCTGGGGGCGTCTGGGTGGTTTTCTGCAGCGGAAGTACCAGAGGAGATTGTGTTCCCTTTTGCACTTGGTGCAAACGTCAGCTGATGATTTCTCAACTGTCTCAAATGTGTAGCAAAACTACCCAGAGGAACAAGCAGATAGCTATGGGGAGGAAGAAATTCAACATGGATCCCAAAAAGGTAAGCAGACATTCTAGTTTTCTGGCCTGCAAGAGATTGAACGATTCATCCATTTTAATGGTTCTCTCCTTCTGGACAAAGGTGGTCATACCCTCATAAAAATACTGAGTGATGTTAAATTTTTATCACGAAGGGGCTGCTAGTGAGTTGGGGGGAAGCAAAAGTGCCCATTGACTTGGTGTCTGGGCCCAAAGACCTTTCTTTGCGCGTGAGGCTCAGGGTGAGGACGGGCCTCCTGGGAGTGGCCAGCGTGTGTGGGCCTCACTGGGGCCAGCCTGAGAGGTGGGGGTCTTCCTGCTGACGTACAGCCTGAAGCCCGGGGTGGGGGTGGGGGGGTGCTTGGTCAGCCAGTGGGCAGGGCTGCAGCTGGTGTGTTGGGTCTGGAGAGGGGGGTGGGTGTTCAATCGTTCACCTCAGAGGACTTGATTCCTTCCATTCACCTTCGAGAGAGAAGATGTCTGCCTGAGACTGAGGAACTCTCCTGGTTTAAGCCACTACCTGGTCTTTCCTCAAGTTGGATTTTCTAGGAAAACGCCTGAAGAAGATGAAACCTTCAACACAAAGCTGCTTGTCTCTGAGGGTGAAATGAAATTGTCAGTGGGAACGATTTTGTGAATTTGATAACGACTTGAGGTTTGGAGTTAGAAGCAGTTTTGTTTTTTCCCTTAGGAGTTAGTTGGGTTTACAGAGTTGACTTAATCAGATTTGGTAAGCAGTGGAAACATCTTGAGAGATACATCACTTGTTCTAAGTTATAGCACATGATAGCATGCCAATACGTTCATGGATGAATTCAGGTCCTCCGCACGAAGGACACACAAATACACTTATTATTATTATTTTTTTAAGTTTGTTTATTTTGAGAAAGCAAGAATCCCAAGCAGCCTCTGCACTGTCAGCGTGGAGCCTGATGAGGCGCTCGAACTCAGGAACCGTGAGATCATGACCTGAGCTGAAATCAAGAGTTGGACCCTTAACTGACAGGCCACCCAGGCGCCCGCAAATACGCTTGTTTATTTAATTAATTAATTAATTTAATGTTTATTTATTTTTGAGACAGAGACAGAGCACGAGTGGGGGAGGGTAGAGAAGGGGGGGTGGGTAGACACAGAATCCGAAGGAGCCTCCAGGCTCCGAGCCGTCAGCACAGAGCCTGACGTGGGGCTCGAACTCACGAACCATGTGATCATGACCTGAGCTGAAGTCCGACGCTCAACCGACTGAGCCACTCAGGCGCCCCAAATATGCTTATTTTTTCAGTGCTGCTGCCACTCTGCAGGAGTTCTGTCAGGTTCTTGCCTGTGTCCTTGTTCTACGTGTACCGGGAATCAGAGTTACAGTAATAAGGGCAGACGTAGATTGAACTTGCCACGTGTCAGGAACTGTCTAGCACGGCACTGAATTAGTATACTTAACCTTATGGGGTAGGTTCCAGTTTTAATTCCTGTTTCACAGTTGGGGAAAGTGAGGCACAGAGCCACTGAGACTTGCCTAGTGTCTTGAGCAAGGAATCCACTTGAGACTCAGGCCCATAACCACTGCACTTAGCTCCTGCAGGACTCTGGGGTTGGTTTGTAGGTAGCCCTGAGCCCAGCTGGGAGGTCCCAGAGCCCTGGTCAGCCGTGTGGATCTGTCCACGTCCACGGAGGGGTGCTCACCTGCTTTGCTTTGGCTGTGCCGAGTTGCTCTACAGGCTTCATTTTGTGTACATACCTCTCCACCTGAAGGATTTTTAAGATATTCATCATGGGTTCTGTCCAACAACTTATTATGTTGCTCAGTAAAGGCAGATGGCAAATTTAGTGTATATGTGGTCTTTTGCGGGGAAAAATTATCAAAGTTCTCTGGTTTGGTAGATGATTATAGCACTTCCCTGAGTCCACTGAGTCGTCTTGGGCCGCCATAACCAAATACCGTAGACTGGTGGCTTACGCGATAGACGTTTTCACAGTCTGGATGTTGGAAATCGGATCAGGATGCCAGCGCGGCCAGGTTCTGGTGAGAGCTCTTCTCCTGACTTCAGACGGCCGCCTCCTCACTGTGTCCTCACATGGTGGAGAAAACGCGGGAGAGAGCTCCCTGGTGTGTCTTCTTACAAGGGCCCCAGTTCCATCAGGTAGGAGCCCTGCTCAGATGACGTCATCTAACTCTAATTGCCTCCCAGAGGCCCCACTTCGTGACACCATCACTGGGGGGGTGGGGGGTTTAAAGCTTCAAGATTGGAATTTTTGGGACACACACACATTCGGTAAGAGGAGAAGTTGATTCAGTCGAGGAAGCTGAGACATTCGCCAGCCTCTCTCTTTTATTCGCAGTTTCCTAGAGATGCCTTTAAAAATATAACGTATAAATCTATAACAAGCACGAGTTCACCCAGTGGACTAGAAGTTGAGGGAACCCAGAAAGACAAAAGATGAACAGTAGTCCAAAGTATACTCAGGAAAAATTGCTCTGGGAAAGGAGAGCCGTGTCGGGTTCGGCTCCCTTGGGCGGCAGGGGTGTGTCCTGGGACCATAGAGGGGATGTCCAGACTGTTTGCCCTGGCTGCATTTGCGCCAGGCGGTGACATGTGCCCCCAGGTGGGAGAGCAGGCGTCTCTTCTCGTCTGGCCTCACCGAGGAGGAGAAACCCCCACTCCCAGAGACCAGTTTCTGAGCACCCCCCTGGGCCCGTCACCCACTCCGGAAACCAATGGCGTTCGGTTTGGCCACCGGAGAACCTTCGGTACAAAGGTGAACGCGCAACCAGGAATCACCAAATGTACAAGCTGCTTGACCTCGTGAGAGAGACGTGAAACTCCAGGAACAGAACCAACATGGAAATGTTAAAAGTAGGGCAGTTTTGTGTATTATACATCGCATCAGAGATGATAGCGTGTTGCTTGTCCTCAGTGCAAAAACGGAGTTGTGGAAAAGATCTCCGCCATCTCCGCAAAGCCTGACATGGGGCTCAAACCCCCGAACCATGAGATCGTGACCTGAGCCAAAGTCGGACACTCAGCTGACTGTTGAGTGAAGAATGACACCCTTAGAAACCTGTGGCACGGAGCAGGGATGGGGCCACGGGCAGGCTGGGCCGTGGCGCTACGTGGTTCTCTCCGGAGCTCTGGGCAGGTCCGCAAGATTGGGGAGCATGTCGGGCAGCCCCGCTTTCATCGAGCAGAAGTCCCAGGAGGAGAGAACAGAAGCCAGAGTGGAGGATGTATTTCAAAGAAATACTGGAATATTTCTGAACTAGATTAAGATAAAACCCTCAAATTTAAAGGGCTCACTGTAGGCCAAGCAGGATAAAGGTTTAAAAAACTTGTACATAGAAATGTCAAGTAAAATGCCAGGAAACTTGTGGATAAAGAGAAAATCACTGGCTTTCCAGGGACGAAAGACCAGATTAAGAAGAAAGGGATCACAACAGCAACACTGGATAAAAGACAGCAGGGAGGAGGCGGGACCTAAAACCTAGAATTCCGTGTATCAAGACAGTTGCCCATGAGGAGACCAGTGAGGACACTTCAGATATGCAAGGACTCATGAAAGTAACCGCAAGGACCTTCTGGGAGCGGTGCACCTGGAAGAAACCACGAATCCAAGAGCAGCTGCAGGACCAAGCGAGACAGACGCAGAGAAGCCAGCAAACGTTCAGTTAAGTCTAAGTGAGAGATTGGTGAAGGAGTATTTTCAAACCAAAGGCCTAGATTATCTCCATACGGTTCACCCTTGAACAGCACGGGTTTGAGTGCAAGGGTCCAGTGAACACCTGGATTTTTGTTTTCAGTACGTACAGTTCAGCCCTGTGAATGTATTTTCTCCCCATGAATTTTTCAGTGACATTTTCTTTTCTCCAGCTAACTCTGCTAAGACTGTTATTATGATATCGTAACCTTGTGATACTATTGTAGGAATATAGTACATAATGTACATAAGGTATAAAATGGGTTAATTGACTGCTTATGTTATCGGTAAGGTTTCTGGTCAACAGTAGGCTTTTAGTAGTTGGGTTTTCTGGGAGTCCAAAGTTACGGGCCTCCTGGTTCGTTCAGTCAGTTGAGTATCCGACTTCAGCTCAGGTCATGATCTCACGGTTCATGGGTTTGAGCCCCGTGTTGGGCTTTGCACGGACAGTGTGGAGCCTACTTCGGGTTCTCTATCTCTCTCTCTCTTTGCCCCTCCCCCATGCACATTTTTTCTCTCTCTCAAAAAATAAGCAGTACAATTTTTTTTTTTATTTAAAAGTTACTTGCAGGGGCGCCTGGGCGGCTCAGTTAAGCATCCACCTTCGGTTCAGGTCATGATCTCACGGCTCGTGAGTTTGAGCTCTGCGTCGGGCTCTGTGCTGACAGCTCAGAGCCTGGAGCCTGCTTCAGATTCTGTGTCTTCCTCTCTCTCTCTCTGCCCTTCCCCAGCTCACACTCTGTCTCTCTCTCTCTCTCTCAAAAATAAATGTTTAAAAAAATCTTTTTAATTTTTTTTAAATGTTTATTTAATTTTTTGAGAGAGAGGGAGAGAAACAGATCATGAGCAGGGGAAGGGCAGAGAGAGAGAGACACACACACACACACACAGAATCGGAAGCAGGCTCCAGGCTCCGAGCTGTCAGCAGAGTCCGACACAGGGCTCGAACCCATGAACTGTAAGATCATGACCTGAGCCGAAGTCAGCAGCTTAACCGACTGAGCCACCCAGGTGCCCCTAAAAATCTTTTTTAAAAAAGATTTATGCAGACTTTTGACTCTGTGGAGTGTTGGAGCCCCTAACCCCTGCATTGTTCGAGGGTCAACTGTATATACGTAGCAAGGGAGAAGGGAAGTAGGGAAGTAAACGCTGGCCAAGGTGTTCTAGATGTTCACAGCTGAATGTGAGTTTAACGTAAAATTTTAAGAGGAGCCGCCAAAAACAGGGATAAGGTAGGATTTCTGAATTACTCGGAAAAATTGAATACAGAAAACTTGAATTCAACAGAAGGCTAAAAAGATGTCACAAATACACAGCATAAGTGAAGGCTCAGGGACGAGTGTATCAAATCCATAAGCCCCAGAAGTTTGATTTGGCCCCGTGACCTCTTACAAGCACCTTCACATTAGGTTAAAAGGAAAACAACAGTAAAGTCCAGGCATGTTCTGATTGAGACACACATTGAGAGCAGAAAGTGCCCAGGTTGAAAATAAGGAAATAGGGAGAGATGGGGTAGGTGTAATGGTTTGAATGGTTCCCCCTCCCCCCCACCTTCAGTAGATTCTACTGTTTGATTTTCTAAATAGTATTTTGAAACATTCATATTATCTAATAATACTAGGACATTTATTAGTATTGGCCTACTGTATTCGGGTCCTGGGCTGCTAGAATAAATGGCCACAGACTTGGTGGCTTAAAACAATAGAAATGCGGTGTCTCACAGTCCCAGAGGCCAGAAGTGTGAGGTCCGGGTGTGGGCGGGTCGGTTCCTTTCAGAAGCTCTGATGGAGGGTCTGCTCTGGGCCTCCCTCCCAGCCTGTGGTGGCTGCCAGTGGTCCTTGGTGGTCCCCCGGCTTGTGGGCCCATCGTTGTAGTCTCAGCGTCCACGTCACATGGACGGTGATGCCTCCCCTGCCTTGTACGAGGATGGCTTCTGTGTCTTCCTCCTCTGCCTCTGGGTCTGGTTTCTCCTGAATAAATGCTCTCTTTGACTCGAGCTTTTGCTCCATTTTCTCTTACTAGTCGCTGGCCTGGGCTTGCCCCCATTGGCTCCGTGTTTTCCGGTGCCTCTTGCAGAGGGAGCTGGAGCTTGACTTGGGGCTCCTCTGGCGCCTTCTGTACCCTTGAAGTGCAGACAGGATTACCTTGTTCTGAACCTACTTGCTCTTCTCAGATCCCAGTTTTTGAGGCTCCTCCCTGAGGACCTTCCTAGTGCTGGAATTGTAGGGCAGGTCATGAGCAGCTCTGGAGAGCTTATCACCAGGCCCAGCAGCATAGACTGATGGAGTGCCCGGGACCTTGAGACTGCAGAAATTGCTGGGCTTACGGACTCTGGGGGCTGCTGGGAGGCTGAAGAGAGTGCAGGGCTGGACGGATACAGGACCCTCTCAGAGCCATGGCCCCACCAAGGTTGTGAGGCACAGTAGCACGGGCAGAAGGGAGGTGGCCACGGGGAACTGGCTGCAAAACAGCCTGCAGCTTGCGGTTTCAGAACGGCGGGCCACCACCCTGGCCACCGTCACAGCCACAGTGGTCATGAAACACTAGGCCAGGGATGTCGCTCCAGATGCCAGCCAGGCATACCCCAGGGAGCATCTGTTTGTGCCGCTCCCTTGGTCCCAGGATCTTGGGCTCCTTTGGATGCTTTCTCCCCCGTTCTTGCAGTTTGGGGGGCTGTGGGATCTACCAGTTGCACCCACAGCCAGTCGGTGAGTCCTTGGGACATGGAGTCCAAAGAGGCAGACCAGGGCAGCTGTGGCCTCTGACCTCTTTGCCAAGGACGTTAGGTCAGACAGTAAACCTCTACCCTGCCGCCCAGAGCTCCCCTCCCATCCACCACGCTCCTGCACCTGCCTCACCCTGGGTGCTGGGTTCAAATGGCACTTGGGGCAATGAGATACCAGCGTCATCACTTTCGTCCCATAGCTTGTTTTCTGGGGACCTGGTAGGACAGGTGCACACTTGGGACTGGAATGCTTTGTTGCGGTATGTGCATGTCTTCTTGCTCAGGAGACGGTACCCAGGGGGTCTGTGCTCGCTTCAGCTCCCACCAGAAATAGACGAGAGTTAATTTAGGATAGTCAGACACACTGAGTTTTTGGTAAACTTTTTTATTTTTTGAAGAACAGCATATGGTGCACAAAGTTTGAGTGCACAGCTTGACGATTTCTTACAAATTAAAATTCTCGTGTGACCCAGAGCACAATGTGGTTGGGGGCGTTAGGAGTGTCTGTCTGTGTCTCCTCTTGGTGAGCGAATTCCACTCTGTCCCCACAGGGCAGTGTTGCTTGTCTTGAACTTGATGTAAATGGAGTTAAGGTCCTCTCTGTGTCGTCCTTTTGCTCCGTATCACGCCTGTCAGATTGTTCCATGTAGTGCGTTTGTTCTGTCTCACTGCTGTGTAGTGTTCCATCATATGGAATCTACCAGAATAGGTTTCTCTCTCCTCACTGATTGGATGTTGGGTTGTTGCCAGTTTGGGGGAATTCTAAATAAGGCCGCTGTGGACATTCACGTGTTTGAAAAACTAAGACTTGAGATGGACCATGTGGTGGGGCGTCTAGGTGGCCCAGTTGGTTAAGCACCAGGCTTCGACTCAGGTCATGATCTTGGCATTTGTGGTTTCGAGCCCCGTGTCTGACTCCGTGCTGACAGCTCAGCATGGACCATGTGGTGTGAGGGAGCCCAGGTCCCGGGCACTGAGAGTTTCATCTGGAAAATCACCTCCGAATCTGTAGCAAGAGATGAGAGAATTCCCTTAAGAGCTTGGCCGGCATGGATCTCGAAATCAGCTCAGAAGCTGTGTCCGAGGTAAAATTTCAGTGTTATTAGAACTTTTCCAGGATGAGCACAACTCATTCAGTCTTATCAGGACTTCTCCGGGATGAGCAAGGCTAATTTGGGCAGAGCAGCCCCTCTGCAGTCTTTCACTTAGACGTCGTCACCTGTGCCCTTTAAGGCCTTCAAGCGGGCATGAATTTTCAGTGGCTTAGACTCGGTGGCCCAGGGATCAGTGAACACATTCAGCCACAGCCGACAGAAAGTCTTGTAAACACAGCTTGCACAGCGCACTGTTTGCCCACACAGCAGAGGTGGCTGCAGTGTGACAAGTGGCTCCCAAGTGTCAGGACCCAGGCCCTGTGTTGGTCCGGGCCTTTCCCTTCGTCCGGTGGCCGTGACGGTTCCCGCCATCACATCTGCATTCGCGGCAGGAAGGAGGAAGAAGGAGCGGTGTCTGCCTGTGAGCCCCTTTTTATCGAGAAGGCACCACCTTCCCCAGGTCCTCCCTGCAGACTGCTTTCTGACCAGATCTGTCAGTTCTAGCTACAAGGTCACAAGGTCACTTCGAGTTACAAGGGAGGCTGGGAAAGTGATTATTTAGTGAGGAAAGGCAAGGAAAAAGGGCAGCTTTGGCGGGCCTGGCTTGGCTGACCACGTACAACGCGTTCCTCTTGTGCACACACGGCAGATTTGTTCTTCTGAGCTTGGGAAATTCAGTGCTGTTATTACCTCTGCCTTTAAAATCTCTAAGAACTTCCTTGTAATGGTTTGCCCAGCAACCTGTTTATTTGCCTTTTAGCCTGTTAAGTTTCCAGGAGGAATGAACTTGCTTTTCTCTGGTGGACACAATGTCCTATGGGGTGTGAGTGAGAATCCGAGCGTGCTGTTATTTTTGCCTGGCCCAGCCGGTGAGATCATCACTCTAGATGTCTTTCTGTCTTTTCAAAGGAGTCTGGGCGACCCTCCTAACGAGAGCTTCCTTCCTTATGTTCTTCAGGGAATTCAGTTTCTAATAGAGAATGACCTGCTGCAGAGCTCCCCAGAGGACGTGGCCCAGTTCCTGTATAAAGGAGAAGGCCTAAATAAGACCGTGATCGGGGACTATCTGGGTGAGAGGTAAGTTGAAGGAGAAGGAGCAGCCTGACCTGGGTCCACCCTCCACACCAGGGTCTGTCTCAGTTGCCTGTGGGCCTGGGGGCACACGTGCTGCTCCCCAGGAATGGTTTGCTCAGTCCCATCCCGTCCTCTCCTCTGCCCTGAGAGGGGAGAGGGGTGCCTCTTTGGGAGCCAGGTGGGGGTCTGTGCTCTCTGGAACTTCGCTCAGGGAGCCACAGCAGAACTGAAGACGGCGCTGCCTCTTCTCCGAACCTCAGAAGGCATCTTCGTCTTCTTTTCATGTTTGGTCCAGAAATGCACCAGATTTCCTGGTGGTTTTCCTACCCCTGTTACTTGCTGGTATGAATGAAGATAGGAAGTTAGTTAATTTTTTAAATGGTGAGCAGCTGGTCAGATCTACGTTCCCAGCCTTCTCCACTTAAAGGTCTCTTTGACCTGCTTAGCAGAGCCGAGGGCAGAAGTCTAAGTAAGGCAGCACAGCCCCCAAATACCCAAAAGCAGGTTCTGGTCAAGGACCAAATGAGCATTTTTAAACAAAAGCCCACTGGTTGGTCAACCAGGGTGGTTTCTGTTTCTCGCTTTTTGAAACGATCAAAGGCGGAAAGCAGAACACTTCCCAACTCATTCTGTGAGGCCACAGTTTAAAAAAACCTACGGGGGCATCTGGCTGGCTCCATTGGTTAAGCATCCGACTTTGGCTCAGGTCATGATCTCATGGTTTGTGGGTTCGAGCCCTGTGTCAGGCTCTGTGCTGACAGCTCAGAGCCTGGAGCCTGCTTTGGATTCTGTGTCTCCCTCTCTCTCTGCCCCTACCTCGCTTGTGCTCTGTTTCTCTCTGTCTCTCCTACAGAGGAGTATCTACAACCTAGATAGCAGTGTCTCCTATGACTGTTAGGGCAAAACTCCTCAAGTAAATATTAGTTAATCAAATCCAGCAATATATAAAAATGACCATATACCTGTACTTTCATCCCCATGAATGCAAGGTTAGTGTAGCATACAAAAGTCAAAGTAATATACTGTATCAGTACAATAAAGCGCAAAACCCACATGATCATCCCAATAGATGCTGGAGAGGCATATGACAGCATTCACTGACTCGTGACAAAAGCATTCAACAAACCAGGAGAAGAAAGGAACTTCCTCGACATGATGTTGGGCACCTGTGACACCCCCAAGTTCACGTCATGCTTTCTCCTTAGAGCAAGAACAAGATAAGGTTGACTGCTCTCACCACTTCTCTTCAACATGGTACTGTCAGTTCTAGTTAGGCAGGAAAAAGAAATTAAAAAGCATCTAGTTTGGAAAGTAAGAAATAAAACTTGGCTTGCAGAGGACATAATCACTGTGTAGAAAATCCTGAGGAATCACTAAAAACATTAGAACTAACAAGTTCAGTATGGCTGCAGGTTACAAGACCAGTATGTCAAATTCAATTGTAGTTGTAAATGGTAGCAATGAACAAATTTGGAAGAGACATTAAGAAAACAGCTCCATTTTGTAATAATATTAAAAAGAATAAAACCCTTAGGAATAAATTTAACATAGTACAAAATTTTTACTGTGAACTACAAAACATTGAAAAAAAATGAAAAGGCCTGCATAGATGGAAAGAAAGATATCCCATGTTCATGGATAGGAAGACTTAGTATTGCAAAGAGGACAATACCACCTACATTGATCTATAGATTTAACTCATTCCCTATGAAAACCCAGCTAATTTCTTTGTAGAAGGTGACAAACTCATCCCAAAATTAACGTAGACATTTATGGGAACGAAAGTAGCCACAATCATGAAAAAGAAGAACAAAGTTGCAGAACTCACATTTTTTGACAGATTGAAGCTACAGTAATCAAGATGGGATGGTACTGGCATAAAGATAGACTTCTAGGTCATGGAATAGAATTGAGAACCTAGAAATAAACCCTCACATTTACTGTCCAAAGGATTTTCAATAAAGATGTCAAGATGGTTCAGCGGGGGAAAGAATGGCTTTTTTTTTTTTTAATGTTTGTTTTTAGAGAGGGAGGGAGGGAGGGTGTGAGGGATGGAGAGAGGGGGAGACACAGAATCCAAAGCAGTTTCCAGGCTCTGAGCTGTCAGCACAGAGCCCTACGTGGGGCTCGAACCCACAAACTGCGAGATCATGACCTGAGCCGAAGTTGGGTGCTTAAATGACTGAGCCACCTAGGCATCCTAACAATAGTCTTTTCAACCAATGGTCTGATACAGCTGGATGTCCACGTGCGGAAGAATATTACTGGACCACTCACCGTACGCAAAAATTAAAATGGATCAAAGACCTACACATAAGAAGGAAAACTGTAGAACGCTTAGAGGAAAACATAGGGGTAAATTTTTGTGACTTTGGATTAGGCAAGAGTTTCTTAGATGTGACTCCAAAAACATAAACAGCAAAAGAAAAATATAGATAAAATGGATATCATCAAACTTGAAAACTCTTGTGCTTCATAGGACCTCATCAAGAATGTGAAGAGGCAGCCCACAGAATGGGAGAAATTTTTTTATAAATCATGTATAAATCCGATAAAGACTTCTATCCAGAATATATGAAGAAGTCTTAACCACTCAATAATAAAAAGACAGTTATAAAATGAGCAAAGTCTCTGAATAGATGTTTCTCCCAAGAGGATCCATAAATCAGTTTATGATAAGGTCATAAGGAGAATGGCTAATAAGCACATGATGGGATGGTCAACATCATTAGCTGTCAGGGAGCTGCAGATCAAAACCACAGTGGGATACTACTTGACATCTGGGGTGTCTATAATAATAATTTTAAAAGACCATTAAGATTCTGTGTCTCCCTCTTTCTCTCTGCCACTCCCCTGTTTGCACTGTGCCCCTCTCTCAAAAATGAACATACGTTAAAAAAAAAAAAATGTTGCCAAGGATGTGGAGAAATCAGTCATATGCTGCCAGTTGGATAAAAAGTGGCTGTGGCACTTCCTGAAAATACTAAAGTCACCGTGTGACCCGGGTTTATACCCAAGAGAAATAAAAACCTATGTGTGCACAAATGCTTGTGCACAAATGTTCATAGCCAGCTAATTCTTGATAGCCAAAGACTGGAAACTGTTCAGATCCATCAACTCAGATATCCCTCAGCTGACGGACGAACACGATGTGGTATGTCCATACAGTGGGGTATTACGTGGCAGCGAGGAGAAGCAGAGGCCTGATACGTGCCGCAATCTGGACGAACACACTAAGATCGTAAAAGAAGCCAGTCACGAAGACCACGTATTGTGTTCCTCCGTTTATATGGAGCGCTCAGAAGAGGTGAATTCACACAGACAAAGAGCAGACCAGTGGTTGCCTGGGGCTGGCAGAGGGCGAGGAGAAAGGGCTGGGGTTTCTTTTTGGGGTGTTAAAAGTATTCAGGAATGGATTGTGGTGATGGTTGCACAGATACACTTGAAACCATCGAATGGTACCCTTGAAATTGGACAGTTGTATGGAGTGGGAATTAGGTTTGAATGGAGCTGCTAAAAAGGACAAAAACAAAACCAAACCACAAAACCTGATGAGTGACCCAGGGATTGTGGCACCTCCTTGAATCTCAGCTTCCATGAGGGCCTGAGTCCGAGCTCTCCGTTGCTGTCTGGCAGGCATGTGAGATTAACTGCAGAACTTGTGCGAAGTGCAGTCTGGCAATTTCCTGTAGTCTACAAATACTGAGTGCCTGCAGGATTTGAGTTCCAAAAAACGCGAAGTTCTGAGTCCGTGCCAGGCTCTGTTTTAGGACCCTGGGTTGTGTTTAAAAAAAAAAAAAAAAGCATTCACCCACTCGGGGAGCTGTAATCTGCCAGAACGATACAGGCATTACGTGATAAGCATAATAAATACGAAAACCGGTTCTGTCCTTTGTTGGAAGGTGATGGGGCGGAGTAGAGGCACATAAGGGCTTTGGGTGAGCTGAGGTAGGGGTGTTAGTAGCCGGTTGTGATGGGCTGGTCAGGGTCCTGTCATTGACAACATGATGTTTGTGCAAGGGCAGAGAGGGGACGAGGGTGTTCTGCAGGCAAGTGTTGTGTTGGAGGCCAGCAGGACAGGCAGAGGGTCATGGGTGGGAGCGTGCCTTGCCTAGTGTGTTTGGGGCCGTGTGGCTGGAACAGAGGGAGGGGGAGGGTGACAGAGGTTCTCAGGGTGACGATGGCGCCCTCTGTCCATTCCTGGGGGGACAGGGAAGGACATGGTCTGAGTCACAACCCGAGCCGACCACTCTGGAATAGACTGTTGAGTGGTGGGTGAGCAACAGCAGAAGCAGTGGGGCCAGCAGGGAGTGGCTCCCATCAGGCTGGGGGGAGCGGGGTCGGCGGTGGGGTCGGGGTGAGAAGTGCTCAGGTTCCGGGTTTGAGGTCGAGCTGGGTTTGAGATGGAGCTGGTGGGAAGTTCTGGCGGTGGAGCCACCATCAACAGGGACCAGCAGCAGCTGTGGGCGTGGTCATTGGGGCCGGTTGACCCCTTGGGGGCCTGGGTGGGGGGCATCCAGGTGGAAGGTTCAGAGAAGGGGCCCGCAGGAGACAGAAGCCCCAGCGTGGCTGGCTCAGAGGTGGTGTTTAAATCCATGGGGAGTGTGGCTGGAGCTGAAGAGTAGACCCAGGACTGAGCCTCAGGAGCGCCCCTCGACGGAGGACAAATAGGCAGCTGGAGTAGGGCTTGATTTTCCTCTCTGGTCCCGCCCTCGGGTCTGGAGGCCCCTAGCTCCTTCCCTGGGGGCGTGTGATAACCCGGCTGTCCTCTTGCCAAGAGGCAGGCGTTGGCACAGTGGGTGGGGGTTTGCCTTTAACGCAGACCCTTGTGGCTCTAACCTGGCTGCCTGCTGCCATTCCTGGGGTGCTCCCACCGGGACCGCGCCCTTTCTGGCACCCTGGTGCCATCTCATCAGGCCATTGGCCAACCCCTGTGGTGTTGGGCCTGCTCCCCGGGCTTTGTCACTGGTGCTCATGGGCCGTGAGCCCGCTGCTTCCCGGGGCGCTCCATTAGTGCCCCGTGTGCGCAGGACCCCACGGCCTCAGCAGCTTCCCCCCGGCCGGCCGCTGAGCTCAGGGAAAGGAGGGTAAAGTGCTCTGAGCCGGTGCCCCGCGCAGCCCTGCGGGTGGCTGCCGGGGTTCTCTTTGCTGGTGGCGCTGAGCCACAGCCGTTCCTTGTGGTTGACTGATGGCGCGCTGGCCTGGCATCTCCGAGGGGAAGGCGGACCCCTGACTTGTGGCTGCGGCCTTGCCGAGGCCACACCGCCCTGTGGCAGCTACAGCGTTTCTCTGCCTGAGGTGTCCTTACTGTCCCTTGTGACCATAACCTGGGGAAGCAGTGTGGAGTGAAATCCCAGTCCCAGCGAAGCACATTGTTGGCCTCTTTCACGTTTATGTAAAAGTTCAGGCCCTTTATTCTCACGCTTAGTTTGGTTTTAAAAGCTCTTCCAAACTGACCCAGCTTCGGACCCGGTACTGGGCCCCCTCAGCCCACCTGTGAAGCATGGACGCTGTCTGAGGCCACTGCTCAGGAAACTCAGGAGACCACGTGCATCTTGCCCTTTGGGCCCTGTGCTGCCGCAGGGTCTGGGCATGGCTCTGGCAGCCGCCTGGGGTGTCCCGACGGCTTCCCTACCCTGGCCGCACTGACTGTGATGTAAACTAATGTCCTGTCGAGTCCCCTCTGCCCGAAGCCTGAGACCAGACGTGCGGTCACGCGATCCTAACTTTGAGTTACGCGGCATGAAAACCCACAAACATTTGCTGTAGGAAATGTCTTCCTTTTGAAAGGATTGAAATCCTGTGCAGTGGCCTCGGACTGCATTTGCTTTCTTTCCCAGGGACGATTTCAACATTAAAGTTCTTCAAGCGTTTGTCGAGCTCCATGAGTTTGCTGATCTGAACCTCGTCCAAGCCTTAAGGTAAGTGTTGGAGCATCGGCTGTTCTCGAGAAGGTGGGGGGCAGCTGCAGCCAGAGGCCGGGTGCTCACAGCACAGAGGCCCGCGACAGGCACTCTCGGACCCAAATGGTGCCTGCCCTGGTGGGACCGCCAGTGTGCACTCTGGCCCCAGCCCCTTTGCTCTTCTGTGCTCTCCCCTGGTATTTGACAGTCAGGTGTGCACTTTCTTTCCAGAAAGTTCTGCGGCTCAGTCTCTGTGCCACCTGGGTACAGGCCCGCTTCTTGCTGTATTTGGTCTAAATCAGCAGCCTCGTGGGTGCCTTCCCTGCGCGTGCCCCCCACCCCCCAGGTGTGACAGCAAACCTGTGGATGCTCAGCCATCAGAGGCGGCCCCCTGGTCCCTGTCTTGTCCCGGTAAAGCCAGGTGTCCCTGCGTATCAGGCTGAGTGGGGGAGGATGGCCCTCAGACACTCCTTCGTGGCCCTGAGCCACGCTGGCCGCTGCCGTGGAAGTGCCCGGTCATCCCTCTGGTTGTGCCCTTGAGGCACCATCCCGTACACTCCGCTCTTCTGCAGCACCGACAGGATCCGTTTCCTTCTCCGGTGCCCCCCACTGGGGCTCCGATGGCTGTGCGCTGAGCCAGGGCCACACAGGCTCCGTCGGGTCTGGCTCCAGCTGGTCAGTCGCGGGCCTAGAGCCTGGGCTTCCGGGTGGGGATGCCAGCCGGCCCTGTAGTGAGTGGTGCCGGGCTGCCCCCAGCACCCCAGGTCCCTCTGCCGGCCGCCCTGCTGTCCTGTGTCCCCGCACCCAGCAGCCTTTACCGTGGAAACGCCATCGTCCCCTCCTGTCCATTTCTCCGCAGGCAGTTCCTGTGGAGCTTCCGACTTCCGGGTGAGGCTCAGAAAATCGACCGCATGATGGAGGCGTTCGCGTCCCGCTACTGCCTGTGCAACCCGGGCGTCTTCCAGTCCACAGGTCGGTGAGGGTCGGGTCCCGGCGCCCCACCAGAGCCCTCTGCCCAGGCCCCGCTGGCCTGGCGGACGGCTGAGCGCCCCTGCGCCCTCTGCCCTCTTTCAGACACCTGCTACGTGCTGTCCTTCGCCATCATCATGCTCAACACCAGCCTCCACAACCACAACGTGCGGGACAAGCCCACAGCCGAGCGCTTCGTCACCATGAACCGCGGCATCAACGAGGGAGGAGACCTCCCAGAGGAGCTGCTGCGGGTGAGCCCCCCCCTGCCCCGGGCCCCCCCGCTTCTGGGCCCTGCACTGGCCCTCACTCCACCGGGCCCGGTGCCTGCCAGCCTTGGGGACATGGTGCAGATGGGCCCTTTCTCCCCCGCCCGCATCCCTGAGCTCCCCGTGGCCTGTGTTCCTCACAGAACCTGTACGAGAGCATCAAGAACGAGCCGTTTAAGATCCCGGAGGACGACGGCAACGACCTGACGCACACGTTCTTCAACCCCGACCGCGAGGGCTGGCTCCTGAAGCTGGGTGAGTGGCGGCCGGCGGGCGGGACCCGCGCTCGGAGCCCCCAGCCCTCGGCAGCCAAGGCCCCCGACCAAAGGCAGAAACGTTAATAGGCGAAGGCCGATGGGCCGAGTCCGCCCGCGGCGGCCGGCCGCTCGCCCCAGACTCGATGGCTGCCGCTTTGAGCCCCGCCCTGTCCGCACGAGGCCATCCTGTCCGTGTCCACGGCGGAGAATAACGCCCGGGCTGCACGAGCGTCCCAGAAAACTGCTCAGTTAGCATCCAGATACACCCAAGGCAGTTTTCTGCACCAGATGCAGGTGCATTTCCTGCGAGAACCTGCGTGCCTCTCTCTTGGTTTGGTGTGGCTGATTTTTGATGCGTGGTTTAAATGTGCCTTCTTGTTTTCCTTCTGCCTGTGGCTCCCACCTTTCTGTTCTGTGACGGGCTGTCCCTGCTTGTTCTGCGTTAGGAGGTACGTACCCAGTGGCTTCCTGCCCTCCCCTAGCTGCTCACTCCTCTCTCGTTCTCTCTCCCCCGTTGGTCTGTGTGAAGCTTTGATTTGTGGCTGCCATTCATCTGACCCATGTGGCTTTGGACTTGCTGGGGTTAGCGTCATGCAGGGTGCAGTGAATGTGACACCCACAGCCCCGGGGTGGCCGGAATGCCAGCCTTTCTGCGCCCGGGAGCGCATGGGGAATGCCACGTGGGAACGAGCTTGCCCCTCTGTGTCTTTAGGGCCCGAGCGGCCACGAGCCTGCTGGTCATCTCCAATTTCGTGCCTCACCGGGTGCCTCTCATACTAACCAAACAGCGCATGTCTGCACCACCCCTGGACAGGGCCTGGGGATGGTCAAAAGGATTCCTAACCATTGACACAGAAATAGAATAGCATTGATATTTTCTGGGCAATTTTAGAAATTGGTAGGAGGGTTTTTTTGTTTTATTTTTACACTGGGTGGGGTGGGGTGGGATCTTGGCCTTTCTGTGACACGTCACAACTGTACGTCATCCGGGCGCTCTGAGAGCACATTGTAGGATACCAGGCTTGAGAGAAGTCTGGCGATTTTGTGGTTTTAATCAAGGAGAGGGTAAAGAGGCGTGAAGGCCTGTGAAGGCCATGGCTCCGCCGTTCGGATTTGGGGTTTTGCTCTGACTTTTCTCTGGCTGCGCTGAGGTTTGGGAGAGTTCTGGACCTTGGCCTAGAAACCCAGAGCCATAGCCGTGGACCTGAAGGCCTGAGTCCCCTTTGAGATGCATCTGACTCTCTGGTCATGTCAGTTCTGGGGCCCCCAGGGGAGGCCAGAGCAGGGACGTGTCCAAAACCCCCGCAGCAGCACCCGGGCCCCTCCCGGCCCTGTGTTGCCAGGGAACGCCCCTCGAAGGGCAGTGACGGCACAAGCCCGCCCGGCAGCTGGTGTGGCCTCAGCACCCGTGGGAGACGGACCTGCTTCTAAAGACAGAACAAAACGACGGGCATAAAGGCACACCAGGGCTTGCACCCCAGCCTGTGTCCTGGCTACTCATCTAATCGGGCCACAGAACCCGCGTCCAGAGCACCCTTAGGGGACAGAGCCAGCTGGGTGGTGAGTGGGTGCCGAGGAGCCCCGGGCAGCGGGCTCCTTCCGCGCTCCACCGCCGTGTGCGCATGCGTGAGAGGGGGTGGTCCCGCAGTCACTAAGCTAGTGGCGATTGGTCACCCGCCGGCCAGCCGAGAGACTGCCCGGGAGCCCCCTCCCCAGACGCACAGCAAGCCCGCTGGCCCCTCTGTTGGCAGAGCTGCAGCCAGAGAGTGGACTTCGCAGGGGACTGGTGTCCCCGGAGCTGCTGGGGCCTACGCACAGCCCCGCCCGTGGGCTGCCTCCCAGCAGTTCTGACGCTGGCCTGGCCACCAGGGACAGTGGCTGGTGTTGGGCTCTGAGGGCCAAGAAAGCAGTCAATCTGGAAGCCGATGCTGAAGATGAGTTGGTTTGGCCAGGGTGCCCTTGCTGCGCTCGGCTCTGGGCCCCCACCCAGCACAGGGCAGACCTAGGCCCGGACCCGGAGGCGCTTGGCCACAGGCCTACAGCATGGGCGTAGGAAATGTGTGCTCCGTGCACCCACGCAAATCGGGACGGAGGTCACCGCCTGACCTTACTTCATTGTTTCCCGTCATAAGCTTAGTCTTAGGGCAGGTGGCACTTTTGAAAGGCCTGGATGTTTTGTGGGAGCATAGGAACATTGTAGTGTTGCTTACGGATCAGCGAAGTGCCTCATAGTCACCGAGTTTTAAGAACGAATCGGTTGTGTTGAAAACACAGGAACTCGGATCAGAGCTGAACTGTCACGTGGAGTGTGTGTTGCAGGGTGTGCGTGTGCGTGTGCCTGGGAACGGCCATGGAACTAGGAGGAGGTTCACGGGGTGGGGAAGCCAAGCTCCTTTCTGCAGGCGTGCGTGGTGTGGTATGTGTCCCTGTCTCCCGAAGCTCAGCCAGAAACACAGAAGCAGAGCCTGTCTGTTCCCTGCAGCCAATCTCTGAGCCCAGGGGTGTGACGCCAGCCTGCTCTCTGTGCTGCACGGGTACCTGGGATGGGGCTGGGAGGCCCCTTGGCCAGGAGAACTGGACTAGGGATCGGGCTCCCCAAGACGTGCCACTGAACCCCAGGAGCAGCAGGGTAGGAGCCCAGGGGCAAAATGCTGCGAAGCCTTCCTGGCAAAGCCACTTCTCCTGGGGAGGGGGGGTGGGTCACGGGGTCGCCGATAGGGCCTCAGGGTGAGCAGAACACATAGGCCGCCACCTAGTGACCCAGTGGCGGGAGCGCAGGGAAGAGGGGCACTGGACAGATGGACAGCACGGGGAGCCCCTGGGAGGATTCTCCCACTAATGTGCTCGTTGAGGCTCAGTGGACGGCAGGTGCTGGCGAGAGCGTCGGGGCTCAGGCCAGCACGGTGTGACCTGAAGGAAGGGCCTGGGTGCGGCACACGGTCAGATCCTCCTGACAGGGACCCAAGGGGAGGGCGTGGAGCCGGGGGGGGGGGTGTCTGCCGGGGGTTTGGGGGGAGCAGCAGCTGGCCCTTCCTTCCCCGCTCGGCTGCGGCTTCCTCCACTGTGCCCGGCGTGCCCCATGCAGCCAGCCTGCCTGAGGCCGTCGGGAGGAGGTCGGGTGTCTGACTGGTGAGGCAGGGGGTGAGGGACCCCAGAGGGGTCTCCCGAGGGCCTGGCCAGTGGCCCTGACTCTCCCCGCACAGCGGGTGGTGTCTTGCCTGCCGGGGTTTCTGCCCACACCAGGGCCAGGACGCGCTCTTGCCTCAGCCCCAGGAGGACCTGGGAGCTGGCAAGTGCCCTTTCCTGTCCTTCCACGCCCCGCGCCCCCCACCTCGTGATCCCCTTGTCCTGTCTCCATGCCTGTGTCCCTCAGCCCTCTTGGCACTCACCCAGATAGAGGTGGTGAGCTAGACCTTGGCTGTCACCTTGGGGAGTGACCGGGCAGGGAGGGTCACTTCTTGTGCCCCTGGATTGCTTGAGTCTGTTACCACGTGCGTCGTCTTCTCTCAGGTTTTGTTTTTTTAGCTTCATGTCAAAAGTAAGGGCTAGAAATTGAAGCCAGTTCATGCCAAATATTTAAGGGTAAAAAAGGACTTCCTTTTCCATAGTGAAAGGAGAGTAGGTGCAGATAGATGTGTGTGTGTGTGTGTGTGTGTGTGTGTGTGCGCGCGCGCACGCTCTTCACATGCGTCCCGTATCTTGTTAAGAGATTAATTCAATCTAATAATTCCCTGGACCGAGGAGTAATTGATGTTGATGGATCCCAGGGCCACCCAGAGCCCTGAGGTAATGGGATTACGTCCTGGACAGGCCCCGGGGAGCCGCACTGACTTCATCTTGTCATTTCCATGTGGGGAAATTAAGCCCATTCATCATGACTAACTTTTCCTGAAAGCAGGTTTGGAATGCACTTGAGTTACCTAGGCGGCCCAGGGGGCCACGGTGGGGGTGCATGCGGGGCCCCCGGCAGCACGCCGCGCCCTCCTGTCGCCAGCCGGCCGAGAGGGGCCTGCAGGGCCCCCGGCCGCACGGCTTGGCCAGGACGTGGCCGAGCGTTGGGCGGAGTGTCGAACAGGTTCACCAGGAAGGAAACTAAAGGCCAGGCCCGGCTCCCGATGGCATTTGTGAAAATGGGTATTTGTAGGCCTCGGGTCGTGTGCCCGCCCCGGGCCCTGGCTCACGAGCTCCTTCCGCTTTTAGGAGGGCGGGTGAAGACCTGGAAGCGGCGCTGGTTCATCCTGACCGACAACTGCCTCTACTACTTCGAGTACACGACGGTGAGTACCGGGCGGGCCGCCCGCCCTCCGTGCCCCCGGCCCCCGCGCCGCCGCCCCGAGCGAGGCTGGCTGTGCGCTCTTCTCTCGTAGGACAAGGAGCCCAGGGGAATCATCCCCCTGGAAAACCTCAGCATCAGGGAGGTGGAAGACCCGCGTAAACCGGTAAGCGGCCCTGCCCTTGGCGCCTCGGCCCGGCGGCGGCCCCCCTCGCGCGCTGACGGCCCTCTGTCTGTCTCGCCAGAACTGTTTCGAGCTTTACAACCCGAGCCACAAAGGCCAGGTCATCAAGGCCTGCAAAACGGAGGCGGACGGCCGCGTGGTGGAGGGCAACCACGTGGTGTACCGGATCTCCGCCCCGAGCCCCGAGGAGAAGGAGGAGTGGATGAAGTCCATCAGGTGCGCGCAGGCCCCGCTCGAGCCCGAAGGCTCCGCGTCCTCGCGGTGCGCGAGCGCGCACGTCCGTACGCCCGGGCGTGCGTGTGTGGGCGGCCGTGCACGTGCGCGCACGCATCTGTGGGAGGGCACGCACGTGTATACGCGTGCACGCGCGCTTCCGAGGGCAGGGTCCGCCCTGTGCCCGCAGAGACGCGGAGGCTCGAGCCCGCTCTGCCTGGAGGGCTGCGGGTGCCTTCTTCCCACCTGAGGGTGCCTTCTTCCCACCTGAGGGTTTCCTCCCCCGCCCCCCCTTCCCCCCCAGAGCGAGCATCAGCAGGGATCCTTTCTATGACATGTTGGCCACGAGGAAGAGGAGGATTGCCAATAAGAAATAGATCTTTCCTGGCCCGAACCGGTGAAAACAGAAGCCAAGACTCCACGACGGAAAGTGACTGGGAGCCTCCCCCGACCCCCCCAGCGCCGCCGGCCCCGCCTCGGTCTCCCGCCTCCTCTCTGGAGACGGCGCGTGCGCAGTGGGAGCGCCGCCCCGAGCCCCCGAGGAGCGTTCCGTGCGTGGCGGCCGATGTCCAGATGCCCTCCTCCCGGTCCCAGCCCGCGGTGGCACCTGCCGGCTCCTTCGACGGAACCTCGTGCCAGTGGTGCCGCCCTTGGCTCACCCGTGGCAGCGTTCGCCGTTCCAGAAGCCGCTGTTTTGTATCTGAACAAGAAAGGAAGCGCTACCACTTTTTTATTCAGAGTTTTTTCTCAGATATATAGGATTATAGCTTTTATATGCCTTTTTATACTCTGAAATTATAACGAAGGATACTTACTTTCTAACACTAGTATTTTTAGAATGGCAGCTATAAATGTAACTCGTGGACGCAAGTATATACTGTGCACTGAAGAAGTCGTCTGTACATGCACCTGCCGCCCTGCGTGGGGGGCGTGGGCGGCTATGTGGGGTGCTTTCGTGGTGGTCCTCGGGGTGGAGGGACGTTTCTGGGCAGGGGCCGGGCTCCAGGGGGCCAGATCCCGGGGGACTCGTCATCAGCTCAGACTCTGTGGCCCCACAGATACTTTCTAAAAAGGCCAATTGTTACAATGTAAGTGCTGGTTCTGGGTGTGAATCCTGTGGCTGCGGTCACACACAGGGGGGTGTGTTGAGCCCCGTGAGACCGCCGCTGTGGGACTTTGGCCCCCCAACCAGCAGTTGCGTGTGGTTCAGTGGAACCGTGCGTGGTTCAGACTGACGGACCGGTCTTCACTATTTAAAACCTTTCGGCAAAACAGATACTTCTTTTACTGACCTACTAGTTTGACCAGATCTCTTAGCATAATGAATAGACGAGTAACCAGAGCGATCTTACTCCTCGTTTTTAGAGACTTTAATCTCTTGCCATGAGGACGGAAGGGGCGCGCTGTGGGATGAAGGTGCGTGGCACTTAGGGTCTCCTGTAAATAGCGTGAAAGCCCAGATGCACGCTGGTGGTGGAACTTAAGAAGATCCACCATCAGACGGTTGTCAGGCTGCCGATGATCTAACAGGTGCTCAGGACGTCTGCCCGAGGGAGGACGGGGCTCAGAGCCGGCCGGGGGCGATGCTGGGGTGCTGGGCGCTGGGGCGGTGCCTCTGCCTCTTCCGGACGGGGCCGGTGACGGATGCTGCCGGGACCCTCTTGGCCACATTCCGGCCAAGTCCCCGTGTCTGTGCCCTTTAGAGGTCACGAGCTGTCATGTGCAAAATGAAAGTCCCAGAAAGCAGACCTCGGACCGGACCGTCGGCACCTATGTGAAGATTTTAAGTAGAAGTGACTGCTCTGCGAGTTGCCTTGGTGCTGACACTGACTGGCCGTGGGCCCCTGGCCTCGGCACCACTGACCTTGATGTAGCTTTAAGTCACGCTGGATGCAAAGGGGTCTGGGCCCGGGCCTCTCTGACATGCCTCAAACTGATTGTTTCCTTCCCAAGCTTTTAGGCTTTGTTACCGTCCTGATACCTCAAATTCGAAACTTTGGTTTTGGAGAAAGGCGAGTCCGCACTCTTGAAATGCCTGGCTGGTATATATGCAACTCTGGCCTCCAGTCTTCCACGAAAGCCGATGGCGCCCGGAGCACGCGCCCGCCGCCCCCACCGTCGCCGACGGCCCCTCTCCCGGGCTGCCCAGGGCGCCGAGGGATCAGTGGTTGGCGCGGGGGCGCGCTCCCTCTCTCGGCCCCGGGTAGGCCCCTGGGGATACAGGCTTTCTGTCTTCGGGGTTTGGCCTCTGTAGGGTTGGGAGAAGCGAGCTTTGGGAAACCCCTGTAGGAATTCTCTGGTCGCCGGTGAAGGAGCCTCGCGTGATGGCTCTTTTCCCGGGAACCGTGCAGAGGCCGTGGTGCTTAGAATCTGTCACTTGCGGTCAGTGTTCCGTGAGATCTCTAACTCCGGGTTTTGCGTGGCAGTATTAACGCGGGGCAAGCCGGCGGTCACCCCGCTACGCCGTCAGGCGGGCCGGTGGCCGTGTCTCTCCTCCCTGCCCCCACGTCCTCCCAGTGCTAGCATTTTAGTCCCAACTCTGGCCAAAGACAAGCTTCCCTCCGGAGACCAGGGGCAGGAGGCGGAGAAGGGGGTGCTCTGGGCCGAAGACCGCGGCTGCCACGGCCCCGCCGGCCTCCGTTTACCCTCACCCAGGCGAGCGTCAAGTGTCTTCGGGATCGCGGCACATCCTGGAACGGTCTAACGTGGTACCAAACGGAGTCAAAATAGGAGCTATTTATAGATGAAGCAGCATTCAATGCTTCATATAAAGCAATGCATATTTTTAAAAGTTAAAATGCATAGATCTATAGAGATGTGCTTTGCTGAGAAGTTAGGTCTGTTGTAGACCGGAAACCACATGTTGTGATTTCGCATTTTCTTATTTTTTCTTAGGCATTTCTATTTACAGTAAATATAGTTAATATGTAAATAATGTACATAGAGATTTCCGGAGTGTTTGTTATTCAGTGTATATACCCCCACAACCTGCATGAAGAAATACCCCGTCATCGATATTTTGTTGTATCATTGGAGGGTGTATGGCCGTCAAATTGCAAATACCGTGTTCACAAAATAAAAAAAGGCGTTGTTCAGACAAGACCGTCTGGGACTTGGTTCTTGAAAATAGATTGTGGGGTCCCACGGCCTGCTCCCTGCCCCTCCTCCAGGTCCGGGGAGGGGGCAGCTTGGGCTCCAGACGGTTCTGGAACGGGTGAGAAGGGTCTGCTGGGCAAACGGGGAAAACAGCGGTAAAGAAGAAGACACAAGATGTTGAATTTGCTGCCATTTATATACTATATAAACTTTACATGCTGTGTATTTACAGTGGGGCGAGTGCTTTTTTTAATCTTTAAAAAAACAAAGATCAAACTTTAGACATCTCTGAACAACACAAACTGTATAAACCATACAGATTATTCAGATACAAACTGTATTAAATACAGTTTTCCCCACTCCGTCTCCTGATGCAGGACCAGTGAATTATAAGTGTATCACAGTTTGATAGCATATCCATATTAAAAATAAAATCACAGTATGATTTTGTCTGTAACTAGAAACTTTAAGGGACCAAGCTGACAACTCAGACTCCAATATCATAGTCAAGACAAGAGACACTGTATAAAAAAGTGTTAAGTAATAAAAACATACTGTAGGCTTTACAAATAATGTTTGGATTATACATTCATAATGTAAATACTCATCATAACTGGTAAATCGATTGGAATAGTTCCACAAAGTTCAAAAACAGAACTTGTCTATAAAATACATTTTCAAATCTTGAATACAACTAAAATATGAAGCGAATTAGTTTCTAGTATCAGACATTACAGAAAACAGACTGCTCCCAAGTCTAGTCGAGAGCTCGTGAATCTTTAAATAAGTCTTTAAATTAAATATACACACTGTCAGTCTGTTTGTACTTTTACTAATTCCATGGTTTCCCGGCTGCTCTCGCACCGGAGGTCTGGCTTGAAGGAGCTTTTCCATGGAATGCGAGCAGTCCACCTGAGTCTGATTAAGCAGCATTGAGATGTTCCAGTCCAGGGCGTCACTGTCCGTGGGATTTATGTACACGCTGTTTACAACGGTCAGCAGTTGTAGAAAGGGTTCGTCCGTTTGGAATAAGGGGAATTAAGAAAAGGTAAAAACTAAAAAAAAGTCCTCCATGGTAAAATCTGTACAGTATTTACTAAAGAAGCACCACGCAGATTTGAACAGAGTTATTTCTACATTTATAATTTAAGCTGGGTTGGGGATGGCTTCTGTTGAACACGCTGAATCTGAAAGACAAGAGGCGGCAAGCAGCGGGCGTTAGTACCTCCCGGGGCGGGCGGCGGGCGGAGGGGCGGCTCCCCCGCCACCACCCCAGTCGGGGCCTTCCTTCCCGCACAGTCCGGGCTCCCTGGGGGAGCGCTTCTTCCCGACCACGGGCCCTCTGCCTTCCGGAAGGGCGGAGAAGGAAGCGGGCTGTTCCGGACGGACGCGCGGAGGGAGCCACCTGCTGGGCCCGAGCCGAGCCCGGCTGCCGCTAATCCTCTCCGGCCTTCAATCCCCTCTCGCTAGAGAAGAGCCTGATTCCTTAATCAGGCTTCGGCCTTTTCCTTAAGACACACGGACTAAGCAGGTTGGTTAACTGCACGTTAATCCTCCGCAGACGCTTCAGTGAGATCCGTTTCAAATCCCCCCTGCGGCCTGGGAGCCACACGGGACGACGTCCCCTCTCCGGAGAGAAGGGCACGCTCTCCCGCCTCCCTCGGCTGACGCGGGCCGCCGACCTGCACTACTCTCTCCCCGGGCCGCCGCGTCACGGTCCGAGTCCCGATCGGTCACGAGGCGCCCCGACCTCGTTCAAATAACGCCGAGTCCTTCCGAAATCAGTGTGATTTCTGGGTGCGCGCGCGGACTCGGCGCTCCCGGCCGGGCGCCAGCAGGCGAGCGTGTCCGGCGTGGGGTCCGCCAAGCCCTCGCTCCCGAGGCACGGGGACCGGTGGCCGCGGGTAGGATGGCGATTCCGGGGGGCTGCTCTCCTCGGCCGGCGGGGCAGGCCGGGCGGCGGAAAGGGGCTTCTCCGTCTGTGTGGATTCTGGCGCTTTCCGCTCTCCCTCGTTTTCTTACGACGAGGGGAGGAGGAGGGAACCGGGTGGCGCCGCCCGGCGAGACGGGGGCCGGACCCGAGGAGGCGGGCCGAGGGGCCGAGGTCTGAGCGCGGCTCCGCGCGGCGCCGGCCTGGGGGAGCCTCCCGCACCTGCTCCCCGCGGCACTGCCTGGTCCCCGAGGCCCCCAACTCCTCATCTGCGTCCCCGCGGCGCCTCCACAAGCAATTATGAAACGTACAGATAGAAAACCGCTTACCATAACTAGTGAGTTTTTTGTTTTGAGGCCAAGTTTTCAATCACCTAGAAAGCAAAGATCAGGAAAGAGATTTTAATGACGGTTTTGCAGAATGGTTCGTGCCTGCTGCTGTGTGGGCGCAAGTGATTACAATCAGAACCCCTTCTCGGCGGCTGGGTGCTCGCTGCCCGAAATCCGTCCCCGCACGGGACGGGGACGAGGACGAGGACGAGACGAGCCGGCGCGCGCAGTCGCCAAGCCTTCTACTGGAAACAAGACCTTCCGTGATGGCTGAGATGCACCGAAAGCCGTGCCGGTGGGGGTGGGGACGGGGCCCTCTCCGCCCACACCCATCAGCACTGTCCCCGCAGGAGAGAGCAGATCTCAGGCCAAAGAAACCAGGCAGCGTGTCGTGGGGCCGGAAGACGGGAGTCTGACAGGTCAAGTTACCAGGACCAGGGGACACGTGGCAGGGGGGCCACAGGGTCTGTCATCCTCAGCCAGAAGACAGGGATGTTTGGCATGGAAGGCCAAGCAGGTGGTCCCTGTCCTTGAAGAGGACAGGATGGGACAGGCACGCGGATTCCTCCGTCTGCTCTCCCCGGAAGCGCTGGCCGCACACCAGCCTTCGAGTGCCATCGCCCAGGACACAAAGGGCCACCGCTCAACCAACACAGAGGCGTATCGCAGCCCCTAGGAACACACGTGTGGCCCCCAAATGCCAACGGCTCAGGCTTACACTCAACCCGTTTTCCCTCCGGAGCCACCAATGTGTGCTGCCGGCCACCGACCGTGGTCCTCACCAGGCAACTGCAGCCGGGGGGGGGGGGGGGGGGGGGGTCTGGCAACAGGCAGAACGGCTGGGAAGCCGCCCACCACTTCCTCCCAAGTACTAGGCGGTGGTCAGAAGGGACTTGACCCTCACCAGGCCAAGCCCCTTTCCCAAATCACCAAAAGGGTCACGGGACACCGATCTGAAACTCCGTATCATCAACACCTTAAAAAAAAAAAAAGCCCAGGGCAGACAACGGCCCCGCGTCACCGTCTGGCCGGCCACGGCCACGCTTCTCTGCCCCGAGCCTCCCATGTCCCTCCCGCTGGGACACTGCCTCCCTCACGCTCGGGGCCCGTCTGTCCCTCCTTGGTCAACAACCACACCGACCGGGGGCCACTGGAGGGACCGGTCTGCCCTCAAAACACACAACCAAAGGGCCTCTGGGTCACCAAGACGACGCATCAAAGTCCCAAGAGCACACCTCAGGCGTCTGGGGCCGTTTGTACAAAAGGCCAGAGGACAACCGTCTTCCCCTTCGGGTGCCTCCAGCCATTTAAAACCCGAAAGCCTTTCTTAGCTGGCAGGCCACACGGGGACCAGCGGGGACACCTCGCCCGGCCCGTGGGTCACCCGCACAAACCGGATGGAGGGACGGGGGCGGCTTTAAGTGCGGTGTGAGGACAGAGGGCGGAGACAGCGGTGCAAGGCGGTAAGAATCCAGCCCCCGCGGCGCCCCAGCCTGGGGGGAGCCGCGCAGCAGGAGCCAGCGCCCCGCAGTCCAGGTGCCCCGAGAGGCCAGGCCGGCCGACAGCGACAGCGGATGTTCCTAATGACCCGAGCCCTCGAACTGAGTTTAAGCTCGCACTCCGAGGTCTAGAGGTTTAAGAAAGAAAATACCGTGAAAACGTTTCTATCAGAAATGGCTTAGAAACAGAAGTTCTGGTCCTTCAGGAGCCACACACACACCCCCAGAGCCACAACCTCCAGCGGCCTCGTCACAGAGGCTCTGCTGAGCCCGGCTCCACGTCACCGAGGTTCTCCATCGGCACTAAGGGACCGGTTCCGGGTCCCCACACCGCGCCACCGAAGCCCGCGCTCTGCCCGGGAGCCGGGGCTGGGCCGGGGCGGCGGGGCTCCTACCGAAGGGTCCACCCTTTCGTGCCACGTGAGGGTCTCTTCCCGCGTGTCAGCAAGAAATCGTTTCTATATTCTTAATTCCAAGTATCGCCTCTTACCCTGGCCACACTCAGACAGAGGACACCTGTCATCCCTGCTTCCCATCCTTAAATGTTTTCTCTTCTCACAGAAAGGCCCAACGCCTTCCAGAGGCAGCCCATCAGTGAGGGGGAAAGCGCCGTCCGTTCTCCGGAAACGGTCAACAGTCTCATGGCTGGCGGCCTTGGGGAGGTGTGGCTCTGAGTCTTTAACAAAGTCCTCGGATTTCCTTGAGTGCCTCTTCTTTTTCTTCTTCTTTTTTTTGTGTCTGTGGAGGTCGGCATCAGAGCACGCGACCGAAAGATCGGAATCCTGCTGATGCCTGCAGAGGAATAAGCCACAACTCAAACCACCACAAAACCAAAACCGCCTCAGACGGGCCTGGTCCTTGGCCTTGCACCCGCCACCGCAGACCCTCGCCACACACACACACACACACACACACACACACACACGCGCCGGTGAATCCTACCCGACGCTGCGCTGCGCTGCCCGCAGGGGATTTTCAAGTCCCGGGTGTCCGGCTGTAAAGTCACCAACCCGGACCCCACCTGCCCTGCCTTCCGCTCTGCCCCGGGGCTGAGGTGGTCGGCCACAGGTCCAGAGGAAGGGTTTCGCTAACTTCTCTGAAACCAGTGGCTGAGGGGAAAAAACGCTTTTGCCCGGAGCCTCGGGCACCGAGGAGGGAGGGAGGTCCCCCTCGGGTAAGGGCGGCTGTCTACCTACGGCTCCCGGTGATCCTGCCCCGGGGTCTCCGTCTCGAGAGGCGTCACATCTCTAGTTAAGACGCGTAGCAACGCCGCTCGTGCTCAGTCATCTCGTCACGGAGAAGTCATTTTCCAGACAATCTCTGACCCGTTTAGCTTTTTAAAAATACAAAAACAAGCTTCCCAACTAGACTGCAAACTGAGACACGGAGCCAGAGGAACGGACCAGGCCGAGGCGACAGGTGCCCGTCCCGGACCCGCGCCGTCGGCGGGCCGGCAAACGCCGAGGGACGGTGGCCTCCTCTGCCTGCCCGCCTGGCGGTCCCTGAGTTGGAAGGAAACGTTAACGGGTAGGAAGACGGGAACTATGTCTGCCGAGTAAGATTACGAACACCGGTTACGAGGTCAGAGACTCCCAAGTTCTCACGTACAGACCACCGCACACTTACTCCCGCGGATTATCGAGCGCGGACCAAAACCGGCATCGTTTTGGAAAAAGAGGTTTTTAGGCACTTTCCGATCCCGTGAAGTAAGATACGGCTTACAAGCGGGGCTACAGCCCGCAGAGATCTACGGCAGGGGACTCCGAGGCCCGCGGAGGTGGGGACGCGGCGCAGGAAGCGGACACGGGGCACCGGCGGCCTCTCCCTCACCTGGAATCTCGGTCTCGGTGTTTGTCTTTGGATTTCTTTTTCTTCTTTGATTTTTTGTGCTTCTTCGCTTTCGGCTCTTCTAAAGGCTCCTTCTGTGCGCCTCTCCAGGCTCTCTTTTCTCCGCGACCGTCGCCGTTTTCCAGGCTGTCGTACCGCCGTTTCCGCGACTTGACGTTCTCGTGGTCGTGAAACCGGCCGGCGAGGTCACAGGTGTCGTCTTCGGCTCCAGGCGCGAGCTTCTCGTGGGGGTGCTTCTCGGGGTAGGGGAGGGGCGCGGGGGGCGGGCCGGCGCGGGGGCTGAAGCGGTGCCGACCCTTCCCCTTAGCGGCCGCCTCGCAGCCCTTCCTGCTCCTGTAGCAGTCCCGGTAGGGCCGGCCGGCCACGGCCGCCTTGTCGTACGGGCGCTCGTGGAAGGGCCTCCACTCCCGCGCCGCGTACAGGGCGTACCTGTCGTGGTAATACCGGCACTTGTCCCAGCGCAGCTTCTCGGGGTAGTACTTCTCCCGGGCCCAGGGGTGCTCGCCCTCCGAGTGGTGGTACCGGCCCCACTCCTGCTCCGAGCCGCCCCGGCTCCGAGGGTGGTGGTGGCCGTACCTGGCCAGGGAGCGCGGCTCGCCGGGGCTGGCCCGCTCGCCGTGGCAGGGGTGGTGCTGGCTCCCGCCGCAGTGCTCCGTCCTGTAGCGGTCCTGCCTGGGCCGCTCCCTCGTGTACGAGCGCCGCTTTCGGTGGTAGCGGTCCTCGGTCTTGCTCCGGCTCTCCCTCGCGCGTTCTCCGCTGGAGGAACGATCTCTTCGGTTGCGATAATGTCCTCGGTCAACTCTTCTGAGGATACTGATTTTTTCCTTAACCGGAGAGCGATCTGGAACTTTCTGTCCCACCTTATTTTCTTCACGTTTTTCACCGTGGCTCTGCTCGGGGCCCCCTTCCGAGCGATGCTCTGTACCCGTGTCTACTTGGGGAGAGGGGAGGTCGGCGCCGGCCGCGCCCGCGCCCTTCCAAGGGCCCTCCGTGTCCGTGTCCGCGCGCTTGTCTCCGCTGACGCAGAAGGGCTCGTGCTCGCAGGCGCCCTCGGAACGAGCCGGGGGACTTGGGCTCGAACCCTGCGCCGCCTCCACGACGGCCGAGGCCCGCGGGCTGTCTGTGCGCGTCCCTGATGCAGCCTGGGCTGGTCTGCTCTGGTCGTCTGTTAAATCCCCGGGGCCGCACGGCTTAGGGAGCGGATCGTCCCCCGCGCCGTTCCTGGTGCTGCCGCAGAGATCGTCGGCACCGGGCGAAAACTCCTCGGGTTTTGCTGCAATGTTTTCAGAGACTTCTTCTTTGGTAGATTGGATGCTGGGGTCCGAGGGTGGCGAGGCCTTCTTTAATTTGCTGCTAAGACTCGTGAGCGTCTCCGGTTTCTCCCGGGAATCGGGAGAGGGGCTGCCAGGCTCGAGCTCTGCGCCGGGACCCTCTGCAGGACCTTCCTCGGTTCCAGGTGAACTGCAGCCCCGGCAAAACAGAGAAATCGACACATCAGTCATCGGCTCCATTGTTCTAGAGCCCACGGGGACAAAAACTTCCAAGACCTTCATTGACTAAATGATCTATGCCTTTAACATACCTGGCTCTACTCGATATGGGGCTTCTCCATTTTGGAAATTTCGGCATTTTCCCTTTCCCTCGTTAAATAAAAATAAAAATCTTCCTATCAGGCTCACCAACTATCCCGCTTCTCAGCTGCGGTAACTCTGCAGTTCTAGGCTCCTTCTGTCTTCAGATACACTTCTAATCCCTAGTACCTATGAGGCATCGGGAAAGCAGGACGATGGCTGGAGGCTCGGACTTTCCTCCTGCATCTCTCCTGAGCCTCAGAGCTAGAGTTGCTGCCTCCCAACAGAGCCAACGGCTCCTTGAACTACTTATGAACTGGGAGCCATCAGGGAGGCTTCAGAAAACCTTCCTGTGGTAAACGGACTCTGCCCTCGACTGCTACAGAGCTCCCGAGGCATTGTCAAGGTTAATGCAAGTTGGCAGCAAACAATAAAAACCCTACAGTGGCCCCACTTTTTCGTGGGAAGATACCCGGGAGAGAGAACACAGATGAGATCAGTACAGGACAAGTTACCTCCGGCGTGTCAGTGAGATTCTTGAGCCCGCGTGTACACACCCACTGGGTTACGATACACGCGTGGCTGTGTTTATACAACCATCTACGGCCATCCTCACACACATTACATTTGGGGGCAAACTAAGCTAGACTAGGAGAGAAACAACAGGAGAGTCATTACAAAGTCACTGAGGGTTCAGGCTGTCTCCTCTTTAAGGTAAACTGGAGGGACGCCTGGGTGGCTCAGTCGGCTGGGCATCCGACTCGTGTTCGGCTCCTGTCTTGATCTCGCGGTCTGTGGGTCTGGGCCCCGCGTCGGGCTCTGTGCTGACAGCTCAGAGCCCGAAGCCTGCTTGGGATTCTGTGTCTCCCTCTCTCTCTGCCCCTCCCCTGCTGTGCTCCGTCTCTCTCTCTCTCTCTCAAAAATAAACATTAAGAAAATAAAATTAAAAATTAAAAAAAACACATACCAATTAAAAAAACAAAACATTAAATGGGGAGATACACTCTCATCTATGAATGCAATTTCAGGATTGTACGAGGTGCAAAACAAAATATGTGCAACTTGGTAGAGTCAAGAAGCCCTGCCCTATACCCTCAACGAGGCTTCAGTGTGTTTGTCATTAGAAGGATTAAGTGAGACAGTCAGTGCTAGCTGTCCGATTCAGAAGCGGGCTGTGACATCCCCAAGCCAGAGACACGAGGCTGAGCAGGAGGAAATGTTACCTCGAGGACATCGTTTTCATGGAAAAATTATCAGCCCGATAGATTTTTTCTTTCCTAAGAGGCCCTTAACACATTCTACAGGTCATTCACATCGTTCACGGTAAGGTCCGCGCAGGTTCCCCAAGGCTCACGGGAAGGCTCACGCAGCGTTCACAGAGCGCACCCGCCACGGGGTCTCGCTGCCTCGCTGTTGATCGTCTTACCTTGTCTCTTCGGTGGCGCCTTTCACTTTGCTGCCGAGTTTGAAGGTCTCTAAGATGTTGTCTTCCGGGAGAGGGGGCAGGGGAGCAGGCATCGACTACAACAAAAAACAAAGCTCTCTCAGCTCTAGCAGCCGCCGGGCGCCTCCTGAAATCCAGCCAAGCGAGCGGCTGTACGTGAGAATCGAGGCAAAGCTCCCCCCCCCCCGCCCCCTGCCTGACCCCCAAAATGCTCACCTTTCCGGGAAGACCGTTCGCCTTAGAAAAGGGATTTTCTGAGTGTAGGGCAGGCTGGACTGGGCAGCGGGCACCATCGCAGGGCAGACCGTTCTCTTTCAGGTCGCTGTCTGGACTGTCAGCACCATTTAGAGCGACAGGCTCTCGAAGCTCGAGCGGAGAGGCCTCGTCGTCTTCAGCATCCTGCACGGAAGAGTTCGAGCTCTCGATCGTACCGAGACCGTTCTCCTTGCCCAGGCCCTTTGCCTCCTCGTCAGACTCCTCGGACGACTCGGCACCGTAGGGCACCAGGACACTGGAGCGCAGCTTGGACTTGCCGTTCATCACAGGCTTAGAACAGGACTCACTCGGGGTCATCTGCTTCGTGACTTTGCTAGAAACTGCTGTCATAGATGCGCTCGAGGTAGACTGCATTGCAGAACTGGTGACGGTGGAGGAGGGAACCGGCTTGCTCGGGGTGTCCAGAGAAGGGCCGTGAAGGCTGGGCTGAGACTGGCCTTGGCGAACAGGTAACTTGTTGTGAATACTGATCGTGATTTTTTGTTTCTTGGGATGTTCTGGAATCACAGAGGGCCTGTTAACGGACCAGTTCTGAACAGAAGTCGAAGCATTAACAGACCCGGCCCGGCTGACACTGGAATTTCCACTAGGACTTGACATGGAGCTGCTCGGTGCTTCTTTCAATGGTCCGGTCCCATTTAAGTGAGGTGGGTTCTGGAAGAAAGAAGACCTCAGCTGCTGAGAGCCTCAGGGATGGTCACAGACATAGCACCCACTCTGGTGGGGGGGCCCTTCCCATCTTGCTCATCTTTTTCTTTTTTGGAATACCAAGTTCCCCACACCGAGAAACACCCCCTCCTCTTGTCCACTCCCGACCACCATGAACTTTCCGTGGGTTAATCAACACACTGGGACCACTATTGCTGTCAGAGAGCAACCCCAGACCGGATCCTTTCTGCTCCAATCTGACAGAAACGAACAGGCCCCCTGAAGCACGGAGACGCGTACGTTCATCTCGGTTGTGTTTCTCGCGAGCCCAATGCTGTACAGACAGAGTGCCAGCCCGTGGAGAGTTACCACTGGCCAAGGGAGCCGGGGAGACGGGTCACACGGGCAGACACGCCAGAGCTGCTTCAGGCACCATGCCCCCCGCCTGCCCTGTCACCTCTGAATCCTACTCACAGGTGTTTTCCTCCAGACCCCACCCGCGCTGCTCTAACCTCGAGGGGCAAACTGGCAGTCACGGGTGAGACCTCGTTCACAGAGCAGTTCTGTTCGGCCTTCGCGAAGTTTTCTTTTTTTTTTTTTTTTAAATTTTTTTTTTCAACGTTTATTTATTTTTGGGACAGAGAGAGACAGAGCATGAATGGGGGAGGGGCAGAGAGAGAGGGAGACACAGAATCGGAAACAGGCTCCAGGCTCTGAGCCATCAGCCCAGAGCCCGACGCGGGGCTCGAACTCACGGGCCGCGAGATCGTGACCTGGCTGAAGTCGGACGCTTAACCGACTGCGCCACCCAGGCGCCCCGTTCGCGAAGTTTTCTTAAAGAAACACTGGAAGGCTTCACGGGAAGGAAAACCAAACACCTCGAACCATCAGTATTAGCCACCTGCTACACGGGGCACGTGCTCTCCAGCTGGCCAGTGTCCTGATGTCACTGTTAAGCAGAGCCCAGTGCGGGAGCCCGTGATCTTCCCCAGCTCCCAGAGCCATCTGATTTGTGGCTCTGGCTCCATCCCAAACCCCGTCCGACGTCCATAAAACACAGCGTACAGCTCGACAGTCTGTCGATTCAAAACAAACTACACTCGAACTGAAAGGCCGGTAAAGCCGCAGTCTGGGTGGCGGGGGCGGTTCCACCCGCGGGCCGGCTGTCCGCAGTCACCACAGAAGGTGAGCACAAGTCAGGCCTTCCCTCCTGTAGACTCGGGCGGCTTGTCACCCAAGCAGATCACGGATTCTCCAAGAGGCCACTGGGGAGTGTGCCCGACCCAGCTGGATGGCGGACAGAGCCACACTACTGAGGGGCTAGATGGACATACGGAAAGTATTCTTTTTGTGAAAGGGTCACTCTCCTGGAGCCTGGCACTCACCCGCCAAAGATTTAGTCCCCGAAGTGAACGCAAGTCCAAAGTGAGAGCTAAAAGCTCTAGCGTTTAAACCTACTTATACCCGGACTTTTTTCCTCATCATTACTTCCACACACTGAAATCTGTGTGTTTGAAGTATTTTATAAAACACGGCTGGAAGAATCTTTTCGGACAAGAAATCCAGTCGTACCAGGACACGGCAGCTGCTGCAACGTCAGCAAGAGGCTCTGAATGACGCGAAAGCAAACACAACACAGAGATGATGCTACCTGTGCAACCTTACCTTTATCACATGAGAGGGAAGCTGTGGTCCCATAAACCCTGATGCGGCCTGTTTGTTGCTGACAACCCGCTGGCTGATTACGGGTCGGGGCGAGGACTGGCCGGGGCTGTGAGTGGAATGCGTGAGTTCACCTCCATTTTTCACATCGTGGGACCTGGGGACAGACGGTGACAGCGCTTAGGGTTTCGCAGCGCATCTTCCCAGAAAAGGCTCATCTCTAGCCCCTCACAGGTAGCTGCAATGCAGAGCTTTGCACAGGGTCCCCTCTGGGTCAAGGTGGGCGGCAGGTGCTCACAACAAAGGTAAGTGTGCAAAGGTTTTGTTCTTTTAATTTCAGTTTTAAGCAATCTCCACACCCAACGTGGGACTCGAGCTCCCATCAAATGGTATTTTAAATTGTGTATTCTGAAGATGACGCTACCTGAAGGATATTTTTCTTTTCTGTTTACATTTTTCCTAATTACAAATACATGCCATTACAGAAAATCTGCATCCAGAAGTTAGGAAAAAAAAAAAAGTACTGTGCCTCGCCTCACCCATCAGAGACATCTACTACTCAGATTTACTGGAATATTCTCCAAGCTTTAGCCTATAATGATGTTTTCAATACCAGTTTGAAAAATTTCAAATTGCTTTTTTCTCCGTATATATTGAGCTTTCTTGTATCATTTAAAAAAAAAAAAAAAAAGGCACTGGGGCATCTGGGTGGCCCAGGTTAAGCCTCCGGCTTCGGCTCAGGTCATCATCTCGTGGCTCCTGAGTTTGATCCCCACATCGGGCTCTGAGCTTGACAGCTCAGAGCCTGGGGCCTGCTTGGGTTTCTGTGTCTCCCTCTCTCTCTGCTCCTCCCCTGCTCGTGCTCTCTCAAAAATAAACAAACGTTAAAAATTTTTAAAAAGGCATCATAAAAATCATTTTTGACAGCTGCATAGCAGTCCGACGCATGGATACACTATAATTTATGAGCTCATCCTGCTGACGTCCGAGATTTTAGGATGTTCCCAGCTTTCGGCTACTATGAATGAACGCCACAGAGCAAACGTCAGTCGTTTTCCAAGGCCGTGCATTACCAGACATGGAATTAGTGAGTCAGAGTACGCAGCAGCCGCAGGAGAAGAGTGAGTGGCGCCCGCCCAAGCCCGGCCCAGGAGGGTCACCGGCTGCCTGTGCTCGGTGGTAGAGAGGCGCCCACGCCCAGGTCCTCAGAGTCCCCCTTCCGGAGGCCTCCATGCCCAGGCCCGAGCCGTTCGCCGCCAGCAGCAGCAGCCCCCCCTCCGCCATCGCGTCCCTTCCTCCGTGTGTTTCACCGTCCACCTGCCAAGGAGCTGGAAGCTAAATCAAACTCCTAATCCGTACTCAAAACGCGACCTTCCTTACTCTGTTGGCGCCTCTGAGCTGCTGTTTTAAAAACAACCAAATTCTGAATTTAAATATGCTGATGAGATGAAGAGAAATGGCGTAACAGAAAATGCAAAAATGTGTTTTCCTGAGGATACCTGATATAAAAGAGTACGTAAGCTTGTTGACTGAGTACCGATCTAATATCACTGGTGGATACGATGGAGTCGTTCATCTGATACCAGAGGCCATTGCTAGCCTGCAAAAGAGAGCCAATAAAAGAGAGATTAGACAGCATGACAGAGGAAACACCAAGCAAGAGAAATGTAAGAAGAATGGGCTTTCACATTCTAACTGGGAAAGTCCCACCTTGCCCCCTCAGAATGCCAGTGCTGCCTCGAGAAAGTTATTAGCAAAATCTGCACAGCTTACTTTGATGTAGCAGAAGTAGTGGCCAGCATGGCAGTTAAAGCCGGTGTGGACCAGTACTGCATACAGGACATAAATAATCGGTTCCCCGTTTGGTTGAGACATGTACGGTCGGATGTCAAGGTACTCAGGGTATTTCACATCCTAAACAGAAACGGAGAGGGGAAAAAGGAACATCGTTTCCGAGGGCACAGATCACTCTGCACAAGCACATGGAGACCCGCGGAGACCTAACACGCTGGGCTGCGTGTCAGAAGACATGACTGGCCCGGAGCCCGCCTGCGCCCGCACCTATTCAACGTGCTCCCACCGTATTCTTGACTTCCTCTAAACACACAAGGATCTCATCTTAAGTGAATCGTCTGAACCCGTCCGAGAGAGAGAGCAGCGGAACGCTACCTCCGGACTTTAGTCTCACTTACTCCTACTATTTCAGGAGGAGACTGTGGTGTCTCTCGCGTGCTACTCATTTCTGATACTTTCACTCTTCGGAAAGTAGAAAGAAAACAGGCAAATTCAGCGCACTACCATCAAAAACCACGAACAAACAGGAAAACACACTTTGGCGAAAAGAGTGCGAGATCCAGCAGGGACGCCCTCTTTGGATTTCAAATGACACCAGCTCTCCCTGTCTGTCCCCACCTTCACTGACGCTAAAGCCCCAACGCACAGCACAGGCGCCAGTTTTATCATCACAGAGTCTAGCCAGCTAAAACAGACAGAAAGTACATACGCTCATAAACACATGGACCATCACTAGCACAACGCTTTGACGGTTTTTCGCCCACGACCGAATACTAGAAGAACTTAGAAGACCCCGTCACAGAACTGTTCAGTTAGGTCATTTATAACCCTTAATAGTCACTGACACTTCAGTCTTGAAAGACTCAACATAAGAAGTTATTAATAATATTATCTACATACCTTAGCAATTTTTCCACCAGTAAAATTTGCAAACCGTTTCAGAGAAAGTGTAAGAACATTAGAGGATCTGTGTATAGTAAACCTCTTGGAAGCTGGAACCATCTTTTTACACCTTGAAATGAACAGAAACAAAGGATCAGGAAGACATGTATATACATATATATACATATATATACACACACACATATACACACGTGTATATACACATGTGCACACACACATATACACACGTGTATATATGTGTGTGTGTGTATATATATGTGTGTGTGTACACACACACACACATTTTTGGTATTTTAGTCTTTCCCTGGTTATGTCTTTCAAACATTTCCCACCAAACCCAAGAGAAAGATACTAGCTAAGAAACAGCAGCCTTCTCAACCAACAGTGAAAATACTAAAACTTACAATACAGGGGAGATTGCTCAATTAGCATGAAAGAAAAAAGGAAGCTAGAACAATTTCCGAGAAGCCACATAGAAACGGGTAATTTTAAAATTAGGTTAATACAAACTTCTCTCGGTTCACAACAAACTGAAATTTTCAGGCTGATACAATTCTTTGCAGACAAAGCCCTATCCACAGACAAAAGGAATAAAGGTGAAGATTAGAGTGTCCATGAAGTTTAAACGAAGGAGAAATGCCTACGGTAGTAGGCAACTTCTTTCCTCGCAAAACGAGTACCTCATAATGGTTACCTACACCACCTGACGCTAAAGTGAAAATCTATTAAAACCTATGAAATAGGACTTTCTTAAAATACAGGCTCTCTTGACTTCACGGGCAAACATATTAATGAGTCATCAAAACTAGAGGTTTCTAGCAGATACTACCCCAAATCCTGGGTAAGAACCAGAAAGAGCCTTAACTACCCCGGGTGAGGGGGACTCCCACTCCATCACCGCCTCCCCCGCCCGCCACGGACGGTGGCCCAGGCCGTGCCTTCCCACGCGGCGGCTGCTGTGTGCTTCCCGCTCCGGGCAAACCTGCCCAGGAAGGCGGCGCCCGCTGTGTCTCCCAAGGGCAACCCTCTCGAGAGAGTGAGCACTGAGACACCAGGCGTTGTGGCCCTCGAGGAAGAGGGGCCCGGCGCCTTCCGGGCGACAGAAAAGCTAACGAGAGTCCGGCCCCGCCGCGCAGACCACGTACTTGCTGCACTTGTACGAGTTTTCCCCGTCGAGCTGCTCGGGCTTCACGAACTGCTCCAGCGCCTTGTTCACACTCTGAGCAGCCTGGGGAGAGAGGAGAAGCGTCAGCGCCACAGCACCTCTCACTGACACTTGACAGCAAAAAGGAAAAAGAGGGCTCAAAGGTATGAAAGCAGATGGGGGTGTGTTGGGAAAAAGAACATTTCCTGTCATCACGACGTTCACTTTCATACACGTACACAACCAGCGATCTCCGCTGGCTAAGAAACAAGCAGATTAAAGCGAACCATCCGTGAGGAGTTGCTCGCTGCGGCGTCGTTTAAGTTAGCATGGAACCGGACGCACCAAACACGCACCGGCCAGGATCCAGGCGGCCGCTCACGGCACGGCCGTCCCCGCGCACACGCAGTGAGGCGGTCACGCGCCCAACTGAGATGTCACGCCGGCCTGGAAGCATGAGTAACATGCTTGCAACCAGTTTCTATCACACCGTGAAGGGCTCATTCTGAGGGACGGGACCGCCTACGAGTCCGCAATGTTTCTCGCTTCTATCGTTAAGCACGCAGCACATTTGTAATCAGAAAAATAAAAAGCTTAACAAAAAATAGGAGCTGAGACAATGCGAGGAGCCAAAGAGTTTCTAAAAAATTACCATCATCTAAATTGGGCTAAACCAGGCATCAGATTCTGGTTTTGTCATGATGCCAAGTGAAAAGTCAAAGGCGAGAAAAAGATTAAGTGTTCTACGTCTGTAAGATACCTACTCCAAATCTGACATAATCTCCTCTGAATCAAGTCTCAGAGTAGTAAGATTTTCAATTTGTATTTCCTAGCACGTGTAGTCTGAGTTATAAATGAACTACAGACAAAGTTACATCAAGTCTGACTGCCTTCTCCTAATCTCACCGCCACAATTAGCAAACTTACCTTTATCTCCAACGTTATATCGAGATACGGATCGAACGTATCGGAGACACCTTTGCAATTTAAACACTTAACTGAAACAAAAATAAAATGCAAAGAATAAGCAAAGCGTCATCATTATGGCATGACCAACTACTGAAACGACAGAACACAAAAATACCACTTCAAAATAAAAAATCAAAGTACGTTGTTGTTTTTTTTTCAGATGGGGCAAACAACTGTAATACCACACACAGTGTGAGTCAGTGTCGAGAATGCAGCCCACACACACTGCTGGTTGGAAAGGGAACGGGTAGAACCTCCTAGAAGGACGACATGGCAGTACCACGATGTAGAACACATACCCTTTCATGCAGCAATTCTAATCCTAAGAATTCATCCTACTTATACACTTTCACATGAACATAAAGGCATCGCACAGGGATATTCACTGACAGGAAGAACAAGAACAAAAAGTTTGAAACAACCTCCATATCCGTTGTCACAAGGGGGCTCAAGTGGAATTCTACTTCGGCTGTGAAAGACTGTTACCCACATGTACTGAAATGGACCAAGATTTCCAATGTTAAGAGAAAAATGAGAGAGGTCTATCTAACATACTCCCAGTGTGCTCACGCACAGGAGAGTGCTGGAAGGATGGACCACAAACTGAGACATGGGTTGCCTCTGAGGAAGGGGTTTGGGAGTCTGGGCTGGATTGGGAGGCACACTTTCCATTGCTAACCCTGTCCGCCTGCACTTTTTTAACCACATGCATGCATCACTTTACCAACTTTTTTTTTTTTAATGTTTATTTATTTTTGAGACAGAGACAGAGTGTGAGCAGGGGAGGGGTAGAGAGAGAGGGAGACAAGGGATCTGAAACAGGCTCCGGGCTCTGAGCTGTCAGCACAGAGCCCGACACGGGGCTCGAACTCAAGACCCCATGAGACCATGACTTGAGCCGAAGTCAGACGCTTAACCAATTGAGCCACCCAGGCGCCCCCACTTTACCAACTTTTAAACAAGACTTTACCTCTAGATCTTAGGTATCCTCCAAATATCTGACAAACGAGTGTGGTAGCCTGGGTGTGTCTGTCTAATCTGAAAAACAAAGTGATAGGAGACAAGAGTTCAACAAAAATTACAGATGCTATGACAAAGCTTTAAAAGCATGGACTTCTATATAAGAACGAGACTTCAAATAAGAAGCCACAAAATAAAAAGACACCAGAATGCGAGGCCGCCAGAGAATAGTCTTGTCTGGACCAGAACGCAGGGAGGGTTTGGGGAGGCAACCCGAAAGAGGTAGGACAGTTCTGAGAAGGGACCTGACACTGAGGCAGGCACCTGTGCTGGAAGCAAGCGGCAAGACTGTGCCGCTGGGCGTGTGGCCCCGCTGGTGAAGGCAGGGGACACGGAGCGTTCTCCTCTGCTCTGGGGTCAGTCATCCAGGCAAGCGGAGCCCAGCCGAGGCAGGGCCAGCAGAACAGGAGATCTACCAGGTGTGCTCAGGCAACAGCAAGTGGGTTGGGATTTGGTATCTAGCTGTATTTGCAATCTTCCTCTTGAGTCTGCATTTAGATTTTAAGGAAGAAACTGCAGAAATTGGTAACTGACCAGACTAAGATGCAGGGAACACACACAAATTTCATAGGCTGGAGATGAGCAGAAAAAATGCTGGGCACAACTAGAAAGGAGAAGTGGTTAGTTTTAGATCTGCAAAGGGATGCTGGTGCTCAGAAATTAAGTAACGGCAAAACCAATATCCAATCCCTGACACCGGTTATTAAATCCAAATTGTTACGGTAAGCATACCTTTAAAATATTTTCACCATTTTATTTTTTTACACGGTACTTTATTTTTTTTTTCAAGTTTATTTTATCTACTTTGAGAGCATGTGTGCACATGCGTGGGAGGAGGGGCAGGGGGGGGAGGAGAGTGGAAGAGAGAGAATCCCAAGCAGGCTTAGCACTGTCAGCACAGAGCCCGACGTCGGGCTTGAACTCACGAACCGTGAGAGCATGACCTGAGCTGAAAATCAAGAGTCGGACGCTTCACTGACTGAGCCACCCAAGTGCCCCTAACCACTTAAAAATAATGGCAATCATGTGAGGAAGAGGCAGCGCAAGGTCAAAAGTGAAGCAAACACAGAGCTCTGCGCATTCATCATAAAAGGCGAGACTGAACTCGGTAAGCCGGCGATGTCGAGGGAAGACGTGAGCGATGCTTTGCTGTACTCACTTATTGCTGCCATTCAAGCATGCTTTTTGCATAGCATCAACAGTGTACTGAAGGAATTCATGGGCATCTTCTTGGTTTCCAAAGCGGAAGTGCCTAGCTATACCTGTGAAGTTTAAGTGAAGACAGAGCTTTATCATCACATACAATCCACCTTGGCTGTGCCCCCATCCCCCCAGACGTTCCATCCCGTGACCATCTGTCGGTTAGAAAACGCCTGTAATTACTTTATGAGTTGACTAACACAAACTGCCTGAGAATGGCTAGAACCATGCCCCTGAAGACCATTACGAGTGCATGTGGGCTAGAGCTCCTGAGAGCCCAGAGACTCTAGGTCATCAGCAAGTTAATAAAATTATAGCTGACTAAATTCAACTTTGGCTGTATGGTCTCAAAAATTTGTTCACAATGTGACGTTAGTGCCCACAATCCTACTAAATTTGGTGCTAGGGCTCCCTAAGAGAATTCACGGCAAACATAAATGTCTACGCTTCTGTTCCAATAACCCACAGAACACCCCGCATCTCAGTTCCACGGCAGCCCTGCAGCCCTATTTCTAACTGAGCAGCTGCAACACAGAATGACATAATGAAACGCAAGAGTATAAACAATGTCACAATAAAGCATCAACAGAGCAAGTTCTATAGATGAATATATAGAAATACAAATTCGCTGGAGTCACAGGAAACTGCCAGTGTTCCGCCAGTTCTGCCTACAAAAATGGCAATCTCATGATCCAACCACATGTCAGGGGGTTATGTGAGCTCGTGAATATGGGTGCAAACAGCAATGACCTTTTCTTAAAGTCTAGGTTTAAAAATATTAATCGTTCTTTATATACACAAAATTAAACAAACAAAATTACCCCTGGCTAAAATTCTGCCGGGATCTGACACTGTTTAAAAAATGTTTGCACTGTCTCCTCTGGCCTGTTAATAAAGCCAAGGGCCAATAGAACACCTCTTAATCTTGAGCAGCTTTTTAGGCAAAAGGATTATAGATTGTCACTGTATAATTATCCACCCCTGTAATTACGCAGCTAGATTCCAGATTAACAGTTAGGGTTTCCTTTTTATTTGCATGCATTTTTTTCTCCTAACTCAGTTAATTAAAATGATGTAAAAGTTTACTGCAAAAACACACAGAAAGTGTGTTAAAAAATTTCAAGCACCCTATCAGGATCATTATAATGCAAAAGAAAATTTTAAAGTCATTTAAAAATTAAATAGAAAAAGCAAAATTTATCTACAAATTTGCTCAGTTATGAGTTTAAATGTTGCTTTAAGAGCAGAGTTAACTCAAGTTTGATAATTCCTGACGCTATAGGTTAATATTCACTGAATTGAAACGAATCCAAAAATATTTAAAGAAACCTATGGGACAATATTATAGTATAACTCAGCATAGAAATCCAAATAACTAGGGGGAAAAAAAATCACTGTAAAACTTACCAATGATTTTATTAAAAAAGTGAGTTTTAAAAATTTAAATTTGCTTATACTGAACTGAATACTTTATTACACTGTCATCTTTTAGGGTTTCAAAATGTGTTTCTATACTAAACATTTTACTGAAAATTTGTTATGAATTAAAGATATAGCCACGTATGATAAGACGTTTGTTTTCTGCAATACACCAGGGGCTCATCTTTTACCAGTTGGGCCATTAAGACCAATTACCTAATAAATACTGAAATAAATTACTAGCGATGATACTTACGCCGCATCTCATTAATGACAAACATCGGCTTAATAACATCCCCAGGATTACTGAGTGCCTGGGTGATATGTGCTTGCATGGTACACATCATACAAAATCCTTCTGCGTGACCTGAAAGATAACAGATGATAATCCTCCAAATTAGCAAAATATGGCTATACAGACACCACGGACTACTTTAAATAAGGGGCACACTCCTGAAATGAATTAATGACAATGGCTACTGTGTGTCACACCTTGAGCTAGCTTCATTCATTCTCACCTAATTCTCCAACAAGCCTAAGTGATCAATATATACTGGCTCAATTTCATAAGAGAAAAACTGAGACTCAGAGAGTTAAAACTTTGCCCAATGTCAAATTAAATGGATGACACATGCTGAACTCAAATATTTTCTTCATTTTCAAAGCTTGTGCCCTTAACTTCTCTTTATACTGGGAAAAATAGGTTTTCTCTTATACTACCATTTGTCTCAAACAGTTAAAAAAAAAGTGTCCATACAAGAAGTTCAAAGCCTTTCTGTAAATATTCTGGTCTTGTTGGACATGTACAGGGGTCTCTGTTACACATTTCTTCCTTTTTACAACTTCTAAAAAACGTGAAAACCATTCTTAGCTCATGACTAACTGGTTGTACTGGTATCCCATGAGTAGAGGCCACAAATGCTGCTAACCATCCTACAAAAAGCCCAGGCCACCCCCCACAACAAAGCATTATCTGGTTCCAAACATCAGTAGTGCTGAGATTGAGAAACTCACCTTAAACTAAATCCTGCTCAGTACCTGCCTCACAAAGAGCCTTGAAAGGTTCAAACTCTTTCCAACTGATACAACTGTGTCCCAGAATAAAGCTCAAAAATTATTTATAGGAATCAAAAAGAAAAAAAAAAAACCTTCCACACCCAAAAACATAACATTCTAATTAAAGACTACAAGGCACGAAAAATGCAGGAATGACCAATAACATGGAGAAAATAAACAGAAACAGACCCAGAAATGGCACAGATAATAAAATCAAGAGACAAAGACATTAAAAAATAAATTATATACACATTCATGTGTTCAAGGAGGTAGAAAAAAGCAAAAGCATGTTAGGGGGAGCCATGGAAACAGATCCAAATGTACTTTACAGGTGAAAGGTAGACTCTCTGAGATGAAAAACACAGATGAGATTAATAACAGATTAGACAGAAGAGAAGAAAACATTAGTGAACTTGAAGACTTAGCAACAGAAATAATCCATAACGAAACACATACACACACAAACTCAGAACAACAAAAACATTAGCATATCAGTGAGCAGTGGGACTCCAAGTTAATCCCTAAAAATACATATAATTGGAGTATGAAGGAACAGAGTATTTCAGGAAATAATGACTGTCTATAGAGAGCACAAAGGAGATTTTTAGAATGATGCTACAGTTTTGTTTCCTGAAAAGGTGGTGGTTTGCATGAATCTATACCTGTGTTAAAATTCATTGAACTGTGCACCAAAAAGTTTAACATTACTCTAACGACAAAAATAAAAATTTTTTAAATGACTAGAAGTCATGCAAATTTCAAACAGTACGTCTACAGATCTAAGAGTCTCAGTAAGTCCCAAACAGAAAAAGACACGAGAAAACTACACAAAAACTACTCAGACTGCTTAGGACAGTGATAAAGACAGCATCATAAAACAGTGAGTAAAACAAACAAACAAAACATGTACACAGAAACAAAGCTAAAACTGACAACAGACTTCTTGTCAGAAACAACACGGAACAGAAAACAGCACAGTAACATCTTTCAGGTATTAGAAGAATAATGTTCTTCTCACACTGTATAGAGCACAGAATTCTAGGCCCCATGAAAACATCTTTCTAACACAAAGATGAGACTTTCACTTCTGGGAAGACAGAGGAGAGGTTCTTCCTCCCATCCCTCTGCGAAATAGAAAAGCCCTGGACGTTGTCTGTAAAACAAATATAAGAAGGCAGTGAAAGACAGAGGAAAAGACAAGCCAGCAACTGTGGAACCCAAAGAATGACATTGTGGCAAGTTCCCTGGGTTTTCTTTGTGCCTCAGATAGTCCAGAGCTAAAGAAGCTAGCAACCTGGAAACACCAACAAACAGAATAAAGCCCCAATGAAAGCCTGCTTTCTGCAGCCAAAAGACCAGCGTGGCAAGACAGAAAACTTTTGGACAGTAATTCTCTACTCTAGCCACACACCACAGAAAAACAATGACTCCCAGACCCCTAGGCCAGCAAAGGCCAAGTAGGCAGCCTAAACTTCCACTTGCCAGGCTGCAATGGGGCACCCACCCCACCCACTCGGAGTAGTGTTAGAGAAGGTGGATTAGGAGCTAGAACTTTCATCCATGTGGGGTGATAACAACCACACCTCATCCCACAGCAAAGATCAGGTGAGGAACCTGGACTTGTATGCCAGCCCCTGGTAGTGAAGACGACTCCCTCCAATTCGCCATTGGGATAGTATCAGAATCAGGACTTTCAACATCACCCAGCGGTACAAAGCTGCTGTGGTGTCAGTGGAGACCAGGTGGAGAGCAGGAACGAGGAGCCCCAACCTCCCCCTGCCCCCATGCTTCACGGGCAGAAGCCTGGACTTCTACCTCAACCTAATACTACTTCCTTTGCCAGAGTGCTATCACAGATAGCCCGCCGAAGCAATCATTAGATAAGATCCACATAAAACTTGTAACACAAAAGCGTCCAGGTTTCAACTGAAAATCACTCATCATTTCTCAAATGAGTGAAAAAAGACAATAAAGAGATGATGCTCGCACTGAGATGATACAGATGTCAGAATTATCTAGCAAAGGTTTTAAAGAAACCAAGATAAAAATGGCTCAGCTGATAATCACAAACACACTAGGAACAACTGAAAAATACAGAAAGACTCAACAAAGAAATAGGAGATATAAAGAACCAAGTGGAAACTTTAGAAACAAAAAATACAATAATCAAAATAAACTCAGTGAATACGTTAGAAGAATAGAGATTGCAGAAGAAAAAAATCAGTCAACATGAAGACAGAACAGCAGAAATTACCCACTCTGAAGAAAGGAGAGAAAAGAGACTGGTGGGGGCAGGGGGGGGGGCAATGAACAGAGCCTCAGGGACCTGTGGGACTCTAACAAAACATGTAGCACACATGTCATCAGACTCCCAGAGGAGCCCCAGAGGGCTGAAAAAATATTACACAGAAGGAAGGCTGAAAATTTCCCGAATGTGGTAAAAAATAGAAGTCTACAGATCCAAGAAGCTGAGCAAACCCCAAACAGGAAAAAAAAACCTATCCCCAAACATATCATAACTAAACTTCTGAAAACTAAAGACAGAATCTTGAAAGCGGTGAAAGAAAACAGTACACTACCTATGAAAGTGTGTGTGTGTGTGTGTGTGTGTGTGTGTGTATGAAACAAACAAGAAAAATGACAGACTTCAGATCAAAAATGGTGGAGGCCAGAGGAAGTGACACAATTTTCAAGGTCTGAATGAAAAGGAGTATCCACCCAGAACCCTACACACAGTGGAAATACCCTTCAGGAATGAAGGCAAAATCAAGACATTCTCAGATGAAGCAAAAACTAAGAAAATCTGGGGGTGCCTGGGTGGCTCAGTCGGTTGAGCATCCGACTTCGGCTCGGGTCATGATCTCGCAGTCCCTGAGTTCAAGCCCCGCGTCAGGCTCTGTGCTGACCACTAAGAGCCTGGGGCCTGCTTCAGATTCTGTGCCTGCCTCTCTCTCTCTGCCCCTCCCCTGCTCACGCTCTCTCAAAAATAATGTTAAAAAAAAAATTTTAAAAACAAAGACAATCTGTCACCAGTACACATACCTTAAAAGAATGACTAAAAGAATTCTCTCAACAAAAAGGGAATGATTTTTTAAAAACAGAAACCCTGGAACATCAAAAAGGAGGAAAGAAATAGTAACAAAAAATAAAGGCAAATATAATAGGCTTTCTTTTTCTCAAGTTTCTAACTTATGTGACGATCAAAAAAATTACAACACTGTCACTGATATGGTTCTAAATGTAAGTGGACGAAATATTTAATTACCTGACAATTAGGGGAGACTAAAGAGAGGTAGAAGTTAAGGTTTCTACACTTACTTTTATTTGGTAAAATGACACCAGTAGACTCTGATAAGTTATGTATATATAATGCAAACCTAGAGTAACCACTAAAAAGACTACATATACTCAAAAATGTTAAAAATAAATCAAAACAAAGTTATAAAAAAAATTCACGTAACCCACAGAAAGGCAGGGAGAAGGAAATAAAAACAAAAAACAGAGAGAAAACAAAATGACAGATTTAAGTCCTGATTTGTCAATAAGCTTAAAAATGTAAATGTTCTAAATATACCAATTAAAAAAACCCAGATTAACAAAGTAGATGGGATAACGTGACTCAATCATATGATACCTCCATTTTATATATATATATATATATATATATATATATATGTGTGTGTGTGTGTATACATATATACACACACACACATATATATACATTTATGTGTATATATACATACCTATATACACACACACACACACACACATATATATATATATATATATATACATACACACAAAAACTTACAGCAATCCTCAATGTGTTTGTAGCAAACAACAAAGCTGCAATACACATGAACCAAACTCTGATAGAACTGAAAACAGACATAGAGAAATCCACAACTAGAGCTGCAAACCTCAACATCCTTCTGTCAATAAATGAACAATGAGAAAATCAGCAAGGATACAGAACTCAGCAATATCATCAGCCAATGGGATATGGACAACTTATAGAACACTCCAGACAACAGCACTATACAAATTCATTTCAAGGGCTCATGGAACATATACCAAGATAGACCATATCCTGGGCCACAAAACAAACCTCAAAAAATTGAAGAGAGTGGAACCTGGGTGGCCCAGTCAGTTGAGTGCTGAACTTAGGTTCAGGTCATGATCTCACGGTTTGTGAGTTTGAGCCCCTCACTGGGATCACTGCTCTCAGTGCAGAGCCTGCTTTGGATGCTCTGTCCCCCTTTCTCTGTCCCTCCCCTGCTTGTGCACACGTGATCGCTTGAGCTCTCCCTCGCTCTCAAAAAATAAATAAATAAAAAGAAATAAATAACACATTTAAAAATTTTAAGGGAATTGAAATAATAAAGGATATGTTTTCTACCACACTGGAATCATAATGGAAATTAGAGAAAGATAACAGGAAAATCAATAAATACCTGGAAACTAAGTAACATGCTTCTATATAATCCATGGATCAAAAAATAAATATCAAGGGAAACTTAAAAATGCACTGAACTAATGAAAAAACAACATATCAAAAATGCAGAGACACAGCTAACGCATTGCTGAAAGGGCAACGTATGGGTATTGCCAATATCAGAAACAAAACCCTGCAGATACAAAAAACTGAATTTGTAATTTAAAAACTCTCAAAAAGTACAGCTCCAGACCAAGATAGCTTCACTGATAAAGGCCACCAAATGTTTAAATACGAACCTACATCAAGTCCACACAATCTCTTCAAAAACCCAGAGGAGTTAATGTATCCCAAATTCATTTTTTAAAAAACTAGTATTACCCTGATAATGAACCAAACAAATATGGTACAAAGTTAGAAAACAGACCACCATCTCTCATGAATAGATATGTAAAATTCCTTAATAAAATATTACAAGTAAAATTCAGCAAAACTCAAAAACGATTACGCATCAGAGGAGAGAGGGGAAGATGCCACGGACTAGGAGGACCCGAGGCTCGACTCATCCCACGAATACAAGATAACTATCAAGTCATCCCAAATACCCTAGAAATTGATCTGAGAACTGGCAGAACAAACTCCACAACTAGAGGCAGAGGAGAGGCCACATGGAGGAGGAAGAGCAGAGCCACAGACTGGGAGAGAAAATGTGGCTCCTGCAGTAGGGAGGGAGCTGCAGTCACTGAAGAGGGCAGGGCAAGAGACATACTGGCACACAGGGCAGTGCAAGGGGAGAAGAATCCCCAGAGCAACTGGCTCGCAAAGCAAAAGGTTCCAAATTTCCTGAGTTCTTACCACCCGAAGGGTTTAAAGCCTGGAGTTTTAAAGGTCAGAGTAAGTGGCTCTGGTAGAGATCAGAAGACACTGCTGCTGCTCTTGGAGAAAACAGACCTACAGCGTGGAAACAAGATCTGACGAGTGCCTGAGGCACACAGTAGGGAGGTTAGCTGCTCATCACAGAGCATGTCCAAGAAAGAGAGTGTTCACAGAGAGACCCCCTTGGGAACAAAGACACTGGCCACCAGCATTTCCTTCCCTCTGCCCTGCAGTGTAAACAAGGAGCCACCTGTGGGAACCAGGACAGCACCAACACTCACTACCTAACATGCTGACTCTAAGCCCTCCCCGCCCCCGCCCCCCCCCCCATGCTCTGGAAGAACCTCCCTTCCCAGTCACACTTGCCACAGTCCCAGTGCAGCAGGTCCCTCCCCCAGAAGACCAAACTAAACCCCTGCTAACCTCCATCGCCCCCCGCCAGGAGTTTTTCAAGGCCTCAGTTCTGGGTGGCAGCAGCAACAGGTCTCATTTTACAAGCAGATCAGGGCACACCCAGTTAAAACTCATCACATTCAGGCCAGGGACCAAACACTGCCCACAACAGGCAAAGAGAGCCTCTGCAGACAATCAGCCTGAAAGGTAAAGTGGCCAGAATACAACAGCAGAGCACACAAAGCTCACGGTGGAGACATTCCTGGCAGCGCCAGGCCTTGGGGAACAGGAGATACTACACTGCGGGGCACTATGTGACCTCTCCATAAAGTCATTACCCTCAAAAACCAGGAACCATAGGTCACTTTCCTAACACACAGAAACAAGCACAGGGACTTAGACAAAATGAGAAGACAGAGGAATTTGCCCCAAATGAAAGAACAGGAAGGCCATGGCCAGAGATCTGAGTGGAACAGTTTTAAGTAACACAGCTGACGGAGAATTTAAAGCAATGATCATGAGGATACTAGCTGGACTTGAGAAAAGAGTGGAGGACATCAGTGAGACCATTAACAGAGATAAGGAATAACATAACAGAGATAAAGGGCTCAATAAATGAAATGAGAAACATGCTTGATGGAATAAACAGCAGGTTGGAAGAAGAAGAACAAATTAATGGCCTAAAAGAGTAATGGAAAGTTACCAAGCTGAACAAAATAGAGAAAAAAGAATTATGCAAAACAAGAATAGGCTTAGGGAATTCAGTGACTCCATCAAACATAACATTCATATTGGGATCCCAGAAGAAGAGAAAAAAAGAGGCTGAGAATTTATTTGAAGAAATAATAGCTGACAACTTCCTTAATCTGGGGAAGGAAATAGATATCTTGATCCAGGAGGCACAGAGAACCCCCGACAAAATCAACAGAAGTAGATCCACACCAAGATGTATTGTGATGGCAAAATATAGTGATAAAAAAAAATATTAAAAGCAGCAAGACAAATGAAGGCTGTTACATACAAAGGAAACCCTGTAAGGCTACCAGCGGATTTTTCAGTAGAAACTTTCCAAGCCGGAAAGCAGTGGCATAATATATTTAAAGTGCTGAATGGGAAAAACCTGCAACCAAAAATACTCTATCTAGCAAGGCTACCATTCAGCATAGGAGAGAGAAAGAGTTTCCCAGACAAACAAAAACTAAAGGAGTTAGTGGCCACTAAAACAGCCCTGCACGAAGTATTAAAGGTGACTGACTCTTTGAGTGGAAAGGAAAGACCAAAAATGACAATATGAAGGTAGGAAGCACAAAAACAGTAAAAATGAATATTTCTGTAAAATATCAGTCAAGAAACTAACAACAGGATGTAAAATATGACACCATATACCTAAAATGTGAGGAAGAAAGGAGTAAAGAATAGGTTCCAACTTAAACAACCATCAAGTTAATATAGACTGCTATATGCAAAAGATGTTATACACAAACCTAATGGTAACCACGAATCAAAAACCAGTAATAAATACACAAAGAAGAAAAAGAAATCCAAATATATCACCAAAGAAAACCAGCAAACCATGAAAGAGAGAAAGACAAGAATGAATCAGAGAAAATCTTCAGAAACAACCACAAAACAAGTAGTAAAATGATAATAAATACATAGTTACCAATAATTACTTTGAATATAAGTGAACTAAACACTCCAATCAAAAGACACAGGGTGACAGGGTGCCTGGGTGGCTCAGTCAGTTAAGTGTCCAACTTCAGCTCAGGTCATGATCTCACAGTTCATGGTTTGAGCTCTGCATCAGGCTCTGTGCTGATAGCTCCGAGCCAGGAGCCTGCTTCGGATTCTGTGTATGTGTGTGTGTGTGTGTGTGTCTCTCTCTCTCTGCCCTTCCCACAATTGTGCGCACACCTGCTCACGCTAGCTCTCTCTCAAAAATAAACATTACAATAAATAAAAATAAAAATAAACAATAATAATAAAGGGGACAACCCAACAAGAAGATACTACAATTATAAATATTTATGCACCCAACATGAAAGCACCCAAATATATAAAACAGTAAATAATAAACATGAAGGAACTAATTGATAATAACACAATAACAGTAGGGGACTTTAACACCCCACTGACATCAATGGACAGATCATCTAAACAGAACATCCACAAGGAGGCAAAGGCTTTGAACGACACTGGACCAGATGGACTTAACAGGCATATTCAGAACATTCCATCCCAAAACAGCAGAATACACATTCATGTGCACATGGATCATTCTCCAGAATAGATCACACATTAGCCCACAAAACAACCCTCAACAAATTCAAGAAGATTGTAATCATACTATGAATCTTTTCTGACCAAACACTATGAAATTACAAGTCAACCACAAGAAAAAATCTGGAAAGATCACAAATACATGGATTAAAAAACATCATATTAAACAATGAATGGGTCAACCAGGAAATCAAAAACGAAATTTAAAAAGTAGAGGCACATGGGTGGTTCAGTTAAGTGTCTGACTCTTGATTTTGGTTCAGGTCATGATCCCATGTTTTGTGAAATCGAGCCTTGTGTCAGGCTCTGGGATGACAGCATGGAGCCTGTTTGGGATTCCCTTTCCACCTCTCTCTCTCTCTCTGTTCCCCTCCTACTTGTGCATGTACACACATCCTCTCTCAAAATAAATATTCAAAAAAGGTGTTTTTTTTAATAAATTAAAAAGTAATGGAAACAAATGAAAATGAAAACATAGTGGTCCAAAACCTTTCAGATGTAGCAAAAGCACTTCTAAGAGGGAAGATTACAACAATACAGGCTTACCTCAAGAAGCAAAAAAAAAAATCTCAAATAAACAACCTAACCTTGCACCTAAAGGAGCTAGAAAAAGAACAACAAAACAAAAAACCAGCAAAAGGAAGGAAATAATATAGATTAGAACAGAAATAAATGACACACAAACTAAAAAAATAATAGAATGGGTCAGTGAAGCCAAGAGCTGGTTCTTTAAAAAAAAAAAAAAATCGGGGCGCCTGGGTGGCGCAGTCGGTTAAGCGTCCGACTTCAACCAGGTCACGATCTCGCGGTCCGTGAGTTCGAGCCCCGCGTCGGGCTCTGGGCTGATGGCTCGGAGCCTGGAGCCTGTTTCCGGTTCTGTGTCTCCCTCTCTCTCTGCCCCTCCCCCGTTCATGCTCTGTCTCTCTCTGTCCCAAAAATAAATAAACATTGAAAAAAATTTTTTTTTTAAAAATCAATAAAATTGATAAACCTCTAGCCAGACTTTACCAAGAAAAAAAGAGAAAGGACTCAAACAAATAAAATCACAAATGAGAGTGGAGAAACAACCAGCACCACAGAAATACAGTTAAGAGAATATTATGAAAAACTATGTGCCAACAAGTTGGACAACCTGGAAGAAATGGATAAATTCCTAGAAACATACAAACTATCAAAACTGAAAGAGGAAGAAACAGAAAACTTAGACCAATAACCAGCAAAGAAATTGAATCAGTAATCAAAAAGCTCCCAACAAACCAAAGTTCAGGGCCAAATGGCTTCACAGGCAAATTCTACCAAACATTTAAAGAAGAATACCTATTCTTCTCAAGCTATGCTAAAAAACAAAAAAGGAAGGAAAACTTCCATACTTATTCCATGAGGCCAATATTACCCTGATACCAAAACCAGATAAAGACTCCACTAAAAAGAGAACCACAGGCCAAAAGCCCTCATGAACATGGGTGCAAAAATCCTCAATAAAATACTAACAAACTGAATCCAACAATACATTAAAAAAATCATTCACCATGATAAAGTGGGATTTATTTCTGGGTTGCAAAGGACGTTCAGTATTTGCAAATTAATGTAATGCATCACATCAATTTAAAAAAACAAAACCATACGATCATGAACCATCCAACTCATGATAAAACTGTCAACAAAGTAAGTTTAAAGAGAACATACCTCAACATAATAAAGGCCATGTATGAAAAACTCACAGCTAGTATCATCCTCAATGGGAAAAAACTGAGAGCTTTCTCTCTATGTTCAGCAACAAGACAGGGATGTCAGTCTCACCACTGTTATCCAACACAGTACTGGAAATCCTAGCCATAGCAATCAGACATGAAACAAAATAAAAGGCATCCAGACTGGTAAGAAGTAAAACCTTCAGTACTTGCAGATGATGACACAATACTCAATATAGAAAACCTGAAAAGACTCCACCAAAAAACTACTATAATAGACCAATGAATTCAGTGAAGTCATAGATACAAAATCAATGTACAGAAATCTGTTGCATTTCTATACACCAATAATGAACCGGCAGAAAGAAAAATTAAGAAGTCTATCCCATTTACAACTGCACCAAAAACAATGATACCTAGGAATGAACCTAACCAAAGAAGAGAAAGAGCTGCACTTTGAAAACTATAAAACACTGATGAAAGAAACAGAAGAGGACACAAAGACATGGAAAGACACTCCATGCACAGGGACTGGAAAAATATTGTTAAAATGTCTATACTACCCATAGCAATCTACACATTTAATGCCATCCCTATCAAAATACCAACAGCAATTTTCAAAGAATTAGGACAAACAATCTTAAAATTTGTATGGAACCACAAAAGACCCCAAATAGCCAAAGCAATCTTGAAAAAGAAAAGCAAAGCTGGAGGCATTACGATTCCAGACTTCAAGTTATATTACAAAGCTGTAGTGGTCAAAACAGTACGGTACCAGCACAAAAACAGATATATGGATCAATAGAACACAATAGAAAATCCAGAAATGGGGGCGCCTGGGTGGCTCGGTGGGTGGGTTAAGCGTCCGACTTCGGCTCAGGTCATGATCTCGCGGTCTGTGAGTTCGAGCCCCGCGTCGGGCTCTGGGCTGACAGCTCAGAGCCTGGAGCCTGTTTCAGATTCTGTGTCTCCCTCTCTCTCTCTCTGCCCCTCCCCCCATTCATGCTCTGTCTCTGTCTCAAAAATAAATAAAACATTAAAAAAAAATTTTTTTAATAAAAATAAAAAACTAAAAAATTAAAAAAAAAAGAAAATCCAGAAATGAACCCACAATTACACTGTCAATTAATCTTAGACAAAGCAGAAAAGAATATCCAATTGGAAAAAGCGTCTTCAACAAGTGGTACTGGGAAAACTGTCAGTAACATGCAAAAGAATGAAACTGGGCCACTTTCTTACACCAACACAAAACCAAATTTAAAATGGACTAAAGACCTAAATATGAGACCTGAAACCATAAAAATCCTAGAAGAGAGCACAGTAAGTAACCTCTTTGACATCAGTCATAGCAACATCTTTCTAGACATGTCTCCTGAGGCAAGGGAAACAAAAGCAAAAAGAAACTATTGGGACTTCATCAAAATAAAAAGCTTCTGCCCAGCAAAGGAAACAATCAACAAAATTAAAAGGCAGCCCATGGAATAGAAGATATTTGCAAATGACATATCCCATTAAGGGATAGAATCCAAAATATATAAAGAACTTGTAAAACTCAACACCCAAAAAACAACTAATCTAATTAAAAGATGGGCAGAAGGTATGAACAGACATTTCTCCAATACAACATCCAGATGGCCAACAGACACGTGAAAAGATGCTCGTGACCACTCATCATCAGGGAAATGCAAATCAAAACCATAATGAGTTACCACCTCACACCTGTCAGAATGGCTAAAATCAACAACACAAGAAACAACAGTGTTGGCAAGGATGCAGAGAAAACGGAACCCTTGTGTACTGTCGATGGAATGCAAACTGGTGCAACCACTCTAGGAAAGAGTATGGAGCATCCTCAAAAAGTTAAAAATAAAACTACCCTACAATCCAGCAATTGCACTACTGGGTATTTACCCAAAGAATACAGAAGCACTAATTCATGCATAATGCATCCCTATGTTCACAACAGCATTACTTACAATAACCAAGATATGGAAGCAGCCCAAGTGTCCACTGACTGATGAGCAGATAAAGAAGATGGAATATATACCCACAATGGAATATTAAGTCAGAAAAAGAATGAATTTGTCATTTGCAATGACATGAACGTACTTAGAGAGTGTAATGCTAAGCATAAAAAGTCAGTCAGGAGTGCTTGGGTGGCTCAGTTGGTTAAGCGTCCGGACTCCTGATTTCAACTCAGGTCACAATCTTGTGGTTTGTGGGATCAATCCCCGCATCAGGCCCTACTGAGAGCACAGAGCCTGAGTGAGATTCTCTCTCTCTCTCTGCTCCTCCCCTGCTTGTGCACATGTGCAATCTCACTCTCTCAAGATAAACACTAAAAGTCAGAGAAAAACAAATACATGATTTCACTCACGTGTAATTTCAGAAACCAAACAAGCAAAGGAAAAAAAAGAAGGGAGAGAGATAAACCAAGAAACACTCTTAACTACAGAGAACAAACTGATGGTTACCAGAGGGGAGGTGAGTAGGGGGATGGGTGAAATAGTTATGATGAGGACTGGAGATTAAATAAAAACTTTTAAAAATAATAATACTAACTCCAATGACCAAATGGAGTTTATTCCAGGGATATAAAGACAACTGAATACTGGAATTGGAACATCTACCAGTATAATCTACCATATTAACAGGCTAAAGAAGAAATATCACATGATCACATCAATCTGATATAGAAAAAGCATTTGACAAAAATCAACACTTATTCATGATAGAAAGCAGAAAGCAGAAAAACAGAAATAGAACTTCTTTAACTTAATAAAGAGCATATACCATAAAACCTACTGCTAATATCAAACTAACTGCTCTTCTTTCTAATAACAAACAAGGCAAGGATGTCCACTCTCATTCTTACTCAACATAGTGCTGGAATTGTAGCCAGTGAAATAAGACAAGAAAAGGAAATAAAGCGCATACCAATCAGTAAGGAATGAGTAAAACTGTCCACACTTGCCTATAACAGGACTAATAGAAAAATCCAAGGAGTCTAAAAAAAAAAAATGCCTAGAACTAATAAGTGAGTTTGGCAAGATCACAGAATATAAGATTAACATACAAAAATAAAATGTATCTTTATATACCAGCAATTAACATGAGGACACCAAAACTAAAAATATAATGCCACTTACAATCCCTCAAAAAATATTCAGGTGTAGATCTAACAAAATAAGACAAAACATGCTGAAACTACACAACAGGGATGAAAGTAAGGAAGATTTAAATAAATGGAGAAACATACCATATTCACAGATGGAAAATGTCAACCTAAGTAAAGATGTCAACTCTCTCCAAATTGAGATTCAGCTTTAACACAGCTCCTATCAAAATCTCAGCAAGATTTTTTTTGTAGGTATAGACACTATTATTCTATAATTTACATGGAAAGACAAAACACCAAGAATAGCTAAAACAGTTTTGAAAGAGTGGAATCATCCTATCTGATATCAAGACTTATGACATAGCTACTGTATGGAGGGGCAGACATATACTTCAAGAGAACAGAATAGGAAACCCAGAAACAGACCCACACAAATACGCCCAAGTGATTTTTTACAAAGATGTGAAAGCAATTCAACAGAGAGAAGACAGCCTTTTCAACAAGTGGTGCTGGACTAACAGACATTTATAGACAAACAACTAACTTCACCCAAACCTCACATTATACAAAAATTAACTTAAATGGATTACACACCTAAAGTGTAAAAGTATAAAATTTTTACAAAAAAAAAAAAAAAAAACAACCAGGAGACAATCTTTAGGATCAAGAACTAGGCAAAGATACTTTTAACTAAACTTAAACTAGGGGCGCCTGGATGGCTAGGTTGGTTAAGCATCCGACTCTTGATTTTGGCTCAGGTCACAATCTCACCATTCAGGGGTTTGAGCCCTGCATCAGGCTCTCTCTGCCCCTCCTGTGCTCACTCAGTCTCTCTCTCTCTATCTCTGCCCCTCCTGTGTGCGCTCTCTCAAAAATAAACTAAAAAACAAACAAAAAACCATAAACTAAACCAAAAGCAAAATCCATGAAAGGAAAGATCAGACTTCACTAAAATTAAACACTTTTGTTCTGTGAAAAACCTTGTTAAGGGGATGAAAAGACAGGCCTCAGACTAGAAGAAACTATTTGGAACCTGTATATCCAACAAAGGCCTGGTTACCTAAACTATAGAAAGAACTCTCAAAACTCAACAGAATAAAAACAAAGACTGCAATACAGAATAAGCAAATGATAGCAAAGAGATATTTCACCAAAGAGGACATACAGATGGCATATAAACGCATGGAAACAAGTTCAAGACCTTTAGGCATTAGGGAAATACAAATTAAAACCACAAGATACCATTATATACTTATCAGTACGGCTAAAATGAAGAACAGTGACAACACCAAATCCTGGCAAAAACGCAGAGAAACCACTGGAGCGTCTGGGCGGCCCAGTCGGTTTAAGGGTCACAGTTCTTGATTTTGGCTCAGGTCATGATCTCACGGTTGAGATCAAGCTTTGTGCCAGGCTCTGTGCTGACAGCACGAAAACTGCTTGGGATTCTCTCTCTTCCGTTCTCTCTCAAAATAAATAAATTTAGGGGCGCCTGGGTGGCTCAGTCGGTTAAGCGTCCGACTTCGGCTCAGGTCACGATCTCGCGGTCCGGGAGTTCGAGCCCCGCGTCGGGCTCTGGGCTGACAGCTCAGAGCCTGGAGCCTGTTTCAGATTCTGTGTCTCCCTCTCTCTCTGACCCTCCCCCGTTCATGCTCTCTCTCTGTCTCAAAAATAAATAAACGTGAAAAAAAAATTTTTTTAAATAAATAAATTTAAATAAACAAACTTGTTTTTTCTTTTAAATGCAGAGAAACTGGAAGTCTCACCCATTGCTGGTAGGACTGTAAAAATGGTCAGCCACTCTGAAAAACTGGCAGTTTCTTATAAAATCAAACACGCGCCTACCATATGAGCGAGTGAGTGCAGTCCTGGGCATTTACTCCAGAGAAACAGACATGTTCACACACATGTTGTATGCTCTAATGCTTACAGCAGCTCTATTCACAATATCCCCAAACCGGACATAAGCCAGATGTCCTTTTATGGATGAGTGGTTAAAACAAGCCATGCTATGTCCACACCATAGACTACTACTCAACAATAAAATAAATACAATTTTAAAAACCCACACACAAATTATTAATACAACCTAAATGAATCTTCAGAGAATTATGCTGAATGAAAAGCCAATCCCAAAATGTTATGTACTGCATAACTCAATATGTATATATATGACATTCTTGAAATGACAAAATTATAGAAATGAAAAATAGTTTAGTGGCTTCCAGGGGTTAAAGGAGGAGGTCGGGGCACAAGGAAAGTGGGCTTGGCTGCAAAAGGGGAATATGACAGATTCTGTAATGATGGAAATGTTCTGTATCGTGACTGTATCGACGTCAATACCCTGGTTGAGATCCTGAAATAATAGTGTTACTACTGGGTAAACTGGGAAAGGTACATGAGATGTCTTTGTGTTATTTCTCACAACTGCATGCGAATCTACAATAAGGTTAGCTTTAAAAAGGCAAAATAACGACATTTCAGACTGAGAATGAAACCAATTACAGCAAAAAGCATCGTTCATCACTAGCAAACAAAGTTAGGGAAGTCCTTTGGTCCTAAGGAAAAATACCAGATGGGAATCTACATCTACGTAAAGGAACAAAAGCAGTGGATATGGTAACTGAACAGGTAAGTATAGAAGATCTCTAAACAAACCTTAACTATTTAAAGCAAAACCTTTATAATTTATTTAAGGCAAAAATAACACAATATGTTGTCTGATTACAAGGCAGGTAGAACTAAAACAAACGACAACAAGAGCACAAATGCCAGGAGTGGGAAGATGAAAAGTGCATCGTCACAAAGCCCTTACCACACACAAGCGAAACATCAGTTGAAGGTAAACTGTGATCGTTTAAAGATGCGCGCCAAACCCTAAAGCAACCACTAAAAGTAGAAAACAAAGTTACAGAAAACATGCCAATAAAAGAGATTAAATATCATATCATAAATAAATATCATAAAATTACTTATTCCAGGGCACCTGGGTGGCTTAGTCAGTTAAGCGTCCGACTTCGGCTCAGGGCACGATCTCGTGGCTCATGAGTTCGAGCCCCGCATCAGGCTCTGTGCTGACAGCTCAGAGCCTGGAGCCTGCTTCAGATTCTGTGTTGCCCTCTCCCTCGGCCCCTCCTCTGTTCCCTCTCTCTCTCTCAAAAATAAGTAAAACATTAAAAAGAATTTTTTAAAAATCATAAAATTACTCATTCCAAAAGAAGGCAGAAAAAGATGAAAAAGAGGACAAGGAATAAATGGAACTAATAGAAAACAAATGACAAGATGGTAAAATAAACCCACCCGTATTAATAATCTCATTAAATACCAATGGCTTACCCAAATAAAACATGGAGACTGTAAGAAAAAAATTACCTGATAGGTTATTTATACAAGAAATCCACTTTAAGTATAAACACAAGTAGGTTAAATGTAAAAGCATGGAAAAAGATATACCATGCAAACATCAATCGTAAAAAAACTGGAGAGGCTCTATTTACATCAAAGTAGATTTCAGAACAAAGCATATTATTTGGGATAAAGAGGGTAATTTCATAAATTATAAATAAGTCACTTCACCAAGAGGTCATAATAATCTTAGGTGAGTGACAGAGCTCCAAAGAGCTCCATAAGGCAAAATTAATAAAACAGGGAAAAAAACCAAATTCACAAATGTATTTCATTTCAATAGACCTCTCTCAAAATGTGATAGCATGAGTAGAAAAGCAGTAAGGACATAGAAGACAGCTTCAACAACATTATCAAATAACTGACCATAATCAGCATTTATAGAAACAAGACAACACAGACACTACACATCCTTATTAAGTAAATAATAATTATTAAGTGATGTGGGACAGTCACCAAGCTAGACCACGCTCTGGCACATAAAACAAACCTCAAGTTTAAAAGGATTCAAACAATAAAAAGTATACTCTGACCACAACAGAATTCAATTAGCTATCAGTAACAGGACAATTTCTGGAAAATCCTCAAACATTTGGCAACTCAACAACACACCTCTAAATAACCACAAGGGCAATTAGAAAGTATGTTGACTGGGATAAATGTGAATATGTGAAATACTGAAATGTCTGGGATACAACTAAAGCAGTACTTAAAGGGAAATTTATAGCACTCAAAAGACTGGAAAAGATCTCAAATTAAATGACCTAAGCTTCCCCTTTAAGAAACTAGAATTGAGCGCATTAAATCCAGAGTGGGCAAGAGAAAAGGAATAATAAAAATAGTAATGAACATCAATGATACAGAAAACAAAATAACAATGAAACCAAGAGCTGGTTTTCTGAGAAGATCAATAATAAGATGACTAAAACTCTAGTCAGATTGATCAGGAAAAAAGGAGGGGAGTCATGCGCATCAGGAATAAGAGAAAGAAAATCACTATAGATCCTAAAAAAATTAAAAAAGGATAACAGAACATTAAGAACGAGTTTATGCCGACACATTCAACAAGACAAATTCCTTGGGAGACACAAACTAATCAAAGCTCCCTGATGAAAAAAAAAGATAACCTGAAGAGGCCTCTATCCATTAAAGACCTTAAATATGTAGTTAAAAACCTACCCGTGAGAAAACTCCAAGGCCCAAACATGTAAGAAATAACCCCAATTTTACACAAATTCTTCTAGGAAACAGAAGAAAATAATCCCCACATATTTCGTAATGCCACCATTACCCTGATGCCAAAGTCAGACAAAAGCATAAGAAACTATAGATTAATATTCATCATGAACACAAAAGTTAAAAAATGTGTAGCAAATCCAATGATACATGGAAATCATAAGACATCATGACCAAGTTGGGCTCATCTCGGGAATGCAAATTTGGCTTAACATTCAAGTACAACACTCAGCCTCAGCATGATAAGACTCTACAGCTAACAGCATACGTAAAAGCCAGAGACTAAAATAAAACGCCTTCCCCCTAAAGTGAGGCAGGAGACATCTACGTCCACCACATCCATTCAACACTGTAAAGGAGGTGCTGGCCAGGGCACCACAGCAGGAAACAGCAAGCAGACTGGACATGCAGAAATAAAATTGTCCTTATTCATAGATCACACGATCGTCTCTACATAGAATCTCAAGAAACCTTTAAAACACACACACACACACACACACACACACACACACACACACACACACACACAGTTACTAGAATTAATAAATTTACCACAGTCGCAAGACCTAAGATCAATATCCAAAAGTCACTGGCATTTTTATATTCTAGGAACAAACAATCAGAAATCGAAATTCAAAAAATATTACCATTTATAACAGCTTCCAAAAATACGCAATACTTAGGGACAAATCTGACAAGGGATGTGCACACTGTACTTGTACACTGAGAACTAAGTGCCACTGCTAAAAACATTAAAGAAAGGCTAAGTAAACGGAGGCATATACCTTGTTCGGGGGCAGAAAACAACGCTGTATAGATGTCAGTTCACCCCAAGTTAATTCACAGATTCAACACAATACCAATCAAAATCCCAGGAAGCTCTTTTGTAGAAATTGACCAACTGAGTCCAAAATACATTTGGAAATGCCAGAGACCAAAAAATGGCTAAAACAACTTTGAAAAAGGAGAACAAAGTTGGAAGACCTACCTGATTTTAAAACTATTAAACATCTAGCAATCCAGACACTGTGGTGGTGTTGAGATAGAACAGTGGATCAGTGTAACAGAACAGAGTCCAGAAATAGATCCGTATGAATATGGTCAATTGATTTTTCACAAAGAAGCAAAGACAATTCAGTGAAGACAGAACTATCTCTTGAACAAAGAGTACAGGGACAACTGGATATCCATACTGAAAACCAGGACCTTCAATCCATTCTTCACATCACAAACAGAAATTAACTCAAAATGGATCACTGACCAGTATGAAAGCTCAAACTATCAAATTTGTAAAAGAATACAGAGAAAACCTTTGTGACCACTGGTGAGGCAAAGACTTAATACAACACTTAAAACACGACTGATGAAAAGAAAAAGTAGAGATGTGGAATTCTTTTTTTTTTTTTTTAATTTTTTTTTCAACGTTTATTTATTTTTGGGACAGAGAGAGACAGAGCATGAATGGGGGAGGGGCAGAGAGAGAGGGAGACACAGAATCGGAAACAGGCTCCAGGCTCCGAGCCATCAGCCCAGAGCCCGACGCGGGGCTCGAACTCACGGACCGCGAGATCGTGACCTGGCTGAAGTCGGACGCTTAACCGACTGCGCCACCCAGGCGCCCCGTGATGCGGAATTCTTCAAAGGACACTGTGAAGAGAACATTCTCCCCCCCACTGCAAGACAGTCTGCAAACTACATATCTCATAAAGGACTTGTACACAGAACATATAAAAAGCTCTCAAAACCCAACAACAAGAAAACCACCCAATTTTAAATCAAGCAAAAGCTTCAGCCAAAAAAGTATACAGATGGCAATTAGCTGTATGGAAAGATGTTCAACATCATTAGTCATTAGGGAAGTGCAAATTAAGATCACGGTAAGGTAGTACTTGCTATGCCTATTAGAGCAGCTGATGTTGGAAAGAATGACCGTGCCAAATATTAGGCGACATACGGGACAAACTTTCACTCACTGCTAGTGGAAATGTAAGATGCCATGATCCCTGTGTGAAACAGACTGGAAGTCTATGTCCAGGTTAAGTACATACATACCATAGGACCAAGCCATTCCACTCCTACATATTTACCCAAGAGAAATGAAAACATCTCTTTCCAAAGACCTGTTTATACACGTTCACCACAGCTTAATTTGTGACAGCCCCAAATAAGAAACAACCCAAACGCCCGTCAACAGGTGGAGAGACAAAATGTGGCACATCCATACGATGAAATACTACTCAACAGTAAATACTGTTGATACATGTGACGACATGGAATAATGTTGAAATGACCGTACTAACTGAAGGAAGCCAGGCAATGTGTGAATACATGCCTCCATAATTCCACTACATGACACTCTAAAAAATACAAACCAATCTATAGTAGACAGAGAGCATATCAGGGGCTGCCTGGGCTGGAGGGGATGCGGGGCAGGAAGGGGTGGAAGGGAGTGATTTCAAAGGAGGGCTGGGAAACTTTAGGGGGTGATGAATACATTCATTATGTTAATTGTGGTGATAGTTTCATGGGAGTATGCAAACGTCAGAATGCATCAAACATATATTTTAAATATGTGCAATTTATATCAATGACACCTCAATAAAGCTATAAAGGTAAATGTACCTAAATATATATATAATTACGTATAATAAACAAATGTACCTGAATTACATACGTAATTATGCCTTGATATACCTAAACGAAGGAAAAACAGAAAGAAAGAGAAAACTACCAACAGCATAAAAGACAGGCACCCAATTCTGGACACCCGGAGCTTCTGAATTTTTGTGTTGGTCCTGTCTCTCACTGTCCAGGTGCCAGTGCTGGGTTTTCATCCATACCCTGCTTTCATTAAACGAAAGTGATGGGAAAGCTGTCTGCGGGGAACGAATTATGAACTCAGAAGGGAGAAAATGAGGGCAAACAAAACGTTCGTTCTGTAACTTAAAACCCCTTGGCGTACCAAATACCTCTGGGCAGTGAGATTCTAGGTGATTTTCCTTTGGTTTATTTAAAATTTTCTGTACTTTCCAAATTCTTTACAAGCGTTATTTTGCTCTTTGGGGGGAAAACAGTTTTAAAAGAACCAGTTTAAATTCTCTATTAATTAAAGAACCATTCGAAAAGAAACCAAAGGCGTTCTCACCCTGATAATTACTGAACAGCACCTGAACACACACGAATCTCAGTATCAATGTAGATCAAAGAACAGGGAGGTTTCCCTTAAAAGGGATGAAGGATGTTTACGATATATTTACAAGGTCAAACCTCAAAAACTGGCTATGTCCTAACTTCTGAATTCCACTAGTCAACCACTGAGCTGGTTGTCACCTATTCAAGACAGATTTTAACTGATTTCCTGCCCTTCAGGTTGAAAGCTGAGCTCACATACCAAAGGGAAAGTCCTGTATGGATTTCCAGGAGGCTGGGGGCCGTAACAGGAGGTTCCTCTCCACGAAGGCTTATAAGCCTGTAACTGAATCAAGCCTTACAATACAGGATGGAAACCGGGAGAGGCAGCATTTCTGAACTCTGCTTGTCCCGAGCTGTCGGTGGCAGACATTTATGTCACATTTTTTAGCAAGTGTAGAAAGCCAGCAGGGGGTTCAGAAATGCCAAATGCTGATAAAATATGTTTCTTTTTAAACAACTTCACAGGTCAAATTAGGTGCAAAACGCTTTTGAAGCAACCTGAGTACAGTTCTTAAGAGTCCTCCTCAATGGTTTCTAAGAGAACCAATTTCCTAGTGATCGTAGAATTCTTGGCTTAAGTCTTCACTTTCCCTGCACAGGAAAAATGGAAGTAGGCTAGCACGCCACAACACCACACAAGTAACATGACCCAGAACACTTACATGTCTTGGAGTGCTCATGTGATAGCATGTAATTGGCAAGAGGCGGCGTGTAAGTCAAACACTGCAATGCTGCATTGGCAAAACAGGTGTTGCCCAAATTCTGGAGCCCGGCTCCAACTCTGTGAGTTTGTTGCCACTTAAGACAAATTTTCTCAGATGGGAAAAGAACTTTTTGTGGAGGAGCAATGCCATCACCTAGGGCTAGAAAAACAAACAAGAAATATTTAAAAACAAAGCTTTACATGCTTCTCGAGCTAAATAAACAGCAACACATCAAACGGAATCTGATCAGGATTAGGTCACTACGAGCAAACCAGAAATACAGGGAAGAAAGGGACGTTTTAAAAGACAGATCTTAGAGGGGCGCCTGGGTGGCTCAATCCGGTAAGCATTCGACTCTTGATGTTGACTCAGGTCATGATCTCTCTGTTCGTGAGATCGAGCCCCGTGTGGTGCTTGTGCTGACAGCACAGAGCCTGCCTGGGACTGACTGACTCTCTCTCTCTCTCTCTCTCCCTCCCTCCCTCCCTCCCTCCACCCCTCCTGCACACGCACGTGTGCTTTCTCGGTAAGAAATAAACATTTAAAAAATAAATAAGTGAAAGATCCTTGAATGTGGGAAATCTAAATAATTTGCTTTCTTCAATAAGTAAACTGCAAGGACAAAATGGGATGTTAAAAAAAACTTAAAGACACTTGCCAAATGCAAAGTATAGACCTTGTCCGTTGATTTCAACAAGCCAGCTGTTACAAAAAAAGTATATGGCAATCAGAGAAATCTTAATGTTGACGGGATTTTTAATATAAAGATGGTTTATTTTTTTTTTAATTTAATGTTTATTTATTTTTGAGAGAGTGCAGAGGGGTAGAAACAGAGGGAGAGAGGGAGAGAGGGAAAGAGGGAAAGAGGGAAAGAGAGAGAGAGAGAGAGAGAGACACACACACACACACACACACACACACACACAGAATCCGAAGGAGCTCCAGGCTCTGAGCTGCCAGCACAGAGCCCCAGGCGGGGCTCGAACCACACGAACCATGAGATCGTGACCTGAGCCAAAGTCAGACACTTAACCCACTGAGCCACCTAGGCGCTCTGATGTTTTAATTTTTAGGAAATGATTATTTATGTATAACACTAAAATATGAATAGATAAAATATGAGGTCTTGGGCTTGCTTTATAATGCTGGCGAGGGGAGTAAATGGGGGAGGGTATAACTGGCTATGAATTGATAAATGTCAAAACTGACTGATCACTACATGAGAGCCCACTATAATTACTTTTACATCTACTTAAAAGTTTGCCACCACTATACATACAAAATGCAAAGTCCACCCTCTGTAACATTTGCTGCGGATGCTTCTACTCAGTACCACCACCACCATCACTGCCCTCTTCACCAGCAATGCGCTTACAGAGTCCTTAGAGCTGTCAAACAGTCTCGATTCTAAGACCTGGTAGTGACGTCATCCCCATCTGACCAGGAAGGAAACCGGGTCTGAACTTAGGCTGCTGGGCATCACTACTGACATTCACAAGTACGCTGTACGTGGTCTAAAAGGTTTTTGTTTTTCTATTTTCAAGGCTGATAATAAACAGATTACTAATGATAACCACGTTAAAAGAACTTATTTAGGAAAGTTCCCCATCATCCATGGGAAGACTACTTTTTCTGAAGTTGGCCATGTTCTTGGTGCCGCCAGACGCTGAAATGCCTACATGAAGGATTCTCCATTTTAAAAGAGAAATTAATGAGTGTGAGTGTGCACAGGTAGGCTTCAGCTCAGTGGGAATGGAAAGCAAAACCAGGAAAAAAGAAAGGAGTCCCCAGAGAGTGGGGGAAGAGCTCCCAAAAGGGCATGGCAGGGTGATGGGAGGTAAGGCCTGAGGAGGAGAAAGGAGCCCCAGCGAGTAACGGGAAGCTGGAGTCAGCGAAAAGAAGTTCTGTGGGAAAGTCTTGCTGGTGAAGGTCTCTAAACTCTATGTGTAACATTCAATTACACTGTTTATTTTGTGACATAAATTTTCCTCCCACCCAAACACCTTCAGCAAATCACCTCACAATATCACATTTACGATGAGGGTGCAAAACGGCATTAAGAGCCACGTTATTCTAAGTCAAACGACTATCTGAGCAGGACCGAATCTGCTTTCTTTGCCTTTCAAAGCTCCAAATTCACAAGTCTCACAAGGACCCACTAAAGCGTCAATGTCTCATTTAACCCGGTGAGTTTTAACAAATGTAACATTTACATTATCTCCTCTCTTTCAAAGAACTTTATCACCACAGATGATTTTAACTGGCAAAAAAACCCCACAAACCAAAAAACCAAAACCAAACAAACCAACACCCCATGGTTGGGTAGAGCCATTTGACAAAATGCAACCATTTTAAAAAATATCTTTGAAAATTTAAAACACAGACATCTACTTAGGGAACTATGGTTAATTGACAAGTTAACCAAAGGCTTGCCCACCCCAAATCTCACCAAGATAAAGTTTATCCTTCAAAAAATAAGTAAAAAAAGAAACTACAAATATTTTAATAATTAAACATAATCTGCGCTGTCACGATACCTAGCGAATCAGGAGCAAGCAGCACAGGAAAAGGACGCCTGTCAAATAACGTAACTGCTGGCACTCGGGTGGCAGTCTATCTTGCCAAAAGGAACCCCTCTCTGAAACTACCGACCAACGGACAGCATTTATCCAAGAGCTTCTTGGAGTGTTCCTGTCTCCAAAAAGTAGTACCTTGATCCTTTTGTGGTGACGGCTTTGATTTATCGGGTACAGATGAACTGGAATAAACTACAGCACCAGGTACTGGTCCTAGAGAAAGCGTGTGGTTTGAGACATCATTTAACGAAGACACGGCCCCCCAGCTGGCAGAACCTGCATCCATGTCTCCAGGTGAGGCCGCCTCTGAGCTGCCAGGCTGATTCTGATAGGCTGGTGGGTCTGAGGATTCAGAAGCTTTGTCAACTATGGTCATTGTTCAACTCTGCAAAAGACGAAACGCATACAGTTGTTTCATAAAGTGAGAAAAGGGATCTACTTTATTATGAGATCTTAGAAAATTATCCTAGCCACACTTAATTACTGTCAAACAAGTCACCGTAATATAAAGGCAGCAGTATTTTTTAGGTCTGAAATCACTTCCTTGGGACAGTTAGCACTGTGCTCATCTAAACATGTCAGCATTTTTTAATTATAAGCCCTTCAATGAAATATTTGATTAGATCTTGTCATTCTATTCCAAGACCTGTAAAAGTCTCACGTTTCTGTTTACAATCAGGTACCTCAATTTCCAATTCTGTATATTTACCAAGAACCTACATATTTTTTCCTTATTGCTTAAAACTAGCATGTGAAATGTGCCAATCCATTTGACTCAATTTTAATTGCATACAGAATTCATCAGGGAAAAATCTCAACTCCATGAAGAGAAAAATCTAGCTTTAATTTTGAACTCTGAACCAAAATGACTTGTTTGAAACACATTAAAAAAAAAAAAAAAAAGCAAGTCTCATGGCATCTGGGTGGCTCAGTGAGTTAAGCATCTGACTCTAGATTTTGGCTCGGCTCATGATCTCTCGGTTCCTGAGACTGAGCCCCGCATGGGGTTCTGTGCTGACCGCGCAGAGCGTGCTTGGGATTCGGTCTTCCTCTCTCTCTGCCCCTCCCTTGCTCACTCATTCTCTCTCTCAAAATAAATAAACTTAAAAGAAAAAAAGGAAGTCTCACATTTGAAAATTTTTTCTGAGTAGGCTCATTTATTTGGTGTATGTACACGACTTTTTTTTAAGTGAAGCCCATAGCATAAAACATTACTGACATCAAACTTGAACACAAATACTTATTATAAAAGTAATTATGTTTTCTCTCTGGATCTTATTTCTCAATCTGGGGCTACTACTAATTAAGCATTTTCTACGTGCTGGACACTGTGTTAATCATGAACACACATAACTTAAACTTCATAATGGACCTGACCTGTGAGAGACTGCACAGACTCCACGGGGTCTATAAGACGGAGCGACTCTGACCCAAACTAGTCAGTCCCTGGGACATCCCCGGCTCTACGGACCTAGTCAACGGAGTACAGGAATGTAAACTGCCCAGGGAAACCCAATCTCGTGTGCCACTCCTCCGTAAGTACCCTTTCTCCCTGGCCTGGCCCGGCGCCCCCCACCCAGCATCTTAACACCCAGACTTGTCGCTGCCTGACCCGGGAACCTCTCCACACGCTCCCCACCTTCCATTCTCACCTGCTCTCTCTGGGCTCTCCCTCGCAGTTCTTCCTCGCCTAACTCCCCTCCATCCTTCCACCTCCGGCCGGTTACCACTTCCACTTTTCAGCTTAGAATCCATCTGCTCTGGGACGCCTTCCTTGACGACACCCGTCCCCCAAGGCCGGGTCAGCAGCCCTCCCGCAGGCCCCCACGGCAGCCTGGTGCGGATTCTGCGGCAGCGCCTCCGCCCCGACTTACTCCACGGCGGCTCCACCCGTTGCTCCCCATCATGCTTGCATTTCTACCCCCGACCTGGCACCCAGAACGCTTTCCACACATGTGCCCAACAAACGAATGAATTCCAAGGATAGGAAGGAACCAGCGTTTGCATTTAGCACCGGTTTGTGCTCAGTGACTTGCATACACTATCTCATTCACATACTGTATCTCGTTTCTACTCTGAAGCAGGAATAGCCTTTAAAACGGGTTTTTAAAAATATTCAATACAGTCAAGTTAAAGGATGATAAACATCCACATGTGTGCCACCTCAACAAATGCTGTGGTGCACAGTCTGTTCACAAGAAGGTTTAAAGAAAAGCCTCAATTCTATTGTAATTTAAAATTACGGCATAATTATAGCCCCCCCCCACCCCGAAAGCACAACCTTGAGAAATTTGGGGGATCTTATGTAGAACTAAAAAAGTAGACGTTAGATTAGATCTTAATAAAATCAGAAATGAATTGTAAGTCAATCTAAGATACAGGATCTTCATTCAGGAGGAAAGCTTGAGCTGTGTTATCCAAATAAAGTCTACTCCATGGAACACAGTGAAGGCAAGAGTAAGAAAACAAAAGAAGAGGAAGAGGAGGAGCAAAAAGAAGAAAGCCAAAACAGTACTGAGGAAAGGTTAATTCAGCCTTATTTACAATAACATTTAATAGCAAAAACCTCGGTTTTCCCAGGATAAACATCCCTTCAGGACAATCATTAACAAATGACCAAATAAAGCCATTTTACTTGCTCTGATTGCCATGGGGGAGGGGGGTGTCTTAAATGAAAATAATTAAGGAAAGCCTACTACTCAATCATCAATAACCATTTACCATTATAATTTGGGGAAAACAAACCCAAACCATCCATTTGTCTTCATTTGTATATTCAGCCAATGATTACTTATTCTAAAACCATCAAGTATCAAACTCAATTACGTCTGCTACAGAGATAACCCTTCTAGAAGCCAAGCAATACTGTATACAACCTAAGACTCATAAGATTCATACGGTTACGTGTTCTTTACTCTCAGTACAGCTTCTAAGAGTCACTGTTATATCAGGACTTTTAAGCAACTACTTCCAAGAAAAGTTAAAATTTCTCTCAGCATCTTGTGATGATATACAAAAAAGTTACAAAACCATGTGTGAAATAAACAAGTACACCAATCAAGGTTGGATGTGCCCGGAGGAATGAGACAACAAATCGACTTTACAAATGTTTCCTTTGCTTTAACTACAATCTTTTATTCAAAAGTTTTTAAATGCTCAGTCCCTTAAATGATATTTCTATCAAATACCAGAATGCATTATTCTTTCTCGTTTTAAAAATAAGCATATGGCTGTCTTAAACCTTGTAGCACTCCACATAAAGGTAACAATATCAATATATGTTAAAAAAAAAAAACAAGAAAGAAAGAAACTGATACACTCTGCTTCTTCATAAACAATGTAATCCACGTTCTTGTAACATTTCTACTTAAGAGGAAAACACACAAGCTTTAAAAAGATAACAGCCTTGATTTCAATTACTTTTCAGTAAATGAAACGACTAGCCTTAAACCCTTACAAACCACTGTGGACTTGATTCAGTGATAAGAAAAGAAAGCGAAACTGACCTTAAATAAAAAACAAATCAGTAACACTGATTATTCCTATCTCCTATGCACTTTGAATGAGTGATAGTCAAAAGAGTAAAATTCTAGGTTCAAAATTTACAACTCAAAAATCCGGAGACTCCACGAAAATGCACGAGAACCTGTAATACTGCTGTTACCTTGAAAAAGAGGTGTTAACGAAACAGTTTCTCGACCAGCTTTACTGTTACCTGAGTGTATCCACTTTAAATAACCAACATGTTTCCCCATTAAACAAGTAAACCCTGAGGCCTCCCTGAACAGAAAAGAGCTATTCAACAAAAGTGATGTCTACTGCATTCATTATAACAAGGTGAAAGTCCTAGATTGTAAAACTTCGGTCCCGTCGAATTTTCATCTCAAACATCTGAAACTGATCACCCTCTCCCGCGACCCCCTCCAGGTAACCTGGCTCTTCTTGCCCCGAAAATAAAGAACAGGACCGAGGCGCACACGCTTTTGGGGACGCGCCGCCGGGGCCGGCCGGCCCCTCCTCTCCGCCTCCCCCCCCCCCCCCCCCGCCTCCCCCGAGGGTGCCCGCTCCGCCCCGGCGGCCGGCGTGGGGAACTCGGACACTCGGTGGCGGAGCCAGGTGGACGGCCCCGCGAGGGGCGACCGGCGTGCCGCGAAGGGGCGCCGGGGTGGGAAAGTTTGTCTGTCTCTGGGGGGTGGAGTGGGGGTGGGGAGGCGAGCCCGGGGCTCCGAGGGCCGCTCGGGGGCGGGAGGTGGCAGCCACGCGGGGGGCGGCGGGCGGGCCGGGGACGCCGGGCTCCGCGGCCGGCGGCCGGCACACGCCCACCGCGGGCGGACCCGTGCGGGCCAGGCCGCCCCGGAGCCGCCCGCCCGGCCCGGCCCACGGGCCGAGGGGGCGGGCTGGGGCCGGGTGGGGGCGGGAGGGCAGTGTCCATAGCAACCAGGGGGGTCTGGCCTCCCCGCGCAGCCCGGCTCTCCCGGCGCCCGACCGCCCCGGCCGCCGCCCCCTCCCCAGCGGCCTGGCCCGGCCGGCACAAGCGGCGCTGCCACCGGCGCCGCGGGGTCCCGGGCGGCCCGCGGCTGCGGAGGGGGCGGCGGGCGAGGGGCCGCGCCAGTCCCCGGCGGGCCGCGCCGGCTCAGGGGCGGCCGGGCCAGCTGCGGCCGAGGCGAGCGGGGCGCTCGGCGGGCCCCACGCCGGCCAGCGGCGGGCGGGAAGGAGGCGGGAGCTTACCTGACCCGGCTCGGCGCTCGCTCCATCCCCCTCGGCCGCCGCCGCACACAGCCCAGCCGCCCGGCGGGGGACAATGACGTGCCTCCATCCGGGCACCGCCGCCGCCGCCTCCGGGTCAGCGCCGCGCCCGCAGCGCCCCGCCGGGCCGCCAGGGGGCGCGCCAGGGCCGCGCCCGCACGCGCCGCCGCCCAGGGGCCGTCGCACAAGAGGCGCGGCGCGCAGCTAACGGGCCGGGCAAGCGCGGGAGGGGCCGTCGTCAAAGCGCCGCGGGCGCAGGCTGGCGCGCGCGTCACTGGAGCGCCGGGGCGCCGCGGAAGGGGCGCGCTGATTGGCCGAGCCAAGCCGCGCGGCGCGGGCCGGGGCGGTCCTTCCCCCCGAGCCATCGGCGGGAGCGGATCGAGCGGTGCGCGGCGGCCGCGGGCCCGAGCCAGGCTTTGGCTGCGCCTGGGCCCGTCCGGCCTAAGCGGGGACGCGGCGGACCTGGGCGCCCCCCAAACGGACGTGGCTCGGCGAGAGCCTCTCGCGCGCGCCGCGCCGCTACCCCTGCGGCACTCGTCCCTCGGCCTAGCGACCTAGCATTTAAGGACGCCGGAGCCAGCCGGGCGCCAGCTCGCAGACTTCATAAACTGCGTGACCGGGCGGGGAGAGTTTGAAACCTGGCTCCGGAAAAGGCCAGGCCCCTGCCCAGCCCGTCTGGACTGCGCCTCATCCAAGCACTGCACACTCCTTGGGGCAACTAGACCAGGTCTTGCTCCCCAGTGCCGGATCCATACTCCCCACCACTTACTGGATGTCTCCACGGCGAGAACTAATTAATTCAGCGCTGCAGCGCGCCTCTCCTTCGCGTCCCCGCTCCTCCCTGACGGTCCTGGGAGGACCTTCTCTGCTTTAAGGACCAGGCACTCCTACACTAACCTGAGTCCTTCCCATGGCCTAACTAACCCCTTACACCAAGCCCCACCCGCCCCACCTACCCTGGGACTGTGACCCGGACCCTCCCGGAGGCTACCTCCTCGCCACGCCCATTCCCTCAGTCTCCTTTCTGCTCTCCTCCTAGTCTTTACTCTCTTTTCAACCGTTATTTTTCTGTGACCTCCGTGATCATCCTTGATCTTGCAAAAACACAGGTCAGACGTTGCTTCTGCCTCTTCTCGACCCACAGAACAGTCTAAACTCCTTCACCTGACACTGAAGCCCCGGTGGCCTTTCCCCTTGTGTGTGTCCCAGCCCGAAGAGACATCTTCCTACAAACACCCTATTCCTACATCTGCTTCTAGAAGCCCTGCTTGAACCCCCATCAGAATCTTACTGCTCCCCCTACAGACCACACATATTTTTATGGTGGCACTTAATTCACTATTGTTAGGGAAAGAAATCACTTGTGTGATTACAGTATCACCTGTGTGCTTGGAGCAGAACACTGAAGTCGTTTGAGGACACAAAAAGGGGAAAGGCGAATTCCAAACCTCCAAAATTCAGTGCCCACTTTTGGGATTAACACCGCAACTTCCTGATGAAGAATGGTTATGGAATTTCACCTTCGTGGCCCTTTCAACACTAATAAAAGGTCTGCGAGAGCAGGAGGGCCATAGGCATGGACGCAGTAATTTACTTGCCTTCCCCAAATGACTTTCAGATGATTAAATACAGAAGGAGAAGGAATTAAAGAGCCAGATCCTTAATATTCACCTAAGTCTTGTGGTAGTTCAAACTGCTACCCTTGGAAGTCACAGGAGACGTTTGCCTTCTAATTTCATTTTCCGTTTTGCATTCCATTGACAAGCTGCCCCACAGCCCTCCTCTTAACACAGTACCTGAGCAACTTTGATAGGAAAGGGGGCTTTTTACAACACCACCGCTTAGCGTTCTCTACCAGACAGGCTCTTGTGGGCGGGGTTACTGACCCCTCTCCACCCTCCTCTGTGCCTTGAAAGCAGAGGGCTTTTTCCTCCAAAGAGTTTGAGTCCTGATTATTATAACAGACTGACAACATAAGTGGAGAGGTTGCAAGGGATATTAGGAAGTCCATGAGCTGGTCTTTAACTGAGATAATAAGCCAAACTGCCCCAGAAACTTGTTTTCTTCCACAAAGTGAGCGCTATTTGGAGATTTCACTTTGCCTCAGTGCTGACAAACTGTGTGACCCACAGAGATTACTTAGCCTGTTGCCTTTATCAAATCTGCCTTTATGCTGGAGGCAAACTCACCCCAAATGCCCCACCTCCCAATTCAGATAAAGAACAGAAAGTGTCCCAGTGATACATTAGATTTTGCGAGAACCTCCAGACACGTAGGGAGCCTATAGCGGGTGCTGTAAATGCCCCACCAGATCCCCTTTATCCCGCTGATGCACCCCTTACCCTCCCAGCTGCTGAGTGTTAGCTGCTAATAAGTCACAGCTGCCCCTTCTCTCACCAGCTGTTCCTGGCTGAAGGGGGAGCTGCCTCATGGGCAAGTTGACTCTGCCTCCCACCCCCCCCCCCCCCACCTTGCAGCCTACACCGGTGGCCTACTGACAAAGAGGTCCTGAAAGGCCTTGCCTCAAGTTGTGACCCAACTAGCGGTGCAGCGCAGGCTCCAGAGGTCCAGTCGGATCAGAAAGAAGTTCGTCTTCCACTACATCCCTGCTTGACTCCTTCCCTGCCCTCTTCCTTCCCTTTCCCTCCAGAGCACACCCTTCATATAGTACGTGCATCTGAATTCTGTTTCAAGCCTGGCTTAAGATGGCAGGTACCAGGAGAGGTCCCAGGAAGCAGAGTCTAAGGATAAGATTCCAGGCGACAGGTGAGACACTGGTCGCCATGAAGCTGTATAAAAATCCCACCCAGGGGAAGATGGGATGGGAGGTGGATAGAAGGGCATAGGCTGGCCTATTCAATCTCCCTGGTGTTTGGGAATGTGGGGAAAATAGTCATTGAAAGAACTGTGAAATTCGATGACTGGTCCTTTAAAGAAGGAGCATGGCAGGTCCTGGGCAGTTAGTCATCAATATAAAGCAAAGCATAAAAGCCAGAGAGATGGTTTAATGCCTTGTCGCAACCATCATCTGCAGTCAGAGGACAGGCAGTCCTGAGGACCAGGCCCAGGGGTCCACTTAGAAGAAGCAGAACTTTAAAGTGATGGACTCGAAGGGGCGCCTGGGTGGCTCAGTTGGTTAAGCGTCCGAATCTTGATTTTGGCTCAGGTCGTGATTTCTCGGTTTCGTAAGTTTGAGCCCTGCTTCCGGTTCTGCACAAGCATCATGGAGCCTGCTTGGGTTCTCTCTCTCTGCCCCTTCCCCACTCACACTGTCTCTGTCTCTCTCAAAATAAATAACTGAAACTGTAAAATTAAAAAAAAGAAAGAAGTGATTGACTTCTCAGCCATGGTCGGTCTCCAACACCAAAGTCAGGGCTCAGATAAAGAAGAGGTAGAACACCAAGACTAGGGACGATAAGTTAACCACAATGAACTTCAGATTGCTCTGAACCCTTTGGGCTTTCAGAAGCGGCCCAGCCCAGCCCCCCAACCTAAAGACGAGGCAGAAGCCTCAAATGAGACAAGTACTCTACAATACAGTGCTTTCTTTAGGATCTGCCCACAGGCCCATGGCTACCAGACCGTCACTAAGGTTAGGTCTCAGTATGGCCCGATTGGATAAATGTTAGGCCTACTTAGGGAGGCGAGGAATGATACATTGAAGTAGCCAGGGCCTGGCTGATATATACCAGCAGGACCGTAAGTAATCCTGTAAATGGATCTCAAGGGGCTCGATCAAGAGGAGGGGAGCGGTAATAAGGGATATAGAGGCACCCTCCCACAATACTGATCTAACACTTTGTCAAGGGCCTCCAGTGGCCAGTACTGATACACTGTATGCATAGTACTTGGCAAAAAGAAGTGAGCCACACTACGTCATGACACACCAAGAGTTCCGTGGAAGATAGTGGAAGAAGGGCTCAATAGGCCGAGGGAAGTGCACATCGGAGAATGGATACTACCAACTGACTATCCTACGAGCTGAAAAGGCCTGGGGGGCACTTTGCTTAACAAGGCCAAGGGGGTGGGGGCACCGTCAGCTTGAAGAAACTCGGTGGTGGCTATCGTCTGTAGGCCAGAGGAGGGATGGGATCCTAGAATGACAGAGGCTGAATGGCAGCACTTAACCCTCAGAATCGAGGTGGGCATGAGTGGGCAGCAGGATCAGAGTGGCAGATACGAGCATCTGACTCGCAGGGATCCACGGAGGAGGCTAACAGATCATGGGGCAAGGTAGATGGGCAGTCAACAAAGACATACTACCTACAATCAAAGGATATATACATGTAAAATCTGGATGTGCAGAAGGCTGAGGTCACCTGACTTTCCCAGTGGAAAGTGAAAATCACCATTTGATACAAGAGAAGCCAGACCCATAGAAGTGTATACAATAGTGATTCTCCAAATCCTTCACCAAAGAAGGATTTAATTGGGTTTAAAGGATTAATTGGCCATTTAACTGGGTAACCATACACTAGGAGAGAGGAATACCTGGATATTTCTAAGCTGTTGGTTTAGAGAGACAATGAGGACAGATGGGAACCCAAAGCACCCCCAAAGCTCCTTTTTTGCTAAGAGAGTAGTAACATGTGGGGACAAGACACACATTGGATCTGTGGGCCCCAGAGGTCATTTCCCAAGTTTCCAAACTTAACATCCGAATGGTCATACTTCCAGGTTGACAGAACCCTCACATTGGTTCCTTGACCTGTAGAGTATGAGCCAGTCTAGCAGAAAAAGCAAGCTGGAAGCCTTCACCCTCTCTTTGCCCTCTCTGGCCAAAAGAATAACTCCTCAGGGAATGGCTGAGAATATTAGTGCTGTACCTTATGGATATAAAGGCTGCACGGCTATTGGTCTTTGTCACATGCCCATTTAACTCACCAGTCTGGCCCCTGGAAAAAACTGGATGAGTCAGGGAGGATGACAATCGACCACTGCGAGTGTAACTATCAAGGACTCATCTAGCACCAACTTAATTCCACCCCCCCAGGCCGCCCTGTCCCTGGGAACTCCACACCCACAATAGAATGGAGGACTTAGAATCTCTCAATCTTTGCCCTATGCCCCTCGGAACAAACAAAACCAGGCCCTTTACCTCTTACGGCTTTCACTCACCATCACTATGAACAAAGAGGAAATAAGATAAACATGAAAAAAATGGAGTAGCCATAAAGCACATTCAAAAGAAGTACCTACAGTATTTTGACACAAAAAGAAGAAAAGAAAGAGTGCTCAGATGACACCATCAATAGACTTGTCCCTGCAGCCTGGGCGGAGATACAGTCATCACAGAGTGCTGTTGGGGGACAGACAGACTAGATACAAATTCCGGCTCCAGCTTTTATTTATTAGTTGAGTTCTTTGGTCTTGCTTTGGACTCTCGTGAAATGAAAGGCTTGTTTAACGTATCAAAGCCGACTTTACCCTAATGGATAATTAACACCCCCTCCCCCCAACCCAACATAAGATATGAAAGCCCAAAAGTTTTCAAGAAAAGATACATTTGACTTTCTGAGGACCACAGTCTCCTATGAAGGAAATCTGAGACTAGGACTCAACAAATCTTAGACCAGGTTTATTTTGAGGTTAATAGATCCCAAGTCACTCCTTTATGTATTGCCAAAATATTAATTTAGAACCCAGAATAAACCATGCACTGGAGATACTGTATCTACTTTCCAGAGGCCATTCTGTTTAGAATACAGAGTTATACATAATTAGTTACTTCACATTGTGACAGTGCTCTAAATTAAGAAGGTAAAGTTTAGAGGCGTTGGGAATAACCCTCCCAGTAGATGACATTCAGGAAAAATTTTATGAAGGTGGTGACACTGAAAATGGGTCCTTGAGGGTTGAATAGAACTTTTTACAGGCAAAAAAAGGGATAGGAAAAGGATGCCAGGATTTGAGGAGCAAATACTATTTGGGAGCAAAGTCTGTCCCCCCTTAGATCTGTTGCCCTTAGGGGCGCCTGGGTGGCTCAGTCAGTTGAGCGTCCCACTTCGGATCAGGTCATGATCTCACAATTCATGGGTTTGAGCCCTGCATCGGGCTCTGTGCTGACAGCTCAGAGCCTGGAGCCTGCTTTGGATTCTGTGTCACCCCCCCTCTCTCCCTCTCCCCAACTCTCTCTCTATCTCTAAAATAAATGTAAAAAAAAATTTAATAACTCTGTTGACCTTGGAAATGTGCACAAATGAACACTGATAATACAGTTGATAGCAAGGAGAAGGTTCAATGTGTAACTTGATTCAGCAGACCAGGGGTTTCAAAGGAGAAACTGAGTGGTCTAATCAGGTCTAACTGGCTGGTTGAGACTATAAGGAAAAATCTCACTTCCTAGATTTACAATGGAAATAAACACCTGTCCAATTCATGAACATGAATGCATGTTATCCTAAACAATGATTAAACACAGTCCTGGAAGTTTGCCCCCCACCCAAAAAAGCCCACAAGATATTTCAATCAGAATGGAGAAGACGTATCTTCATCTGTATACCGCAACTTGAAAAAAAGAGAAAATATGTGAAACTCTGAAGAGTTTTCAGAAAACTGGCTGATTAAAACATGAATATAAAAAAATCAATTGAATGTGAATTTACTTAATGCCATGGAATTGTACACTTGAAAATGGTTACAATGATGAATATTTTTTGTTTACTTATTATTTATTTAGGGGGGGGAAGGAGGGGCAGAGAGAGAGTGAGAATGAGAATCCCAGGCAGGCTCCACACGCGGCTCCGCGGGCTTAGTGTGACCCATTTCCACAAGCCTGGCTGAAATCAAGAGTCAGATGCTTAACCGACTGAGCCACCCAGGCACCCTGATAAATTTTGTGTACCATTTTACCACGGTAAAAAAGCCAACCGGAATCTATATACTAGCAATATCTAATTAGAAAAATAACAAACATTGGGGCGCCTGGGTGGCGCAGTCGGTTAAGCGTCCGACTTCAGCCAGGTCACGATCTCGCAGACCTTGAGTTCGAGCCCCGCGTCAGGCTCTGGGCTGATGGCTCAGAGCCTGGAGCCTGTTTCCGATTCTGTGTCACCCTCTCTCTCTGCCCCTCCCCCGTTCATGCTCTGTCTCTCTCTGTCCCAAAAATAAATAAACGTTGAAAAAAAAATTAAAAAAAAAAAAAGAAAAATAACAAACATAATCATGGGGTTAGGGTTAGGCTAAGGCTTTAAAAAGCTAAGGAACAGCTAATTCCTTAGCTAAAGCTAAGGCTTTAAAATGCTAAGGAATAAATAATAAACTTGAAAAATGTGCAGAGCCTAAAACTTATGATCAAGGGTCCTAAAGAAAGATTTTCCGAATGAAAAGATTTTCTGAGTGTACTTCAGTTTTTAAAGATTATAAGTACAACATGACTGATCCCAAAGAATTCTTTCCAGAACTCAATAAGATACGTATAGTATGAAGATCAAAATAAATTTATTTTTTTAATTTTTTAATGTTTATTTATTTTTGAGAGAGAGTGTGACTGGGGGACGGGCGTAGTGAGAGGGAGACACAGAATCTGAAGCAGGCTCCAAGCTGTCAGCACAGAGCCCAAAAAGGGGCTCAAACCCACAGACCGTGAGATCATGACCTGAGCTGAAGTAGGATGCTTAACCGACTGAGCCACCCAGGCGCCCCAAGATTAAGATCAATTTACAAATGCAATGCAGTTAGTCCTAAAAGGACTCCCGTGGCACTTACTAAGATGTTTCAATATGCATCTGTGCAATCAAGCCATTCATTAATAAACCCCAAACTTAACTGTGTATAGCTCCTATCTCTTGAAACAGTTCACACTTGCATTCATGCAGCAAATACCCACCTAGCATCTACTCTGGAAGTCAGGGAGAGAAATGATGTGTTAGTCCCTGCCCTCAGTGAACTTTAGGGTGTTTATATAAAGCAGCTGTCAGCAACAAGTCCCAAAACTGCAGGAAGGAAATGTGGGGGGGGGGGAATAATAGGATTGGGGGGGCAGATCAGTAGGAAAGGAACTTCAGAGTGGGCTTTCCTGCAGCCCACCGAGACTGAGCCCTGCAGATTGAGTGGCAACGTGCAAGGTGAAATTAGTGGGGGCAATTCAGAGCAGAGAGACTCAGAGACAGAGATGGGAAAAGCGAGTCGAGAGAGGAAAGGCAAGGAAAGGGCGTGGAGCCTGACGCAGGGCTCAATCTCATGACAGTGAGATCATGACCTGAGTCGAAATCAAGAGTTGGACGCTTAACCTACTGAGTCACCCAGGTGCCCTGTGTTTCTTATTTTTCTAATCCTAATTCTAACTCACCCTGGTGAGTATTTGAAGGAAACTTTGTCAGAACTCTCAGAAAAACTTCTCACCATACGGCTGAACTTGGCAAAAGATGCCCCAGGAAGAAGGCCAAAAGTTTCTCTGTTCGGAAGAATGACAATCAATGTCTGACGACAGACTCAAGTCTCCACAGAGTTTGCAAAAGACAATACTACTAGTTGTTAACCATTAACCAGAGGTTATTATGTGCCAGACATTACTTCTAAAGATTTACACATGTTGATTTATTCAATCCTTGCAACTACCCCATGAGGTAGGTATTATAAGCATTTCCATTTTATGGGTGAGTTAAGTGAGGCAAAGAGAGGTTAACTGGTTCAAGGTCATACAAGCTAATAAATGGAAGAATCCACATTTTTTTAAAATTTTTTTTAACGTTTATTTATTTTTGAGACAGGGAGAGACAGAGCACGAACAGGGGAGGGTCAGAGAGAGGGAGACACAGAATATGAAGCAGGCTGTGGGCTCTGAGCTGTCAGCACAGAGCCCAACGCGGGGCTAGAACTCACGGACCGTGAGATCATGACCTGAGCCCAAGTCGGCCGCTTAACCGACTGAGCCACCCAGGCGCCCCAGAATCCACATTCTTAAAGCTCCAAGCCGACTCTGTCCTGGAGAACTCTCTGTAATGATGATAAAATCCTGTGCTAACAGAGTGGCCACTGGTCACCTGCAGTCGTGGACTACTTGAAACGTGGCATGGTATGCCTGAGGAGGAACTAGATTCAAATTTTATTTAATTTTAACTAATTTAAAATCTTTAACATGTATTCATTTTTGAGAGACAGAGAAAGACAGAGTGCGAGCGGGGGAGGGGCAGAGAGAGAGGGAGACACAGAATCCCAAGCAGGCTCCAGGCTCCGAGCTGTCAGCACAGAGCCTGACATGGGGCTCGAACCTGATCCGGAGTCAGAGGCTCAACGGACTGAGCCACCCAGGTACCTCTAAGCATTCAACTCTTGAACTTGGCTCAGGTCATGATCTCACGGTTTGTGAGATTGAGCCCCGCGTCAGCTTGGGATTCTCTCCCTCTGTCTCTGCCCCTCCGTGACTCATGTGCACGTGCGCTCTCTCTCTCTCTCTCTCTCTCTCTCTCTCTCTCTCTCAAAATCAATAAATAAACATTAAAAAAAAATACTGCAAGAAACAACTTAAGTGAGAGAACGTCTAAGACCATGAAATACATACAGCTCAGATGAAGGGAAGGGAGAAATCTGGTAAGAATTACAAAATGTGGACATCAGGGAGGAGAGGCCCGGCAAATACATGAAATACAACACAGACCGACTCTGCCTGGGATCACGGATTTCTTTTCTGGTCTTCAACCTACTCTTGTGGGTTCTGAATAAGCAGTCGGGACTAATGCTATCCAATAAAATATAAAGTGAGCCACATATGTATTTCTAAATTTTCTAGTAGTCACATTTAAAAAGGGTGTTTTTTTAAGTGAGATTAATTTTAATAATATATTTGATTTAATCCAAAACACTCCAAATATTATCATCTTAACATGTGGTATGAGCCACATTTCAGGTTGGCAGTGACTGGCCTAGTGGATAGTAAAGGTCTGTGGAATACTAATCATCAGTTTAAAAAAGAAACTACTCTGGGGCGCCTGGGTGGCGCAGTCGGTTAAGCGTCCGACTTCAGCCAGGTCACGATCTCCCGGTCCGGGAGTTCGAGCCCCGCGTCGGGCTCTGGGCTGATGGCTCAGAGCCTGGAGCCTGGTTCCGATTCTGTGTCTCCCTCTCTCTCTGCCCCTCCCCCGTTCATGCTCTGTCTCTCTCTGTCCCAAAAATAAATAAACGTTAAAAAAAAAAAATTTTTAAAAAAAAAAAAAAAAAAAAAGAAACTACTCTACATCACCTAGTGGGCAGAAGTTCCATAAGGCACATTATCCAGTGATAAAAGCAAGCCGCAGAACTCTTTAAGAAACCCCAAAACTCTTTAAGCACTATATCTCGAGTTTCCATGATATTCAATAACTTAACAGAAACTCCTTAGAGATGGCTCCATTGGAGACTATCATCGTATTTATAGAGCGTACCCAGGAATTTTTACTTCATTGGGTTTTTTTAAAGTGTAGTAAAATACAACGTAAAACCTCTTATTTGGACCATTTTAAAGATTTTTTATTTTGAAGCAATCTCTCTCTACCCAACATGGACCTCAAACTCACAACCCCAAGGTCAAGAGTGGCACACTCCACCGATCGAGCCAGCCACGCGCCCCTCATTTTGACCATTTTAAAGTGTGCCATTTAGTGACGTTAGGTACATTCACAATGTTATGCAACCATCAACACTTACTAGTTCCAGGATTTTTTTTCACTACCCTGAAGTGGAAACCTCCTGCACATTAAGCAGTCACTCCCTGTTTTCTCCATACACCAGCCCCTGGCGACCATTGTATCTGGCTTCTCTTATATCTTCATCTCTTACATCTGGCTTCTTTCACGTAGCATGTTTTCCAGGTCTGTGCACACTGTGGAATATATCAGTATTTCATTCCCTTTTATGACTGCATCATATTCCATTATATGGACACAACACATTTTATTCATCCGTTCTTCTGTTGATAGACATTTGGGCTCTTCCTGCCTTTTGGGCATCATGAACAGAGCAGCTAGGACCCTTGTGTACAAGTTTTAGTTTGAACACCTTTTTTCAATTCTTTTGGGTGTGTGTGTACCTAGGAGTGGAATCTCTGGATCATGTGGTCAGATCTGTGTTCAACTTATTGAGGAACCATTACGCCATTTTCCACAGTGACTGCACCAGTTTATATTCCCACCTGCAGCGTTTGAGGGCTCTGATTTCTTTGCATCCTTGCCAACACGTGTTATTTTCTTTATGCTTTTCCTAGTGGGCGTGAAGTGGCATCTCGTTGTGGTTTTGTATTTCCCTAATGATGTCGAGCATCTTTTCACAGACTCATGAGCCATTGCATATCACCTTTGAAGAAATGTCAATTCAAGCCATTTGTCAATTTTTAAATTGGGTTATTTGTCTTTTTATTGTTGACTTGTAAGAGTCCTTTAAGCTGGCTACTAGAATCTTTTCAGACATGATTTGGAAATATTTTCTCTCACTCTGGGGTGATTGCTTTACTTTCTTGATAGTGTCCTTTAATGCACAAAAGTTATAAAATTTGAATGAAATCCAGTTTATTTTTTCTTTTTTGTTTGTGCTTTTGGTGTGGATTTTTTTTATACTCCCTTTATAATATTAAGGGTGTTCCCTTCTATTGTTTGTCTGATGGGTGTTTTTATCATGACACGGTGTTAGATTTTGTCAAATGTTTTTTCTATATGATTTAAGAGGATCAGGAGATTGGAATCTTTTCACCTTCCTTTTCTTAATGTGGTATATTGCACTGATTGATTTTTCCGCTTGCTGACCCACCCTTGCATTCCTGAGATAAATCCTACTCAGTCACAAGTTTAATCATTGTAACATACTGCTGGATTCGGTTTGCGAGTTTTCTGTTGAGAATATTCCCATTTATATTCATAATGGATATTGGTTTGCAGGGTTTTTGTTTTTTGTTTTTTTAAATGTTTATTTAGTTTTGAGAGACAGAGACAGAACCCAAGCTGGGGAGGGGCAGAGAGAGAGGGAGACACAGAATCCGAAGCAGGCTCCAGGCTCTGAGCTGTCAGCACAGAGCCCAACACGGGGCTCAAACCCACAAACCAAGAGATCATGACCCGAGCCAAAGTCAGATGCTTAACCGACTGAGCCACCCAGGCACCCCTGCAGGGTTTTTTTTTTTTTTAAGTCTGTTTATTTATTTTAGAGAGACAGAGTGTGAGCAGGGGAGGGGCAGAGAGAGAGAGAGGAGAGAGAGAATCCCAAGCAGACTGACTATGCATGGGGTCAGCACAGAGCCTGATACAGGGCTTGAACTCATGAAACTGTGAGATTATGACCTAAGCTGAAATCAAAAGTTGGATGCTTGGGGCACCTGGGTGGCGTAGTCGGTTAAGCGTCCGACTTCAACCAGGTCACGATCTCGCGGTCCGTGAGTTCGAGCCCCGCGTGGGGCTCTGGGCTGATGGCTCAGAGCCTGGAGCCTGTTTCCGATTCTGTGTCTCCCTCTCTCTCTGCCCCTCCCCCGTTCATGCTCTGTCTCTCTCTGTCCCAAAAATAAATAAACGTTGAAAAAAAAAAAAAAGTTGGATGCTTAACTGACTGAGTCACCCAGGTGCCCCCAGTCTGCGGTTTTCTTGTGATGTTTTTGTCTGGCTTAAGTATCAGGATAATGTTGGCCTTGTAAAATGACACAGAAAGTGTTTTCTCCTTTTCTATTTTTTCGAAGAGTTTGAGAAGTATTGGTGTTAATTCTTCTATAAATATTTTGTAGAATTCAGTGGTGAGGCCATCTTGTCCTGGACTTTCCTTGTTAGAAGGTTTTGTTTTGTTTTAAATTTTTTCAAAGTTTATTTACTTATCTTGAGAAAGAGAGAGCATGAGCTGGGGAGGGGAAGAGAGAGGGAGAGAGAGAATTCCAAGCAGGCTCCACACTGTCAGTGCAGAGCCTGACACAGGGCTCAATCTTACAAACCATGAAATCATGACCTGAGCCGAAACCAAGAGGCAGATGCTTAACCAACTGAGCCACCCAGGTGCCCCATGTTGGAAGGTTTTGGATTATTGATTCAACTTCCTAAATTGTTACATACCACATTAATAGAACCACATGATCTTGTCAATTAATATAGGAAAAGCCTTTGACAAAATCCAATAGTCTTTCATTATAAAAACACTCAACTCAGATTTTCTATTTCTTTTTGAGGCAGTTTTGGGAGGTTGTATGTTTCTAATAATTTGTCCATTTCATCCATTTATGTATTTCGTTGGTGTATAATTATTCATAGTATTCTCTTAAAACACTTTTCTTTTGTAGGGTCAGTAGTAAGATCCCCATTTTCAATTCTGATTTTATTAATGAATTCTCTTTTTTTCCTTAATCTAACTAAAGGTTTGTCAGTTTTATGAATCTTTTCAAATAACCAAATTTGATTTTATTGATTTTCTCTATTGTTCTAGTCACAATTTCATTTATTTTCACTTCTACCATTATATGCTTCCTTCCTCTCCTAACTTTGGACTTAGTTTGTGCTTCTTTTTCTAGTTCCTTAAAGTATAAACTATTAATTTGAGATCTTTATATATATATATATATACATATATATATATACACAAATATATATATACTTGTATATATATACTTGTATATATACATATATACTTGTATATATATACTTGTATATATACATATATACTTGTATATATATACTTGTATATATACATATATACTTGTATATATATATATATATATATATATATATAGTTTGTTTTGTTTTTGGTTTTTTGTTTTTTTTTTTTTAGGGGTGCCTGAGTGGCTCAATCGATCGAGTGTCTGACTTTGACTTAGGCTCAGGTCATGATCTCACTCATTCTCTCTCTCTCTCTCTCTCTCTCCCCCCCCTCCCCTGCCCTCTCTCTCAAAAATAAAAAACAAAATAAAAAATATATATATTTTTTATTGTTAACATATAAATTTTAAAGTTAATTTATTTTGAGAGAAAGGGGGGAGGAGGGGCAGAGAGGGAGGGAGAGAGAGAATCCCAAGCAGGCTCCACACTGTCAGCACAGAGCCCAACGCAGGGTTCAAACTTATGAACCATGAGATCATGACCTGAGCCGAAATCAAGAGTTGGACGCTTAACCCACTGAACCACTCAGATGCCCCAAGACCTTTCTTTTAAATATAGACATTATAGCACTAAGTTTCTTTTTCCATTGCATGTCATAAGTTCTGATTGTTTTTGTTCATCTCCCAGTATTTTCTTATTTATTTTGTGATTCCTTCTATGACAAAATTGTTGTTTAAAAATGTATTGTTCAGGGGTGCCTGGGTGGCTCAGTTGACTGAGTGTCCAACTCTTGAATTTGGCTCAGGTCATCATGACTCCAGGGTCAGGGGATAGTGCCCCATGTGAAGCTCCACACTGAGTGTGGAGTCTGCATGGGATTCTCTCTCTTTCTGCCTCAGCCCCTCTCCCCCGCTCACGCACTCTCTTTCTCTCAAAAGAAACAAGAATGTATTGGGGTGCCTGGGTGGCTCAGTTGTGCAACCTGTGCAACTTCGGCTCAGGTCATGATCTCATGTGTGGGTTCGAGCACTGCATCGGGCTCTGTGCTGACAGCTCGGAGCCTGGAGCCTGCTTCAGATTCTGTGTCTCCCTCTCTCTCTGTCCTCCCCCTCTCATGCTCTGTCTCTTTCTGTCTCAAAAATAAATGTAAACATTAAAAAAAAGAAACAAGAATGTGTTGTTTATAAATAAAATTTAAAATATATATATTTTTTAAAAAGGGCACCTGGCTGGCTCAGTAGGAAGAGCATGCAACTCTTTATCTTGCAGTCGTAAGTTCAAGCCCATGTTGGGTGTAGAGATTAGTTTAAAAAAATGATAATAAATGAACTTAAAAATATATTTAAAAGAAATGTATTGTTTAACTTACATATTTGGTGAATGCTCTAGTTTTCCTTCCAGATTTCTTGTTTCATTCTATTGTGGTCAGAGAAGATATTTTGTGTGATTCCAGTTCTGTTAAATTTATTGTGACTTAACATATATAGTCTGCCCTGGGGTGCCTGGGTGGCTCAGTTGGTTGAGTGTCCAACTTTTAATTTTAGTTCAGGTTGTAGCCTCACAGTTGTGAGATTGAGCCCCTCGTGTAGGGTTCCGCTCGGTGTGGAGCCTGCTTGAGATTCTCTCTCCCTTTCCCTCTGCCCCTCACTTGCTCATGCTTTCTGAAAAAAAACAAAAACAAAAACAAAAAACAAAAAAACATACAGTCTGTCCTGGAGAATGCTGACTTATAGTTTTGTTCACTTCCTTTATTTTTCTGCTGATCTTGTTTAGTTACTTTATTCATTATTAAAAGTGAGGTATTTAAGTCTCCAAACTATTATTGTTGAACTATTTCTCCATTCAGTTCTGTCAACTTTTTCTTCATATATTTGGGGGCTCTATGAGGTATGTATATAATTCTTATATCTTCTCAATGAATTCATCCTTTTATCAATATATAATACCCCTCTTTGTCTCTTGTAACAATTTTGACTTAAAGTCTACTTTACACGATATTAATATAACCACTCCAGCTCTCTTTTGGCTATTATTAGCATAGAATATCTTTTTCATTTTTTGAAAATTTGAAAGGTAGAGGGTGGAGTTTTGTTGTTTGTTGTTTTGTTTAAAAAATTTTTTTAGGGGCGCCTGGGTGGCTCAGTCGGTTAAGCGTCTGACTTTGGCTCAGGTCATGATCTCATGGTTTGTGAGTTCAAGCCCCATGTCGGGCTCTGGGCTGACAGCTCACAGCCTGGAGCCCGCTTCAGATTCTGTGTCTCCCTCTGTCTGCCCCTCCACTGCTTGCATTCTGTCTCTCGCATTGTCTCAAAAATAAATAAACATTAAATTTTTTTTTAAACATTGGATATGTTGAGTATTGTTTTAAAAAAAAGAAAGAAAAGAAAGAACAAAAGGCTCCCTAGTTCCTTACAGTTTGGCTCTGTGTTGGGGCATTCCTTCAACAATTAGCCAGGCTGTTTACAACTCTGCCTCAGCCTTCACATCCTGATTATGCAGAGTCTAATGACCAGCCAGCAGTGAAAGCTTATGATCTTCCCAGGTCTTTGCTGAGCATGCATCCTGCCCTGGCCATGCACATGGATTTCTAGGTTGCCCAGTATATGACAGAGTTTTTCAAAGCCCTTTTCCCCAAAGTTTCTCACTTTACAGCTTTTTCTCCCCAGCGTTGTCTATTGTTTATCTCAACAGTTATTTTTTGCCCCGTTGGTGGCTTGTCCATTTGGTTTTCATTCTTTTCCAGTAACATCCTCCATGTAGCCATGGCCATCTTTCCACCCTGAGAGAGTTTTAGTTTTAGATTGGGAAGAACAAAGGCATGTCCCTTGTGTCAGTCCTTCAGGGGACCCACAGGCAAGTCAAAAAAGACCAACAGAATTCCTTCAGATCAAGGTCTCCTGAAATCCTGGACTAGATGCGCACATTGGGAATGCTGGCTGCCTTCAAGACTGTTGCTGTGGTCTTGGATGGGGTAAGGCTAAGTTAGAAGGCCAGAACTGAACCCAAGACTGCTTCAGTGGTCTTTCTCATGGTTAAGCATTTGCTTGGTGACTGTAAACCAGTGACTAGCTTCCAGAGTTTTTACAAAGTTGATTCTGTCAGTTTTTGCCAGGATTTTCAGTGATATAGGGAGAGACAGCCCCTGGAGGTCCCTACTCTACCATTTTTGCTGACGTCAATCTTAAGAGGTTTTTTTAATGTCAATTTTTTGTTTGGGCATAATATATAAGTGGTGTTACATATGGAAAATATGAGAAACGTGGTCACTGGAGGTCTTCAGAGAGTTTGAGAAGCACTAATCCCCAGTCTCTTGGTTATTCTAATACTCCATTCCCCCCCCACACACACTTTCTTGGGAAAATGGTGAAAACTATATATCAAGGTGACTTTGCATTGTTCTGTCATCCACACAGATGTTGGAATTGAGAGCAATCAATTGAGGAGGAGGATGGACAAAACACAGTTGGAGACTGTGTCCTTCCCATGAACATAAGGAGATGACAAGGGAGTCAGAAGACAAAAGTAGACAAAAGAGCAGTGATGTATAATGGAATGAGCTTTCAAATGAAGGAGGAAAAACACAAAGAACCATATAACATCTCAAATTTAAAATAATTTATATCTACCAGGAACAAAGCCATAATGTGTGTTATTGCCATAATGATTAAATGCAGTTCTTGTGTTTTGGACCAATGAAGAAACACAAGAATAAAATAAGATGAGAGAGAGAGAGAGAGAGAGAGAGAGAGAGAGAGAATCAATATAATCAATAGAAGCCTGGTCAGAGTATAAAAGATTGGCTGATTAAAAAAGATACATATGTAAGCCAACTGTTCTCCATGAATTAATAAGAACAACTTAGAGCATGTTATGAGCAGTGACTCTCATCACAGTAGCTGAAAACAAAATAGCAAATAATAAATAACAAATTGAAATAACTTACAGGATGTAAATGAAGAACATGACCAAACATAACCAAGGGAGACTTGCTAAATGATGGGGTTCTAACTCAATATTGAACTGGTACCATGTGGTTGGATTATAACTGTGATGAGACTGATTGCGAACGGATTCTTCCTGGAACATAATACATTGCTTATAAACTAAATATATAAGACCTGTCTAAGAAAATGTTTATTTATTTTGAGATAGAGCAAGAGCAGGAGAGGGACAGAGAGAAGGGGAGAGAGAGAATCCCAAGCAGGCTCCACACTGTCAGTGCAGAGTCTGATGTGGGGCTTGCACTCACGAACTGTGAGATTGTGACCTGAGCTGAAACCAAGTCAGATACTTAACTGACCGAGCCACTGATGTGCCCCAATATACAATACCTTTTAATTGGGTTACAGGTGTAGTGTAATGAATTACAAGAGGATTCTTTCTGGAAGTTAGTGAGACTGTTGTAAATGTTGTCTAGGCAAGTAACACATTAAATTATGAGTACAGCTATGTACTCTGGCCTTCTCTTCCCTTTCCCTCAACAGCTCATTCTTCCATTCATTCATCAATTTTCCATTTGGGCGTGTCCCTTGAGCATGCAAGAGTGTGTATGATACAGAGACAAATGAGGAGCCCAGAGATGTATTTGGGGAGGAAAGAAGTGGAATTTGCTTCAAAAAAGTAATATCTACAATAAAGTGTACTAAGGGCTCTCGGGGGTGGGTACAAGCACTAGGGAAGTACAGAGTGGGGGGCACTAACATAGGCAGATGACAGGAGAGCTGTGAGGGTGGTGCTCTGGGCTGAATTGTGTCCTCCCAAAATGTTGGTGCCCTAACTCCCACTGCCTAAGAATGGGATCTTGTTTGGAGACAGGGTCTTTATAGAAGTAATCGAGTTAAAAAAAAAAAAAATGATGTCCTTGGGGTGCCTGGGTGGCTCAGTCAGTTGAAGGCCCGACTCCATGCTGGGCATAGAGCCTGATTGAGATTCTCTCTCTATCCCTATCCCTGTGCCCTTCCCCTCCTCTTTCTCTCTCTCAAAAAAAAAAAAAAATCTAAAAAAAAAAAAAAATGAGGTCCTTAAAGAGGGCCTTAATCCAATGACAGTGTCCTTATTAGAAAGGGAAATTTGGACCCAGATGCACACATGCAGGGAGAACACCACGTGAAAGTGAAGGCAGGGATTGGGGTGATGCTTTTACAGGCCAAGGGAATGCCAGTGATGGCCAGCAGGCCACCAGAAGCCAGGAGAGGGGCATGGACTCAGACCCTCCCTCACAGTCACGGAGGAACCAACCCTGTTCACACTCTAATCTTGGACTTCCAGCATCCAGAACTGGGAGAAGATTCATTTCTGCTGTTTAAGTGTCCCAGGCTGTGGTGATATGTTATGGCAGCCTTAGCAAACTAATAAAGGGAAGGAGGTAGTATGTTATGTACAAATGCAACAGGTCACATTTCATTACAGACCTAAAGAATAAGTAATAGAAAATCAGGAAGCATCTGGGTGGCTCAGTCGGCTGAGCATCTGACTTTGGCTCAGGTCATGATCTCACTGCTCGTGAGTTTGAGCCCTGCGTCGGGCTCTGTGCTGACAGCTCACAGCTCGGAGCCTGGAGCCTGCTTCAGATTCTGTCTCTGTCTCTCTGCCCCTCCCCTGCTCACATTCTGTGTGTGTCTCTCTCTCAAATATAAATAAATATAAAAAAAAAAAAGAAAAAGAAAATCAGATGAGGCAGGGGCTGGGGCAGGGGAGTGTTCTGGGCAGAAGGAACCAGATTTGCACTTATTAATCTGTTTTTAAATTTTCTGTATCTTATGATGTCTTGACGTTTTAACAAGCTTGCTGGCCAGCAGAGACTGTCCCTCCCAGGCCTTGGATAGCCAGTTCTTAGAGATAGCAAAGGGCTCCATCAATCAGTATAAACCAACCAATCCCAAGTATACAGACCCAGCCACCTCCATATCGAATGGTCACATACAAGCCAATATTTCCTTGCCCCTAAAATCATCCCAGGGCCAGGTGCCAAGCCAACCCTATAGCCCAAAGCCTGCTGGAATGATTCCAACTAGCCAATCCTAAACCACTTACTCTAAATAGAGTGGAAGCCCCAGTAAAAGTTCTGACTCAGGCTCTCCCCCTCACCCCTGTCTTCTGCCACCTGACCAAAACCTGGTGCTTCCCCTGTGGCTCTGCATGGTATGTGGTGACCCCCTCTCTGGAACCTGTGAGTAGAAGAGATTTCTTCCTTCCAAGTCTCAGGTTTTGTTTCCTCCTGTGGCTGCATGACTTACACCCAACATTCGTGTTCTTTGGTTTCAAGGACAGGTGCAGGGGTGAGGAGAGAACCGGGGAGAAGGAAAACATAAGGTTTAACTCACCTTGATGAATGAGGAAGATAGAAAATTTAACACTTGGAGAAGAAATCTTTCTGCCTAGATTCTAATGGCGAAAGGCCAATGAGGAGATGCTACCATCAGGATCAGAATATCTGGCTTGAGGGACATCAGCCAGTGGTGGCAAGAAGGATCAGCCTCCTAGGAGCAAAGACGAAGACATTGTTAGGAACAGTTATTAATACTAGCAAACAGTTGAGAGTTTCCTGTGCCCCAGGCACCTCTTCTATATGATTTGTTAACTCATTTACAACATGACTATGAAGTAGGTATAATTAGCATTTCCATTTTACAGATTAGAAGTTAATTACTTTGCTCATGATCTCACAATTAGTGTCAGGACATATATTCCTCAGCGTTGAACTGTGTGTGCACAGATTTACTGTAAGACTGAAAACGGGGGCTTGCGATGGGGATTTTCTTAGGTGGGCACGACAGCATATGCAAAGGCTGAAATGAAAGACAGTGAGGGAAGAGAGAGCTCAGAGTGTAGATGATCTTAAAGAGTTGTTGCAGCAAATCCACATCTCTCTCTGGAAAATATCTCAGCTTAGTACAAATAAGGAGGAATACAGAGGTTTTGCTGTTACCAGAGTGGTTTCTCTGATCTCAACGTTGGCCATGAGTGTCTGTGGTGAGATGAAGTCTCCTGGACATAACTGCTTATGGGGTAATAAGGTAATAAATACATTAGAGCTAATAAAAGAATATGGGGCGCCTGGGTGGCGCAGTCGGTTAAGCGTCCGACTTCAGCCAGGTCACGATCTCGCGGTCCGGGAGTTCGAGCCCCACGTCGGGCTCTGGGCTGATGGCTTGGAGCCTGGAGCCAGTTTCCGATTCTGTGTCTCCCTCTCTCTCTGCCCCTCCCCCGTTCATGCTCTGTCTCTCTCTGTCCCAAAAATAAATAAATGTTGAAAAAAAAAATTAAAAAAAAAAAAAAAGAATATATTAATAGTATCACTATTGTGATATTATTGTATACCAGGTATATCTTCTATATAATCTATATGAACTACACATGCTAACTCATTAATTATATTCAAAAACACTTTGAGGAAGGGAGAATTAGATGTCCCTTTTATAGGTACCAAAAAACTAAAAGGAAATGGCTTAAAAACAAATAAAACCACCAGGCAAATAAATGGGGTGGAGAGTAGTCAGAAAGGGAGTATCATGGGCAATACATCTCCCATCACTGCTGGGAGATCTGAAAATATTCTTCATCTGTGTCCTGTTATAGAAGCTCTGTATGTTAGTATTTAAAACGCAAGAATAAACAAGTTCTTGAAGTCAAATCATATACTGAAAAAAGCAAGTTTTAGAACAATACATACAACATGTGGTAAGAATCCCAAAACTAAAGTCCAAACTATTATATGCTTTCTATGGGAACATGTCTGTGCATGTAAATGAATAGAAAAAGATTTGGGCAAACAGAAAGTGAAAAGCACTTAATTCTCCAAAGGGGGAAGATGGGACAGAGTCTAGTCAAATGGAACGTGACTCACATGGAATGTTTTATATATATTTTCCCAGAAGGGTTTACCTATTCCTTGCGTAATGATATTAATAAACTTTTTGTTTTGAGAAGGCATGTGTTTGACTCTAGAAAAGCGCACCCTTAAGGCATTAGTGAGCATAACAGAGAAAATGCTTTGAGGTAGTTATAAAAGATGATAAACAAAAGGGGCGCCTTGGTGGCTGAGTGGGCTGGGCGTCCAACTCTTGAGTTTGGCTCAGGTCATGATCTCATGGTTTGTGGGGTCCAGCCCCGAGTCCCAAGTCGAGCTCTGTGCTGAGAGCACAGAGCCTGCTTGGGATTCTCTCTCCCCCTCTCTCTGCTCCTCCCCCACTTGGGCACTTGCATGCACACTCTCTCAGAATAAACATTAAAAAAAAAAAAGGTGATGTACAATAAAAAATTTATTTCTGCACTGTAAAATTTGAGAGGTTGGTTCTAGGATTTCTGGCCAGCAAGTTTGATATGTTTGCTCCGGGAGGACCTACTTTAAACAGCTAGCAGTCATGAGTAGGTACTGAGTAATCTGAAGTTCCTTTTTATAAATATGTCCTTACACTTTCATGTTAAGAACTTATTGGAAGGAGTCATTCCAGACATTAAAATGTTTTAAGTGTTCATCTGAGCAATAAAATCATTCATTTACGCGTTTAATTGCAGGGTCCTCTTTATGAGTTTGCACACAAGTGAGAAAAAATGATGGGTCAGTTAGACAGCAGAATTCTTGCACTATTAGGTGAGGAGAGGAGAGGGATGTTAAGAGGACCTGAGAAAGGTGAGTAGGAAAGAACCAGGCGAAATGGGGGTTGGGCAGGCAGTGTGGAACACAGGTGGAACAGCACAGGTCCGGCTGAGGGTTTGGAGGCCCAGTGGCTAACTCAGGTCAGAAAAATATCCCAGACTAAGCCCGGATAAAAAAAGAAGACCAAAGGAGAGACTACTCCTTGGACTCAGAGTTTCCCTGGTGGGGAGTTTGGTACTGTTAATAACCCTGTTTTACACTCAGGAAATGAGGTAGGAGGTTAAGTAACTAGGTTAACCCATCAGTACAAATCTAGCCTTGCCAGAGATCCCCAAATATTTCCTACTGTAGCCTAATGACTCGCCCAACAGCTCTGAATAAGCTGACTGAGAGACACCATGAAACAAACTGAAAACAATGAAGAATAGACCTACTTCAAGGCAGAGGGTTCTCAAAGAACCAGAGAAAAAAGTGAGTCGCAGAACAATATGTAAAGTTGCACCTTGTGAGGCAATAAAAACACAAACCCTAAATAATATGTATTTTCTGTGGGGTTATGTGTATGTACAAATAAGCATAAACATATAGAGGCATCTGGGTGGCTCAGTTGGTTAAGCCTCGGATTCTTGGTTTCTGTTCGAGTTGTGATCTCACAGTTCCTTGGATTGACCCTGGAGTTGGGCTCTGTGTTAACTGCACATTGCTTACTTGGGATTCTCTCTCCCTCTCCCTCTGCCCCTCCCCTGCTGGCGTGCACTCTCTCTCAAAATAAATAAATAAACTTAAAAAATATATGTGTATATATACATATAAATATATTTGTATAGCCTGGGGCACCTGGCTTGCTCAACTGTGGAGTATGCGGCTCTGGATTAGGGGTTATGAGTTAGTGCCCCGTGTTGGGTGTAGAGATTACTTAAACATAAAAAAATCTTGGAATATCTACATACTGGAGTTACATAGACAGTATGTAAGCGAATATATTTATTGGGATTTGTGTGTATATAAATACAATCATATACACGTTTTATATGTATAAAATTATCTATATTTTATGCATTTACATACATGCATATGTATATATGTGTACACACACACACCCACGCATATATCCTTACATCATTACCTGGCGTTTATGTTTTACTGTCTTACAATATGGCATTTTACGTACTGATCCCCAACTTGTTTATATATGTGCGTTTGCTAATGAAATAAAAATCAGGACGCTCAATTTATAAATTGCTTACTTCAGGGGAGGGGAGAAAAACCGAGACTGGGTGTAATGGCCAGCCGGAACTCTAGACCTTCTCGAGGACCGCCGAGAGAGGCGGCCGGGACCTCAGGTTGGGGACCCCCGGCCGTAGCAGGAGCCCAGAGTCCATGCCCCTTGGGCCTCAACGCGAGACCAGCCCACCAGAGCGCCTGCGCGTGGGTTGCGCCTCTGCAGAACGAGCCCATCCTTACCTCCCAGGAGAGGCGAAGGGCGGAGCCTGCGGAAGGGCCCGCCCCCGCCAGCGGCGCGCGGGAGGCCGGGCGGGTCTTCCGCCTTGCGTGGGGCTACTTCCGGATCCGGTGGCGAAAGGCGCGAGGTCCGAGTGCGGCGGCGCTGTGCTGGCGGGCTGGCGGGCTGGCGGGCTGGCGGGCTGGCGGGCTGGCGGGCTGGCGGGCTGGCGGGCTGGCGGGCTGGCGGGCTGGCGGGCTGGCGGGCTGGCTCTGGGCGGGCGGTGGTAGGAAGTATTCCCGGCCCCGGGGGGAAGGGCTGGGACCCCAGGCGTGTTGGCTAGGGGTCAACTTGGCTATTCTTGTAGAGGGAACGGCTTGTGGACCAAGAGCAGGGTGTTGGAAGATGTGTGTGCGGCACACCTCAGTTAACCGTTGAAAAGAAGCTGTAACCGTCAGAAAATCTTCTCACCTTAAAGCAGGAGAGTAAAGGATGTCAGAGGCAGACACTCCCAACAGGCTCAGAGTTACTCTGATTTGGAAGATGATACTTAGCGCACGGCAGCTAGAATCCAGTCTCCCAGGAGCCAAGACTAAAGGAGCAGACCTAATCAAAGAAAATAACGCTACTGGGTGATAAAGAGTTGGCCGAAAATATGTCAGTGGGTTTAGTTCTCACCGCGATCCCAGAAAAGTTAGGTGGTAGCAGAATCTTCTTGACAAAGGAACTGGGGCACAGGTTAAATACTGTGTTTAAAATCACAGCCGGTAGCGGCAGAAGTCCCTGTAAACGTTGAAATGGATACAGATGTTTTTCAAGTCTGTATTATGGACATATTGGAGAGGCCTAATTCCCCTTCAGCTTGGGGGATGGCTCAATTAACCACGGACTATCAAGTTATGGAATACTGTTGTCCTAACGTGGGAAGTTCCCCCAGGACATATTTTGGAATGGAGAACAAAATGCACGTTGCAGAACAATATGTATTTCGTCATTGTTTTAGGCAAAACCAGCCCCTCAAAACAGTGCTGCTTTAGTGTGGTAGACATCAATGGTAAGCGAATAGAAGAAAAACTGAATAAGCTATACTAAACTGATACAGTGACCAGGGGAGGGAAGGGGGCAGGGATTTATGGCAGTTATGGTAAAATAGAAATTTATTCTCTCTCCTGGTTTTTGGACAGGGATATAGTCAGAAAAACATGTATATGTTCCTTATATAATAATTTTAAAGTGACTAAAAATTACTGTTTTTTTAATTTATTTAGAAAGAGAGAGTGGGGGGAGAGGGGCAGAGGGAGAAAGAGAATCCCAAGCAGGCCCCACGCTCAGCGCAGAGCCAGACATGGGGCTCGACCCCATGACCCTAGGACCATGACCTGAGCTGGTATCAAGAGTTGGGCGCTCAACCACCACTAAAAATTACTTTTTTTATCCTTTGAGCGCCCAGTCCATTATACGTGGCATTTGAATAATTTGGGAGATAAAATGCACCATTAAAGGGTGAAGAATTGGGGGTTATGAGAATATGAATATAAAAATATTCTTGGGGAATCCCCAAAAAGGACATTAAAAGACATTTGAAACAGTGCAGTATTTCATTGTTTAGTCTCAAGGAGCTTACAAAACTTTACACCTGTTCTAGGTCGACATTACGTAGCTTATTGGATGAAAACCAAAAGCTGTTAATACCTGCTTTTTCAAATATGCATCCTGATATTTTTAGTTGAAATATATTTTAAAAGTTTATTTATTTGTTTTGAGAGAGAGAGAGGGTGCCATGAGGCTCTGCACTGTCATCCTGGAGCCCAATGTGGGGCTCGAACTCATGAACTGCAAGATCATGACCTGAGCTAAGTCACTGCTTAACAAGCTAAGCCACCTAGGCACCCTTCAGTTGAAATATTTTATAGCAGAACTTATAAAATGGGGATTTTTTACTTACAAAGTTATTCATTTTAATATTATGAATGATGTGCTAAAATCTTATACATAACAGTTTCAGAAGCCTTTTTTAAAAATTGTTAAGGGGCGCCTGGGTGGCTCAGTCGGTTAAGCGTCTGACTTCGGCTCAGGTCATGATCTCATGGTCCGTGAGTTCGAGCCCCACATGGGGCTCTGTGCTGACAGCTCAGAGCCTGGAGCCTGCTTCGGATTCTGTGTCTCCCCTTCTCTCTGTCCCTCCCACGCTCATGCTCTGTCTCTGTTTCTCAATAAGAAATAAACGTTAAAAAAAAAAAAATAAAAAAAAAAAATAAATAAAAAAATAAAAATTGTTAAAAAGAAAAAACCCATCTCTTGCACATTGCCCTGGGGCTGAGGCCCTCAAACCAAAAGACATAAGTCCCAGGATTGAAATGGGATTTTCAGTGGGAAATGGGATCCACTCTAATTGGCAATAACCACTTTAAGTTGCCATTGAAAATATATCAGTTGACGTGAGGAATGTAAGAACCAATTTTGATTTGAAGATCCCTAGGTTACTCACTTTATTTGGGAAAGTAAAGAAGAAAGTAGAAATAGATGTAGTCACCTGAAAAGTCCCCTTTTCTTTGGGACTTCTGTCAAGTGGTTGGAAAGATCCCAGTAAGTTAGAGTTCTAATCCTGATGACGTCACAACCGTTGCTTGGTAGCAAACCAGCTCCACAATTTTTTTAAGATTTTATTTTTAAGTAATCTCTATACCCAACATGGGACTCAAACTCACAACCCTAAGATCAAGAGTCACATGTTCTATGACTGAGCCAGTCAGGCATCCCAGATAAACAGAATTTTCAAGAGGTGTTTAGGGCATTCCTCACCCTGATAAGATGCTAGAAGTCTAGTTTAGCATATGTATTCGTTGTTGCTGTGTAACAAATTATCCCCATGAAAACATACATTTTTCCCCACCATTTCTGAGGGTCAGGAATCTGAGAGCAGTGTAGTTTGGTAGTTCTGGCTCAGTCCCTTTTTGGGTTGCAGACAAGCAGTTGTCCTGGGCAGTAGTCACCTGCCATCTCAAGATGGCAGCATTCCAAGGCATCTGGCTTGCCCAGGTGGTGGAGCGTGCAACTCTTGATCTCGGGGTTGTGAGTTCGAATTCCATGTTGGGTATGGAGATTACTTAAAAATAGTCTTTAAAGGGCGCCTGGGTGGCTCAGTCAGTTAAGCATCTGACTCTTGATTTCAGCTTAGGTCATGATCTCACGTTTCGTGGGTTCGAGCCTTGCATCAGGCTCCTGTGGAGCCTACTTGGGATCCTCTCCCTCTCTCCGTGAGCCTCCCCCTCTTTGGCCCCTCTACCCTCTCAAAATAAATAAGCAAACTTTTTTGAAAAGTCTGGAAAAAAAAAAAGATGGCAGGGGCGCCTGGGTGGCTCAGTCGGTTAGGCGTCCAACTTTGGCTCAGGTCATGATCTCAAGTTTGTGGGTTCGAGCCCCGCGTTCGGCTCTGTGCTGTCAGTTCAGAGCCTGGAGCCTGCTTCAGATTCTGTGTCTCCCTCTCTGTCCCTCCCCCACTCACACTGTCTCTGTCTCTCAAAAAATGAATAAACGTTAAAAAATTAAAAAAAAACACACACAAAAAAACGATGGCAGTATCCCATCTACTGGGGATGAAGAATCTGCTCCAAGTGCACTTCTGTATTGTTGGAAGGCCTCAGTTCCTCATCAGTTGGACCTCAGTATTATGGCTGGTCACAACATGCCAGCTTGTTTCCCCGAGTGAGAGATGAAGGAGAGAGAGCAAGATGGAAGCCACAGTGTCTTTTAAACTAATGAAGTTTCATATCATCTATTCTCTGTGTGCTAGTGATCCTACAGACCGACCTTAGTACAATGTGAGAGGGAACTTGAAAAGACTATGAAGACCAGGCAGCAGAGATCATTGGACGCCATCTTGAAGGGCAACTTGTATGGTGTGGGGCCATTTTCCAAGCTCTCACTCCCATTGATAATTACCAGATACCTACAGGGTGCCTAAAGCTATAATAGAAATAAAGGAATTAGAAACAATGTAGAAATTGGGAGAATACAACACTGGTACAATTTCCTTACCATCCGATGAATGAGTCCTCAGGGAAGAAGATAAAACGTATACGCCACAGTTTTACACAGCATACTAAACTCAGCATTAGTTACCTTGTATAATCTGAAATCTCTCTTTGTTGATCCATCCAGCTGGTTTTAATTACCCACTATATAAATGAGTTATTTCTACGTTTTCCATCTTATTACTCCCAAACATGTATGGAAATGCCATTAAATTTTTACTATTGAGGTTTATAGTACCTGTGTTGGGTAACCATAATATATAACATGATGATTAATAAAGGTAGTAGTGGAGGCTTCCTCTGATGATCCTGATCCTCCTCCAATTGAGAGAACTGACTTTGAAGTTCATGTGGATATTGATGGGAAAGCTTCATTCACATTAGGGAGCTTGATACTGGGATTGGTAGAGGAGAGACTGGGTTGGAAATTTGTGCACACACCTACATACACAAGTGGACAAATACAGACAGACACACACCTACACTACCCAAAAGAGGAAGTTCTACTCTGGAATGTGAACTGTTTTGTTCCATGGTTTCTGGAATTATTTTTCTAGTTTGGATTAAATTGAAAGATGCATGTGACTCTAGTAGCAAAAAGCACTGATAGTCCATGGCATGACGTGGCAACAGAGATACACACAATATTGCCTTGCATTCTTGTAATCAACTTTGAGAAAACCCATTCTTGCCATGAAAAAGTTTCCATCTCCTTAGAGAGTTTGTCTTTGCTTCACTGTGAGGGAAAAGCCATAATGCACCTGCAGTATAGGTGGAGAAGGTGGATGAAGGGGCCAACTATGCAGCCAATGGCCAACCATTGTTAAGTCACTGAGATTTCTGTCCTCCTTCTTGTGTGACTCCATCACTGCTCTAGAGGCTGTAACCTCAAGAACAGTGTCCACCTATGCTCTGGCACTCTCTCATGAATGCTTAAGTCATGGGTCTTACATTTCTGTTCATTCACCAGTGTCATCCCATAGTCTACTGTGAGAGTGGTCCAAGCAGAGACTGGCAAGGAAGGCTGGAGTAACTCTTGAAAGGCCTTGTAAGCCATGCAGAGGAGTCTGAATTTTGTTCTAAATGCATTGGAAGGGCTGACCCGTCATAAGACCCAACTGGCCCTCCTGCTTTCATCTTCAATTAACTACTTTCATTTTGAGAAATATCTTTTGGCCTGGTACTGGGCCTTAGTAGAGACTGAATGCTTAAGTATGGGCCATCACATTACCATGTAACCTAAGCTGCTTTTCATGAAATGGGTGTTACCTGACCCACTAAGCCACAAAGTTGGGTGTGTGCAGAAGCACTCCATCATCAAATGGAAGATCATGCCCAAGTAGGCCCTGAATGTACAGATTCCATGAAGAAATGGCTCGAATGCCCATGGCTTCCACTTTTGCTATAATACCTTCTCTCTGCAAGCCTGCATGTATGGCTTCATGGGGGGAGTTCTCTATGGCCAGAGCTTACACAGAGAGAGGGAAGACTTGGCCTTTGTTTATAGATGGTTCTGCACAATAGGCAAAGCGGACAGCTGCAGCACCTTGAATCTAGTTGAATCATAGTAACAGTTTTATAATACTCATTTGCATATGTAATATGTTTATTTCCCTATTGATGTAATAAATAAGGGAGTCCAAAAGGAATCCAGCCCCAGAGGAATCTCTTTTGGGGGTGACCAAAAGTGTTCTAAAATCAGATAGCGTTGGGGCACCTGGGTGGCTCAGTCCATTGAGAGTCTTACTCTTAATTTCGGCTCAGGCCATGATTTCACGGTTTGTGAGATTGAGCCCCGTGTCTGGCTGTGTGCTGAAAGCACAGAGCATTCTTGGGATTCTCCCTCTCCCTCTCTCCTTCTGCCCCTCCCCTGCTGGTGCTCTCTCTCTCTCTCTCTCTCTCTCTCTCTCTCTCAAAATAAATAAATAAATAAACATTAAAAAAAATATCAGATAGTGGTGATGGTGGCCCAACTCTGCGTATCTAAAAACCAGTAATTTGTACATTTGAAAATAATTTTAGAATGAGTTTTATGGTGTATAAATCATCTCAATAAAGCTGTCATAAAAACATAGATAGCAATGAAAGATGACGTGGGAAAAAAATCCTGGCCCCAGATACAGCAGGTTGTGTGGCCTTAGGTGAGGTATTTATTTGAAAAGCTCTCTTTGCCTCTATGTTTGCAACTATAAAATAGGATAATTACAGCACTTAGCTTGTAAATTTGTAATGAGGATTGAGTGAGTTAATATTTGTGAAAGCACAGAACAGGGTGAAGGAATGGAATTGACACAGTCCTCAGTAAACATTGCAATTATTATTATTATTATTATTATTATTATTATTTTAATGTTCATTTATTTTTGAGAGGGAGAGAGATAGAGGATGAGTGGGCAAGGAGTAGAGAGAGAGGGAGACACAGAATCTGAAGCAGGCTCCAGGGTCTGAGCTGTCAGCACAGAGCCCGACGCGGGGCTCGAACTCACGGACCGTGAGATCATGACCTGAGCTGAAGTCGGATGCTAAACCAGCTGGGGCTCGAACTCATGAACCGTAATATCATGACCTGAGCCGAAGCTGAATGCTTAACCGACTGAACCACCTAAGCACCCCTGCAATTATTATTTTGTTACTACCATCAAAAAACCTCTGCGACCTATGCTGTGTTGTTTTCAATGTTCATGAGAAGACATATAGACATACATATATTTACGTATCCTTGGGCACATCTGGAAGTGCCTAAAGAAAACCTCAATGGAGATTAAATTACTGGATCTTGGGTATGCGTCATTTGACTTTACTCAATATCACTAAATAGCTCTTTAGTGATGTATGATAGCTCCTTTTCCTCCACATCCCCAACCACACTTGGTATGAAAGACTAATTTTGCAAAAATGACACTTTGAAATGATATTTCATTGTTTAATTTGCCTTTACCTGCCCCTGGTGAAAGTTGTGTGTCTTTTTCTATGTTTATTGGCAATTTGGGTTCCTGTCCAGTTAATTGCATATTTAATATTGCATGTTCATATGCTATATCATGTTTCTATTTTTTAATTTATAGGCAGCCCAGATATATTCTGGACACGGAATAAAGGTTGACCCTCATGTTTTAGATATGGACAAATGGGTGGATTGTGTGCTACCTAAATGAATGAAGAGAGGTAGTGGGAAACACATTTTAGGAGAAATATCAAGAGTTTGCTTTCAGAAATTTTGAGATGCTTTCGAGTCGTCCAAGAGAAAAAGTCTGTGCTGCAGAGATACATTTGGGAGTTGTCAGCCCACAGATAGTATGCAAAGTGATAGCAATGCATGTGGTTATCTCCTGAGAGAATGTGGAGTGACATGACAAGAGCAGAATTATGCTTTTGGAGGGGAGAGTCTAGAAACTGATACTGAGATCGAGGGCTAGTAAGATAGAGAAGAACTCGAATTTTTCTAGAAAAACTAGATATCATGGAAGATAAGAGAGGAATGTGCTCCTGCCTAACCCCCCATTTTTGTAATGGCTGCATCAGGTTTCATTGCAAGGGTGTATCATAACTGCTCTTCTTCTTGGAATTTGGATTTATTCCAGTGCTTTTCTATTATAAACTACACTTTGATGAACACTCTTATAGATTTATCTTTTTTCACCACTCTGATTATTTCCTTTGTATATACTCCTGCATGTAGGTTTAAGAGTATGCCTATTTAAAACTTTTCACTTTAAGTTGAACATGGTCTTCTAGAAATGTTGCTTTCATTTATATTCCTACCTGAATGGGTTTGCTGTTTTCTCCATTCTGGTGGTGGTGGAAAGTGGCAAGAACTCATTATTGCATACCAACTTTTTGATTGGTTGTAAAGTGTGCCATTGTAAGTGACTCAGTCAATTACACTGTCTTCTAGTCTATAACTAGTGTTGCGATTATTAAAGTTTAGCTGGATCATTTTGCTCATTTTTAACCTGTTCCTTAGAATAAATTTCTGAAAGCAGAATTGATGAGTCTAAAGTATTTGTATTTTTAAATTTGTGGATACATGTAGATAAATCAACAGGGCATGGAAAGAGGCATCCCTAATCTTTGGTGGGAGTTATTTGGAGAACCATATCCAAATTGCTTCTATCAGGTTGAATGCATCCTGTATGACTTTGTAAGAAAACTGTGCTCAAAATTCTTAAGCAATACCACTTTTACACATTGCACTGGGGTTGAGACTCAAAATCTGAAAGGCGTTTTATTCCAACTGTATAATCTGATCTGAGAGCCAAAAACAAAAATTATTTTCAGCAGCATTGTGTTGGCAACCAAGTCATCAGAGACATCTCCAGAGGGCAGAGGATTTTTGAAGCTAAAAGCTTCAAATCACAGTCAATGCAGTGTGGCCATGGGATCACTTGGAAAAGGCAGCCTCAGGTTTGAAAGTATTTCCGTTGAAAGTTCAGTCTCAAAAGCAGCGAAATTTTTGCTAGGTTGGGTTCAGTTTGGGATTTCCCTTTTTTGTTGTTGGTCTAACGGTTGACCAAAATAGGTTCAGTTCTTGTTGAGATAGGTCTTGTAGATGCTTTTGATTTTTTTTTTTTAAACACATGGCAAATAGTATTGCATCCGCATTAAGTATGTATTTGGATTAGAATCTGCAGACACAGGATTCTTACACTAGCATCCGAGTCTTGGCGTGAGATGTCAACACCCTGACTTGTGTGCGGGTACTAAGGTCTCCAGGGCGGCCGGGAACACAGGTGGAGGACCCCGGCGTAGCGAGCACCCAGCACCCACAACCTAAGGACCTCCGCGCGAGGACCAGCCCACTAGGGCGCCTGCGCCAGACCAGCCCATCCTTCTCCCTCAGGAAAAGGGGAAGGGCGGAGCCTGAGGTAGGACCCGCCCGCGCTGGCGGCGCGCGGGAGGCCGGGGCGGGTCTTCCGTCTGGCGAGTGGCTGCTTCCGGATCCGGTGGCGGAGGCTGGTGCGGAGTGAGGCGGTGTGGTGCTAGCTGGCTGGCGGGCGGGCTGGGCAGCTGCCCGCGCGCTGCGGGCGATGCTGGGAGGCGGCTCCGGGGCCCGGGAGCGCGAGGCGGAGGGCGACGGGGCGGAGGCTGTTCCTGCGCCGCCTGCCATTGAGTTCCCGGCCGACGGCTCGGACCCCAAGTATGATGGTGAGCGACCCGGAATGCTGCGGCGGCCCTCTTCTTGCACCCATCCACCTTCATTCCCGAGCGGGCAGGGCTGCTGCGAGCAGCCCCGAGCTTCGCCGCAGCCCTGGGGCGAATTCGGCTGGACCCCGGCCCAGCGACGGGGGGCGGCGGGCGGGCGGCATGGGTAAGGTAAACATTTATTGAAACGAGCGTCCGCGACCCACTGGTTTGTTTACGTTTCTGTTCCGTGGTTTCCTCTTTGCGGACTCGAAGTCTTTGGTAAGGCTTCGCTCAGGCTGCTTTCCAGCTCTCGAGCCCTGTGGTTTGGTCAGACGTTGAGAGTGAGCTTTGTAAACTACTAGACGGAGATTTTGCGGACCTTATACGCTTAACAGTTTGGGTTAAGCGTTTTAATTTGTAGTTTGTCACTGATAGGGGAGCTGAAGACTTATAGTGGGGCCGTATGGAAATCACTCTATTCGGTTTAAAGAAAAACAATGCCTCCAGGTTTTTGGGGGGTGAAGGACCTTTGGTTACTAGGAGATACAGGGTTAAGCCAGGCAAGTTATGTTATAGTGAGAGGTACTTAAAACATTGACTCTAACCACTTCAAAGTATCCACTATTTTATTGAAAGTTCTTAGGGTCTTTAATTACTACCAGTTGTTTTGGCAGTTTTTTAAAATTAAATTGTGCTATCAGGAATGAGTACATTGATTCAGGGAGGTTTTAGTTTACGGTAGTTAGGATGATTACAGGGAATACATGCTCAGTTTAAGCATGAAGCAAGTATTAACATGTTGCAGTGGATTTGAAGGTGCAAGTCAAGTTGAAAAGATTCATTTGTTTCTAAAGTCCTTCGAACTTCACCCAAATACTGTCTATAATTCTTGACCCTAATGGGAGACAAAAGCAGACTGCGGTGGTAATTTTAGTAGGTCCTTGACAGAGTAGTTTTAAGAGAACTATATTTTAATGAACCGATTTTTTCACATGAAACCTGGTCTACTAAGGCAGCACAGTATTAGGTGAAGTGTTATGTCAGAGGAAAAGTCCCAGCTGTAAACATGCAAGTCTGTGTTATCTGTAATATTTCGATAAGGTTTTCTGCAAAGGAGAGATTATTTTTGAAGGGAGTGATCTTAGATAAGCTTTGGAAAACTTCTACTAGGTTACTAACAGTACTGTTGTGTTTACATATTGCCTTTTCTTCTAAAGAGGCCCAGAATATCCAGACATGATTTATCATTTTATGTGAAAAGTAAGGTCTATGGAAAATAGTTTCATTTTTTAGTAGACTTAGAAACAGAACTGTTACAGAATTTCTTGAAGGTCGTCTATATGATGTGAGGTGGTCACTCTGCCAGTTGATGGTAGAGTCAGAAAATTCAGAACCTAGATGTAACTCTATAACCTGTGTTCTTCAGCCGTCTGTTATGTGGGGACCAACTTTGATCAGTTACTGCATGCCCCCCCCCCCCCCACTCCCCTGCCCCAGCATGCCCTAGAAGGAGAGCAACAGTAAGCCCATTGTCAGACTCACTGGTTTTCTTCTTTCATCTGACACAAGTTTTCCAGAATTTTTGGCTCAGATTAATCCTCCAGGTTCCTCCTTCATTTAATAATGGACCATTTATTAAGATCATACTTGTCTGAGGAGCCTGAAGTAGGTGATCCTTTTTTCTGTTTGTCTACTCACCTCCTACTTGGCAGAATTCTAGAACTCTAATTCACCTAGGAGCTCATACTATTTCTTATTCTTTTTTATAAGAGGACCCGACCTCATCTTTCCTATTACCCACTTAGATCTTCCTCTTCTACTTAACCAGGGTTGAAGCGGGAAGCATTCAGTGTCAGCCTTCATTGCCTTTCAGTTTTACTCCTTCCTGCGTCTGAGTATTTGTCCACTGGTCTTTTTTATAGTTGCTATTTTCTTGATTTAGTTCATTTGACTCCACTGATCAGTCATTTTTTTTTTTTTTTTTTTTTTTTTGCTTTTTTCTTATTAAAAAGTAGAACTTGGGGCACCTGGGTGGCTCAGTTGGTTGAGCGTCTGACTTTGGCTCAGGTCGTGATCTCGTGGCTCATGAGTTTGAGCCCCGCGTAGGGCTCTGTGCTGACAGCTCAGAGCTTGGATCCTGCTTTGGATTCTGTGTCTACCTCCCTCTCTGCCCCTCCTCCGCTCACGTTCTCTCTCTGTCTCTCAAAAATGAATAAATGTTAAAAAAAAAAAGTAGAATTTAATTATTGTAGAAAATAGGAAAGTATGAGTATAGAGAAGCAGAAAACTCTCCTAACCATCATTTCACCATTGTTGACAATTTGGTATATTAAAAAAAATTTTTTTTTCACATTACAGTGTGTTTTAAAATTATAGAAAAACCTAAAGAAGAAAATTTAAAAACCACAATCTGATCACCCAGAGATTACTGTTTACATTTTGGCAAAGCTAGAGACAATTTATTCGATGACTTACATTTAAAACTATTGTTGGTCGGCACCTGGGTGGCTCAGTTGGTTTATTGTCCAACTCCTGATTTCGGCTCAGGTCATGATCACAAGGTTCTGTGTCAAGCTCTGCGCTGAGCACGGAGCCTACCTAAGATTTCTCTCCCTCTGCCCCTCTCTTGTGTGCATGCGCTGTCTCTTTCTCTCTCAAAAAGTATTGTCAAAGATCTCATGAACGGGTTAAAGATTTCTGAGTTTGTCCAAATAGATAAACATTTAGAGAAATAATTCAGAAAAATTTAAGGAAATCAAGGAAAAAGGAGAAAGTCATCTGTACTCTCATCCCAGAGAACTCACTGCTAACAATTTAGTGTGTTTGTTTGCAAGTATTAATGAGGGCTGCTGTAAGCCAGGTGGATTCCTAGATACCAAGATCCTAGATACTAAGGATCAAACAGGCAGACTGTAAAACAGCGTGTTCACTGTAATTTCATTTCTTGTACAAATTCTATTGATGTATGGTTGAAAACAGAAGGGGCAGAGATTTTGTCTGTTTTGTTCTTTCTGTTGTATATATATATTTATATAGCTATGAAATAAATGCATTTTTATTTTTTTTTAATTTTTAATGTTTATTTCTGAGAGACAGAGCATGACTGGGGAGGGGCAGAGAGAGAGGGACACACAGAATCCAAAGTGGGCTCCAGGCTCTGAGCTGTCAGCACAGAGCCCGATGTGAGGCTCGAACTCACAAACTGTGAGATCACGACCTGAGCCGAAGTCGGTCGCTCAACCGACTGAGCTACCCAGGCGTCCCGAAATAAATGCATTTTTAAATTATGATCATAGTATGGTAAACCTTTTACATTCTGCTTTTTATCTTTTTTTTTTTTTTTTTTTTTTTTAATGCTTATTTCTTAGAGCAGGGAAAGGGCAGAGAGTGGGAGGGAGAGAATCCCAACCAGGCTCCCTGCTGTCAGCATGGAGCCCGACTCTGGGTGCGATCTCACCAACCGTGACATCATGACCTGAGCCGAAATCAAGAGTCGGACGCTTAACCGACTGAGCCACCCAGGTGCCCACAAAAGTCTTTATTGATACCTGATTATTTCCTTAGACTACATGTACAGAAGTAGGATTTGTTGGGTTAAAGAAATAGGTTAAAAAAAAAAAAAGTTTTCATACATTTTGATAAAATGATGACCAGAGAGGTTGTGTTGGTTCCTATGGAGCTATCTTGTCTCACCTTCATTAGTATTAGTGTTTTATAGCTTGCCTCTTTGACTGGGTAATGAACTAGTCATGATTATCTTTTTATACACCATCGTTTCCAACAGCTGCATAATATTGTTATATATATATAACTTACCTAGCAGGTTTTCAGTATTCTAAACAGTGGTATGCTAAACATCTTATATATTTGTTGTGCCTTGTTTACTTATTTTCTTGGTGGATGTTTCCAAAAACTAGAAGCGTGAGGCCAAATGTTTGCACATTTTGAATTCTGTATTTATTGCCAGAAGTTGCAAGCACTTTTACCCCCTTGTGATTGAAAGTATTTGCTTTTCTGTATCCATAACAATACCATGCTTTAAGTTTTTTTTAATGTTTGTTTATTTTTGAGAGAGAGAGAGAGCGAGCAAGCGAGCACAAGTGGGGGAGGGTCAGAGAGAGAGTGAGACACAGAATCTGAAGCAGGCTTTCGGGTCTGAGCTGTCAGCACAGAGCCTGACGCAGGGCTCTAACTCACAAACTGCGAGATCATGACCTGAGCCGAAGTTGGACGCTTAACCGACTGAGCCGCCCAGGCGCCTCTTCAGACTTTAAAAATAGTTACCAATCTGATGGCAAATTCTGGTACCATAGTTATTTTAATATGTATGTCATTAGTTACTAGTTAGCTTAAACCTATTTGAATTTTATCCGTGCTTCATTTTCTTGTTGGCTTATAAGAGCTTTATATAAATTTATTATCTTTTCTTTTTCTTGTCATCTATAGGACAGATCTGTGTATTGTATCTGAATGTGTTATTCAAGTTTTAACTTTAAGATGTCTTTACATAGAGAAGTTTTTACATGGGCACATTTTTCATTCTTTTCCCGCCCCCATACTTGGTTAAGTTTTCTTTTAAAACGAATAGCACATCTGTGTATGCCGCAGGTGTTCTTTTGGTCTCCTTACAAGTCAGAGAGGAGATTGGTGATGAAGTCAGGATTTGGACACTGACTTCTCGAGGACCTTAATAGATTATAGAGGAGGGCAGAATAGAATATTTGAAATGGGGAGGATTTTTAGCAGGTGTAGGATGCACGGTCTCTTTCTGCAGGGCATTTCCAATTGAATGGGTCCACAGCTCTTGAGGGTTTGAGAGGTCTCATCTCTTCTCTAACGGCCCCTCTTAGAGTTTTCACTCCCATTAACGCCTCCATCCTCCTTTTCCTGGTGTTGTATAGTTGGTCAATCCATTTCTTTCTTGACATTTCTGGGACCTGTTCTTTCCTCCGTGTTTTTTCTTTCATTTACTCCTTTACTGGGCTCTTGACTGTTGCACGCCCCTTCCCATCTACATATCGCGTGTTTCCAGAGCAGTTTCCTCAAACATTTTTCCTTCTGACTGCTTTTGGCCTGTTCAGTAACATATTAAATAAAGAGTAAGTGAGAACTTACAACCCTCAACTTCAAGTGCCAACTCGTTCATCTGCTTGGTCTTGTGTAGTGGAAAGAGGATGGGCTTTGGGCCCCTGGGTGGCTCAGTCGGTTGAGCGTCCGACTCTTGGTTTCGGCTCAAGGTCATGATCTCACAGTTGGTGAATTCGAGCTCCGTGTTGGGCTCTGTGCTGAGACCATGGAGCCTGCTTGGGATTTTCTCTCTCTCTCTCTCTCTCTCTCTCTCTCTCTCTCTCTGCCCCTCACCTTCTCACTCGCTATCTCTCAAAATAAAGGAACTTTAAAAAAAAAGAAAAGGGAAAGAGGATGGGCTTGGGAGTTATTCTGACCTGTCTGCTTAACCTTCCTTAACCTCTGAGATCTGTAAAGTGAGAACGGTAACACTTCCCTCCCACTGTTTTGTGAGGATTGAATGAGCTTGTGCACATGAAACACCTGGTGTAGACAAAGTGCATGCCCCAGGTGGTTTCTGTCCTTTCTCCCTTGCCCTCTTTCTGCTGCCCAACTCCCTTCTTTATGCCTAGGCCTCGGCTGTCGTCTCGAAGGAAAGAAGCCATCTCATTCCCTCTCGTTTGCTTGAGTGTTGAGTTATTCACCTACCTATTTCTGCCTTTGCACACCTCATTACTACCAAACTCCCCACCCCCCGCCCCCCCACCCCCAACCCCCCAATGGCATCCTTCTGCTAGTCTTCCAACATCCAGAATTCAACTCAAAACTCAGTTCCGGTAAGTCTGTCTTGATTAACCCCACTGGGCATAACTATTGTTTTGTGTTTTATTTCCTTAAATGTAAATAGTTTGTGTTGCATTAATTAGATTCTGCTCTTTTGTCATTATGAGATATGTGTACTGTTAACATTTTTTCCTCTTTTAATTTTTAGAATCTGATGTCCCAGCAGAACTCCAAGTGTTAAAAGGACCCCTACAACAGCCGACTTTCCCTTTTGCGGTTGCAAACCAACTGTTGCTTGTTTCTTTGCTGGAACACTTGAGCCATGTGCATGAACCAAACCCTCTTCGTTCAAGACAGGTGTTTAAATGTTAGTAAATCTTGCTAAATAAGCCTTGCAGAAATACTATGTTGTTTGATGTTGTGGGTCTGAGAAGCAGCTGGTATATAAACATTTGAAATAGGTATTAATAGTTTCTATTTCTTGAATGTATTTTATATTCTTCTTTGGGTAATTGCTAATGAATATTGTCATTGAGGAGCCCAAAAGATTAATGACCGTATGATCGTGTGTATTTAAACAAATGAAAGATAGTTTTTTTGTTTCTATAACATGTTCCTTCATATAATTTTTGAAGATCTGTCATGGTTTGGTGGGTGAGCAGGTAAATGAAAATCACAGCTACTCATTCTGAAGTAGTTCTTAACCAGAGCCCTGGAAGAGCTGCATGCCGTGTTGTTGAACAGGAAACTGTTTTCCTCTACGTGCTGGATACTTCTGACACCCAGTGTGTGGGTATTTTCCTGTGCTGACCAGTTCTCTGAAACCAGCTGGGTGTCCTACCATTCAATTCAGTTCTGATACTACTTGGAGTTATTGTCAGTTCCCACAGGTTAAGGTCTCAGTCCCAGACTGCCTTCATTTTGGATGCCAGTTGGCAAGTAGTGGGTCCCCAGTGTCCTCAGGTTACCCATACTTGTGTCCAACTTGGCTATAAATTGTTCACTATAAAGGGTCGACCTCTGAGGTTTGATAATTTGCTATAATGGCTCACAGTAGTCGGGGAGACACTTCTGCTTACTGGTTGATTATACAGTAGAGGGTATGATAACAATACAGGTGAACAGCCAGATGAAGAGGCACATAGGATGAGGACCGGTAGGATCCAGCGTATGGGAGCTTCTTTCTCCATGGAGATGGGGTGCATCACTCTGCTGGTAGGTGGATGTGTTCACCCAGAAGCTCCCTGGATCCTGTACCTGAGGGATTTTTATGGCGGCTTCATCATGATGGCATGATCAATGAACTCAATCTCCTGCTCTTCTCTCCCTGGAGCATGGAGGGGTGGAGCTGAAAGTTCCAAGCCTCTAATCGTGGCTTGGTGTTTGTGGTGACCATTCCCCATTTGAAGCTCTCTGGGGGACCCTCAGTCGTCTCGTCAGCGTAACAGAGACACTCATCACTCTGGAGATTCCAAGGGTGTTAGAAGCTCTTGTGTCAGGAACTGAGGTCGAAGACCAAATATTAGAACAAAAGATGCTCCTCGCCCGCTCAGCACTTGGGAAATCACAAGAATTTTAGGAGCTGTGTGAATTTTAGGACATAAGACCAAGCATGTTTCTTATTATACCACAGTGGTTGAAATGTTTATTTTTATTGCTGCCATAGGTTATGTGTATGAGAAACTTGAGCCCCCCCCCCCAAAAAAAAATAAAAATAAAAAAAGAAACTTGAGCTCAGAAGTGAGCAGAATTACGGGTTATGATGTTTCTGGTCCAGCTCATTGAGAGCATTGTGGCCTCTTTAATAGCTCCAACCAGCCACAAATTCTGAGGATCTTTTCTACCGAAAAAGTCTAAGTCTTGTTTAGTGTTAGGAATCCTCAGACTTACAGATACCTTTATGCCGTCTTAGAATGGAATGTTCTTAGTTAAAGGCAGATTATTATTTTGATGAGCTCGGTGGGACATGAAAAATGTACGCATGTACACTTATTTTTTTGAATGAGTGGTGGGGAGGTGGGTTGTACAAAAGCACGTGTTCTGTAGGCTCTGGAACATTGGTAGCTGGGGATTACTGTATTGAGCTCATTGAACAGAAAAGCAGGTTATAACCACCTTTAAGTAGTAATATTCTTCCTAATTAAAGCAAATCTGAATCTTGCTGATTTTAAGATAGTTTTGAATTCCTTTTTAGGTGACTGAACTTTTATTTTTATTTATTTATTATTTATATATTTTTAAATGTTTATTTTTGAGACAGAGAGAGACAGAGCATGAGTGGGGGAGGGGGAGAGAGAGAGAGAGAGAGAGAGAGAGAGAGAGAGAGAGAGAGAGAGAGAGAGAGGGAGACACAGGATCCGAAGCAGGCTCCAGGCTCCGAGCCGTCAGCACAGAGCCTGATGTGGGGCTTGAACTCACAAACCGTGAGATCATGACCTGAGCCGAAGTCGGACGCTTAACCGACTGAGCCACCCAGGCACCCTCACTTCCCCACGTGACTGAACTTTTAAATAAAATATATTTAAAATGTTTTTGATGTTATTCAGTTAGTTAATATAATGAAATTACCCATATAGAAAGAATATTCTCTATGGGGTGTGTGTGTGTGTGTGTGTGTTTATGAAAAAATAAAAGCCAAGCACTTCTGTAGAAACTTCTTTTTCTGAGGAGCCTGGTATTGTGACTTCAGACTTGACTTTCCCCCTGGTATTTGGTCTTGATGCACATGTGCTCTTTGTGGGTTAGAGAGGGTCCATAATTGAGAACAACTTTTGTTCTAATAACGTTTTCACTTTGCCTCTGTTCGGACCTCGTTGCCTGTCAGCAAAAGGAGATGTGATGTGTTTGAATGTCAGAAGACTAGTAAATTTACATTTTTTTCTTGCCTTTTTAAAAACAGCTTAGTGCTTTACCAACCATCCAGGCATGGTAAACAAGCAAGTGCTCAGTATCTAATAAGCAAATGTAGATGTGTTCCTGATCGATGAGTGACGGTTGTTCCTTCTCTATTAGAGGCTCAATATCCAAATTGTAATGTGTATGAAGATAACTTTTTTCTTACAGAGGTTTTGTTTTTTTTTTTTTAATAGAGGCTATTAATACTCTTTAGTCTCCTTAAAATTGTCATCTTATTGATGGCCTTTCTAATAATAGTTTTCCATGTTCTTTGTAGTGCTTTGTCAGACCTTTATCAAAATGGGACTGCTGTCTTCTTTTACCTGTAGTGATGAGTTTAGCTCACTGAGACTACATCACAACAGAGCTATTACCCATTTGATGAGGTCCGCCAAAGAGAGAGTTCGTCAGGTAAGCGCTGAAATACACTTCATATTTGACAAAAACATTTTAATTTCAAGAGAACTGTATTGTAAAGCATTATGAAGTCCTGATTATAATACGGGTTTATGAAAACGTTAACCTTAATTTATCCAACAAATATTTATTGAGTGACTACTATGTGTTAGGCTGGGATTCAGGCAGCAAACCAAATAGACAAAAACACCTGCCCTCATGGAGCTTATGTTCTTTTTTTTCTTTTGAGATTATGTTCTGATGAGGGGCAGTCAGCAACAGCAACATAAAAATGTATAAAAATAAATAGGGTGTTACATGGTGGTAAGTGTTAAGGAGAAACAAAGCAGTGAAAGGGCTTAGAAAATGTGCGTTATATACAGAGTGGCCAGTTATTTAGGTGAGGAGCCCAAGTTGAGTATGAGCCTTGCACCTGTCTGGGGGAAGAGTGTCCAGGCAGAGAAACAGTGATTCCCGAGGTGGCAGTGTGCTTGGCTCACTGGCAGCCATGTGGCTGGAGTATAGGCAAGGGGAGAGTATGGAAGAGGTAGGGAAGGAGGGCAGCGAGACGGACAGATGGGGTAGGATCTGGAGACCGTTTTAACATCTTTGGTTTTTACTCCGAGTAAAATGGGAAGCATTACAGGATTTTGAGCCAAGGAGTGACATGATCTGACTTTCGTCTCAATGGACGCCCCCCCTGCCCCCAGCTGCCGTGTTGAGAATAAATGGAGGGAGGCGAGGGTAGAAGCAGGGAGACAGGTGGTCATACAGGGACAGGAAGTGATGGTGGCTTGGAATGGGTGGTAGCAGTGGAGATGTGAGAAGTGGTCTGTTTCTGCATGTATTTTGAAGGCAAAGCTAGAGTTATTTGCTGATAGAACTCCTTGGTCAGTTCTCAACTTTGGCAGTGGATGGCAAGACTATAGCTTTTTGAGTAGTGATCTTTTGGTTAAGAGAGAAGTGTTTTCGACCGTAAACCCCTTGGTGATCTTGAAAACGCCAGAGTGTTTTTCTTTCTTGGAATGTCGTTTGAGCATTTGAGACTGTTAATGTGACATGAATCTCCCACGAATTTTGTGAGATTCCTCATTCCATGAACTTTTCAAAATGCTTTTAAAAGCAATTTTCTAATTTTAGGATCCTCGTGAGGATAATTCTCATATCCAGAAGATCAGGTATGTGTTAAATACTTCTGTGATTGTGCAAAGAGTAAGCTCTCCAAAAGAAATTAAGAACTTATCCTGAATTAATCAGAAATTAGTTTGGGGATTAAAAATAATGTAGTTCGGGTAATTTATGAAAATTAAAATCTTTGTTCTGAGAAAATAGTTACTGCTCCAAGATTTGTATTACTTCTCATTCCCACTCCCTCTTTTGTCCCCCCTCCACTCCTTTTTCTGTGTGGATTCCATAAGCCCCACCCTTTATTGAGGGCACTGACACCCGGTCTCTGTCAGCAGAACATTGAATTTTGGTTGTATGTAGGAAATGCTAGTTTAAAATCTGTAATTGGTCTCATTAAGAAATTTAAATAGGTTTGTTACTGAGCTCCGCTAATCAACTGCTGCTTGTTAGTTATCCTTAGGATTCCTGCTTTAAAACATTGATAATTTCTAATTGGAATGCTAATTACTGGTAACATACTTGATTACTTGATTAATGATCCCTTTCCTGTCTTTATTTTTTCCCCACTCGCTGTCTGTATTACATGTTGATTTGCTTGGCAAATATTTTCTTCCTAGAGAATGAAAAGTGTCATTTTGGCTCATCTTTTCAGATCGTCATAATTTAGTGATAAGTAAGGTTTGGTAGGTTAATAATACAATGAACATGAAATATCCTAGATGCTTGAATCTCTCGTGTTTTGATATTGATTGGTTGTTTGTATTTTGCTTTTAGATCAAGGGAAGTAGCCTTCGAAGCACAGACTTCACGTTACCTAAATGAATTTGAAGAGCTTGCTGTCTTAGGAAAAGGTGGATACGGAAGAGTGTACAAGGTTGCTTCCCACATCCTTGTTTTGACCTCCTACTCTGAATAAGTGCATTTTGAGAAGTTGTTCTCGTGATTATTATTTAAAGCGCTCAAAGGAAATTCCTAGAAATCATGTAGGCTTACTCTTCGTTGAGATCTGTCATTTACGGGGAAGTCAGCAGGTTTTAACCTTTTCCTAACCATACTGGTGGTTTAGGCAGATTCCGGAAACTATATTAATTTTCTTGAAAACGCATCACTGAAGAAAGTTGTGGTATTGTATTTTGGGCTTTACATAGTCCTTTTTTGCTAACATGCCCATTTTTCAGACCTAGAGTCTCTAGGAGTTGGAGTCTCACTGCAGTTTGGAAGCTTCTAGTCTGGCTGGCTATGGCCGACTTCCCTGAACTCTTTACTATTAAAGAGGAGGCTTGTCTTTCGCTTAATTTTATCTCTTTAGCTAGTTTGGATCCTGAGCTCAGGTTACAATAACTTTCTCTGTTGGAATTTAATGGCACAATGTACTTTCTCTTTCCCTCTACGTTTTAGGTCAGGAATAAATTAGATGGTCAGTATTATGCAATTAAAAAAATCCTGATTAATGGTGCAACTAAAACAGATTGTATGAAGGTATGGTTTTTTAAGTGTATTTGTTTTGAATAGTTGAGTGTTTAAGTCCTTTTGAAAGAGTTATGTGTGTGTGTGTATTTGGCAAATACTAGATGATATGGGGGCTCTTGGGGGGGAGGGGTTTAAGTTATTTAAATTCCAGTTAACATACAGTGTTATATTAGTACCATATAGTGGTTCCACAGTCCCATACATCACCTGGTGCTCATTAGGCTCTGATAGTTATTTATTTTTTATTAAAAAATTTTTTTTTAAATTAATACTAGGTGTTGTGGATTGCCGAATTTACTGAGTGGGTTACAGTAAAACAAACATCAAAACTAAATTTTTATTTGACTTAATTTTCTTTTAAGTTTATTTTGAGAGAGAGAGAGAGAGAGAGAGAGTGCGAGTGAGGGAAGGGCAGAGAGAGTGGGGAGAGAGGAGAGAGAGAGAGAGAGAGAGAGAGAGAGAGAGAGAGAGAATGAATCCCAAGCAGGCTCTGCACTGTCAGTGCAGAGCCCAGTGCAGGGCTCGATCTTACCAACTGTGAGACCATGACCTGAGCCCAAACTAAGTAAGAGTCAGACTCTCAACCGACTGAGCCACCCAGGCGTCCCTGACGTAATTTTTTATAGACGCTCCTGATTGACCACATTTCAGGAGCGTTGCTGGGGAAATTAATTTTTAAAGTAAATCATTCATATACAGTATAGCTTGTTATGAAAATATGAGTTCAGTTCAGGTTCTGGTCTTCCCCCTGACATGTTGTATGGTCCTGGGAAAATGACATAGTCCTCTAAGCCACTTCTGTCTCCTGTCCTTGACGTAGTGACTGCAGTGGTTTTATTTACCTTCAGGGCCTGGATTTACTCATAGCATATGTGCTGCCGAAGCAAGCACTGGACTTACTGGTAGTAGTAAAATGAGAGAACGAATATAAATGGGCTCGGTAAAGTGTGAAGCACTCGGTACATGTACGTTATTTTGTCGCTGTAACAATTCCATTTGTCTCAATAATACTACGATTGTCTTAACGTAGTTTAGATTTCCTGTTCAGATGGATTTCGGTTGTTTTGCTCTGAAACAAGTGGTATTTTGGTACGATGGACAGTCAGCTGTCCGTGAAAGCCAGATCTAAGTGTGTTTCCTCTGTAGGTACTGCGGGAAGTGAAGGTCCTGGCCGGCCTTCAGCATCCTAGTATAGTGGGCTACCACACTGCTTGGATAGAACATGTTCACGTGGCCCAAACACAAGGTAAGCAGGTACACACGATGTAGCTGAAGGGTTGGCAAACTTCGGCCCGTGGGCCAGACCCGGCCCACCCCCATTTTTGTGCATCCCCTGAGCGGAGGGTGTTTTCTTACATTTTTAAATAGTTTAAAAGCGATCAAAAGACGACTATTTTGTGAAAGTTACCTGAAATTCAGATTTCACATCAATGAGCAAAGTTTGCTAGGCCACCGGCTCATTCGTTTGTCTATTGTCTGTGGCTGCTTTTGCACCACAACAGCAGAGCCCAGTAGTTGGGGCCGAGTCCTGGAAGACCCACGGAACCTACAGCAGTAACTCTCGGGTCTTCTGCAGGAAGTTTGCTCCCTGCCACCCTTTTTGGGCATAGTTGAATAGCTCTGTTTCTACAATTCCTAAAATGAGCCAGGCATTCGAATACGCTTATTATATTTTGCCAGAAGGTATTGACATTTTTAGACTTGTGGTCCCATTTGCTGTTATTTTATTTATTAAAAAACTTTTTTTTTAATGTTTGTTTTTGAGAGAGAGAGAGAGAGAGAGAGAGCAAGCAGGGGAGGGGCAGAGAGAGAGAGGGAGACACAGTATCTCAAGCAGGCTCCAGGGTCTGAGCTGTCAACACGGAGCTCTACATGGGGCTCGAACCCACGAGCTGCGAGATCATGATCTGAGCCGAAGTCGGACACTCAACCAACTGAGCCACCCAGGTGTCCCTCATTTGGTGTTATTTTAGCTCTGCCTTTGACTATGACTTAGAAAGCTAGGCTGCTTGAAGATATGTTTTTGTTTTTGTCTGACAGATAGAATTTCTATTCAGTTGCCATCTCTGGAAGTGATCTCCGACGAGGACGACGACAGGTGTGTGCACTGGTGTTTAGCTTGGCCGGTTAAGGTATAACCTGCCCTGGGTTGTCTTTGTCTTTTTCCTCATTTTCATTACAAAATGTTAAATTGTTTCCTCCTCTCAGCCATTTCTTGTCAGTGTTTTCAGTAAATGTTGCTCCTAGAGAGATTTGATGCCATTTGCTTCAGGAGTTTACCAGTCAAGATTCTGAGGGCTCGAGGGGACAGCTGAGTTAGTCTTTATCTTTTTTTTACGTTGGTTTTTAGCTTTACTGTTTTTTTTTTCCTTCCAGAAATCAATATGTTAAAACTGATGAAAGTAACAGCTCATCCATTATCTTCGCCGAGCTCACCTCAGAGAAAGAAAAGTCCTTAGAAGAATCTGGCATTGAAAATCAGAATAACAGATTGGTGAATTACACCACCAATGCAGTTACAAGAGACGCCAGTGAATTTGAAGCATCCAGTTTACTCCAGGGAAATGGTTTGGCCGATTTGCCTTCCAGATCGATTGTCGAACATCAGCTGCCACTTAGGCATCATTCCGACTTAGAAGAGAATTTCGCATCCACTGAGGAATCTTCGGAAAACTTAAATTTGTTGGGGCAGACGGAGGTAGGTAACTTTCCCAGAACCTACCGATGATTTGATGCTCACCCATAGCAATTGTGTCAAGGACCGTGACTAGCTGTGGCCTCTCCCTGCCCCCGCTGACTGCTCACCTTGCCCTCCCCTGTCTCCCCTCTCGCCCTTCATCTGCTTTGGTCAGCCTCTCCCCTCCATGTTCCCCCGCCTGTGGCCCTTGTGTTGGGTCTTCCCTCCTTTGCTTAGTTAGCTCCTACCACTCCTTTTCTGGCCTTCTCTAGATCTTCTCATTTGTGCCCCCTGGAGCTGGAAGCATCATTCACACTTTTTGTGTTGTGTGTTAGCATCATGCTGTACACATATGTTTATGCATAAAGGTTTTCTGTATTTTGGAACGTGACTTTAGGAGAGAGGAGAGGAGAGATCCCCAAGTCCATTTTCAGGACACTCATTAGGGTCACACTTACATGTCGGTGAGACTCCTGCATACTCTCCCTGGTGTTGACAATTCGTGTTTAAAAAAAACAAAATAAATCTTAAACATTAACAGAATCTATATACAGTCCGCATGCTGGGATTACAGAGCTGTATGCCATCTGTATGTATGCAGAATTAATTCTCGTTGTCCAGGACCATGTGGCTCTGTGCATGTGCTTTTCACGAAACACAAAACTTTGAGCAGAGTCCTCCAAATCCAAAGGAGTTGCGTGTGAAGGACTGTTCATCAAAACCATTTCATTTCCCTGTATTACATTTGGGGGATTTTCCTCGGCACCTAAATGGGCTCTAGCAAGCTTAATTTTTGCTTACCTTTTCCTTGAACAAGTTATTTATGGACCCAGTGAAGCCACCACAGTGCATATACCTTGAGGTATACAGAGGGTAGAATACCACACAGCCATTCTTTGACATGGTGTTTTAGCTTTGGAAACTGTGTTGTGAGCAGACCACATAGCCTCAGCCCCCGTGCCTCCGTGTCCCATTCAGGAGCTGCTCCCATTCTTCACCGGGCCTATCCCTGCCCCCTTGGGTTATGACACACTGTTTTCGGTATTCCTTTATTTCTCTGTCTCCTTCACTAGACCCTGGGGCTTCTTGGGTAGACACGTGCTTGTTGTCTCTTTCCTGAGCACTTAGCCCCCGTGCTTGGCCTAGAGTAGGCAGGTGAGTATCTGTTGACTGAGTGATAGGAGCAAATCGTGCACAGGTGGGAGCCAGCTGTGTCGCCCCCCAGGTGCAGTACCACCTGATGCTGCACATCCAGATGCAGCTGTGCCAGCTCTCACTGTGGGACTGGATAGTCGAGAGAAACCAGCGGGGCCAGAAGTACGTGGACGAATCTGCATGTGAGTACCGTATGTATCTGGAAACATTGGGCTGGGGAATCAAGACATGGGCGGTCTTCCACTGTAGGAACTACCTCCCTGTGCTTTAGGGGAACTACCTCCAGGTGCTTTAGGGGAAAAACATCACCTTTTTGACATAAAGAAACAATGGTGCTTATTTCAACATTTTTTAAGAATGGAGGTCTATAAAAAGAGAGACGTGGTTGGTTGATACCTAAGCAGTAATACGCTAGAATTCAGGTTAATGCTTTTGGGCAAAAAAGGTCTTTTAGAATTTTTGCAAGGAAGTTTACATATTTGTGTTATTTTTTGGAACATGACACTGTGATACTCTTGCAAAATTACACCCTTAAAGAAATCGTTACAGAAGGGTAGGGGGTGAAAAGTTTGTCTCTCTGAAGATCCAGATCCCCTTCCTTCCTCTGTAGTTAGATATCCTCTAGAAATACTCCGTCAGGTTAGTAATTTCTAAAATTACCATCACACTGGTTCTCAACTTGTGCCGCACATTAGAATCACCTAGGGAGCTTTCAAAAAGGTGTCGTTGATGAGAAAGAATAACTTTAAGGTGGAGTAAGCTGACGAACATGACTTTGGCTGGTGTTCAAGGTCAGCATCTGCAGTGAAAACTCCTATTCATAGTGTGTGCCCTTGAGAAGGGGTGATGAGAGGGGCATTGTGTGTCTGGAGTCTTTCTCCCCAAAACCCATAATGCCATCTAGTTGTAAGAAAACATCAGACAAATCTCCGTCTGAGCATGTTCTACGAAGTGTCTGACCAGTACTTCTCAAAACTGTCATGGTCGTCATAAATAGGAAAAGTCTAAGGAACTGTCACAAACCCGAGGAGCCTCGTGAGACATGACAACTAAATGTAATATGGTGTCCTGGACGGAGTCCTAGAACAGAGAAGGGACATTCAGTAAGAACTAAGGAAGTCTGAATAGTTTGTGGGCTTGTATCAGTATTTGTGCATTATTGTGACAAATGTACCATACTAATGTAGGTGTTATTAAAGGGAGACTGGGTGTGGGGTAAGTGGGAGCCATACTATCATTTCCATTTCTCTGTAGATCTAACATTGTTTTAACAAGTCAAGTCTGTTTTTTTAAAAAGGCTGTTGTTGGGGCTCCTGGGTGGCGCAGTCGGTTAAGCGTCCGACTTCAGCCAGGTCACGATCTCGCGGTCCGTGAGTTCGAGCCCCGTGTCAGGCTCTGGGCTGACGGCTCAGAGCCTGGAGCCTGTTTCCGATTCTGTGTCTCCCTCTCTCTCTGCCCCTCCCCCGTTCGTGCTCTGTCTCTCTCTGTCCCAAAAATAAATAAAAACGTTGGAAAAAAAAAAATTAAAAAGGCTGTTGTCTGAGACCACACAGTAATTTTTACATAATTGGTATTGGGATAGGGTTTGGCCTTTGGTATTTATTTGAAAATTCTCTTGTCGATTCTAATGTATATTCCGTCACCAAAATTGGGGACACAAGAGACTGGGTTTTAAGTAAAGCCTCAGCTAAATACTGAGTATTAATCATTTGCTCTTCACTCCTGATGACACTGTCACCCTTTATTTGGTCTAAAATACAGGTCATTTAACCCACCCAGAATCTTAGATTAGCTTCCAGTGAAGGCAGAAACATAATGCCTCCTTCAAACATTCGAACTCGACGGCGAACTCGACGTTCGCCGCTTCTTTGGTGTACCACGTAATCAGAACCTGGCATGCTTTTCTCAGTTCAGTCGTGGCAAGGAGTAGGCAGGGTGTTTTCAGTGCCCTGTTGGGTTGTATCCGTTGCTGCACAGGCATCGTAGTGCTATACACAGATGTTTCTACAAGAAGAATGGCTTATTAAAGTCTGTATGGAGTTGTTGATCTTTCAACTTCCGTTTGGAAAATAAGTAACGGGTCCCTCATGACGTATGGGATGTCTCTGATTTACACCATCCAGGACAGTAAGCCACCATCCAGGACAATGAAATCAGGGCAAGACTGTGTATGATGTAGCTAGCTAGCACGATACATATTTTTCTTCTAAAAATACTTTAAAATACAAAAGTTTTACTTTGTAGTACTCCGGCACCGTGTGCGTTCCTTCCTGTCGCGCGTAGTTTTACAGGAGCCATTCCCAACAGTCCAGAAGCGATAGACCCCGGTTTGTATCCTGCCTCTAGCACTCACTGGCCATAAGGCTTGGGTCAAGTCAGGGGGCTGTTCTCTGCCTGTTTCCTCCCCTGTGAAATGTGGATTGGCCCATGTGATTGGGTTTGAGGAGTGAAGCAGTCGGTGTGAAGGGTGCGGTGCTGAGGGAACGGAAAGTGTTCTCCCTGGATCGGGCCCGTGTGCGGCACCGAACCCTCTAGCTGGGGCCCGAGATGGGCACCTCTTACCGACAGACCCAAGGAAGGTAGTTGTTCCAAGGCTGTGAAAGCCCCAAAGCCCTCCTTCATCCCTGCGGACAGGAGGTCGTGGCCTCGGTGTGAGGGGCGCTGGTAGTAGAGGTGCTTGTGAGTGGTACCCTTGTGTACACACCCACGCACACACCCACGCACACAGTGTTCTGTCTTCTCAAGCACTGGGCTAAGGACTTGAGCTTCCTGAGGTACATGCTAGCTGGTGCAAAAGGGGAGCGTGGGGTAGGTGAGCTGCGTAACGACGTAAGCTCATCCAGGAGAAGGGAGACTGTCTCGTGTTGTGCTTGAAAGTAAGCAGTCTGTTCAAGGTTTACAGTGGCTGACAAGAGAAAAGCTATTAAGTTCTCGTTACGATATTCACCGAAATAGCTTAGCTGGAAAACTCCAGGATTTTTGTCTTTATCAATTTCTGTTTTAGTCCTACAGAACTTTCCCGCCCTCTAAAGTTAGGTGTTATATCATCACGGCAATAGATGAATTAAATTATTTACTTTTCCCTATACTTCATTTTTCATTTGTTAGTCAATTTTGGAAACTGCAGCATTCCAAACGTCCACGTAATGGAAGCTCACTCCTCAAGCTAGCCTAATGTATCTGTTTTTTTACTCCATTATTTGTAACAGTGTCTCTAATCCGCAGTGGGTTTAGGACACCAAATTTATTAGCTGTGAGGGATGTCAGGGGTCGAAGAAGATTTAAACCTAATTTAATCTAGCCGCCTGATGCCTGAAGAATGGTTTGCAAGGTAATTAATACAGGGGCTCTTGAGTGAAATTAGTGACACCAATTCTGTTCACTAGGGTGCTGGTTTGTGGTGGTTTCTGAGCCACCTGAGGAGCCCTTCTTGTCTAATTTCTAACCATTTTGGAATGTTGATTTTGTTGAAAATCTGAACGATGTTAATGTGTTTAATGTATTTAGAACTATGTAACATTGAGATGTTAATGTAATGAGTAAAAAGACAATTAGAGAAATAAAACTTCCTCTTTTACTTGAAGGTCCCTATGTTATGGCCAGTGTTGCAACAAAAATTTTTCAAGAAGTGGTGGAAGGTGTGTTTTACATACACAACATGGGAATTGTACACAGAGATCTGAAGGTAAGTGGAGAGGCTGAGTCATTGAAAGCAGCAGTAATTTCGTATCAGGGAGGACGTGGCATTGGTTCTTTGAATTAGATGGAAGTATGTATCCTCTTTCATTTATCTAGAGGATTATCATTTTTATGTAAATCATCATCCTATAGGTCCCGAACTTTAGGCAGTGATCTTTGGGCATTCGAAAATTCTCCCTGGAGGATTAGTACTGGTTTTCCAGGTAATAAGTGTGCGGAGTACTAATATAATTGAGGACGTTAAATGTATTTAATGCGGACAAAAATCCTCATAGATTATTGCAGCCTTAGAGGTAAAATCTATTTCTATAATTTTGTATCTTCAAGGGAATTTAATATGGCCAATTTTTTTCTGCTGTTTAAAAAATCTATGCTTATCCTGATTTTTAATCAGAACAGGCTATCAAGAAAGAACACGTTTACTTCTTTGGCAGAAGAGTTTTAAGTGGCTTATTTTTGAACAAAAAGTTGAATTGTGGAAAATGTATTTAAAAGAGTATTGGGGAACAAAAAAGTTAACGTGCAGATCATTTTATTTTTTGAAAAAAGTTTAGGAACCAAATGGTTTGTACATCCGGGATGTGCAAGCTGATGGGTTCAGTGTTGCCAGGGTATGTGTCTTAGCCAGAAACCGCATGGTGAGTTACTGAAATTCCGTGGCCTGTGCCACTTGGGGGTGCTATTTCAGGAGGTAAGCTAAGTCATGAAAGCCATATACAGAATGCCACATCTTCGCGGGGAGAAGTCGCTTCAAGTGCCCTTTGTACTTCTCACCATAAATATTCCTGAGGTTCCTTTTGCAGATGTCCTGTAGGGATAAGGGTCTTTGAGACAGCTTTATGAGGGTTTCCCTTAAGAGGTGGAATTCTGGCAGCATGATTCCCGCAGGTAGAATTCCGTGGTTATTGGTCAGTCTCAAAGGATAAGAGCGATGAAGTAGCCTGGCCAGAAGCTCCGTGTCCCTTACGTTGGAACTGCGCTGAAGATACATGTAGATGGGAGACTCCCCGTTTCTTGTTAATAGGTTGACATTTGCTTCAAATTCGAGCAAGAGATTGATAATTGCCTCTCTGCCTCCAAAACACGCCTCATGGATAGCCGTTTGACCTTCGTGGTCCCGGGCATTCACTTGGGCTCCGTGAATTAGCAGTAAACGGATGCAGTTCACGCCCGCGGCCAGCATTCGGCCTGCTTTGCTCGACGCCGTGCACACCGCCAGCTTAAGGGCCGTGTTCCCAGTGGAGGAGATGACGCAGTTAACATCTGCTCCGCAGGCAATTAGTGTTTCCATCATCTCCTTGTTGAGCATGTCTGCAGCCGTGTGAAGGGGCGTCATGCTGGATTCATTAACAGCATTGATGTGGGCACCATTTTGGGCTAAAATGGAGAGCACTGGATAGGTCCCGTAGGTTATGGCCAGGTGGAGGGGAGAGTGTTTGTTGCTGTTGTCTACCCGAGCGTTGACTTGGGCTCCGTGTTCGCACAAAATGCGGAGACACGTTACGGCATTGTTCTGAATGTCTGTCAGGATCCTTCGTATTCTGTTCCCCGGTTTTGTCCACGTGGTAGAAATGATCGGCCAGTGCAGCAGCATCAGGTGAAGTGTGGTAAGGCCTCTTGTGTCCCTAAAATAGTTATTCATCACAGATTATACTGTACCCACGAATGTCTGCGCTATATCCACAAGTATCTACACTGTATCCACGAATATCTATGCTGTATCAATGAATGTCTACGCTATATCCATGAATACCTACATTGTATCTACACGAAGAATTAGTGTTCAAGAAGGGCATGTCTATTTGAAGTAATTCTCCTCAACTACTTGGAAGAAGCGTTTGGAAATCTGCATGGCCGTTTAGTCCTCGGGGTATCACGGCGTTTTGGGGGGACAGGGTACTGTGCGTCACAGCATTGGAGGGGCCTAGCTTCCTACAGCGGTTTCAGTTTTGTTACCCCTGCTGGGACTGGCCTCTCCGAGGCTGTATGTTAGTTAATCCTGTGCCCCAGCACCTCACACGGTGCTGTGGTTTAGCAGCCACGCGGGAGAGTTCCGTGGGCCTGGTGTGACCTGGTCTTAACGCAGAGCTGAGCCGAACCGGGCCAGAACCCCTGCCAACGTGGCTCTTCGTGGCCCTGCATCTGCTCCCCGTGTGTGGGGAGGTGGAACAGAAGACAGAGTCGAATCTGGAGACCCACAGCCCCCAGTTAGTGAAACCAGTTGGTCTTCACTCCCTGCGCCAACTCAGGTGCAGCCAGGGTTTTACAGCGGCCCCCGTGCGCCCCTCTGCTGAGGTCTCTCCGGGTGGCCTCCCAACTTGCTTTATTTGGCAGAGAAAAGGGAAGGCTTATTACGAATAGCTGACCGCTCTGCTGAGATTTGGAAATGACTTTCAGTTCGCGTGTATTTATGTAGCGTAAGGCCCCAGGCTAGGGAGGGATAGGGTAAAACAGTCTCTGCCCTTGCAGGCCTGGCAGTCTGGCATGAAAGGCGTTTCAGTAGCTAGGCCAGAATTACCTGTGGGGAGAGTTCTAAGAGTTATGAGGGCCCACGGGGGCGGCCTGTGGTGGAAGGGTCGGAAAGGGTGCACCGAGGGGCCGCTGTGGAGGAGGGGGCGCGTTGGTGACGTCCAGTCGTGGAAGGACAGCGCGAGGGTCTGCAGAGCTGGGCAGGGGTGCGCAGGGGTGAGGGGGGGAGCCACACAGGTTGGGGGGCTCTTCTGGAGCATAGTGAGGATTTGGGGCTTTACTTTGTTGTAATGTTATGGGGCCAAGAAGGTGTTGCTTCACTAGGTAGTATTTATCGGGCACTTAGTGCCTGGCACTGGTCTAGGTGGTGAAGACGGGTTGAGGAGCCACACAAGCTTCTCTTTTGTGAAGCGTACTTTCTAGGGGTGGGTGATAAAAAGAAAATCCGTTGTCTGTTTCTGTTTACTTATTTTTCACCCTAGCTTAGGGTGTTAAACTCCTTGAGGGCTGCGACCAGGACTTAACGCATTTTCCACAGCATCATTGCTGAGCACTTAATTCTCAGGATGCTTTCAGTGGGCTGCCTGGTGTGTATTCCTGCGTTTCGGCCAGTTTTTCAGAGGCTCTCATCTAGTCAGTAAGGAAACGGGCTCATTCGAGACCTAGGATTTTGTAGTCCATGACACGGAAGGATGGGTGAGTCCGGACGTGACCGGGAAGGGTAACCTAAGTCATGCGTCTCCTCACTTAGAAGTGATCCCCGTCGAGTTACCTTACTTCGGGGTCAGCGCCATGTTCTAGCAAACAGAGCAAACTTTGCGCCTTGCGGTGTTTGGCAGCCAGATGAATGGGGATGATGGACTGCGTCTGCTTCGGGGGAGAAACCGAAATACGTTACAAGGAGCCCTGTGCAGGGAGAAGTGGCCATTGTGTCAGCCTGCTGTTTTGGAGGAAATAAGTGTATTTAGTATCTCAGTTCGGTATTTTTTCTGGTATGTGCATGGAAATTTTCCTTCCTTTTGACTGTTTTAAAGGACCCCAAACCAGTGAGTTTCTTATTATAAAACCTGTGTTTTGCATAAATGCAGATTTACCAAGGCAACAGAAATCACTTACTGAAAGCTTTGGAAGTTGATGCTTGTGGGGAGCTCACAGGGGAAAGTTAACGGTAATTGCTACTAAGTCACTTTGTCCTTAAATTAACCTGCGGGGTGATTGACAAGTGCGGTTTTGTGTTTTTTCCTACTTTGCCAGAGTTATAGTCTCAGGAGTAACACCCACATTTCCGGGGTCTCAGAGAGAACGTAGCGTGTGTCCTGTGACTCGCCGAGCTGTTTATGCCGGTTCTTAAAATGCATATGTATGTAATCAGTGGCTTCACAGTGTGACAGCAGGATGAGGGAAGAAGGTGGGGTAAGGGAGAGGGTGACTTTTTGAAAAAATAACTATAAAGGTAATTGTATAAAAATGTAGAAAATGATAAAGCATATGTAAAAAGGGGAAAAGGAATCCCTTCACACAGCTGTCATCACCATATCGAGAGGATGGCATCAGCGTTGTGCCAACCAAATGCATTCTAGTCCTTTCGCGTGTCTGTGTGCGTGTGGTAACTAGAGGGGGGGTGGCACGTCGACTTAGAAGGGCCTGCTCTGGCCATGCGGTGTGCTGGGGGTGACCCGTGGGGCTGCGGGTGTGGGGGGGCCTCGAGGAGCCTGCGCGAATTAGGTGGTGGGCCTTTGGAGCAGCGTGTCTTTTCCCTACAGGTGGCTGAGCAGAAAGCGGGCGGGGGGTGGGGGGTACCTGGTTCAGAAGGAGTCGGTAGCTGGTGGAGTTGGCCAGAATGGTCATGGGCTGGTTGACAGGGTGGCTTCTCAGGAGCACCCGGATGGCTGCACAGTCCTCCCTCATGATGGCCTCGTAGAGTCTGATGTGGAGGGCCGCGGCTGGGCCTTCTTCCAGGGGCTTGGCCCCGTCGGCCACCAGCTCCCTGCTGCCTCTCTTGGTTATGTTTCCCATGAGCAAAACTTCAAAGAGTAGGGACTTGGAAGTTCAGGGGACACTTGTGACAGAATTGGTCAGTTTTAGTCTCATTATGACCCCTTCAGTTCCATTCTAGAACTGTGAAGGCTTGTATCTGTGAACAAGGTTCACTTTTCTATCAGGCTCAACTTTTTAAAGCTTTGTTGTTAGGTCATACAGTGGCAGATAGAAGCATGGTTTGGGGACTTTTTTCAGTCACAAAAACATAGCCAAATTATCATCCTGTGCATGAGATCATTTCTGTGTTATTCTCCATTTGGCGATAGTTAAAAAAAAAAGAACAAAGCTAAAACAGGAATTTATAGGTGCAAATAAAAAATTAAAATTATTACATTTAAAGTAAGAAAAGCCAACTTTAAACCTAAATACGTTTTTTGTTTTGAGTAGAAGGCCTCTTCCCCTCAGTGTGGGCGCAGGTCTGTGCTGCCACAGGACTAGTTCCATTGGGAGAAGTTTTGGGTCTGCACCGGTTGCTTAAATAGAGCTGAATGCGTCCCTTCACAGTCGCAGCCCTGGCTAACAGAAAAGAATCATCCAGGAGCTTTTTACAAATATCAAAATGTTCTCATTAAAAAAAGAAATCTGGGGCGCCTGGGTGGCTCAATTGGTTGAGCGTCCGACTTTGGCTCAGGTCATGGTCTTGCGGTCTGTGAGTTCGAGCCCTGCATGGGGCTCTGTGCTGACAGCATGGAGTCTGCTTGGGATTCGTTCTCTCTCTTTCTCTCTCTGCCCCTCCCCTGCTTGCTCTTGCTCGCTCTCTCTCAAAATAAAAAAATAAACTTAGAAAGAAAATCAGTCTTTGGCTTGTTGGAGAAGATGATAGTTTTTAAAAGTTTCTCAGGGAATTCTGACGCTCGGCTGACCAGTTGTGAACAAAGTGTGCTCTGTGTTAGTGGTTCTCAAACTTGGAGTAACATGGGGACTTCTATTACTATTTTTTTGTTTATTTATTTTGAGAGAGTGTGGGGCGGGGGGAGGGGCAGAGAGAGCGAATCCCAAGCAGGCTCTGTGCTGCCAGCCTGGAGCCCAGTGCAGGGCTCGAACTCATGAACCGTGAGATCATGACCTGAGCTGAAATCAAGAGCTGGACACTTAACCAACTGAGCCACCAAGGCACCCCAACATGGAGAACTTTAAATAATACTGCTGCCTGCGTGCACCCCCAAGAATTCTGATTTTATTGGTCTGTGGAATGGCTGGGATATTGGGATTTTTTTTTAAAGCTCCTTGGTGATTCTAATGTGCACTTGAGTTTTAGAACCACTGCTCTAATTTTTCATTTTTGAGGGGCTCCCTGCTCCTGAGTTGAAAACTCTTAATGTCTCTGCATTTTTACAATTTGTTTAAGAACACCAAGGAATTGTTCTGTTTGTTTACAGCCTAGAAATATTTTTCTTCATGGCCCTGATCAGCAAGTAAAAATAGGCGACTTTGGTCTGGCCTGCACGGACATCATACAGAAGAACACAGACTGGATCGATAGAGATGGGAAGAGTAAGTTTATTTTGGTTGTGATCTTTTCTTTCTATCTTTTTTTTTTTTTTTTTTTTTTGGCATTAAGGAAAAAAGAGGCATGGTTGAACTTGTGGATATATTTTTACAAATGTTAGAGACATACAGTGGAGGTGGGGGAGGGGCAGAGCGAGAGGGAGACCCAGAATCCGAAGCAGGCTCCAAGGCTCCAAGCTGTCAGCACAGAGCCCGACGCGGGGCTCGAGCCCACGAACCACGAGATCATGACCTGAGCCGAAGTCGGACACTTAACCGCCTGAGCCCCCCAGGTGCCCCTGCGCTTAAAGAGAATCACAAAGACTTAATATAATAGCAAAAGTAAGATAAGAACAAAAAGCAACCATCGTTCCTTCGGGGGCTACAGTGCCCTGCTCAGAGTCCGTGTTCTTTATTGTAGACAGTGTGAACTCCGCAGTGTTTAAATGTCTGGCTTTTCCAATCGTAGGAATGCCCACGCACACTTCCAGAGTGGGTACCTGTCTGTACGCCTCCCCCGAGCAGTTGGAAGGATCCGAGTATGATGCCAAGGTAGTATTCGCTGCCTTTCTCCCTTTTGTTAGACGGAGTCTGCGGTCCTGAGTAGCAGAAGCGCAGATAAATGCGATGGCCGCTCTCGTGCAGAGGAACTGGGCAGATAACTGAGCAGGGTACCTTGTCTGTTACATCAAACTGCCAGAACAGGAAACCTAGCTTTTCAGCAGAGTCTGACGGCACTGACTTTTAGGCTACTTTACCGGTTATAAATCCGTGGGTGTCATAAATTATTTTTGAAATGAGCCTTCCCTTTAGAAGGTCACTGTTAACCTCAGGATGCTACAATTCATAGAAGCCTGTTTTAGCCTGCCTTTCTTCTGTTTTCTCAAAAAAATGCTAAATAGCGCTACAGGGAACTGTGGTTCTTGATTCCCTTTGAAGCAGAATGAAGATACTGAAGAGTTTTAGTCCGTTTTGTTCCTTGAAGGAATGTCAAAGTAAATCCGTTTCTCAGAATAACAGCCTAATAGATTTTCTTTCTGTTGATGAATCATTCAGCTTTTTAGTGGCTAGGAATGAACTGTCAGAAAAAACCATGGCGGTTCCTAAAATCCTATCTGGCAAAGACTTTTCTCTAGAAAAACTCTTTCAGGCAAAGTAACACATTTTCTGCAGCTTGTTGAACTTCCCCAGAATGCTTAACTGTGTCTGGAGGCAGAGGGGGCACCACCGGAGCAGGCCGCAGGGACACTGTGACCCCCTTAGTTGGGACCAGCCCTTGTGGGCTCACACCTCTCGCTCTGGCTGCTCCAAGCCTGGATTTGCAGGGAAGTGATAGTGTGGTAGTGACTGTGGGTGCTGGGGGTTACCCTGCCCCTCGCCCGGCTGTCCATCCTTTGTGCCCGTGGATGCCCCTTTTTGCTGTTTAGAGACAGGGATTGTGACAGTACCAGTCACCTCTCCCTCAGGGCCATTGCTGCAGGTGGCAGACACATGCTGCTGTGAGGGGTGAGTCCGCCACTAGGTTTCCTTCCTCGTGAAGTCTGTGAACCATCCTTCCTTACAAAGGAAAGGGTACTCTCTCCCTGTGTGTTTCACCACTAAATTCCCTTTCCTCCGCTTTCTCCAGTCAGATATGTATAGCTTGGGTGTGATCCTGCTGGAGCTCTTTCAGCCGTTTGGAACAGAAATGGAGCGAGTGCAAGTTTTAACAGGTTTAAGAACTGGTCAGATACCTGAATCCCTCAGTAAGAGGTGTCCTGTACAAGCCAAGTATATCCGGCTCTTAACTAGAAAGAACGCATCTCAGAGACCGTCTGCTGTTGAGCTGCTGCAAAGCGAACTTTTCCAAAATTCTGCAAATGTACGTATATATGTATTTTCTTCATTCTTTTTTTTTTAAAGTAAACTCTGCCCAACGTGGGACTCAGACTCACAACCCCAAGATGAAGAGTCACGCGCTCCACTGACTGAGCCAGCCAGGTGCCCCCTGTATATGGATTTTTAATACTGGGGAAAATATGAAGCTTAAAATAGAATTTGAATTGTGAATCTGATTTCACGAGGAACAGTTGAGCTTAGAATGAGGTTTGTGGGAGCCAGACATTTAAACTCCTTCCCAGAGTTCCCAGTAACACACTTTTCATAGTCCAAGAAGCGAGGTGACCACTGCCGACCGTCTACCGTAAACATGTAATTGCAGGCTGTGCTTTTTAGCCCCATCTTGCTAAGTCAGAAGGCTTTCTTTTTCTTTCCAACCGTGATGTATAACTTTTTCTAAATGATTATAACACACCTACTAGTAAAAAGGAGCACCTGGCAAAGGGTGAAAGCAGGAATTCGTGGGGGGAGGTAGAGGGACGGTGGCAGAGACCGCCTTAGCCCGTCTACGACCCTTCCGCGTGCAGGTGTGTGTCTGGTTCTCAGTCCTGTGATCGCCCCAGGACACCCCCCTTCCTTTCCTCTTTCCAGACATGTTACAGAGCCAAGCACCGTCTCTGGTCTGCATGTACCGGAGAAACATCCGTTCTGTTTCTCTAGGAACTTTCTGAGGTTTAACGAAAGCTTGATTCAAAGATACATTCGCAGATCCTCTAGTGCTTTGCTCCTCCAAGTGTGGGGGAGGGCTGGTGAGAACGCACAGGGTCTTGGGCTCCATCCCAGACGTGCCGAGTCAGAATCCGCATTTAACAAGACACCCCGAGTGAGTTGCACACCCTGTGCTGGAGCAGTATTGCATTCACTGCCCTGGTCCTCACGGTGCGGTCTCCAGGCAAGCAGCATAAAATCCTCAGGAACCTGCTAGAATTCTCAGGCCCTCTCTGGTGCCCAGACCTAGTCCGAGAGAAGTCCCGGGGAGGGCGAGGGAGCAACGGTCTGTGCTTAACACACACCTGAAGTGGCTCTGATGCACGCTAGTCTGGGAACTATTTGTGCGATCTGTTTAGTGGATATGTTTCCTATTTAAGGCTTACTAATTTTCAAGTAAGACCGTGAATTTCACTGGTTTGAATGATAAACAGGTGGCTGTAGTACTTTGCCGAGTCTTTGAAAATAGCAGATGTGGTTATTAAATTTATCTCCTCCTCCCATTTAAGTCAGATATTAGATGGGGCGTCTGGGTGGCTCAGTCAGTTAAGCGTCTACCTTCAGCTCGGGTCGTGATCTCACAGTTCGTGGGTTTGAGCCCCACATCGGGCTCTGTGCTGACAGCTCGGAGCCTGGAATTCTTTATAATATAGCCTACACATGCCTATAGAGATAAAATTTGTACATACAGGCAGTCATTGCTTTGCGTGGTCATACAGACTAAAAATGACCATGCTGAGCTCAAACCATGCAAATGGATGTTAGTAGTCAGTGGGAAGTTACAGTTGTCCCGTGACCTTTATAAATGTTTCTCAGAGAGGCGCCCACATGGCTCAGTCTGTTAAGCATCTGACTTTGGCTCAGGTCATGATCTCGTGGTAAGTTTGAGCCCCGTATCCGGCTCTGTGCTGACAGCTCAGAGCCTGGAGCCTGCTTCAGATTCTGTGTCTCCCTCTCTCTCTGTCCCTCCCCTGCTCATGTTCTCTCACTCACTTTCTCAAAAATAGTAAAAAATTGTTTTTAAATAAAAATGTTTCTCCAAACATTAAAACTTGTCAGTTTCAGATGTACATGGAAACGAAGCCAGTTGTAAAACTAGTATTTAGTGCACTGTGATTAAGAAAGTGTTCAGGAGTGGCGTGAACAGCGCCTGCTTCCATCTTCTAAGTAGAATTTAGGATACAGAATGAATGTCTTTTCTATGCCTTGGTGCCTTGTATATTCCTTTTCTTTTTTTTCTTTAACATGTATTAAAAAAAATTTTTTTTAATATTTATTTTTGAGAGAGACAGAGCACGAGGGGGGGCAGGGGCAGAGAGAGAGGGAGACACAGATTCCGAAGCAGGCTCTGAGCTGTGAGCATAGAGCCCGATGCAGGGCTTGAACTCACAGACCGTGAGATCATGACCTGAGCTGAAGTCGGACGCCTAACCGACTGAGCCATCCAGGTGCCCCAGTGTTTATGTATTTTTGAAAGAGTGCACACACACAAGTGGGGAAGGAGCAGGGGGAGGTGGGGACAGAGTTTCTGAAGTGGGCTCTGTGCTGACAGCAGAGAGCCTGATGCTGGGCTTGAACTCGTGAACCGTGAGATCCTACCCAGACCGAAGTCGACGCTTAACCGACTGAGCCACCCAGGTACCCCTAACTGTACACTCCTTTCTAAGTTTGGATCGGCTCCCAACATTTTATCCTTTGCACTTCCAGTGTTGTGAAATATCTCCCAAGGGTTTTTCAACATGAATTTTGCTGTTACTTTCTCTGGGACATCTTTGTCCTTTTCCTCACTTATGTTAAGTCATCTTCCTGGGCCCTGGAGCTGCGCATCCCATCTGGTGGCGGCAGGAGCAGCAGCCCCACAGTCAGCTGTTTCTTCTCGAACATCATTTAGGTGTGATAAGGTTTCCCCTCCAGCATCATCGCTTCTCATTAGCTTGGGGCACTTCTGTCTTGGTTGGCTGGTTCCGTTTTCAGTTATTCATTTTATTTCAGTTATTCATTCATTCATTCATTCATTTATTTATTTAAAAAAGAGATCTTAATTTTTTTTAATGTTTACCTATTTTTGAGAGAGAGACAGACTGCAAGTGGGGGAAGGGCAGAGAGTGGGGGAGACACAGAATCTAAAGCAGGTTGCAGGTTCCAGGCTCGGAGCTGTCAGCACAGAGCCTGATGCGGGACCAGAACCCATGAACTGTGAGATCATGACACAAGTTGAAGTCGGACGCTTAACCAGCTGAGCCACCAGGGGACCCAGTTACTCATTTTTAAAAACTGTCTCTTGGGTTTGTCACTGGGGACGAGTAGGCAACACAACCACACACATTGGCAGTACTGACGCAGTGACCAAGCACTGACAGTGTGACGCTTGGCCCCTGGTTGTACGTTGTGGACTGAGGTGCCGACAGTTGCGGTTACGCAACAGTGGGAACCTCCCCCTCGAACACGTTGCTGGGTGCCTGGCGCTGCTTCCCTAGCCGCGGTAACTGGCATTCAGGCCCACCGGAAGCATGCGGAGGGAGGAATGCCTGGATGTTTAAAATGGAGGAAGCCGTTTTAATGGAGCTTAAAATGTTCTTCTTAACAGGTTAACCTCACTCTACAGATGAAAATAGTAGAGCAAGAAAAAGAAATCGAAGAACTGAAGAAGCAGCTGAGTCTCCTTTCTCAGGACAAAAGGGCTAAGGATGACACGAAGGACGGGAGTGTGCCCGTCTCGCCTTCATCAGGCTCTGTAAATGTGAACTTGGACTTCTAATCCTTGAGTCAACTGGAATGTAAATTTTTAGTCTTTATTAGGGTATGGATGGTATACTTGTATTTAGTGAACCTGTACAAGACTTACTAAAGTTGTAGAAGTTCCCCCAAACTGCTTTTCCTTAAGGCATTCTTCCACAAGCCAGCATTCTGGACTGAAGCCTTCTCTAAACTAAACCTATTTTCTTGCCCTTGTCCTTGTCTATGAGTTCCTAATTTTTAATATCACGGTCTCTCCAGTCTCTGAAAGTAGAGATTTAGACACCAGGCTCAATTTGTTCTCCTTTGAGCTCTGCCTGTCGACCACCAAGCCCTCCTCTGGAACATTCTGCACAGATCTGGGTCTGTGCCTATCCCATCACTGCCCACGCCCAGGCCTGCATGCTCACCGGACTTGATCACTGCCAGTCTTCCTCCCCCTTCCGTGCCATTGCTGCCAGTTAATTACCAGGAAGACGTCTGCGCAGATTACTCCCTGGCTCAGAAGCTCCTGCTGGCTGTCTGCTGCGTCTGAGACACAACTTCAGCTTCTTAGCAGCACAGTGTGCATCATCCAGCCTTTCTGTTCCCTTCACCTTCAGCTCGGCATCCTTCCAAAACCACGCCCTTCTTGAGCTTTGTGCCTCTTCCCCCAAATGATCTGAATGATCTCACAGTAGCTCTGGGATGTGTGTTCTTGTTCTCCCCGCCCTGTTCCCACGGGGCGCTCCTTTGCTCCCACAGGGCCGGCTCCCGGCCAACCTATGTTCCCCAAAGGCAGCCATGGGATATGTTCACTGCATCTCAGAAATGTCTGCCACGTGGCCTACAGCCATCCTGGTATATTGCACACAATGTTACTGAGTTTTAAATAAAAGGAAAACCATAAATTATGATACCTTTATTCATTCTAGACAACTGAGCTAAGCAGACTTTGATTTTAGTACAAGTCCTTTACCCCCAACAGGCAGGAAACAGCACCATTCATGAAGTCAGCCTTTTACAGGTACCGAAATTCACTGAAGGAGCTTGAGCGCAGTGTTGAAGGGGGCCAGGTTCTCACACGCCCTCATCCACTTCTGCACGTTGGCCGGCACTGTCATGCTGCCGCCTCCCGTCTGCTGGAGCACGGACCACAGCACCACATCTGCCACAGTGAGTTCATTCCCAACCAGCCAGGGGCTCTTGCCTAGAGCGGAGTTCATGGAGCGGAACACAGCGGCTTTTTCTTTACTGCTTCCCTCTTTTAGCTGAAAAACCGCTATATCTACCCAGCTATCTATGAGGGTTAAATTCACAGCATTCTGCTTCTGGCCAAACAGAGAGAACAGAAACCGGGCGATGTTCCCTTCTCCTTCAATGGGACACATCGTTTGGACGCTGAACTTCATCTGCGTCTTCGGCACTGAAAGGAGAAAAGCACACCATGTAATGGCCCTCAGGAGGAAGTGCCTGAACGATGGGGAAGGGGATTTGCCAGTTGTGAACTGGTGGCAAGGGAAAGGGGTTTCAAGATCACAATTTTAGCCTGTCTCTAAAAAGTGCATTTTTCAAGAGAGTTTAAACCGGATGGGTAGAGAACGTAAACTCTGTTGAAAGAGTAAGCGTTTCTGGTATTTGATTATGATGGTTTTCAAGCTAGAAAGGCCCTCAGACCATCTACGCCAAACCCTGTGCCTAACTTGCAGGATGAGGACTGGTCACCAGGAGTCCCACGTGCCATGCTGGGAGCTCCATCTACCTTCACGAGGGCTCCTTATGGGTTGCTGAGGTGGCGAGGGGGTTCTGGATGAACGGTGCTCACTCCCCTACCATATAAACGTAACCAGGAGAGGCATACATCAGAGGGACGGCGAAGAAAGGACAGCCTGCCACCCTTTCCAGGCTATCTGAAAAGATAACACTGATGTCCCTGTAATACATCTGGAAATGGGAGGTCAAGCTGGCCAAGACTGTCCTTTCTCTCCTGCTCTAGCTGATCAGACAGGATCCTCCCTAAAACGGCTGTCAGAGACGCTAACCTTCCTAGAGGAGGGAGGGCATCTTTGCCTCAAGGTTCATCTGTGCTCCTTTTCTAGAACTACCTGACATGCTTTCTAGACTTTGAGAGAATTTGACCTGATAGCAAGTCATGGTCCTGGCCCCTTAGGAAAGGCACGGTGCACGGCTCAGTCCAGGGCGCGTGAGCCCAGCCCAGGGCCCTCTGCTTACCATTCTTCCAAATTAGAGTAAAACCCAGCTGATACTCGTGACGGGGCTGTGTTTTGGTCTGGTCGCCAAAGCACTTGAGGAGGTTTTCTGGCACACTCTTAACTGCAGAGTGCGTGTGAACGGTGGACAGGACCCTGTAGTGGTCACACAGGAGCCTGTGCAGCACGAGCAGGGACAGGGGAGGGGAGGCAGGGTTTGCGTTGATCACGATGTCTTTCAGCGCCCCGTAATCCTGCGGGAGAAACCCAAACATGAGGAACGTTAACAGCAACTTGATTGTATGTAATTGTACCAGGTGCCGTTCTTAGGGCCTGACCAGGGTTATTTAACTGGGTCCTCGACGCCCACGAAGAAGGTCCTGCTCTCACCCCATCTCACAGCTGAGGAAGCTAGTTCTGGGGGGCAGATGACCCGCCAGGCCCACAGCTCGGTAAGAAGTGGAGCAGGGACGGGAGCCGACTGCAGCCCCTTCACCTCTGCGCTGCTGGCCCTCGACACCGTGAAATCAGGAAAACAACACGTGAAGAATGACACCACTGGGGCAGCAGGATGGCTCCGCTGGTTGAGCACGTGGCTCATGATTTTGGCTCGGGTTGTGATCTTGCAGTCGGTGGGACTGAGTCCCACATCAGGCTCTGCGCTGGCTGTGCAGAGCCTGCTTGGGATTCCCTCTCTCCCTCTCTCTGCCCCTGCCCTGCCTGTGGGTGTGCTCTCAAAATAAATACAGGTAAAAAAAATAATGGCACTACTATTTGTTCCTGAGTTATTGAAGAAAAAAACCCCCCACACACGCAATTACTCCATTTACTGAATCTTTCCAACACCAGACCACCTGACAGGACAGTTTCTATGTCAATTTGTGTGTGAGTTATGTGTCAATAGCAAGTCCCCTGAAAAAGGGCACGGTTCCAAATGTCCTTGGTGATGGCAAGTGGGCAAAATCTAAAAAACTAGGTGTTAGCTGAAGTGCTATGAAGTGCTAAAATGTACTGCTCTTTTAGATGCAGACTTTATGCATTCATTTTAATTTTCTTTTTGAGAGAGAATGGGCACATGTGTGCAGGAGGGGCAGAGAGAGGGAGAGGGAATCCCAAGCAGGCTCCACACCCAGTGCCTTGGAGCCCTAAATGGGGCTCGATTTCATGATCGTGAGATCATTAGCTGAGCTGAAATCAAGGGTCAGAAGCTTAAGCAACTGAGCCACCCAGACGCCCCTCCCTCCTTTTTTATTTTAGAGAGAGTGGGCACAAGCGGGGCAGAGGGAGAGAGAGAGAGATTCTTAAGCAGGCTCCACAAAGCACAGAGCCAAATGCAGGGCTCGATCCCACGACCCTGGGATCATAACCTGAGCCAAACTCAAAAGCTGCACACTCAACAGACTGAACCACCTAGGAGGCCCATGTTATAATGAATGAACTCTTATAACACTCTGGAGGCCAAGTTCCTCGGCTTTCTGTACACAACCTGCCACAATCTGGCCAAGAGTCTTGCCCCTCCTGACCAAAGCCTGTCACGTCAACCTAGGATGAATGCGCTGCAATTCTCTGAACAGCATCACTTGACGCTGTGCCTTTTGAGGTAACAAAATTCATCTTATGCACCATGTGCCCTGGGAAGCCTTCCCAGCACCCTGACGCACTGGCACAGCTGTGTGTGATCACCCACTCATCAACCCGACTGGCTCCCTGAGGAGCCTGGCTGGGTCTCTGGGTGCTCAGTGTAGGCAGACATACCGGACAAGGAAAGAACCCGAGTGCAGAGGTCCTGAGTTACCGGGATGCGCTGCGACCACACCTCCACATGTTCACGCTTCCCCGAGAGCTCCATGTCTATCACCGATTCCAGAGGACGGGATTAGCAGAGGTTCTTGGGACACCCTTTCTGTGCCCTCAATAAACACCACTTGGGAATGAGATTCTTTCTCTGCATATCAGACTGTCACCCAAGCTAGCTAAATCCTGCAGACTGATCACTAAAGGCGGTGCGCGCAACTTAATTCTAAGACCGCAAACTGAATGTAACAAAAGACACTTGACATGTGAGACTGTGGCTGGGCAGCCGACACTCTGAAGTCCAGGCTGCTGTCAGGGTCAGGATGGACTTACGTGAACCGGAGAAATGCTCAGGTGACCTAAGGTCTGTTTCTCCAGGCTCGGAGGCTGTGAATGACACCCACCTCCGGCCTGCGTCACACGTGGCATGGAATGGCGGGAGCTGTGACCGGACTCCTTTCCTTGCCTAAGGATGTTCCCAGCTCTTCTCCACCGGGTCTGAGAAGTCAAGCAGCTTTAGTGCTTGCTCTGGCTTTGCTCATAGCTCACGAATCTTGTTTTGTGCACAGGCACAATCATTGAGGGGAGAAAAAAAAAAGAACGTGCTCCTTGTACCCACCTCTGAGAACTAGAAAACCAAAGCTTGAATCACACGAGCACGACTTTCTGGCACTCACAGCAGCCGAGCATGCTGATGTTCTTTAGCTCTCCAGGTGAACTTACCTTTCCAAGCACTGAGTTTAAGTCCAACGCGCTGGTCGAGAAAGCAGCGGGCTCATCAGCTTGGATTATGTTGGTTACGTCCACGTCTGCGTCTGGTGTCTGAATCATCTTCGAGAGGCCGTCAACCGCAGCTTTCAATTCATAGAGACGTTTTAAAATATCATCTTGGCGGGACTCAAGGGCTTGAAGAGATGGGTCGGACTCTTCCTAAACAAACCAACATCAACACGTTCATCTCCTCTAACGTCACAGCAGCATTTACATTTGATCCTTTGTCTTCTGCTGAGTTCCATGAATTCATCAATACCCCCCCACCTCTGAAAAGAATTAAAATGAAGTAGCAGAATCATCTCATTTTCCAATAGGTCCTGCAAATCGATCCACAAATGCTTCAAAACAAATAAAGAATGTGACTGAAAGCCATTCTGAAATTGTAGGACTATTTCAGGTAATTTAAGAACGGAGGAGAATGATGGATGAACATAAATCTTATTTCTTTATTCTCAGTATCAAATTAGTTCAAAATACTTTGCTTCAACAAACAGAAAAAGATGGGGGGGGGGGCAATGAGAATGTAACTGAGAAATTTATACAAATAGGAGAGAAAATGGAGCAGAAGCAGGCTCAACACAAAGTGTCATTGGCTTGGAAAGGTATGTCCATGGAGTCAGATGATCTATTCCCCCCATCGTTCTTAAGGCAATGCTGGCACTCTCTTAGAGTCATCCAGAACTTTTTCACACTAACATCCTTTACTCACTGAATCTTTGCATTCTTCTTGCCTGGTATAGTCACTGCTACACAGTGAGTAACCAATAACATTCACTGAGGAATAAATCTCAAACCTCTACAGGCTTACTTTAAAAAGCACTAACAACCCTCTCAATAAAGTCACATTGTACAACCTATTTCCAGATTCACGAGCTCTCATAACGGATAATCCATTTTGAGCTGAGAGAAGAGTATGTTAAGCAAGAAGAAAATGCTCGTAACTAGAAAGAATAGTCCATACGGCAATGACCTTGATGTGACTGTAAGCGTGCACTCACGATGCACTGTATTTTGTGTGCTGGTAAGCCTGATGTTCTCAGGAACTTTTCTTCCTCGCACAGCCACTCATAACACTGCCCTCGCACAGATCTAGTTCATCACTAGGTGAGGTCCGTTTCCTGGAGTTCATCGGCTTCTAAGCTTTCCTCAGCGGTCACTGCCCAAGTTGAAGACACCACTTTTCACCTAGCCTGCTTCCACCGGTCACCTTGCTCCCATTGGGGTCACCCTTCCGATCCGTCCCTAAGATGGCAGAAAGATTAAAACAAATGTTGATCCGGTCACCCCACCTCCATGTTAACCTCTTAGGCTCTTTGCCTAAAAAACAAAGCCCTTAAGAAATAGTCTGTATTGGAGCATCTGGGTGGGTCAGTCGGTTGAGCGTCTGACTCCAGCTCAGGTCATGGTCTCACGCTTCATGAGTTCGAGACCTGCATCAGGCTTACTGCCATCAGTGAAGAGCCCACTTTGGAACCTCTGTCCCTCTCTCTCAAAAATAAACATTAAGAAAGAAAGAGACAGAGAGAGAAAGCAAGCCAGCCAGCCAGCCTGTCTGACTTGTCCTCTGGGTACTTCTCACATATCGCTCCCCCTGGAGCTGTGCTCTACCTATGCTGCCCTTCGGGTCCCTAAAACACACCATGTCCCCACCTACCACAGGGCTCTTATTTATTCTGTTCCCTCTATCTGCAACACTCCTCTCTCTTCTCCTAGACCTTAATCTGCACTTTCTCGCCTCCCCTAGCCTGCCACTCTGGTTTAAGCTCCAACAGCAAAGAAACTAAGATAATTGGCTTGCGGGTGGAGCAAAGAAGAACAAAGACTTCAGTGTGCCAATTAAATAATTAGGGGCTGACTAGAAAGAAGTCTGAATTCAAGATGTGGGACAGGCACGGCAACTCCTGTGTAACGTCCTTATGTTCTTCAATGATAGTCCTCGAGTGCTCTCCCAGTTTCTTTTAATCAGCCTTATTGGTGCACTGTGTGTGCACAATCGTGCTCCTTTCTACACACGGCAGCAGGGTGTCCCTGACGAGCCAGGGCAGAGAAGCATCTATTGTGTTCACCGCGCCAGTCAACACACCGAAGACGGTCCGAAGACTGACTGGGAGCCCCACTCAGCTTGATTTCACGCCTCCTGGGGTGAGGAATGAGGAAGTGCTCACAATCTGCTTTACCTATGCATTTTGCTGCCCTGTGGCTTGTTTTCCCGCTTGGATTAGCCTGTGACTCGGCATGTCGTGTTTATCCGTTTTATTTTAGATGTATTTTAGAAGCGGTTTATTCTTTGTGTTGCTCCCGTTTACCTTGGAGATGCTTGATTTCTAATTCTCTGTCTACACTGTTGTCCTGAGCTTAAGAAGTGGGGCTGGCTGGCTTCTAAGTTAGAGGTTCACAGTTAAAAGTCCAAGGAAGTTAAGCAGCACACCAAGAAGGAAAAAAAAAAAAAAAAAAAAAAAAAAAAAGACTTGGTTTCAAATGAGACAGTGGCACTCCCAACTCTGGGTCTGGGTTTTGTTTTTAATTCCCTGCAACTGTCCTGTGTCCAGTGACGGGCATTGGATCATGGTGCTATTTCTGTCCTAGCTCCCTAGTGAGACAACTGTGTCACCATTTTCCAGCTAACCTAACCACCCGCCTTCCAATCTAGGCAGAAGGCTATTAAAACAAATTGAAGGATAACTCTCCCCGGGAGAACAAAAGTTACCTGTTCACTCATCTTCAGTCAGAATGGAGGGAAGGTGTCTCCTGTTGGAAACCTAAGAAGTGTATCTGCGGCCCATAAAAAACAAAACAAAAAACACGAAAGGCCTGGGCAGAGGCTTTGGAAAAGAGACCACTAGAATGGCCAGCCCTCAGGAAAAGGCGCTCCACTGATCCAGAAATCTGGAAAACCCGAACTGAAAGGACACCAGGCTCCCGCGGTCCACCCGCCCGCGCTGGGGAGGGTGCCAGCGCCAGGAGCTCCGGGCCCACCGCCGGGGCGCACACGCCGCTTAGGGAGGCGGTGCACCCGGTGCAGGTGCAGGCGGTCCAGTCCCAGGGCGAGCACGCACACCCCAGGCCTGCTCGCGCGCGACAGCGGCCGCTGCGGACCCGCTGCCCGCGATCCCGAGGCAAGCCTGTGGGAGGCGGCACGACAGCGACGCGGGGGCTTGGGGACGCAGGCTTAGGGCGCAGGGACCGCGGAAGTCGGGCCCTGGGGGCGCTGACGTTAACCAGGGTGGCGGGGACACCGGGGTTCGCCTAAGGATTCCTCAAAATTAACATTTACGTGCTCCTTACTTTGCTGTGGCCAAAATTTGGTAACAAAAAACCTTAAGTAACCATAAGCGGGAAAAAGAGATACAAGAGGATTAGAGCTTTTAATAGACAAAAGCAGGTACAGAGAACTGGCGGGAGCGTGAAGCCGGGCCTCCACCACTCCCCACTGCAGCTTGTCGAATCTCAGGGCTCCAGCCGGAGGAGACCCGACCCTTAGCCCCTCACCCCCGACTGACCCGGCCAAGGCGCCAGCGCACTGGGCGGAAGACCCGGAGATGTGACTTCGCGCTTGCGCAGTGCAACAGGGTGGAAAACGTACGCACAGGGCGGGTGGGGGCGGGGAGGGACGCGCGCTCCTACCTGCACGTGGCCTGAGTCCGGCGCTGAAATGCCGGTTCTGGCGTGCACGTTGGGGAGCCGGTACATGCAGGTGGGAAGCTCTACACGGAGAGATGCGCTGCCCTCGTGATAGGGCTTTACCTGGTACATCGGCATCGTGGGAACCAAAGGACGGAAAGTGGCAGATGAGGGACACGAACGCTGAGAAACCGTCCGAGACGACGACAGACTGCGGCCACGTCCTTTCCGATCCGGCTGCGGCCTATCGGGAAAGCGCAGTCCGTATGGTCTAATTGGCCCGCGCCCTCTTACGTCACGGCCTCGACCTTTTACACAACCAATCAGCAAGAAGGAGGTGTGGGAATCGTCGGCTGCCCCATCAGGAAGGGGCGGGGCACAGTGTCGGAAGCGGCCAATGGGCAGCCGGGAGGCCGAGCCTCCGTGGGAGCGGCGGCGGCGGGAACTGTCCCGAGTCCCGGAGGTGGGTCACATTCTGGATCCATGGAGCTAGCCGAAGGGCCAAGGTGAGAGGTGCTTGCAGTGTCCCCTCGCGGTCGCTCTCCCTGAGGTCCACGGCGTTCCAGATTCCTGGAATGGAATGGAAGGAGGACGCAGCGTTGGGCTAGCCGGCGCGGAGGCCCCGGAGCGAGCCCCCCTACCTGCTGCCCTTTGGGCTCGGCGGGAGCATCCGGTCGGCTCCCTGCAGACTCTGCTCGGACGCCGCCACACGTCCATGGACTGGAAGCCGGAGCACGAAGTGCCTGGAGACTGAATTCATTTTTTCTCTGCCTGGTTTCTTTCTTTTCTTTTTTTGAAAATTGAGGTTATTTTGGGGAGGCTTCAAGGCAAATGTTAATTTGCATAGCCGCACCGTTTTTGAAAATGCAGAACTTTTGTATCTCTTCGAGTATGTCATTGCTGGTTAGTAAACTGCATGCAGTTCAGAGCGGCGAATCTTCAGCTGGCACTGTTGAATTCAGTGTCAGCTTCCTGAACCCAGATTCGCGGTCTGTGTTTAAATGTTTCATCCCCAGTCCTTAAAATAAGTATCAGAAGTGGACTTGTTAGCCAAATAAATAAGTTTAAGAGATACTTCTTTCCATTTTATATTGTCATCTGCAGTTTCCACATTTAAGAGAAACCTGAGCGAAATTTTTTTCAAGGTAGAATGAAGAGTAAAGATGTTTGTTCCCTTTATCTTATAAGAGTTTATCGAAGGTCTGCTGTGTGTTAGCTGCTGTGGGAGAAGACCCAAAGATTTCTCTCCCATGGAGGCTTCTGGGTTCTGTTACATCCACATTATCAATTAAACTGCTTACGAGAAATTGCTAAATCAACGAACATAAGGAATACGTTCTTGGGATGACAGGAGTTTGCCAGGCAGAGGAGGAAGAGGGGAGCAGTCTAGACCAAAAGATTTGTATGTGTGTCTAAAACAGCTTGTGACATTCAGGAAACAGTTTGCTATTACTAGAATGTAAGGGAGTTGGTGAAGGGAGAGGATTGGAGAGAATGAGAGAAAAGTAGACTGGGGTCCAGTTAGGATGAGATTTTAAACTTAATATAGGAGACAGTGGGACGCTAGTAGATTTTTCAAAAAATTTTTTTCCTAAAGTTTATGTATTTTTTTTAGCAATCTGTATGCCCAAGGTGGGACTTGAACCCAGGACCACAAGATCAGAAGTCCCATGCACCTCCGACTGAGCCAGCCAGGTGCCCCAACAGTAGTAGATTTTTCAGCAGAGAAATTATTTGGCCAGATTAATGATTTTTAAACTGATGGTTTCATGGAAGGTGGATTGGAGTAGGGAGAAAGTGGAAACAGATTGGTTGGGAAACTCTTAAAGCAGGTATAGCAAGAACTTTGGGAGAGTCTTTGCTAAGGCAGCAGCCAGCAGCCTGGATTGGGAGTGGAGATTCAAAGGCTTCTTTGGGAGTAGTAATAGAACCAGTACCCAGTTTCTAAGATGGTTTTGATTTTAACATAAACGCTGTGTATTTCCCACCATACTTGTGGTTTTTCAAATCGTGTGAGAAATGTTGTTTTCACTTTTCGGAAGAAGATCCCATTGTTGCCAAAGATTATTGACCTGTAGGTTTAAGGGTACATGTGTCTCCTCCGTGTAGATCCTAGTATAATAAATTTCTAAATACCCATTACATTTGAAGTATCCAGATTTTTTGACAAATGTGTAAGGATCGTAGAACAACGTTTATATTTAAGAATATGCTCAAGGGATATGTTAATATAATAAATGAACATGTTAGATACATTGACTATTAACAGAGATGAATCATTTCCCGCAGTTAAAGCCAGGATGAAAATACATAAATGCATACTTGCTTTGTTTCTTGTAACTGGTGTCTTTAGTACAGAACTTGCTAAGGCCATCAAGCCTATCGATCGGAGGTCAGTCCATCAGATTTGTTCTGGACAAGTAGTACTGAGTCTAAGTACTGCTGTGAAGGAGTTGGTAGAAAATAGTGTGGATGCCGGTGCCACTAATATTGGTAAGTTTAGAAGAGTTTTAAGCCACAGGAAATAATCAGTTTATACTGTATTATTCAAGAAACATTTGTGATTGTAATAAGACAACCAGATGTTGATATACTGAGAAATTACTATGTCTTAAACTTAAATTTAGCATCTTTTATGTGCCTAGGTAGGTAGTAATAATAAAAGCAGTTAACTTTTATTGTGTTCTTACTAGTGCCACACAGCTGTTTCTAATCTGCCGAATAACCGTATGAGATAGGAATTATTATCACTACTGTATTCATTTTATCGAACAGAAAATGAAGGCATGGGAATTTACTTTGAGGTCATAGAGCTAGGAAAATGTGATTCCAGGAAGTCTGATTGCAGAGCCTTTTTTCCGTAACGACTCTTGAAATTATCCTTTTGAAAGAAAGGTAGAAAGGAAGGAAAGAGAGAAAAGAGAAAACTATTTTATCTGGGTTAGTAAATTGCCAAGAAGTCCTTTTAAAGAAAATGAAATACACAAAATGACAGTAGTACATTTAAGTAAGTGTAATTATGACTCTAATTTGTATTACATAAGTTATAAGTAATGTGAGTATAAAGGCTTTTTTACATGGATCAAATAAATTAATTTGTTAAACTTTTTAGATCTAAGGCTCAAAGACTATGGGGTGGATCTCATTGAAGTTTCAGACAATGGATGTGGGGTAGAAGAAGAAAACTTTGAAGGCTTAAGTAAGTGGAGTTTTTCTAATCCTTTTTTCTTTTTTCTTTTTTTTTTTTTTTAGTGTTTTACTTATGTTTTGAGAGAGAGACAGAGTACGAGTGGGGAGGGGCAGAGAGAGAGAGGGAGACACAGAATCAAAGCAGGCTCCTGGCTCCGAGCTGTCAGCACAGAGCCCGACGCAGGGCTCAAACTCACGAGATGTGAGATCATGACCTGAGCTGGAGTTTGATGCTTAACGGACAGGCACCCAGGTGCCTCTAGTCCTATTTTTAAATATTTGAGCAAAATGTTTCCAAACTTTGAGTAACACTGTCTTAGGAAACACAAAAACAGCTTTTTAAAACCAGTTGCTTTGGTAGGTGTGGTATTTATTCAGGGGTATATCCCTTGAAATATTTTTGGTCTTACTGTGTACCTCTCTTTCAGCTCTGAAACATCACACTTCTAAGATTCAAGACTTTGGTGACCTAACTCAGGTGGAAACTTTTGGCTTTCGGGGGGAAGCTCTGAGTTCACTTTGTGCACTGAGGTGATAACAATATTTTTATCCACTAACTTGGCCCCTTACGAAAATCTCTCTGAACCCGAAAACGTGGGGTTAGAATCGTTGTTGTTTATACTTCTCCATGCTGAGTGTCTCAACTTGAAACTTCCACATTCTGTTTTATCTTACTGCCAATCTAAGTGGTAATACTTCCGAAATGTAAGCAATGAAATGAAATAGTATTGTAAAAGAATTATTACCCTTGTTAAAGCAGTAACTTCTCAATTTTAAAATGGCACGTAGATAATAAGTTACAGATGTGTTGGTTTTGATTTATTTCAGTGTTTAGGAAAGAATTCAACCAAAATGCTTATCATATATAACAGAGTCTAGGTTTTTATGAATAATTACTTACGCATTGGAACTATAATATTTTTTGGATCCTTGTTAAAAGTTTTGTTAAACCAGTAGGAATAAAACTGAGAAATAAATCTTTATTTGTTAATATGTAAGCTGTGAGACCTTTTATTTTGCCGTTTAACCATAAAAACAAGTATCAAAGCTTTCATCAAAACAAAGCATTTATAGAACTCTCTGTCTTACTATTAGGCGCCAAGATTTAGATCCTGTGATGACCCCTCACCCATATAAACTTTCTCGATTATCTCAGAGGGATCAGCATTTTTTCGGGAGAGGTTTTAGAGAACAGAAGTGGGAGAATGAGCATGTGATGTCCAGCACCTGTCAGTGTCTGACCGTGTCGCACCTGCTCTCTCTCACAGCGATGTGACTATTTCTACCTGCCACGCATCCGCGAAGGTCGGGACTCGGCTTGTGTTTGATCACAATGGGAAAATCGTCCAGAAAACCCCCCACCCGCGACCCAGAGGGACAACGGTCAGTGTGCAGCAGCTATTTTATACGCTCCCTGTGCGCCATAAGGAGTTTCAAAGGAATATTAAAAAGGTACGTTAGGGGCATCTGGGTGGCTCAGTCGGTTAAGTGTCTGACTTGGGCTCAGGTCACACTCGCGCGGTTCATGAGTTCGAGCCCCGCGTCGGGCTCTGTGCTGACAGCTCGGAGCCTGGAGCCTGCTTCGGATTCTGTGTCTCCCTCTCTCTCTGCCCCTCCCTTGTTTGCGCCCTCTTTCTCTTGCTCTCAAAAATAGATGAACATTAAAAAAAGAAAAATGTACAGTAAATTCAGAACCCCAGCCTCTGAGAGCATTGATACACATGTAGTGAGAGATCTACCGCACTAATGTGCACTGAAATTAACTCTTCAGATGATTCTCTTCCCTGAATTTTTTGGGGCGTGCTTAGTTTGTCTTTTCCTGACCGAAGACTGAGCTTGAGGTTGATGTATCCTCTCTTTTTTTCTTGGGGAAAAAAAAAAAAAAGTCATTAAATCACATTTATTAGGTGTTCTAACATGGGAATGAATTCTCTAAGAAGTAACCTCTTTCATTCTGTCTGTAGTTTTTAATAAGATGTTTTTCTTGGTTTCCTGAAAAATGAAGTGTTACAACTTTTACGAATTTGAATGGAAATGAAATAAATATATCAGTTGTGCTTAAAAAGCAGTTCTAGGGGCGCCTGGGTGGTTCAATGGGTTAGGCGTCCGACTTCGGCTCAGGTCACGATCTCACAGCCCATAAATTCAAGGCCCATAAGTTTGAGCCCCGCGTCGGGCTCTGTGCCGACAGCTCAGAGCCTGGAGCCTACTGCGGGTTCTGTGTGTCTGCCTCTCTCTGCCGCTCCCCCACTCGCTTGCTCTCTCGCTGTCTCTTTCAAAAATAAATAAACATCAAAAAGAAAGCAGTTCTAAACTGTGCATACGTGTATTTATGTGTGTCTGCGTATATGCACGTAACCATATAGTTTTGTAAAAGCAAAGCAGTTAGCCGAAATATGCATAGGAGGAAGGCTGGAAGGGAAGACATGTGACTGTTACCAGCGGTTATTGATGCATGTGCGATCACAGGTGCTGTTTGCTGTCTTCCACTTTTCTCTTTTGTGTATCTATCTTTTTATAATCAAAAAGTTATGTAAATGGATGCAGCTAAACACTTTCTTGTACAGCAATTTGCACAAGTTGTAGTGCAAATTTTACAAGAATGTATTATTTGCTGTGGACAAAACCGTTTTTTCATTTTTATTTAAAAATTAAAAATTTGGGGGTGCCTGGGCGGTTCAGTTGTTTAAGCATCTGACTTTGGCTCGGGTCATGATCCCTCAGTTCATGAGTTCGAGCCCCACATCAGTTTCTGTGCTGACAGCTCAGCGCCTGGAGCCCGCTTCGGATTCTGTGTCTCCCTCTCTCTCTGCCCCTCCCCCGTTCGTGCTCTCTTTCTCTCTCGAAAATAAATAAACATTAAAAAAATTTTAAAAACAAAAAAAACTAAATTTTTTTTGTATAGAAAAAAATTATTATTCATTTTTTATATCTCATGGTAAAAAAAATCAGTGCCTCAAAAACTATAGGAATAAAGAACTACTTGCTGGAAAAGACCCTTGTTAATAGTGTGATATATGTGTTTCCAGGCTCCTTTTAATTTCATGTATTTACAAATCTTGAGAAAAAAAATTCAAGATAAATTAATACAATGAAAGGAAACAATACAGAATATAAAGATGTAAGTAATATAGGATTATATGTAGTAGAAAGTTGAGATTGTGTCTGTCTGCCTCCCAGAGTTTGGTGTATATCCTTTAGACTGATATACAGGTGGAACCTTTATTCCGTAAAATGGAGAATAAAATCCGATCTTTGATTTTCTTTTGTAAAGGTTTTTATTTATTTATTTTTTTAATGCATGCGTTTTATTTTTTTTGTTAACAATTAGGATCACATTATACGTTACGGTTCTATAACTTGACCATTTCTATGGTATGTCGTAGGTATCTTCTTTGATCGTGTATCTTTTTTGGCTGACTCGTTACTTTATTCTCTATCTTTCTGCCATTATATGGATATACCATAATTTATTAACTCCTTGTTGATGGTAGCTTAGGTTTTTTTTAATTTTTCACAATTACAGGGGCACCTGGGTGGCTTAGTCAGTTAAACATCTGACTCTTGGTTTCAGCTCAGGTCATGAACTCACAGTTTGTGAGTTCAAGCCCTGCATTGGGCTCTGCACTGATGGTGTGGAGCCTGATTGGGATTTTCCCTCTCTCTCTCTCTCTCTTTCTCTCTCTCTCTCTTTCTTTCTCTCCCTCTCTTTCTCTCTCTCTCTCTCAAAAAATAAACATAAAAACATTTTTTAATGAGAAAAAAAAAAGTTTGACCTAATTGACTCACTGTCTGGGGAAATAACTTTTAAATAAACTTTTTGTCACAATTACAGATTGTTTCAGTGAACATTTTTGTAATATACCTTTGATTATTTGTGCCAGTCATTCTACAAGGATAAATTTATAAAGGAAGGATTACCAGGTCCAGTGGAATGCACTTTTTGATTTTTATCGCAGTGGGCGTGGACATCGTGGACACAAGAGAAGTGTGGTTAGGAACCTAAGCCTCTTGAGCTCTCTCTTATACTACGTGTGAGGGTATACGTCGAATACAAAGGTATACATGCATAAAGGTATTCACAGCTCCTTCTGTCAGGAACAGTTTTTTCTTCTTTGTGCGCCGATACGAGAACCTTGAGTTGGATGTTTTAACTTGAACCATGTAGTTTTTGTAGGATTAAAGTAACGTCGAGTCTCGTATTTGTGTTTTTTAAACAGGAGTATGCCAGAATGGTCCAGGTCTTACAAGCATACTGTGTCATTGCAGCAGGCATCCGTGTAAGTTGCAGCAATCAGGTTGGACAAGGAAAACGCCAGCCTGTGGTTTGCACAAGCGGAAGCTCCAGCATAAAGGAGAATATTGGATCTGTGTTTGGGCAGAAACAGGTAGCGGTGGCCAGTTATTTAAAAAACATTTTATTTCTCTAGTAATTATGGCAGGTTTCTCTTGTCCTTTCCAAAGACGAGAGAAGGAAGTCCAATAATTGATTTTTTTTTTTTTTTTAGGATTTTTATTTTATTTTATTTTTTATTTTTTTAAAGAGAGAGACAGACAGATGGGGGGCGGAGAGCAGAGGTAGAGAGAAAGAGACTCTTAAGCAGGCTCTACACTCAGCACTGAGCCTGACATGGGGCTCGATCCCACGACCATGAGATCATGACCTGAGCTGAAATCAAGAGGGACGCTTAACTGACTGAATCACCCAGGCACCCCTAAAGATTTTGATTTTTAAGGAAGCTTTATCCCCAACGTGGGACTCGAACTTAAAACCCTGAGATCAAGAGTCGACTGCTCTGTCGACTGAGCCAGCCAGGAGCCCCCAATAATTGATTTCTTAATTAGGTACTTACCACAAGAGTTAATGCTGAGAGCTGAAAGATTTTTTTTATTTTATTCTTCCAGAGAATAAAACCCTCCTTTTACTCTGCATCTGAAAAAGGGTGTTGTGGGCAATGTATTGATTATGGATAAGTATGCGCTCAAGTGGTCCATCCTTCTGATAAAAAAATCAAAATTTCAGTTACGATAGCTGCCAGAATCAGCCACCGAGATTCCTTGTGCTCTTACTCTGAGTGGCCTGACCAGGAAAAGCAAACACACAAAACCCTTCCTTTCTGAAATTAGGTTCCTCCTAATTTTGTTAGGAATTAACTGTGAGTCTTGTCTCTTTTAGCTGCAAAGCCTCATTCCTTTTGTTCAACTGCCCCCTAGTGACTCTGTGTGTGAAGAGTACGGGCTGAGCCACGGTGATGCTTTGCAGACTCTGTTTCGGTGAGTAGATTGCTGCCGGGAAAATTACAATCAGACATTTTGTCTGGGTTTTTTTGTATGTATGTATGTATGTATGTATTTGTTTTGAGAGAGAGCACAAGCAGGGGAGGGGCAGAAAGAGAGAGAGAGAGAGAGAGAGGGAATCCCCAGCAGGCTCTGTGCTGTCAGCGCGAAGTCTGAAGCAGGGCTCGAACTCATGAACCCATGAGGATCACGACCTGAGCCGAAATCAAGAGTCAGACACTCAACCAACCGACTGAGCCACCCAGGTGCCCCTGGAGGCTTTTGTTTTTAAAGATCGTGATTTTAAGGTTTATAGTTTTTATATTCGTTGTAAAGTTATAGGCATTATTATTGCCGAGAAAGAGGATTTTTATAAAGGGGTCCGTTACTTAATTCGTTCAATATCCTGGGTCCCTGGTGCACTTGAGGGGATTTCCTATTGAATTCTTTGGTTTCCTATTGATTTCCTATTGAAACCTTTGTAATAAGGAAACTGCTTAGTGACAAATTAAAATAATTTTTAATTTACGTATATGTTTTGCCTTATGGGGATTTGACAGAGCGGAATAGTGTTTCCTTTCATTCATGCTTTACCCAATATCTTGTCCACTGTCACTACTCTCAGGGTAAGAAAAATTGGCATTGCCCCTACTTGGGATTGGCCTTGTGATGGCCCACGCCTGCTCACTGTCTACTGGCCTCTGGCTCACATTCAGAGATTCATTTCTTTTGTGTGCACACCATTCTTACAGAGTGCAGAGTGCACATACCCCGGGTAGATCACAGGCAGAGGGAGCACTGTAATTTTTTTTTATTTTAGAGAGAAAGAGAGAGTGAGTGAGTTGGGGTGAGGGGCTGAGGGAGAGAGCGCAGTGCCCCAGCGCAGAGCCTGAGTCGGGGCTCCATCCCGCAACCCTGGGATCATGACTGGAGCCTAAATCAAGAGTTGGGTGCTCAACTGACTGAGCCACCGGGTGCCCTGAGGAAGCTCTTTAACAATACCTTAGGAGATAGGAGTTTGCTGATGGAGAACAGATTGTCTTGTCTTGTCTTTTTTTACTTTAAAAATTTTTTTGAAGTTTATTTACAGAGACCAAGAAAGTGAATGGGGAAGGGGCAGAGAGAGAGAGAGAGAGGGAGACATTGAATCCCAAGCAGGCTCCGGATGCAGGGCTCGAACCCACTAACCACGAGCTCTTGACCTGAGCTGAAATCAAGAGACGCTTAACCCACCGAGCCACCCAGGCGCCCCAAGGAGAACACATTCTAAAAGGACAGGGAGTGCGCGCAGAAATCCTGAACACAAGTAGTTGAGCTCCCTGGGCAGCTGGTGGGGACAGCTTGAAGATTCTAGAATGTGGGTTTTGGGTGAGACTCCTTCCTTGCATAGAGGCCAAGAATTTAATAGGGCAAGTGAGAGAAGAGCTGAAGCAAATCTGTTTTGAACCCACTGCATTTCCTGTGGTGGATTCATTGACCGTAGGAGCTGTAGAACATGCCAGAAGGTCTGTGTCCTTTTTATGATTTATCAGAGTGGAACACGGACACGCATCAACTGAAATGTTAATACTTATCAGTGTGTAACCAGGTGTTATATTTTATTTTGTTTTTACTTTATGAATGTGCCCTCTGACACGTTACTGTTTTCCATTCTGGAATCCTGTCCTTACCGTGTGAACATTGTACAGCATCTCTGGTTTCATTTCTCACTGTGCTCATGGTGTTGGAAGAAGCTCCACAGACAGACAGTTTTTCTTTATCAATCGGCGGCCTTGTGACCCGGCAAAGGTATTTTTTTTTTTTTATGGTTGTTTTTTGGTTGTTTTTTTTTTGAGAGAAACTGAGAGAACACAAACAGGGGAGCGACGGAGGGGGTGGAGAGAGAGAGAATCCCAGCAGGCTCAGCCCTTGTCAGCACAGAGCCTGATGCGAGGCTCAATCCCGCGTCTCTGGGATCATGACCTGAGCCAAAATCAAGAGTCAGACAGACGCTCAACTGACTTAGCCACCCAGGCGCCCCTAGACTGGTCATCTTGATAGGGTTTTAGTGTTTCAGTTTTGATTTTGCATTTTCAACAATATTGTACCTCGGTCATAGATTCTGTTTTCTTGTGGCACTTGAAAGTGACTTCTGTCTGTTGGATATGGTTCAGTATTGTGCGTGGTGCAGTTTTATAGTTTATCTCCAACACTTTTAACAATGATATTACAGAATCACATAAATACATTTCTCTGTACGTTGGAGTGTGTTTAATGAGCATTTAAATTGCACCTGCAGCATGTTGGCACTGAAGTTAAAATAACATAATAAACAAATAAATAGGCCGCACCTACATCTTTTGACATGTCTTCAAAAGCAGCTTTGGATTGGAAAAAGATTCAGGTTTAGGGATTGATGACTAAAAATATCCCTTTGAGGGGCATGAGGAAACTTTTTTGGGCAATGGATAGATATATTGATTATCTTGATTATAATCTTACTAATCTTGATTGTAAACTTGTCAAACTGTATAGTTTATTTTTTAAACATTTTTTTAAGTGTTTATTTATTTTTGAGAGAGAGAGGGAGATAGCGTGTGCATGCAAGTCAGGGAGGGGCAGAGAAAGAGGGAGAGAGAGGATCTGAAGCCAGCTTCATGCTGATAGCAGTGAGCCTGGTGCGGGGCTTGAACTCACCAACTCTGAGATCGTGACCTGGGCCGAAGTTGGATGCTTACCGACTGAGCCACCCAGGCACCCCTCAAACTGTATACTTTAAATACATGTAGTTTATTGCAGGCCCTGCTCTACCTCAGTCAATCCGTTAAGATATAGCCGTGAAGTGGCTGATTAGAGCAGCGTGTTGGGGGACACACAGGAATGTTTGTTCTTTTTTTAACCTTTGTTTTGTACGTAGGTTTCCAGACTTGTGAACGAGGTCTATCATATGTATAATCGCCATCAGTACCCATTTGTTGTTCTTAACATTTCTGTTGATTCAGGTAAGTTCCACTGAGCTTTCCGTCACGTTGGTGACTTACCCCTAAAAGAAAAAAATGAAATCATAAAGCCATGATATGCCCAGAAAGGATTTTTGTGGCAATAGTTAATGGCAGTGTATTTTTTGTTTACAGACTTTTAATTATATTGTATAGACTTTTATTTTTTATACAGGCTTTCTTGCTTTCTGCTTGAGACCAGGTTAATGGTATTACTAGAAAAATAGGACTTTTTCATGGCACATCAGGGAGAAAGCAAACCAAATGTTCCCCCTGATTTTAAAAATAATGCTATTTTTCTTCTGATTGGGAAAATTCTGGTTTATTGTTATCTAGGATTTTTTCCTAGGTACTTAGAAATATGTGCACGCCTTAAAATACGTAATGCTATATATATATCCCTACTCACATCCTTTATAAAAGGGAGAAAATAAGTTTGGGTAAGTTTGTATCAAGCTCTTTATCCTTTGACATAAATGGTTTTTTTTTTTCCACGTCCTAAAAAATTATTCAGAAACATGATTTTAACATCTGTACTCATTATATTCCAAGGTACAGATGTATCTTAAACTTTTTAAATTCGTAGCCCTAATTTAGCTGTCTTCAGTTTTTAGAAATTTAAATACTGTCCTTATATTAAATTGTTACCTGTATCATTGGTAATTTCCTTAAGATACATTCCTAGTACTAGAATTAGTGTGTCCATGACTAGGATCGGGCTGTACTCATTTACACATCTAGAGCCGTGTATTGGGTACTGTCATTTTTTTTTTTTTTTTAATTTTTTTTTTCAACATTTTTATTTATTTTTGGGACAGAGAGAGACAGAGCATGAACGGGGGAGGGGCAGAGAGAGAGGGAGACACAGAATCGGAAACAGGCTCCAGGCTCCGAGCCATCAGCCCAGAGCCTGACGCGGGGCTCAAACTCACGGACCGCGAGATCGTGACCTGGCTGAAGTCGGACGCTTAACCGACTGCGCCACCCAGGCGCCCCGGGTACTGTCATTTTTAACCAAACTCAGTGGGCAATACTAGAAGACCTTATTTTGGCGTGCGGTCTTCTATGTTTTCATGTGTTTATTTGCTCTTTCTTTATTTTTGCAAATTAACTGTTCAGATGCTTGCATATTCTGTCCGTTTAATAAACGGTTCATCTTTTCCTTGTTTCTCTGCAAGTGCTGATTTTACAGTTTATGAATATTAGTCCGGACACCGCAGTGTTTTTAACAGTACTTTTGGTTAAGCGCAAGAGAATAAAACAGATGGGGAAATTTCTGTTAAAGGTGATTTTAAACATAAGTGTCTTTTTTTTTTTTTTTTTGGCCTTAGAATGTGTTGACGTCAATGTTACTCCCGACAAAAGGCAAATTTTACTGCAAGAGGAGAAGCTTTTGTTGGCAGTTTTAAAAACATCTTTGATAGGAATGTTTGATGGTGATCTCAACAAACTTAATGTCAGTCAGCAGCCGTTGTTGGGTATTGAAGGTAAGAAAATACACAGGTGTATGGACAGCTTCTGAAACTCACTATCCTTTTTTTTTTTTAATTTTTTTAAATTAAAAAAATTTTTTTTAAATTTTTTATTTAATTTTTATTTAGAAGAGAGAATCTCAGGCAGGGTCTGCACTGATAGCATGAAGCCCAATGTGGGGCTCCATCTCATGAACCGTGAGATCATGACCCGAGCTGAATTCAAGATTCGGACACTCAAACGACTGAGCCGCCCAGGCACCCCCAAAATCTCTGAGAGGATGTGTCACACTAGGCAGTGTAGAGCTGCAGATGTAAGGAAATCGGGCAACAAGAGAAATGGAAGGCACATTTGGCACATCCAGGGATGTGTTCTTATCGGGACTCTACCGTTTTCCTTTAATAAACACTCCTGATGGCTGCAAACCTTTTGTTAATTTCCAGAGTCCTGAGAAAAGTCGATTCTGACCATTTTTGCCCATTTTTCTCATTTCTCTACGGAGTGGGGAATTTCTGGGGGCCCTCGCGCTGCCATCTTCCCACCCGTCACCCCGTGCCTTCTTCGCCGAGTGGCGTGTGGGAATGTGCGTCACCACAAGGCTGATTCAGGATGTGTAGTAGTGACAGGTACAGTCATTAGTTTATTGCCTGGCCCTACGTGATCAGATATTTAAGTGGTTTTCTTCTTCTTTATCCAAACCAAGAGCAGCTGGGACTTCTGGGAGGGGGCCCAGCGTTGAGCTCCAGCCGCCTTCTTTGGCAGAGGGAAGAGTTGGCCATTACCCCCGCCCCCCATGACCACATCTCCTCGGGGTGCACACTCTCTGCTGTCGGCCAGCCTGCCCTGATCTCCATGTCTGTATGTGCAGAGATGGTGGGCGCCCATCAGTGCGTCCTCCGAGGGGGGAAGACCAGAGCTGCTGAGGAAGCTGAAACTAGAGTGTGGCAGAAGGCTAAGGTGACAGACGGGTGTGGCTCCCAGTGAGAGGAGAGGTTGTGGGATGACTTTGTGAGCTGAGGGTGCGAGGAGGAGCTGGAAGGGTCTTGGCAAGGGGGTGGGGGTGGGGGTGGGGGGGGTTGTTGGCAGGGATCCTGAGCCGCTCTGTCCTAACGTTCCTTACACCCCAGGGGCAGGGAGAGGTCGATTTGGAAGAGAGCAAGCAGGCTCTGGTTTTGATAATCAGGGCATAAGGTGGAGGCGAAGCTCCCGAGGGGTGGAGTGGAACAGGAACGCAGAAATCCGGGCAGTAGAGTGGCAGAGCTTCGCTTTGGACGCAGTGGGCGCCCGTGAGCCCTGGCCGTCCTCGGCATGGGGTGGCGTGGATGTGGATGTGCACGGGGATGGAGTGGAGGCTGCGCCGCTGTATGTACATCTCTGTGGAGGGGGCCACTCACAGACATGCTTCGCCAGACGCTACCCTCTAAGGAGAAACTGCTCAAAATACCGGTGCCTCTCGAAGCCCAGTTGAACCGATGCCCCTTTCGGCCATTGTATTGAAAACAAACAAACACGAGTGTATCAGCCCTGAGGTCAAGAGATGGCAGCCGTAGAACCACCCCGCTACCCCTTCTGTTTGCCCCGACCCCCCGTGGTAACCATCTTCCTCACTTCTGACACCACAGATTCATTTTATCTGCTTTTAATTTCTGCTTTTTTGCGTCTTCTTTCTCTCATTACCTTGTGGGATCCGTCCATGTCACATGGCAACTCATTCATTCGTTCTCGTTGCTGTGTGGCATTCCATTGTAGTCCTTTTTTTTTTTTTTTAATTTTTTAATTTTTATTTTTGAGACAGAGAGAGAGAGAGCGTGAACAGGGGAGGGTCAGAGAAAGAGGGAGACACAGAATCCGAAACAGGCTCCAGGCTCTGAGCTGTCAGCACAGAGCCCAACGCAGGGCTTGAACTCACGGACCGTGAGATCGTGACCTGGGCCGAAGTCGGACGCTTAACCGACTGAGCCACCCGGGCGCCCCTCCGTTGTAGTTCTTAACGGCGTGATTTCTTTGTGGACGGTTGGGTTGTTATGGCCAGAGCGGCCGTGGACAGCCCTGTGTGTGGCTCTGGCGGGTGTGGGTGTGCCAGGAGCTCAATGCCAGGCCACAGGCCTCCACCTGCAGATGCGTCGTGTTTAGATTTAGGAGCTACTCCCAGAAGGTTTCGCAAAGCGACTGTACCGATTTCACTACCACCAGCAATATTTACACCTTCCTTTTAACCCTCATCTTTGCGAACTTTTGTCGATTGTTAACTTTTTGCCCATTCTGGTGATCGTACAGTAACGTTAAAGTGTGGTTTCAATTTGTATGTCCCTTACGATTAACCATTGTTGTATGTTCTGTTAGCCATCTCTGGATACCTACTTTTGTAAAATGTATCCTCTTTTTAAAAAAAATTTTCTTTAACGTTTATTTTTGAGAGAGAGAGAGAGAGAAAGAGCACGAGTGAGGGAGGGGCAGAGAGACAGAGGGAGACACAGAATCCAAAGCAGGCTCCAGGCTCTGAGCTGTCAGCACAGAGCCCGACGCGGGGCTCGAACTCATGAACCGCGAGATCATGCCCTGAGCCGAAGTCGGCCGCTTCACTGACTGAGCCCCCCAGGTGTCCCCAGCTCTTTCTCCACTTCAGTGCAGCCCCTGATACTCTCCTCTGCTCCTATCTACTCAGGTAACTTAATAAAACAGCATTCGGCAGAAATGGAGAAGCCCGTGCCAGAAAAACAGGATGATCCCGCTTCGTTAAGGACTGGAGGAGAAGCGAAGAGGGCAGTGACCATTTCCAGACTGAGAGAGACATTTTCTCTTCGGCACACGACAGAGACCAAGTCTCAGGGCCCGAACACCACCGAACCGAGACGGATTTCTCCGAGACAGAAGAGACGCGTCCAGTGTTCTGGAGCTCCAGACTCCCCGTGTTTCCAGAAGTGCGCCTCGGGCACAGGCTCGTCCGGCCCTGGCGGGGAGGCAGTGCGTTCGCGCGGGGGCCCCTGTGACCGCAGGGACGGAGCGGAGACGGAGCAGGACTCGGGGCACAGCCGCACTTCGGCCGGCCCGCGGGAAGGGCCCGGCACCCCAGCAACGGGCGGTCGGTCCGGTGGTGTCTGTGCAGCAAATTCCCCTGAGGACAGGTTTTCCCAGGGAAACGCGGAAGCTTCTGAGAAGTTGCCTGAACTTGACCGTCGCCCTGCAGACACGGAGCGCGGTTCCAATCACGAGGACGGTGGACGTCAACATAGGGTCTCGCCTCCGCCCGTAGATGCATCCTCCCCAAGCACACGGCGTTTCAAAAAAGACGGCATTCCTTTGAATCCTGACGTTCCCCAAGGGTTGGTGATTGCGCAGAACACGTCAGCGTCTCAGGTCGACGTGGCTGTTAAAATCAGTAAGAAAGTAGTGCCCCTGGCCTTTTCCATGCGGTCTTTAGCGGCACGAATAAAGCAGTTACGTCACCAAGAAAGGCCACAAGAAGGCGAACAGAATCACAGGAAGTTCAGGGCAAAGATCTGCCCCGGAGAAAACCAAGCCGCCGAAGATGAACTGAGAAAGGAGATAAGGTAACGTTCTTTCATAGGATGAGCTGCCGGGAGGGGACGAGGCTGGTCCTTCCAGGCCCCGATTTTGCTCCTCTGGCTGTCAGGACGGTCCTCCCTGGGGGCCTTCTCTGCACCACAGACGTGACATCTCCTGATGTCACACTTTCCCAAGCTTCTGTCTCCCCCTCTCCCGGCCCCCCTTTCTCTCTGCCTTCTCTGTGCTCCTCGAAGATTCTAATTTGGGAGTCTGTTTCCACTCACCGGATTGCTCATTAGCCCTGCCGGTGCATCCTTGGTGATGCTGTTTCCACTCGCTACGTTTTCATTGCCGCTCATACGCGTCAAATTAACTTTCTTTAAAGAGCTCTTTCTCGGTGAAACCTTTCAAGAATTGTTTCCTTAGATTTTCTTAGCACATCCTGTCCATTTAGTTCAAATTAATCAGGGCCTCCTCGACCCCGATCTCATTCCTCTTCCCCAGGGTTTCACAGTGGCTCCTCCCTGCACTGAATCCATGGAGGTTTTAGTGGACATTACTATTTCCCATGATTCATTAAAAAAATTTTTGTTTAATGTTTATTTATTTTTGAGAGAGAGAGACACAGAGTATGAGCAGGGGAGGGCCAGAGAGGGGGACACAGAATCTGAAGCAGGCTCCAGGCTCCGAGCTGTCAGCGCAGAGCCCGACATGGGGCTCAAACCCACGAACCGTGAGATCGTGACCTGAGCTGAAGTTGGACGCTTAACTGACTGAGCCACCTAGGGACCCCTCCCATGATTCATTTTAATGCATATTAGGAAAAATTATAATTTATTATCAAACTTGCGATTTCTAGAAGATTGTGTAGGGTAAGGTTAAGGAAAAAAGAGAGTCAATTTCAAGAACACTGTTAATACTGATAACAGAAAACACTGGTCACCACCACTTTCTTGACAGTAATCACGTACAACATTGTAACTTCTAAAAACGATGACTTCTCTTGAAATATTTACTTTGATTTTTTTTTTAATTTTTTTAATGTTTATTCATTTTTGAGAGACAGACAGAGCATGAGCGGGGAAGGGGCAGAGAGAGGGAGACACAGAATCTGAAACAGGCTCCAGGCTCTGAGCTGTCAGCACAGAGCCTGACACAGGGCCCGAACTCACAGTTTGTGAGATTCTGACCTGAGCCGAAGTCGGAGGCTCAACCGACTGAGCCACCCAGGCGCCCCTTAACTTTGATCTTTTTAAAGCATTGTGTATGTTTTGTCTCAGTAGATACTGAAATGTGCTGTGTCCTATACACAGAGCACCAGTAATTACGTTGAAATTTTATGGCACTTTTGGTTTGGACTGCACAGGCTTTGCCTGATTTTGATAATCAATTCTTCAACAGCAAGCGTTACATTAGATAATTCCCTTGATATTCATGGTGCCTAACACTGGGAAAGGTTTTTAGGAAATAGTTCATTTACTTATTTTTTCCAAAAGTTTACTTATTTTGAGAGACAGAGAAAGAGAGCACAAGCAGGGGAGGAGCAGAGAGAGAGAGAGTCCCAAGCACTGATGGTGTGGAGCCTGTTGCGGGGCCTGAAGATCATGACCTGAATCGAAAATCACTAGTTGGATGCTTAACTGACTGAGCCACTAAGGCACCATAGGAAATAGTTCCTTTAAATTGTGTGTGATTAAGGGGGGGTGAACATCTTTGGGTGGGGTCTGGGGCCTGTGAACGCTCAGGGACACAGTGAAGAGCTGGGCTCCTGGCTTACATGCACGATCATGGAACACGTGCTTGATGGAGAAAGACCTGTAAGGTGCCCAAAAGGCAAAGTAATTATGCTTTCTCTTTGGGTTCTTTTTTTTTTTTTTTTTTTAATTTTTTTTTCTCAATGTTTATTTATTTTTGGGACAGAGAGAGACAGAGCATGAACGGGGGAGGGGCAGAGAGAGAGGGAGACACAGAATCGGAAACAGGCTCCAGGCTCTGAGCCATCAGCCCAGAGCCTGACGCGGGGCTCGAACTCCCGGACCGCGAGATCGTGACCTGGCTGAAGTCGGACGCTTAACCGACTGCACCACCCAGGCGCCCCTTCTTTTTTTTTTTGAGAGAGTGAGTGCACACATGAACAGAGGGTGGGGAGGGGGCAGAAAGAGAGAAAGAGATAGAATTCTAAGCAGGCTCCAGGCTCAGCACAGAGTCTGACTCGGGGCTCGATCTCACAGACCGTCAGATCATGACCTGAGCTGATATCAGTAGTCGGACGCTCAACCAACTGAGCCCCCCCAGGGATCTGACCCTGGATGCTTTTAGCCTTCTCAGTGAGTGAAATCAACTGTAATTTTTAAAAGCAGTGATTTTAATTCAACAAATATTCATCGATCCCATGTTATGGTAGTTCTTGAATTTGGGGAACACAAAAGAACCGCTTAGGATGCTTGTTCAGAAAGCGGAACCCGTGGTCAGCCTCTGGAGATTCTATTTCAGTAGATGCGGTAGATCGTGGGTGTGGAGCCCAGGAATCTGCATTTTTGCCAGGTACTCCAAATGCTCCCTTTGAGAAACGCTGATCTACAGTGGGCCTGGCATTGGCATCTGGCCTTCGGTGCACGGCTGCTGAAACGCCTTTTGCTCTGAGCTGTCCTGCCGATGATTTTCCCAAGACATGTCCGGAGCGGAAGATGAGGCAGTAATTGAAATACTGTGGTAGCATTTACCAGCTTTTGTGTTTCTATTTTGAGTTATACCCAAAGAGAGCAAGTCGTACAGTTTTGTTTCTTCTTCATTGTTTGAGCCTGATGCTACTTTTTAAGTTTACGGTGGGAGATACACCGGCAGAGACAGAATGCCTGTGTCTTCAGGCCGGTGCAAGTTCTTCCCACGGGGACTCTATCTGGGGAACCAGAGCCAGGGACTTGGTGTTGGTGCTGCTTACAGGTGTGTTGCGTCTCAGGCGGAATCCACTGTAGGCTCCTTACTTTGCAATCTCTGAGGCTGGACCATGTGAGCATCTCTGCTGGTGCACTTCTAGACTTTGTCAGTAGGGGGCGGTAGAGGGATGCCGCGAGAAAGCACGGGAGCCCGGCCTCTCCTTCCTTCTGGCTGCCCTGGTCTTTTCCTCCTACAAGGCAGCTGCCAGCAGGAGGCCCAGCATTGCTCACTCTGTTTGCTACCCCTGCGTTTCTTAGCTAACTAGTTAATTACCTTCTACTAGTTTACCATACCTGGTTATGAATTTCCTCTGTTCAAATCGCTGGTGTGGTTTTTTTGTCTTGATTGGACTCTGACACGAAATTACTACCAGGGAATGGTCCCAGGAGACGCATCCTCACAGACAGGGTTTGGGGATTCGTTTGGTCCTGACCTTGGACTTGAGCTCAGTGTGAGCTCCTTGCCAATAGGAAATGGGAGCTTAGTAATCCATGGCACACGGAGGTGTCGCTGTCAGACCATCACCCGCGGTTGACTGTGGCAGAGCTCCAAGCAAAGCAAGTCCCACGGGAGCCCAGGTGGGTGCTGTGGTGTGGAAGGGATCTTCCTCGCTGCTCTGGAGCATTCGCAGAAAGAAAGGACCGTCTCAGGTCTCAGCTTGAGTCCCATCTGAGCACCACAGGGCTGGTCCTCATGAAAACCCATTTTCACAAAATTTGGTTGCGTGGGGTACAGAATGGCAATGTCGTTTTCTCACGTGAAGATCTGTGGCGGTGTCTGTCTTGTCTGCACTGACGCACGTAGTCATGAATGGAATTGGATTTTGAAGCCACCCACCAAAGGACCCGTCCGTGAGCTTGGCAGATGTTAGAAGGATTGATACCCAGGATTAGTGAAAAGGCACTTTCACACACTTAACAAATCGAGGGATTTATCGTACAGAAATACCCCCAGAATAGAGTAGATTTCTGTCCATGAACGTTTGCTGCAGCGTCGTTTGCGTTACTCAAAATGAAAACACCCGAAAGTCGTTCAGTAGAGGCTTTGTCGGACAGGTTATGGTACGTGCTCGCAGTGAGCTCCCGTACGGCCACTAGAAAGAATGAAGGAGATCTACATGAATGGGTCTGAAAAAGCACTGAAGATGCCTTGTTAAGGGAGGGGCGTAGAACGGCCTGAAGAATTATGATTCCATTTTTGGGTTTTTTTGTTTTTTTTAATATTTATTATGAGAGAGAGATAGAGAGCAAGCGGGAGAGGGGCAGAGGGAGGGAGACCCAGAATGCCAAAGCGGGCCCCACAATGTCAGCGCAGAGCCTGATGCGGGTCTTGAACTCACGAACCCTGAGATCATGACCTGAGCCGAAATCAAGAGTTGGACGCTTAAGTGACCCAGCCACCCAGGCACGCCCGGTTTTTTTTTGTTTTGTTTTTAATATGTAAACAAAGGTCGGGGAACATATACACTAAAAGAACAGTAGTTACTGATGCCATCTCTGGGGAGCTGGATGAACTAATGAATAACTAATGTTACCTTTAAAAGTGGGATTATTAGGGACTTCCTCTAGTTTATGTTTCTGTATTGTTCATTTTCCTGTTACAGTCTCTTTTATAATCAGAAAAGTAATCTTTTAAAAATCACGATGTCTCATAACGAACATTTTCCACATGCAGTAAAACGATGTTTGCAGACATGGAGATCATCGGTCAGTTTAACTTGGGATTTATAATCACCAAACTCAATGCAGATATCTTCATAGTGGACCAGCATGCCACGGATGAGAAGTACAACTTTGAGATGCTCCAGCAGCACACGGCCCTCCAGGGTCAAAGGCTTATCGCGTAAGTTCTTTCTGGTGTTCAGAATCTTCTGTGTTCTTGCACCCCTAAAGCTTAAGACCCGAGAGCATATACGTACGTGTGTGTGTGTGTGTGTGTCTCTTTTTTAGCCACAAGCGTCCCTGTGGCCGATTTTTATGCTTGTCACACAGCAGTCATAACTGCCATCTCTTGAGTCCTTACTCTGTGCCAGGCACTGTTGAAACCATTGACACGCGTTAATTCATTTAGTCTTCCCCAACCTACAAAGTGGCGGCTGTTACCATCAGCACTTCACAGGTGATAAAATGGAGGCTCCCGGACGCAGAGGTTAGGTGACTTTCCCAAGTTCACACAGCTAATGTTCTTTATTTATCAAGCCCTTTACCTCTTCCGGTTGGCCAGAAAATCTGTCTGACGAAGGCCAGTTTATAGTACGTAATGTGTCTGTTTATAGCACATAGAACTTAGGTGTGCAGAAGGGTGGCGCTGCCTGTGTGTCTGTCCTCAGCTAGCATAGATCAAGTTCAGTGATTGATCACCACAGAGCTTGGTATTTGTCTCTCCTTTGCCAACGCCTGTTTTAGGCTGACCGCTTCACAAGGTGGTGGGATGGTGTATCATGTAGACCAGAAGTCTTAAGCCAAGTGATAGGAAGAGGTCATGGATTTTCATTTGGGAAGTTCAGCGACATAGAGAAATACACTGAGATCCCAGTAGGAGTAAATCCTGGCACGAACAAACAGTCACTCAGCTGGGAGAAAGCACCGAGTTTACGGAGTAGTCTCTTTCCTATGGAATGGTTGAATTCACTTACTTTCAGTAGGTATTAATGGTAATGGAAAAGACATTTATTTTTTAGTTTTTTTAACGTTTGTTTATTTTTGAGAGAGAGAGAGAGACAGAACGTGAGTGGGGAAGGACAGAGAGAGAGGGAGACACAGAATCCGAAGCAGGCTCCAGGCTCCGAGCTGCCGGCACAGAGCCCGACGTGGGGCTCGACCTCATGAACTGTGAATTCATGACCTGAGCCGAAGTCGGACACTTGACCGACTGAGCCACTCAGGTGCCCAGTGTAAAGACACTTAATAAGCTACTTTCTCATACTGGATTCTTCCTGCCTCTTTCACAAAGGTCTTTTATTTTTTAGCCATTTTGCATAAATAGGGTCTCGCTTGTGACATTTCAGTTTGCCCCAGGTAGTCACAGATCACTTGGGGTCCCAGGTGGCCCATGCTCCAAGGATAAAGACCACAGGTCCTTCCTTTCCTACCAGGCCCTGCGTGGTCTGGCCCTCCCTAGGTCCTTCCTCTTGGTTCTCCATGCTTGAGCCACCTGGCCATCTCCTTCTCAGGCCGTTGACAGACATGATGAATTCCTACCTGGTCATTAAGGAGAATGAAGTAGATCTTTTGTATGTGGCTCTGGGAACATCAGTGGGCCATCCTCGGGCCTTTGCACAGACTTGTCCCTGCCTAGAATGCTTGTCCCTGTGCTCACCCATCCATCCATTGGCTGATAACGGGCGCTCACCCCAGCTCTCAGCTCGGAGGTCCCTTCCTCAGAGACACCGTCCTTGACTCCTATCTCCAGGCCCATCTGACTTGCTCTGGCTCTTACGGCGCTGGGCGCCTCTGCCTCCTGATTGGCAGTGTACTTTGTCATTACAGTTTGTGTGACTGCCTGCTCAGTGTCCTTCTTCCCCACTGGTCTCTTACTCCATGCCCATCCTTTCTCCTGCCCTTATCAGTTCCGACTGATTAAACACTCGCTGAACCAGGAGGACCGGTGGACAGATTGCTACGTGGACAGATGGCGAGGTCAATGATGCAGGCTCGGAAGGGGCGGGATAGCAAAACAGACGCTCTGTGTTCTGCTTTCCGATGCCTGTGACGACCCAGCCGAGCTTTTCACATGGTCTGTGTCGCAGGAAGGAAAAATAGCGTTTTTATGTTGTATTGTTGTCTTTAAGGAGTGGATTGAGAGAAACGTGGGGTCACTGGGATGGGGTGGCAGGCTGAGGAAAAGCCAGCTGCTTTGGTGGTCATTTGAACTTAAAAAAAAAAAAGAAGAAAATCAACGGGAAATTCTCCGGCAGTTACATGACAGGAAAGGCACACGGCTGAACAAAGCGTTGTCGTTTACCTGGCTTTTTGAAAGTAATTCAAAGAAGCACGTATTGGCTTTGTTCCATTTCTGCTTTACGGCTAAATGTTTGACTTCGAGACTGGGTTTGAATCTCTTCTCTGTTTTTTCAGACCCCAGACTCTCAACTTAACTGCTGTCAATGAAGCTATCCTCATAGAAAATCTGGAAATATTCAGAAAGAATGGCTTCGATTTTGTTATCGACGAAGGGGGTGAGTGACGACGATGACGGGATTGTCCTGTCAGAGCCGGGAACAGTCTTTGAGGTGCCCTCGATAAGTATATTTTATGAGAGATGGAAACGGTTCCCCCAGAAAGGATTTTGCCTCTGCCCTGTGTTTCAGTGTTTGTTACACACAGGCGTCAAATGAAACGTACTTTTCGAATCGTGGACTCTTCTCCAAATTTTATTCTTCCAGCTCCAGTCACTGAAAGGGCGAAGTTGATTTCCTTGCCAACCAGTAAAAACTGGACCTTCGGACCTCAGGACATCGATGAACTGATCTTCATGCTCAGTGACAGCCCTGGGGTCATGTGTCGGCCTTCCCGTGTCAGACAGATGTTTGCCTCCAGAGCCTGTCGAAAGTCTGTAAGTAAACAACGCTCTTCTTCCAGGGCCCGGAGGGTCTGTTCGGGCCGGTGGTGACACGAGTTCTCAGGCCAGCTGCTGACCAGGCAGCGCCGTCGACTGTGGCCGAGACTGCCACGGGTCATCGTGTGTAATACGGCCACATCCTACTCTGCCAGTGTGATGTGCGAGCTGGGCGCGTCTGCCTTATCTCTGGCCTCTAACCCGTAATCGCTGTGACGTTTCACCGCCGCCGCTCAGCCCGTCCTGGAGGTGGTGGCGCTGGTGGGTCATCAGCCTGATGTCAGAGAGAAGCAGGTGCGTCTGGATCACCTGACCCCTGGGAGCAGCCGGGATGCCCTTCCTTCATCAGAGGCTCCACCCAGGTGCCGCCCAGGACACAGAGGGGACAAGGCAGATGAGGTCCCCCCCTCTTTGCGGAGTTTAAGGTTTCGTGGGGAGGAAGAGACTTAAGCCAAAGTAGTAACTTCTGATACCAGTAGGCCCAGAAAAGAAGTTAAAACAGTATGGGGACAGGGAGTGGCCTCGGCTCCCGGTCGAGCAGCTGAGAGTGGGAGGCAGGGAAGGGCCATGTGAGGAGGACGCATCTGGGCTGACGCCTGGAAGGGGCATGGAGCCCCTCGGGGAAGAGCTCTCTTAGTAGAAGAAACAGCAGGTGCACAGATGGGGCGGGGGGGAGCGTGTGAGCCAAGCCAGAGGCGGCCTGTCCTGGCGGGGGTCCCGGATGTGAGCCGAGCAGCGTCGGGACCCACACGGGGTCTTGCGATCCCGGTGGGAACCGGGGAGCTCGTGCGGAGGGCTGGAAGGGCTGAGGCACAGGCTGCCGTGGGGGCGCCTGAACTTCCAGAACAAGGCGGCGGGGAAGCAGCAGCTTGCTCGCAGTTGGGGGGGTGGGAGGCATAAAAGCTGATTTGGACGTGTGGTATTTGAGGCCCCATGAGGCTGTAAGTGCAGGCGTCTGGAAAACGGTCAGGTTAATGAATCCGAGCTCGGGGAAATGTCAGTCGGGGAGCAAAGTTCAGGGGCACCGTGCAGCCTGGGGATTGGATGAAGTTCGGGGAGGGGTGAGGTGAGGATCTGACTTCCGGCCACAGGTATTTCTTTGATGAAGACAGTGTTGGTGCCCCCACCCCGGGGTCGGTGAGCAAGAGGCGGGGCAGACTGGCCTGGGCCGGTGGCCAGGCGGTTTAGAGTGTCCTGCCTTAAGGTGCCACACAGACTCGGGGAGCCACAGGCTGCCCTGCCCTCCCCACCCTGGCGGGGCCGCCACACTGTGGCTCTTCGTCCTCCCGTCAGCACAGCTGCCGACCGTTGTGGGTGATCCTCTGCCGCACCCCGCGGGCCCGTGCCCTGCCAGCCCCTCAGCCCCCTCTGCTCGCTTGGCTCCTGCCACACGGCCACGTGCCACGTCCCCAGCCACACCAGCCTTCCTCCCACCCGAAGCCCTTTGCGCTTGCCCGCCTCGCATGCCGCCTTCACACACCCGCCCAACTCCCTCCAGCCCTGGGCTCTCCCAGGGCCCCCACGGAAGTGGGCTTTCCCGGGCGCCATCCCCCCGCCCTCCCTGGGTGACACCTGTTTCTCTGTTGACTCGTCTGGGGTCTGTCCGCCCCAGTGAGGTGGAGCGCCCCACGCACGCTGCCTCTGGGGCTGCGCGTGGCACGAGGAAGAAGGGAGGTGACACACGTCTCAGGTTTGTCGTCTCACACCACCTCTCCTGGTTTCTCAGGGGCGCTGATTTCCAGTGCTTGCTGGGGGGCCCGCTCACCTCCACGGAGAGTTCAGCTAGAGACGAGCTGAGTGCTGTTTCATCAAGAGGAGGCAGGGACAGGAGCCTGAAGGGAGGGCGAGTGAGACGGGCAGTATCTGGGGAGGGAGGACCCGGGCAGAGGGCATGGCCAGCACCAAGGTCCCAAGGTAGGTGCTTGTGTAGTGCACCTGTGCGAGAGGAAAGGGGCAGGTGCCTTGGCTGCCTGTGGCTCAGTCAGTCGGTTAAGCGTCCCCCTTCGGCTGAGGTCATGATCTCACAGTTTGTGGGTTCGAGCCCCGCGTCAGGCTCTGTGCTGACAGCTCAGAGCCTGGATCCTGCTTCAGATTCTGTGTCTCCCTCTCTCTCTGCCCCTCCCCTGCTCGCACTGTCTCTCTCTCTCTCTCTCTCTCTCTCAAAAATAAAATAGAAACATTAAAAAAATTAAAAAAGGAAAGGGGGTGCCGGTGTGCTGGAGAGGGGCAGGGAGGGATGCGCTCTAGCAGATGCAGGCACAAGGCCAATAGGGGCCAAATCCGCCGATGCACGTGGGCTTTTACCCAGGTGAGCAGCGAGCGCTGGCAATGTGATCTGACGGCTTTTGAAAGGAATCACTGGCCGCTGAGTGGAGAACAGGTGGAGGGGGACAGCGGGGAGGTCTTCAGAGGCCCTGTGGTTGCCAAGGTGACAGGTCTGGGCGGCGGGAGAGCCGCTGAGACTGGTTGCATCCTGGACAGGTGTGGTCAGTGTCTGTAACAGAGGTGTGTTGCCGTAAAGGAGCCACGGAAGGGCTGGATTTCACAAAGCGGAGGGGGGCTGAGATATCAGCGGGTAGGGTTCCTCGGAGGAAGATTTTTCAGGGACCGCTGTTTTGAGTAGTCATCGTGTCCATCCTCGTTCCAGAGAAAAATGTTGCTGGAGAGGTGCTCTTGTACCCAAAGCCTTTGTAAAACTTGGAACCGTTGTGTCTCCTACTCAGGTGATGATTGGAACCGCCCTAAACACAAGTGAGATGAAGAAACTGATCAGCCACATGGGTGAGATGGACCATCCCTGGAACTGTCCCCACGGAAGGCCGACCATGAGACACATTGCCAACCTGGATTTCATTTCTCAAAAGTGACAACATCTCTCGCTTTCTAGAATTGTACGTTTTGTTGCAGATTTTTCCTTTTCAAAAGCAGGGTTTTAACGAGTCAGCTTGTTGCCAAATAAACCTGTTTGAAAAAAAAGAAAATGACCAGATCCACTAGAAATGATCTTGAAAACCTTGTCAAACCACGCGGAGCAGAGCTTGCACCGGCTTTTGTCCCGCACCAGAGTGTGTGCGCGCACGTACAGGCAAGAAGAGCATGTCTTACAGAAACAGGAAGAACGCTTCGAAAGCCACCTGGGCCTCTGCTGCTGTGGCCTGAGGTATCTTAGTCAGCAACTTTCAGCCCGTAGTATGATTAAATTCATAATGGTTTGATTTCATAAAATTACGGTCCTTTTGGGTTCGGGGTTGTCCACCCGAATGCACATTAAATTAAAAAAAAAAAAAAAAAAAACCCAAGAGAGATTCTCTGCCCAGCTGAAGGAAAATGGCCAAGTGGGGCCTGGGGTCACTATTTTTAAATGTTCCCCGGCAAACGTTCATAGGCAAGGGGAAATAAAAGATTGATTTTTCTGTAACTTTAATGCTGTGATGTGGTTTTTGGGGGTGGGAATCGCAAGATGTTCCCGTTACTGGTCCTGAGAGCAGAAGCCCTGTTGTCAGAGAACTTTTCGTGGAATCTCGTCCTGCCGGAGACGAAAGCAAGCCCCCTGTGGACCCAGACGGCTGTGGGCTGTACGGTGACCAGTGTGGCCTCCCCCCCCACTCAGCTTCTATTTGCAAACTTAGAATTCCTTAGACGTACTGAAATAATCGAGTAATTATTGTCCTAAGTGCCTATGCTGTGGTGCCCTCCTACAGGATCTCATTTAATAGTTGCAGGAACTCTACAAATGGGGGTCTTAGGCAACCCCCCTTCCCCGACCGCTGTGTCCTAATCCGAGAGCCCTCAAATACGTGACCCAAGTGGCCAGAGGGGCTCTGAAGATGTGGTTGAGGGGAGGGTCACGAAGCGGGGCACGATCCTGGATTGGCCGGGTGGGCCCAATCTACCCCGTGACTTAAAAATTGGAGAACCTTTCTCAGCTGATACCGAGGATGTAGGAAGGCCGCCTCGAGAAACTGGAAAAACAAAGAGATTCTCCTCTGGAGCCATCGAAGGAACCAGTCCTGCTGGACTCCTAACTTAAAATCGTAAGATGATAAACTCGTGTTGCTTTAAGCCACTAAGTTTGGAGTAATTTGTTTACGGCAGTGGAAGCCGCCTGGATTCCTGTGTTATGGTGAAGATAAACGTTGCGAGGCCACGCGGCAATTAACAGAGCTGGGAAAACCTGCATCAGGTGCGTCCAGCTCCAGGTCGCCACCTGGACGTCTGGACCAGAGGGGCCGAGCCTTGTGGCTCAGCGGCTTCTCGGCCGGCGGTCCCTTTAAGGGCGGGGCGGGGCCTGTGGTTGCCTGGAGACCAGCCTCGTCGGTCGGGACGCTCCGCAGTCGCCGCACCATCTCCGCCTCCTCCTGGCTGCGCCCCTCCGGAGACCGGAGCCGGGTGGGCGCCCCGCCGGTGGTCCTGCGTGCGCCGCGGCCGACTTCCCGGTCGGGTCCGGCTCTTCCTCCGCCGGGCGGACGCGGCCCCCAGGACCTGAGCAGGTGCGGTGGGCAGGAGTTGCGGGGAACCCCAAGCTCAGAGAATGCGCGCCCCTTTTGTGCTGCCTAAGGAAGGAATAAATCGCCAGGGTAAAAGGGCCTCAAGCCAGGGGGACCAGAATGTAAACACAAGTTACTGGGAAACAGGCCTCGAGGAAGGAGATGGGCCTTAGTTGCAGTGAATATTTCACCCAGAGACCGGAAACCTATCTGTAGCAAAGGCTACCTGGGCTTCCCTGGGCTTCCCTGGGCTAAGGGCTGGAGGGAGTAATGGGGTTTGAAGGACAAGAAAAGCGGGATCATGTTGGTGAGAGCAAAGCCTAGGGGTGTCGTTGACTGGCAGGTGGGGTGTCCAGAGGATGCCATCCAAGCAGAGGGTGTGGGGGTGTCCCCTTGGACCCCTCAGGGTGTGAGGAGGGACCAGACCTTGCCCTTTACCCCAGGACTCATCTGTGTATATTGCTTGTTGCACTGGGATGTTTTCAATGAGGCCAGTTTGGGAGGCCATGAAAACTGTGGCTTTGGGGACCTGCCCGTCAGCTCCGTGACCTTGGGCAAACGTCACACGGCTCCTTTTCTGGCACGGGAGGCACTCAGTCTGGCATATGGAGTGGGCAGCCCAAGATTTCAAGTTCAAACACAGGAAAGTGACACAATAATCACAACATCATTGATAGTGTGCTGTATCCCACACTTCAGAGGTTTTCTGTGCATCATTTCATATAATTCTTACAAATGAGACAAGGCCCTGTTTTTTCTGTTTGGTATCTGAAGCAGATGGAGTTTAACCTGCTTAAGGACACACAGCTGGTGAGGGGCAGTGCAGGAACCTGAACGCAGCTCTTGAGCACTTTACCATGCAGATAGATATAGAGATATAGATAGATAGATAGATAGATAGATAGATAGATAGATAGATATTAGTTTACCTATTTTTTGAGAGAGGGAGAGAATCCCAAGCAGGCTCCCCAACTATCAGCACAGAGCCAGACATGGGGCTCGAACCCATGAACCACAAGGTCATGACCCAAGCAGAAATCAAGAGTCAGATGCTTAACTGATTGAGCCACCCATTCGCCCCTCCATGCAGACGTATTAAGAGATGGGCTTTCAAAGTAGGAATTGCCTGCATGTAAGACATTAAGGGTTGAGTAGCCATTTTTTAATGTATCGGGTTCCCTTCTTGCTGGAACAGTATTTGAAAAATGGTAGGCAGTGTTTCCAGTTTTTAAAAATTTTAGGAATGGGGTGCCTGGGTGGCTCAGTCAAACAACCGACTTCGGCTCTGATCATGATCTTGAAGTTCGTGGGTTCCAGCCCTGAGTCGGGCTCTGTGCTGACAGCTCAGAGCCTGGAGCCTGCTTCGGATTCTGTGTCTCCCTGTCTCTCTGCCTCTCCCCTGCTCAGGCTCTGTTTCTCTCTCTCTCCCTCTCTCAAATACATAAACATTAAAAATAAAACAAAAAAATTTTAGGAACAACCAATGCGATATTTTTATAAACTGGTGATACTTGATAATCATAATTTTTCAAGCTTTAAAGAGGAGAATGATAATGACATTGGGTTGTAAAGCTAAAATTTTAGCTACGGATGAAACCCGCAAGTATGTAGAGCTACGATTTTTCTTTTTCAGATAAAACCCATCAGCACTTTGAAGCAAACAGCTCCCAACCGAAGGAATCATTTGATACTTACATATATAAAGTAAACTTTAGGACTTCTAAAGACAATGGCGAAAGAAAAGAAAAGAGTGGACAAACGGGCGGATAAGTTTTCCCGCTCTCCCTCCACTGATAATCCAGACTTTTCCACACCAGACAGCAATGCTGCTAGACAAGAACTGTCCCCCAGGGCTGCCCCACCATTGGAAACGCATCTCAGTGAATCAGGGCTCAGAAAAGAGTCCAATGACGATGCCCAGCTGAATGAAGACGCCACTCAGTACGAAGAGCCCATTCTCACCAAACTCATAGTTGAAAGGTGAATTTGATGGGTTGCGTCTTCCGTGTTCCCCTTTCTAGTGCTTTCATGCTCTGTTCTCTCTCTCTCTGCAATCTCTTATTGTGGCTTTCCCTGTCACTCCCCTCGGTGACTGTAAAAGTCTGTGTCTTCAGCCCTGGTCTCTCTCCTGGAGTTTTATATTCAAATTTATAACTCCCTCCTGAACGTCATCCAACCCGACTTCAAGCCCCCTGTGTCCAAAAGCAAAGACTGCAGGACTTGAAATAAGATCTGGACCGGAGTCCTGGCTCTATGACATCAACCCCATCCTTGAACCTTTCTGAGCCCCAGGTTCTTCACTGGGAAAAACACACCCCATAGATGGTTCCTCTGGGTACTGCCATGCCCCGCCCCCCCCCAGCCCTGGGCTTCTCCATTGGTGCCTATTTCTTTTTCTTTTTTAAAAATTTTTTATGTTTGTTTATTTCTGAGACAGAGACAGAGCGTGAGTGGGGGAAGGGCAGAGAGAGGGAGACACAGAATCCGAAGCAGGCTCCAGGCTCCGAGTTGTCAGCACAGAGCCCGACGTGGGGCTCGAACTCACAAACCGTGAGATCATGACCTGAGCTGAAGTCGGTCGCTCGACCGACTGACCCACCCAGGCGCCCCATCCGTTGGTCCCTATTTCTGTACGGGCACCACCATCTCCCTCCCTATTAGGGCTGCCCTCCTCCTGCCCTGCCCTTTTGTATTTCTTTTTCCTCTGTGCTTCTCTCATTAACCCCTTTCTCTCTGCTTAGCTTCTTCATTCCCTCTTGACTGGGCTATTGGACTCACTTCCTAAATATTTCCCTGCTTCTAGGCTCTTCCAGGCCTCCTGTATGGATTTGCCCTCCTAATTGTTTACATACATCACTTCCGGGATTCGTTACTTGTCTGTGTAACAAGTCACCCCAGGGCATGGTAATTAAAACAAATATCTCACATAGTTTATGGGGGTCAAAAATCTGGGAGCAGCTTAGCTGGTTGGTATTGGGTTAGGATCTCTGGAGGTCCAGCCAAGATGTGAGTCTAGACTGCCATCATCTGAAGGCTTGGCCGGCTGCACAGTCGGCTTTCAAACGGGCTCCCTGGCAGGAGGCCTCAGTTCCTCATCACACAGCAGTATGTCCTTTGGTGTCCCCACCACCTAGCAGCTGGCTTCCCCAGAGAGTAATCCAAGAGAGAGCTAGGGCAGAAGCCGTGTGTCTTTTAGGACCTGCTCTGTCATCACCCTCTGCCCTTTCTTTCTTTCTTTAAAATTTTTAATGTTTGTTTATTTTTGAGAGAGAGAGAGACAGAGCACAAGCCAGGGAGGGGCAGAGAGAGAGACACAGAATCAGAAGCAGGCTCCAGGCTCTGAGCCATCAGCATAGAGACTGACATGGGGCTCGAACTCACAGACCTCGAGACCATGACCTGAGCTGAAGTTTAACCAACTGAGCCACCCAGGCGCCCATACCTCTGTCATTTCTGCAATACCCTAGTGGTCTCACAGGTCAGCCCTCTTCAGTGTGAGAGAGGATTCCACAAGGCTGTGACTCCTAGGAGGTGAGAATTGCTCTGGGGCCATTTTGAGGCTGGCTGCCACATTCTTAAAAACTTTTGATTTCTTAACATAGTCTACAGAATAAAACCCCTGAGCCTGATACTCTGACCGCAGCCTGCCTCTCTCCTCTCAAACTCAAGAGCCCAGTTAGACTTTCCCCCACAATCTCATTTTTATCTTTGCTTGCAAAGATGGCTTTGCTTCGTTTCTGAATGGTCAAATTCCAGCCTACTCTTCTGGTCCAAATCTTTCCTATTGATTCTTCCCAATAGGAAGTCATTTTGCCCAAAACTTTTTTTTATCATGCTTATCACTTTCTATCATGTTTTACTATATACATAGTATGTACTACTTTCTATCACATACATATGTAATATGGATGAATTACCATAATTTGTTTCCAAGTTTCAACTTCTCTACCAGGTGGAAAATTCTGTCCTAGCACAGACACGCCCAGAGTATCAAACACCAGACCTTAGGCATAGGGGATGCTCAGTCAAGATTTACGGTTTGAATGATTATCAGTGGCCATTTTTCTTTTCATTTCTTTTTATTTTTTTCTAAATATTGATTGTTTGGGGGGAGAGAACAAACGGGGAAGGGGCAGAGAGAGGGGGACAGAGGATCCAAAGCGGGCTCCGTGCCGACAGGCAGACAGCAGAGAGCCCGATGTGGGGCTCGAACTCACAAACCATGAGATCATGACCTGAGCCAAAGTCGGACACCTAACCGACTGAGCCACCCAGGCACCCCATCTTTTCATTTCTTAATTGAAACCATCTGTCATCACACAACACTATTGCAATACCACTGGCGGTATTCCCTATGCTGTACCCTTTATTCCCCGGGACTTACTCCACAACTGGAAGCCTACCTCTCTCCCTTTCGCCCTCGCCCATTTGGCCGATCCCCCCACCCTCTTCTGCTCTGGCATCCACCAGCTCTCTGTATTTATGGGTCTGTTTTTGCATTTTGTTTGTTTTTTAGATTCCACATATAAGTGCAATTGTATATTTGTCTTTCTCTGACTTATTTCATGTATAATCCTCTCTAGCTCCATCCATATTGTTGCAAAAGGCAAGATCTCATTCTCTTTTGTAGCCGAGTAATATTCCAGTGCTTATATATACACCACATCTTCTTTTTCCGTTCATCCATGGACGTACACTTGGGCTGCTTCCAAATCTTGGCTCTTAGACACGATGCCGCCATACACAGGGGTGCATTTATGTTTTTGAATTCGTGTTTTCATTTTCTTTGGGCAAATACCCGGTGGGGGGGATTACTGGATCATATGGTTTTTTTATTTTCAATTTTTTGAGGTACCTTCATATGGTTTTCCAGAGTGGCTGTACCAATTTACATTCCCACCAACAGGGCATGAGCGTTCCTTTCTCTCCACGTCCTCGCCAACACTTATTTCTTGCCTTTTTAAGTCTAGCCCTTCTAACAGGTGTGAGGTCATATCTCATTATGGTTTTGATTTGCATTTCCTTCATGGCGAGTGATGTTGAGCATCTATTGATGCGTCTCTTGGCTTCCTGTGTATCTTCTTTGGAAAAAATGTGTATTCGGGTCCCCTGCCCATTTTTTAATTGGATCATCTGTATCTTGGTGTTGCGTTGTATAAGTCTTTTACATATTTTATGCATTAACCCCTTATTGGACATATCCTTTGAAAATATCTTCTCCTATTCAAGAGGTTGCCTTGTTTTGTTGGTGGTTTCCTTTGCTATGCAAAACCTTTCACGTGGATGTAGTCCCAATAATTTATTTCTGCTTCTGTTTTCCTTGCTGAGGAATCATGTCTAGAAAAATGTTGTTACAGCTGATGTCAGAGAAATTACTGCCAATGTTTTACTCTAGGAGTTTTATGCTTTCTGGTCTCACAGATCTTTAATCCATTAAAAAAATTTTTTTAATGTTTGTTTACTTTTGAGAGAGAGAGACACAGAGTGTGAGCGGGGGAGGGGTAGAGAGAAAGGGAGACACAGAAACCCAAGCAGGCTCCAGGCTGTGAGCTGTCAGCACAGAGCCTGAGGTGGGGCTTGAACTCACGATCCTCAAGATGAGGACCTGAGCTGAAGTCGGATGCTTAAATGACTGAGCCACCCGGGTGCCCCAGATTTGTACTCCATTTTGAGTCTTGTTTTGTACATGGTGTGATTTCGAAACCGGTCTCATTTCACTCTTTGGCATGTATCTGTCCAGTTTTCCCACCACCATCTACTGAGAGGCTGTCTTTCCCCCTTTGTGTATTCTTGCCTCCTTTGTTGTAGATTAACTGACCATGGAAGTGTGGCTTTAATGGACTGTCTGTTCTGTTCCATAGATCTATATGTCTGTTCTTCTCCCAGCACCATACTCTTTTGATAACTACAGCTTTGTAGTAGATCTTGAAATCCGGGATTGTGATGCCTCCAGCTTTATTTCTGTTCTTCAAGATGGCTATTCAGGGGCTTTTGTGGTTCCATACAAATCTTAGTGTTATTTGTTCTAGTCCTGTGAAAAATGCTGTTGGCATTCTGATAGGGATTTCGTTGAATCTGTAGATTGCTTTGGGTAGGATGGACATCTTAACAATATTAATTCTTAATCCACGAGCGTGGAATATCGTTCCATTCGTGTTGCCTTCAGTTTCTTTCATCTGTGTTTTATAGTTTTCAGGGTGTAGGTCAGGTCTTTCACCACCTGGGTTAAATTTGTTCCTAGGTATTTTATTGTTTTTGATGCAATCGTAAATGGAATTGTTTTCTTAATTTCTCTCTTATTTTATCAGTGTATTAGTGTATTCCATGTATTTCTGTATTCTATTAATGTATAGAAGTGCAACCGAGGGGCGCCTGGATGGTTCAGTTGGTTAAGTGTCTGATTTTTGGTTTTGGCTCAGGTCGTGATCCCAGGGTCATAGGATTGAGCTCTCTGCACTGAGCATGGAGCCTGCTTCGGATTCTCTCTCCCTCTCTCTCTGCCCCTCCCCTGCTCGCATTCTCTCTCTCTGTCTCTCTCTCTGTCTCTCTCTCTCTCTCTCTCTCTCAACGTTTATTTATTTTTGGAACAGAGAGAGACAGAGCATGAACGGGGGAGGGGCAGAGAGAGAGGGAAACACAGAATCGGAAGCAGGCTCCAGGCTCCGAGCCATCAGCCCAGAGCCTGACGCGGGGCTCGAACTCACGGACCGCGAGATCGTGACCTGGCTGAAGTCGGACACTCAACCGACTGCGTCACCCAGGCGCCCCTCTCTCTCTCTCTCAAAATAAACAAACTTAAAAAGATTTTTAAAAATTATCATCATAAAAGACACATAACGTAGAACTTCCTATTTTCACCATTTTAAGTGTACAATTCAGGGGCACTAAGTACCCTCATCCTGTTGTACAACCATCACCACTATCAATTTCCAGAACTTTTTCATCATCCCAGACCGAAACTGCCCAGAACAAACCCTCACCTTCCATCTCTGCCCCTTTCACTATTTCCTCCTGGCTGTTGGCTCTCCCTACAATCTCTTCTCCACACAGTGGCCATCCAGATGCTCTTTTTATGACAGAAATCTGACCGTGGCCAGCTCCCCTCTTAGAACCTTCTCCTGATTCCTCCTAGAGGAACCCCACCCCCCACCCCAGCGTCTGTCTCCTCTCCTCTTCTCTTTCTCTCTCCTTCCTGTTCTCCAGCTGGGCTGCCCTCCTTTCTGTTGGCTGAACTTGAGCTGTTGGCTCCTTCCTGCCACAGGGCCTTTGCACTTGCTGCATCCTCTTCCCAGAGTTCTTCTTAAGGCTGTTTGTTTTATGACCTGCACATCTCACTACAACTTCTGTGTCCTTCAAGAGGCCCTGACCGCCTGTACACAGCAGCCGCCGCCTCCTTATTCTCAGCGTCATTCCCCCATCATGTCTGTCATAAAAATTGAACATGATCTGGAATCCTCTTGTTTGTTTGTTTCCTCTTTGCTGCCTGTCTCTCCGCAGTCAGCTAGGGTCACCCGAGGGCAGGAACTTTCCAGTCTTGTTCACAGTGGCCCTCGGGGAACATCTGTTGAATGAAAGAATGTGAAACATTGTTTGTACTTCTTCATTGATGTTAATTATGACTTTAACCCACCATCGCTTGTGGTTGCTCACACCACTCATTACCTTGAGCTTTATTTCTTTGCAGCTATGAAGGGGAAAAAGTCCATGGGCTGTATGAGGGAGAAGGCTTTGCGGTCTTTCAAGGAGGCTGTACCTACCACGTGAGTTACACGTCTCGGGGATGGGCAGGGAGGGGAGGACGGTGAGAATATTCTGGGAGAGTCTGAGATTTGTATCTCCAGAAAAGTCTGTTGAGTCTTCAAAAGAGATTGGAAGTACTTACTGCTGATTTGACTTTGAACCCAGTTACCTATTTTAAGGTAAAACCATGGATCCACACCTCAGAAGTCATCATTTTAGATTGTTTTCTTTTCCTGATTTTTAAAAAATGTTTATGTTAGAGAGAGAGAGACAGAGCATGAGCAGGGGAGGGGCAGAGAGAGAGGGAGACACAGAATCCAAAGCAGGCTCCAGGCTCTGAGCTGTCAGCACAGAGCCCAATGTGGGGCTCGAACTCGTGAACCACGAGATCATGACCTCAGCCGAAGTCGGATGCTTAACCGACGGCGCCCCCCTTTTCCTGATTTTCAGTTATTGTCCAAACAACCTGAAGGCGACTGGAGCAAATATCAAAGAGTAAAATCCCAGTGTTGTCACCCCTTTGCCATTAAATGTTTTGGACACGCCGCGTCCCTTTAATTCCTCGAATGGATGTATCAACATTTATAGGGCCTACTGATTTCGTAGATAACATCTTGAAACTTTTTTCACTTATGAATAATTTGCTGCCTTGCTACATGCTTTTCGTAACTTAAATATTTTGCGGCAAAATATACATAAAACCTACCATTGTAACCATTTTTGAGTACAGTCAGGGGCATTAAGCACAGGACCCTCCCCAGCCTCCACCTCCAGAAACCTTCATCCTCCCAAACTGAGACTCTGGCCCCAGTTAAACACCAGCCACCCCCGTGTCTTCCTCCGTGATATTTAAAATACTGCATAGCTCTCTGATTTACTGTTCATGACTACACCATAATTATTAGATCACTTTTGAAGTGTTTTCATTTTTTCCCCATCATTAGCAATGGCACAGTAGATCATTCAGATTATCAAAGAAACGTGTGCTTTTTTAAAAAAAATATAATTTACCAGGGCGCCTGGGTGGCTCAGTCAGTTAAGCATCCGACTTCAGCTCAGGTCATGATCTCGCCATCCATGAGTTCAAGCCCCGCATCGGGTTCTGTGCTGACAGCTTGGAGCCTGGAGCCCGCTTCGGGTTCTGTGTCCCCCTCTCTCTGACCCTCCCCCGTTCATGCTCTTTCTCTGTCTCAAAAATAAATAAAAATTTAATTTAAAAAATAAATAATAAATAAAAATAAAAAATATAATTTATTGTCAAATTGGCTTCCATACAACACCCAGTGCTCATCCCGACAGGTGCCCTCCTCAATGCCCATCACCCACTTTCCCCTCTCCCCCACTCCCCCATCAACCCTCAGTTCTCTGTATTTAAGAGTCTCTTATAGTTTGCCTCCCTCTCTCTCTGTTTGTAACTATTTCCCCCTCCCCCTCCCCCATGTTCTTCCATTAAGTTTCTCAAGTTCCGCCTATGAGTGAACACGTAAGGTATCTGTCCTTCTCTGACTTATTTCGCTCAGCATGATACCTTCCAGTTCCATCCAGGTTGCTGCAGATGGCAGGATTTCGTTCTTTCTCGTTGCCAAGTAGTATTCCATTGTCTCTATAAACCACATCTTCCTTATCCATTCGTCAGTCGATGGACATTTAGGCTCTTTCCGTAATTTGGCTATTGTTGAAAGCACTGCTATAAACATTGGGGTAGAAACGTGTGTTTTCAATAAGAACAAATTTTTGTGGTTGGGGTCAGAAATCAGGGGTTTCAGTCCCCTGATTTTTCCCCCCACTAAACATACAACGTGTTCTTATTCCTGCATCATGTAAACTCTTAAAAACGCCATTAGCGTGCCTGAATAATAGTCATGAATGTGGCCGTCCCGTCTGGCCTCGGCCAGTTTTGGAATCAGCTGTTGTGTTCATGCTGATCAGTCTCCTTTCACCAATCGGGGCGCTGAGTGCACTGCTGTGTGAATAGGACCGAGTGTGGAGGCTGCTTGAGATCCTCTCTCTCCCCCCACCCCCTGCCTGCCTCTCTCCCCTGCCCGGTGCTCACTCTAAAATAAAAAAAAAATTAAAAATCAACCAGCGACACCCAGTTCTCGATTACACAAGATCGACCCCTCCCAGGCTGCTGAGGACACAGTATCGGCTCCCACTACCCCAGAGGGTCTTGTCTCCAGTGGCCTTCGGTCCACAGTGACCCGGTAGCTCCAGCCTGGCCCAGTGGCCTTGCCTTAACTGTTGATGTGGGGCAAATACCCCTCCATTTCTGAGATCTCCTCCCCACCACTGTCTGCTGCTTGCTGGGTAAACTTTCCGTATTTTCCTCAGACTCAAATTATTTTGATTAAAAATAATCATCTGTTGGGGCGCCTGGGTGGCTCAGTCAGTTAAGCATCTGACTTCGGCTCAGGTCATGATCTCCCGGTTCATGAGTTCAAGCCCTGAGTCAGACTCTGTGCTGACAGCTTGGAGCCTGGAGGCTGCTTCGGATTCTGTGTCTCCCTCTCTCTCTGCCCCTCTCCCACTTGTGCTCTGTCTCTGTCTCTGTCTGTCTGTCTCTCTCAAAAGTGAATAAATGTTAAAAAAAAATTTGTTTTAAATAATCATCATTCGGCTCTCCTTTAAATCGCGAGAGCGGCAGACCCAGCAGAATGACTCTACTGTGGCCCCAGGCCCCGAGTCAGACCGTGGGTATGTCACATGTTTAGATCACAATCCCCTAAAGATAGACAATGAAGCCAAACATTTCATGGAACATTTGTCCTTACCATGTAGACACAGCATGATCTTTTCTAGTGTAGTTTGTTAATTAAAGCGCCAGTTGTTGCGACCGTAATTGATTCCATAATACAAACAACAGCCGGCCTGCGGCTGGAAAGCCCCTGGTTGCCCCGTGGTTTTCCTCAATGCCAGCCTGTCTCCTGTGAGCCCAGGCTAACCTGGACGCCTAACAAAATGTGTCTTCTTGCCAGTGAGCTAGGGCCGTGGTTCCTGAGTGCGGTCCTGGGGACCAGCAGCATTACCTGGGTTTTTTTTTTTTTCAAAATGCTCATTCTTGGGCAACAGCCCAGACCTGCTGATGAATTAGAATCTCCAGGGTGGGCCCAGCAATCCCCAGGTGATTTCTGAAGCATGCAAGAGTCTGAGAACCACTGAATTAGGGCACTGTTACATATTCCCCCTTCGCCCACTGACTCTAACAAGGTGATTCTAAGGAACAGCTAGGAGTACTCTTTTTTTTTTTCTGAGTTTATTATATACTTATTTTGAGAGACAGAGAGAGAGTATGCACAAGCTGGGGAGGGGCAGAGAGAGAGAATCCCAAGCAGGTTCCGTGCTATCAGCACAGAGCCAGACGTGGGACTCGATCCCACAATCCGTGAGATCATGATCTGAGCTGAGATCTAGAGTCAGATGCTTAATGACTGAGCCCCCCAGGCGGCCCAAACTGGGAGTACTTTTCAGCCTCGTTTTCCCTGATTACATTTAGGCATTCAGGCGTGCGAAGTTTTCGGTGACTAGTTCCTATGTGTTAGCAACAGACACTAAATATAAGTGGACCCTCCTGACAACTGTATATTGTCTACATAGAGGAATATTCAGGGGGCATGGGCGCACCCATACGGGTAAGTCCCAGTAAGTGGAAAACAGACGAGCGTGAAATTTACAAATGGGGTACTTTCTAACATCCAGATAACTGTTTTAACCAGGTCTACCTAGTTTAAATAATTTTTAAAAAATCCTTAAACTTTGAAATGCAAAACCAAAAAAGCATATGAATTCTTTTAGACTGTGGAATTTTTACCTAGCTTAATTAGGAAGACACAGACCGAACTTAAAACTCACGTTTAAGTGTCACACAGGACTGCTTGGTGTAGGTTTTGGGGAATTTGGATGAGCGTATTCATGCAGATGGAAGTGGGCTGGGGCGCCTGGGTGGCTCAGTCGGTTAAACGTCCAACTTCGGCTCAGGCTGTGATCTCACGGTTTATGAGTTTGAGCCCCACATCAGGCTCTGTGCTGACAGCTCGGAGCCTGGAGCCTGATTCGGATTCTGTGTCTCCCTCTCTTTGTGACCCTCCCCCCTCAAAAATGAATAAACAGTTTAAAAAATAAAAAAGAAAGTGGGATAAGGCTCCATTCTGAGAACTAAAACCAGCTGTTACGTAGAATCAATGGTTCTAATGGTTTGTTGTTGTTCTGTTTTAAAGGGTATGTTTTCAGAAGGACTTATGCACGGACAAGGGACTTATGTTTGGGCCGATGGACTGAAATATGAGGTAAAGTATGTCCGTGTTATAGTTTTCCACTGTAATTAACACAATGTAACGGTCAGCTTCCCACAATCAAACATACTACTGTCACAAGAGTAATGCAGCTCACGGGTCTAAAAAAGTCCACAGAACCCAGGCGCCTGGGCGACTCAGTAGCTTAAGCATCTGACTCTTGATTTCAGCTCAGGTCACGATCTCGCGGTTCGTGAGATTGAGCCCTGAGTTGGGCTCTGCGCTGACAGCTCAGAGCCTCCTTGAGATTCTGTCTCTCCCTCTCTCTCTGCCCCTCCCCTACTCTCTCTCTCTCAAAATAAAAAAATAAACTTAAAAAAAAGACCCCAGAACCAAAGAATACAGGTGAAAAGTAACTCGTTAACTGCACGGGACCCTCCGCCAATCAGTACTGCGTTCATCCTTACACTCTAGATGTCTCCTGGGCAGGCACAGCACCCGTGCATTTATTTGGCCTGTCTTACTCTTCACAAACACAAGTATAGTTTATTGTACACTCTCGTCTGTCCCTTTAGTTTTTGGAGATCGCACCATAGCCGTTCGTCCAGATCCACCTAGTTTTACTGGCTGCTTTTATTCTATGATGTGGGTTTCACTTAACCCATCTTGCCGGTTTAAAGGGAATAGGTATTTTTTAAATCGATCGCTAGAAGGCTGTTCTCAAACTCGCAATTGCAGGGTTGCTCGTGGTGGGGTTTATAAGTGGTAGTGATGACCTTTAAAACCTATGCACATATGCTCATATTCAAACAGCAGCCAGGTGAGGGAAGGAGAGACAAGTGCCGGCCAGGTGGGCAGTTCACTGGGCCTGAGAGCGGGAGACAAGCCACAGAGGTGGAGGGGCCCCTGAAGATCTGGTGGTTTGGGGCCAGCCTTTCCAGGGACATTCTTCCCCTGCAACACCCTGGCTTCTAGCCTGTGGCCCTTGGTTTATCGTCTCTGGAAGTTCGAAGGCGGGACTCCTAGGAGGCACAGACCCTCCCACGCCAGCCTAGACAGGAGGGTTTATGGGTGGGATTTGGGCTGTCACAGAAGTATCTTCAGGGAGGTCAGCTGGCCTCATGGGATCTGCCCGGCGATCAGGCCAGGCTACCCTGTCCTCTTTTCTCCATTGGCTGGCCGCCTCCAGCCAGGTCTCCTTCCTGAGAGAGAATCCGGTGGCTCAGGGCTGTGGTGCAAGGAACTGCGTGCTGCCCACTCAGCTGACGTCCTGGCCCCAAGCAAAGCGGATTCTCTGGAAGTCACCCACAGGGCGGGCGGTTGGCTGGTGTGTCTACAGAATATTTTGATGAACCACAGGCAGAAAGAAGGGTTGGCATGAGTTGATCACTAAGCCGGGCTAATCACCAGAGTCCCCTGGAGAGAACACAGGATCCCAGGGCATTGGGCCTCCTTCGAGGTGGGTTCCAAGACTCTAAAGTTCCCGAGGCCGGGATCGCAAACCACCACTCTTCCACGTCACCTGTTTGCTTCTTGGAGCCTTCTCTGCACTCAGCTATTTTACCCTGCTGGTGCTTCTGCCCAGGAGAGGGGAGGTGAGAGAGGATGGAGTGTGTAGAGAAGGAGGGAGGAGGGTGGAGGCTGGGGGAGGGGGGCAGATACTCCACTGTTTCCGTGGAGGAGAGACAGGAATAGTATCCAGTAGTCAAGGAGGCATCTCAGTCTGCCCATAGGAGAGGGGTCTCTCTACTGCCTTCTTTCTCTCACTCTCAGGGTCGTTTTGCCCTAGGGGGAGTTTGTGAAGAACATGCCCATGAAGCATGGCGTGTACACGTGGCCGGATGGCAGCACCTATGAAGGAGAAGTGCTACACGGCGTGAGGCACGGATTTGGCATGTTCGTATGTGGCACGCACCCCGTGTCCTACATCGGCCAATGGTGTCACGGCAAGAGACACGGGAAGGTGGGTGAGGCGGCCACTTGACTCCCGTCCATAGATAGGATGAACAAATAGAGGTGTGGGAGGTAGGGGGCTGTCCTCCAACTATGGTCCCTTCTTGTTTATTGACGTGAAATCCACATCACACGAAACTCACCATTTCAGAGTCTGCAATTCAGCGGCATTCGGTGCATTCTCAGTGCTGTGAGACTACCACCTCGGTCTAGTCCCAGGACATTTTCATCCACCCTCCAAAGTACAGCCCTGTACCCACCAGGCATTATTTCCCACCCGGACCCCCCCAGTGGTCACCCTTCTGCTTCCTGTCTCTATGGGTTTACCTACTCTGGATGTTTCATGTGAATGGAACCCTATGTTATGTGGCCTTTTGGATCTGGCTTTTTTTATTCAGCATCATGTTTTGAGATCCATCCATGTTGTAGGTACTTAATTCTTTTTTGTGGCTAATAGTCCACCATATGGATGGACCACATCTTGTTTATCTGTTCATCCATCGATGGGCACTTGGGCTCTTTCCATCTTTTGGCTTCTGTGAATAGCACCACTGTGAACGCGTGTGTAAGGATTATTTGGGTCCTTGTCTTCAGGTCTCTGGCGTATAAACCTAGGAGTGGAATATGGTAACTCGATGTTTAACGCTGTGAGGAACCTCCTGACTGTTTTCCACAGCATCTGGCCCAATTTACATTCTCACCACTACCACAGGCGATACCTTTAAGCAAGGTTGCTATTTCTGGCACTATTTGCTTTTGTATCGGATGATAAAATACCGCAGCAGTGTTTTCATAAAATGTTATAAGAAAAGAAACAGTCTACCATTATAATCATCATTCGACTCGAATATAGACAATTCTGTCCATTGGCTTCCCTTCCTTTCCCTTCCCTTGTTCAGCTCATAGTGGATCAATTCAGACTGGGGGTGGTGGCAGCTTCTAGACAACGGCCCCTGGATGGCTGCACGAAGGAACAAGCCAGCGTGGTAATGGAGAAGAAGATAGAAAAATCAAACACTCACACACACACACACACACACACACACACACACACACACACAGAAATAAACCACCGAATAAAGAAGCAACCTGAGGCCATTCAGTGAAGGCCCTCATACGTGCATGGTGACTAGTACTATTCGTCAGAGGAGTCACTGAGGAAAGGTTACACCATGTTCACTTAAACTTGGGGGCAGTCTTGGGGTGCCTGGGTGGCTCAGCCGGTTAAGCGTCTGACTTTGGCTCAGGTCATGATCTCATGGTTCGTGAGTTTGAGCCCCGCGTCGGGCTCTCTGCTGACAGCTCAGAGCCTGGAGCCTGTTTTGGATTCTGTGTCTCCTTCTCTCTCTGCCCCTCCCCTGCTCCTCTGTCTCTCTCTGTCTCTCAAAAATAAATAAACGTTAAACTCGGAGAAAGTCAAATAAGGTGACAAGTGGGTAAAACGAAAGTGGTTTGGGTACATAAAAGGGACTGGCCTTCAGTTACACAGAAGGTGCTACTACTTGGTTTAGGTAACAACACAACGGGATTGTTCAGGTACTTACTTGACTCACAGTTATCGAATATAATATATATAATGATTAGCCCTAATGTGATGCCTCACTATTAAGGAGTCATTGATTGGTGGCATCTCTTTCTTACTTGGTGGATACTTCACCATTTTCTCAATTACAAGACAGAAACATATCACGGATTAAATGTCTTGCCTTCATAGGACATTGACTTCCACATAGTTCGGACTCCTTTAATTTATCTTTGTCTTTAATAAACATTTGCTGTATGACTTGCTTTGTTAAAATCATATTATTTGTTTTAGGGCTCTATTTATTACAATCAAGAAGGTACCTCTTGGTACGAGGGGGACTGGGTATACAACATCAAAAACGGCTGGGGGATAAGATGGTAAGTATTACCACGGCCGCTCTGGGGGGGTGGGGGGAAAGGGTGTGGGGGCCCAAATGATTTTCACTTAGGTGCTTAAAGATAAGGTGCAGAGGGGCACCTGGGTGGCTCAGTTGATTAAGCATCCAACTCTTGATTTTGGCTCAGGTCATGATCTCAAGGTTCGTGGGTTCGAGCCTCGTATTGGACTCCATGCTGACAGCACAGAGCCTGCTTGGGATTCTCTCTCCCTCTCTCTTCCCCTCCCTGCTTGTTCTCTCTCTTCTCTTTCTCAAAATAAATAAACTTTGAAAAAAAAAGATAAGGTGCAGAAATTTCGGAGAACACATTTTCTATATAAGCAGGGCGGAATATTTCAATTCACCCCAATGGAATCTCCATAGTGATGAAAATATTCTACAGAAAATTTAAAGGAACGTTATATTAAGTGAGATCTAATGATACAACCATACTTTATCACATGTAGAAACTTTGTTCTCTCGTTCATGGATATCTCGTATGTTTTCAGAAGACTCTTGACATGTTTGCTTGATTTTAGATCCAGCTGATGGAGTCATATATTTTAAGGATTGAAATATTTGGGGGCGAGGGGTGCATGGGTGGCTCAGTCAGTTAAGCATCTGACTTCATCTCAGGTCATGATCTCATGGTTCGTGGGTTCAAGCCCCACATTAGGCTCTGTGCTGACAGCTCAGAGCCAGGAGCCTGCTTTGGATTCTCTCTCTCTCTCTCTCTCTCTCTGTCTCTCTGTCTCTCTGTCTCTCTGTCTCTCTCTCTCTGCCCCTCTCCTATTTGCACTCTGTTTCTCTGTCTCTCAAAAATAAATGTTAAAAAACATTTTTTAACAAAAAAAAAAAGGGAGCAAAAATGTTAACTAATCATACTACTATACGGAGTTGTTTTTAAAAGATTTAAAATCCCTGCTCTTATCCTCCTTATCACCTTAATTAAATGATCAGAGGATTTAATAAAGTGGGTTGTCTTATCCCTAAGATGATGATTTTTACCGCCTGTCCATTTGAGGAGACTGTATGGGCACAAGGGTTGGATTTCTTCAAAGGTGTTTAGACAAAAAGTTTAAAGGACAGTCTTAGGGGCACCTGGTGACTCAGTTGGTTTAGCATCAGACTTCGGCTCAGGTCATGATCTCGAGGTTCATGAATTTGAGCCCGACGTCGGGCTCTGTGCTGACAGCTTGGAGCCTGGAGCCTGCCTCGGATTCTGTGTCTCCCTCTCTCTCTGCCCCTCCCCTGCTTGAGCTCTGTCTCTTTCTGTTTCCGAAAAATAGGTAAACATTTTAAAAAATGTAAAGGAAAGTCTTCCTAAAGATAAGTGTTGTATATAAAATAACCGATTGTTTTTCATTTTTCTCGGTCCCAGTTACAAGTCTGGAAACATATATGAAGGTCAGTGGGAGGACAACGTGCGTCACGGGGAAGGCAGGATGAGGTGGCTGACGACCAACGAAGAGTACACGGGGCAGTGGGAGAAGGGCGTCCAGGTACGGCACCCGTGGGTGTGACCCGAATCCACCCAGACGGGGACGCTGCTGATGCCCTGCACACGCGTCACTTGGTATATCATCCGGTCCCCTGAAACTTCAGCACTGCTAAATTTAGAAACCCAGGGGCGCCTGGGTGGCGCAGTCGGTTAAGCGTCCGACTTCAGCCAGGTCACGATCTCGCGGTCCGTGAGTTCGAGCCCCGCGTCAGGCTCTGGGCTGATGGCTCAGAGCCTGGAGCCTGTTTCCGATTCTGCCCCTCCCCCGTTCATGCTCTGTCTCTCTCTGTCCCAAAAATAAATAAACATTGAAAAAAAAAATTAAAAAAAAAAAAAGAAACCCAAAGCATGATTTGCTGGTTCAGACCATCTTTTTTTAGTGCCATTTTATTATTTAGGTTTCTCTAAAGGTCTTACACACGGGTGAACAACAAAATGGTTTTTTTTTTTTTTTAATATTTGAGAGAGAAAGAGTGTGTGAGTCGCGGGGGGAGCAGAGAAAGAGAGACAGAGAGAGAACCCCAAGCAGCCTCCACATGGTCAGTGCAATTTGTGGGCTCTGCCCCACAAGCCATGAGATCATGACCTGAGCCAAAACCAAGAGTCGGACCCTGAACCTACTGATCCACCTAGGCGCCCCCAAGCAAGCAGATCTCAATTCCCATGGCTCGTGTGTAGACCAAGACTATTATCTATGCCTTAGGAGCTGTGTATTTCCCGCACAGAAAAGAAAGGCTTCATACGGTTAGTTTTATATGGTTTATACAAGCTTGGGTTTTCTGATAATATCTGCATATTAATCTGGTAATTAGGGGCCTTGCTGAACTCACATAATAGTTCTGGTCAGTATTTTGTAGGTTCTTTGGGATTTTTTTTTTTTAATTTTTTTTTCAACATTTATTTATTTTTGGGACAGAGAGAGACAGAGCATGAATGGGGGAGGGGCAGAGAGAGAGGGAGACACAGAATCGGAAACAGGCTCCAGGCTCCGAGCCATCAGCCCAGAGCCTGACGCGGGGCTCGAACTCACGGACCGCGAGATCGTGACCTGGCTGAAGTCGGATGCTTAACCGACTGCGCCACCCAGGCGCCCCAGTTCTTTGGGATTTTTTAATATAGACAATCCCGAGCACGGGTGCAGGGGCAGACAGCCTCGCATTGGGCCTGAGCCTAGTGGGAAAGCATTCAGTCTTTCATCATGGGCGATGTTTGCTGTGGGTTTTTCAGGGATGCTCTTTATCAGGAAGAGCCGTCATTTATTAGGAGGAAGCGCTCTAATTCTTCATTTGCTTACAGTTTTTATCATGAATGGGTGTGAAGTTTGTCCAGTGTTTTTCTGCCTCCATCGGGAGGATCTGTGTGGTTTTTCTTCTCTAGTCTGTTGATCGTGTTGAATTACGTTGATTTATTTTCTTAAAAAAATTATTTTACTATTAAACTAAAATTAAGTTTTTAATTTTAATTCCAGTTAACGTACAGTATTGTATTAGTTTCAGGTGTGCAATTTAGTGACTCAGCACTTGTATACATCACCCTGTGCTCATCATGACAAGTGCCTTCATCCCAGCACCTGTTTCTTCCACCCTCCTTTCCACCTCCCCTCTGGCAACCATCACTTTGTTCTCTGTAGTTAAGAGTCTGTTTCCTGCCTCGACTCTCTCTGGCTCTCTCTCCGTTTTTTTTTCCCTTTTCTTGTTTTGCTGCTTAACTTTGCTTGTATTTGTCTTTCTCTGACTCCTTTTGTTTAGCATTAGCGTCTCTAGCTCCATCCATGTCGTTGCAAATGGCCACATAATCTTTTCGATGGCTGAGTAATATTCCATTGTGTGTGTGTGTGTGTGTGCGCGCGCTCGCATGTGTGCACGTACCACATCCTCTTTACCCATTCATCAGTCAGTGGACACAGCTCCTTCCATATCTGGGCTGTTGAAAATAATGCTGCTATAAACATGGGGGTGCATGTATCTCTCAATTAGTGTTTTTCTGTTCTTTGGGTGAATAGTAGTGTGATTGCTGGATTCTAAGATAGTTCTATTTTCAGTGTTTTGAGGAACCTCCATACTGTTCTCCACAGTGCCTGCACCAGTTTGCATTCCCACCAACCGTGCAAGAGGGTTCCCTTTTCTCCGCATCCTCACCAACACCTGTTGTTTCTTGTGGTGTCGATTTTAGCCATTCTGACAGGTGTGAGGTGATACCTCATCATAGTTTTGATTTGCATTTCCCTGACGATGAGTGGTCACGAGTATCTTTTCACGTGTCTCTTGGCCATCCGTATATCTTCTTTGGAGAAATGTCTGTTCGTGTCTTTTGCCCATTTTTTTAATTGGATTGTTTTTTGGGTGTTGAGATTTCTGAGTTCTGTATATATTTTGGATTCTAGCCCTTTATTGGATATGTTATTTGCAGACATCTTCTCCCATTCCGTTGGTTGCGTTTTGGTTTTGTTGATTGTTTCCTTCACTGTGCAGAAGCTTTTTGTCTTGATGAGGTCCCAATAGTTTATTTTTGCTTTTGTTTCTCTTGCTTCAGGAGACAGATCTAGAAAAAAACTGCTACAGCCGATGTCACAGAAATTGCTGCATATGCTCTTTTCTAGGATTTTTATGGTTTCAGGTCTCACATGTAGGTCCTTAGTCCATTTTGAATTTTTTTCTCTATATAGTGTAAGAAAGCGGTCCAGTTTCATTCTTTTGTATGTGCCTCTCCAGTTTTCCCATTAGCATATGTTGAAAAGACAGTCTTTTCTTTAAAAATAGTTATTTTTTTAAGTTTATTTTTTGAGACAGCACAAGTGGGGAAGGGGGAGAGAGAGAGAGAGAGAGAATGAGAGAGAGAATGAGAGTATGTCAAGCAGGCTCCATGCTGCCAGGGCAGAGCCCAATATGGGACTCAGACTCAGGAAACTGTGAGATCATGACCTGAGCTGAAACCGAGTCGGGTGCTTAACCAACTGAGCCACCCAGGTGCCCCTGTGTTGTTGTTGTTGTTGTTTAGTTTTTTTATTTCTTTTGAGAGAGACAGAATGTGAGCAGGAGAGGGGCAGAAAGATGGAGACATCCAAGCAGGCTCTGTGCATGGTTGGCACAGAGCCTGATGCAGAGCTCGAACTCACGAAACTGTGAGATCATACCTGAGCCGAAATCAAGAGTTGGACACTCAACTGACTGAGCCACCCAGGTGCCCTGAGATTGTCTTTTTCCCATTGGATACTCTTTCCTGCTTTGTTGAAGATTAATTGCCCATATAATTGTGGTTTTATTTCTGGATTTTCTATTCTGTTCTATTGATTTATGTGTCTATTTTTGTGCCGATACCATACTGTTTTAATTACTACAGCTTTATAATAGAACTTGAAGTCCAGAGTCATGATGCCTCCAGTTTTGCTTTTCTTTTTCAAGAAATGCTTTGGCTATTTGGGATCTTTTGTGGTTCCATACAGATTTTAGGATTGTTTTTTTCTAATTCTGTGAGAAAAGCTGATGATACTTTGATAGAGTTTGTGTTAAATCTGTGGATTGCTGTGGGTAGTATAGACATTTTAACAGTATTTGTTCTTCTAATCCATGAGTATGGAGTGTCTTTTCATTTCTTTGTGTCTTCTTCAGTTTCTTTCATCAGTGTTTTATAGTTTTCAGAGTATAGGTCTTTCACCTTTTTGATTAGTTTCATTCCTAGGTATCTTATTATTTTTGGGTGCAATTGTAAATGGGTTTTCTTAGTTTCTGTTTCTGCTGTTTCCTTATTGATCTATAGAAATCCAACAGATTTCTGTATGTTGCTTTTGTATCCTGTAACCTTATCGGATTCATTGTTCCGTTCTAGTAGTATTTTGGTGGAGTCTTACAGGTTTTCTATACTGAATATCACGTCATCTGCAAATAGTGAAAGTTTGGCTTCTTCTTTGCTGATTCGGGTGCATTTTATTTCTTTTTGTTGTCTGATTGCTGTGAGTAGGACTTCTAGTACTATGTTGAATAACAATGGTGAGAATGGATATTTTTTGTCTTGCTCCTGATCATATTGGAAAAGCTCTCAGTTTTTCCCCATTGAGGATGGTATTAGCTGTGGGTTTTTCATATGTGACCTTTATTACATTGGGGTATGTTCTAAATCTCCTTTGTTGAGGGTGTTTATCATTGAATGGATGTTGTACTTTGTCAAATGCCTTTTCTGCCTCTATTGAAGTGATCATGTTGTTCTTGTCCTTTCTCCTATCGATGTGATGTGTCACATTGATTGATTAGTGAATATTGAACCACCCTCATAACCCAGGAATAAATACCACTTGATTGTGGTGAATGATTTTTTTTAATGTATTGTTGGATTTGGTTTGCTAGTATTTTATTAAGAATTTTTGCATCCATGTTCCTCAGGGATACTGGCCTGTGGTTCTCTCTTTTTTTTAACATTTATTTTTTATTTTAGAGGGGGAGGGGATGGGCAGAGGGGGAGAGAGAGAGAAAGAGAGACAGAGAGAGAATATGAATATGAATGAATGAATCTTAAGGAGGTTCCATGCTAAGAATGGAGCCCAGTACGGAGCTAAATCCCACTACCCTGGGATTGTGACCTGAGCCGAAATCAGGAGTCAGATGCAACTGACTGAGCCACCCAGGCACCCCTCTGGTTCTCTTTGTTAGTGGATGTTTTATCTGGTTTTGGTATTAGGGTAATACTGACCTCAGAGAATTAATTTGGAGGTTTTCCTTTTCTATGTTTTGGAATAGTTTAAGAAGAATATGCATTAACTCTTCTTTAAATGTTTGGTAGAATCTGGTCCTGGACTTCTGTTTGTTGGGAGGTTGTTTTTTTTTTTTTTTTTATTATTACTGAGTCAATTTCTTTGCTGGTTATTGGTCTATTCAAATGTTCTATTTCCTCCTATTTTGGTTTTGATAGTTTATATGTTTCTAGGAATGTATCCATTTCTTCCAGGTTGTTCCACTTCGTTAGCCTACAGTTTTTCATAACATTCTCTTAGGATTGTTCATATTTTTGAGGTGTTGGTTGTTATTTCTCCTCTCTCATTTGTGATTTTATTTGTTTGAGGCTTTTCTCTTTTTTTCTTGATAATTCTGGCTGGAAGTTTATCAATTTTGTTGATTGTTTTTCAAAGAACTAGCTCCTGGTTTCATTGATCTGTTCTATTATTATTTTTAGTTTCTATATCATTTATTTTTGCTCTAAACTTTATCATTTCCTTCCTTCTGCTGATTTTAAGTTTTGTCTGTTGTTCTTTTTCTAGCTCCTTTAGGTGCAAATTTGGGTTGTTTATTTGAGATTTTTCTGGCTTCTTGAGGTAGGCCTATATTGCTGTATACTCTCTTCTTAGGTCTGCTTTTGCTGCATCCCAAAGGTTTTGAGCCATCGTGTTTTCATTTTCATTTATTTCCATGTACTTTTTAATTTCTTCTTTGAGTTACTGGTTAACCCATTCATGCTTCAGTAGGATGTTCTTTAACTTCCATGTATTTGTGGTCTTTCCAAATTTTTTTCTTGGGGTTGACTTCTAGTTTCATAACATTGTGGTCATATGCATGGTATGATTTCAATCTTCTTGAATTTGTTGAGGTTTGTTTTGTGGGCTAATACATGATCCATTCTGGAGAATGTTCCTTGTGCACTCAAATGAGTATTCTACTGTTTTACAATGGAATGTTCTGAATGTATCTGTTAAGTCCATCTGGTTCAGCATGTCATTCAAAGCCATTATTTCCTTGTTGATTCTGTTTAGATGATCTGTCCATTGATGTCAGTGGGGTGTTAAAGTCCCCTGCTATTATTGTATTATTATCAATTAGTTCCTTTATGTTTGTTATTAACTGTTTTATGTATTTGGGTGCTTTCATGTTGGGTGCATAAATATTTACAATTGTTAGATCTTGTTGGATTGTCCTCTTTATGATGATACAGTATCCTCCTTTGTCTTTTGCTACTGTCTTTGTTTTATTTTTATTTTTTTAAGTGTTTGTATTTTTGAGAGAGAGAGAGCAGGGAAGGGGCAGAGAGAGAGGGAGACACAGAATCCAAAGAAAGCTCCAGGTCCTAAGCTGTCAGCACAGAGCCTGATGTGGGGCTCAGACTCACAAGCTGTGAGATCATGACCTGAGCAGAAGTCAGATGCTTAACCGACTAAGCCACCCAGGTGTTCGCACAGCCTTTTTTTTTTAAAGTCTATTTTATCTGATGTAAATATTGTTACTCTGGCTTTCTTTTGCCATCAATTTGCGTGATAGATGTTTCTCCATCCCCTCACTTTCAATACATTGATTGATTTTCAGATGTTGAACGAACCTTGTATTCCAGTGATATCAACCTGACGTGACCATGATTATATTATCCTTTTTATATGTTGCTAGATTCAATGTCCTAATACTTTGTTGAAAATTTTTGTGTCTATGATCATGAGAGATTTTGATCTTTAGTATTCTTTCCATTTAATATCTTTGCCAGATTTTAGTAACCAGGGTAATGTTGCCACATAAAATGAGTTGGAAAGTGTTCTCTTTAATTTCCCGAGTTTGTAGAATTGGTATTCTCTCTTCTGGAGCCATTTACCTGAAGATGCCAGTGAAGATTACTGGGACTGGAGCTATCTTTGTGACAAGATTAACAATAAGTTAACTTTATATTAACTATAAAATAACACTTAGAAATAGATAATGCACTATTCAAGTTATCTGTTTCTTCTTGAGTAAATTTTGGAAGTTTGTGTTATTGAAGGAATTTGTCCATTTCATAGAAATTTATTAGCATATGGCTGTGCATAATATTCTCTTGTGTTTCTTTTAATCCATATTATAGGAGATCTATAGTGATGTTCCCTGTTTCTTCTGGTATCAGTTCTTTGTGTTTTCTCTTTTTTCTTCAGTCCTGGCTAGAGATGTAGCCATGTCATGAAAATTCTGTAAGAGCCAGTTTTCGTGCTATTTATTTTCTCTTGATGGTTTTGAGTTGTTTTTTTTTTTTTAATTTTTTTTTTCAACGTTTATTTATTTTTGGGACAGAGAGAGACAGAGCATGAACGGGGGAGGGGCAGAGAAAGAGGGAGACACAGAATCGGAAACAGGCTCCAGGCTCTGAGCCATCAGCCCAGAGCCCGACGCGGGGCTCGAACTCACGGACCACGAGATTGTGACCTGGCTGAAGTCTGACGCTTAACCGACTGCGCCACCCAGGCGCCCCTGGTTTTGAGTTTTTAATTTGATACCTGCTCTTTGTTATTATTTTCCTTCTACGTGCTTCAGGTTTACTATGCTCTTCTCCTTGAGATGTAATATGGAAGTTTTATTGATTTGAGACATTTCTTCTTTTCTAATACAAACATTTAATACTAAAATTTTTTCTCCTAACACTGCTTTATCTGTATTCCATTAATTCTGATATGCTTTTAACTTTTGTTCAGTTCAAATATTTTCTAATTTCCCTATGACTTCCTCTTTTGAATATAAATTATTTTGATGTATATTGCTTAATTTCCAAATGTTTGGAGACTTTTTCCAGATTTCTTTCTGTTGTTGATTTTTTGTTTAATTCTATTGTGATCAGAGAACATACTTTGTGTTCTTTACACACTTATTACATTTCTTTTAAATATGTTGTGGTTTATTTTATGGCCCAGAATATGGTCTTTTTCAGTGAATGTTACGTGCATTTCTGCTTTTGTTGAATGGAGTATTCTGTGGATGCCAATTAGATCAAGTTGGTTGGTAGTGTTGTTCTTTATCACATTTCTTCTATAGCACATGACTCTCTTCTGTCTACTTTTTCTACCCATTTCTCAGAGGAGAGTGTTGAAGTGTCCAAAAATAATTGTAGATTTGTCTATTTCTTCCAAATATATCAATTTTTGTTTTATATTTTAAGGCTCTGTTGTTACGTGTAGGATTGTTATGTCTTCTTGGTGAGTTGACCCTTTTTATCATGTTGTAATGTCCCTCTTTAGCCCTGATAATTTCTATTCCTCTGAAGTATTTTCTGATAGGAATAAAGCTACCCCAGGTTTCTTTTTAGTTTTTAATTGTGGTAAAACACACATAACACAAAATTTACCATCTTAACCATTCTTAAGTGTCCAGTTCAGGGGCATTAAGCACATTCACACTGTTGTGAATCACCTCCATCCATCTCCAGAACTCTTCATCTTCCCAAACTGAGACTCTGTCCCCATTAAACACTCACTCCCCGTAACCCCTTCCCCCATCCCCGCCACTGGCTTATATCACTTAGCATAATGTCTTCAACAGACACAATGGGATGAATGAATAAACAAATGGATGATGATATAAACATACAATGGAATATAATTTAGTCTTTAAAAGGCAGGACATTCTATGAGGTGCCTGGGTGGTTCAGTCGGTTAAGTGTCCGACTTAGGCTCAGGTCATGATCTTGCTGTTCGCGGGTTCGAGCCCTACGTCGGGCTCTGTGCTGACAACTCGGAGCCTGGAGCCTGCCTCGGATTATGTGTCTCCTTCTCTCTCTGCCCCTCCCCTGCTCGCACTCTGTCTCTCAAAAAGAAATAAATGTAAATTAAAAAATTTTTTAAAAGAAGGACATTGTGACACATACTATAAGATGGATGAAACTTGAAGACATTATGCTAAGTGAAATAAGCCAGTTGCAAAAGGACAAATACTATATAATTCCACTTATATGAGGTACCTAAAGGAGTCAGATTCAAAGGGACCAAAAATAGATGGTGGGTGACAGAGGCAGGGGGTTCTTTGTCCCTTCAAATGAGTTATTATTATGATCTATTATCTGAATTTTATTTTTTTTATTTTTTTTTTGAACGTTTTTTTTATTTATTTTTGGGACAGAGACAGAGCATGAACGGGGGAGGGGCAGAGAGAGAGGGAGACACAGAATCGGAAACAGGCTCCAGGCTCTGAGCCATCAGCCCAGAGCCCGACGCGGGGCTCGAACTCCCGGACCGCGAGATCGTGACCTGGCTGAAGTCGGACGCTCAACCGACTGCGCCACCCAGGCGCCCCTATTATCTGAATTTTAAATGGATTCAGGTAAAAAGAGAAAATATTTTGAGCATTCCTCATGGAAATTTGCTTTCTTTTCAGAATGGCTTTGGAACACATTCATGGTTTCTAAAGAGAATCCCCAACTCCCAGTACCCTTTGAGAAATGAATACATAGGAGAGTTTGTAAATGGATATCGTCATGGCCATGGAAAATTTTACTATGCCAGCGGAGCCATGTATGAAGGACAATGGGTCTCCAATAAAAAACATGGCATGGTGAGTGCAGATGTGTGAAGAGTACATTTTAAAGAGTTTGTAAAGCAACTAAATTACAGTACAAGGAGTGTCATTCTCTGGTAAAGTGCATCATCCATTTTTGCATAGGATAACCTACTGTCTTATTAAGATAACTATACAAATTTTAGAATAATTTCCAACATATCATCAATATCTAAAAGTGTATTTAGAAGTTATTTAGTTGGTTTATGTTATGTACCTGTGTGTGTGTGAGGGTGGTTTTGGTCACAAGTAATGGAATGCCTAGCTTAATAATCTGTAAGTGTTAAGGAATGAGTGGATTTGGGGGCACCTGGGGGGCTCAGTCGGTTAAGCGTCCGACTCTTGGTTTCGGCTCAGGTCATGATCTCACGGTTCATGGCATTGAGCTCTACCTTGGGCTCTGCGCTGATGGTGTGGAGCCTGCTTGGGATTCTCTCTCTCCCTCTCCCCCTCCCCCATGCTCATGCACGCTCTCTCTCTCTTTCAAAATAAATATATATTTTTAAAAAAGGAGTGGGTTGCAAGGTTGCTTTGATCCAGCAACTCAGCGATGTTGAGGGTGTCCTTCTTCTCCCCAGGAGACGTCTCCTGCCATGCTGTCAGCTTCACTCTTATGCTGCCCCTCCCTCATGACCATAAGTGGCTGTGGCTCCAGGCTTCATATCCACATACACACTAAGTAGAAGGAGAGAAGAAACTCTTTCCCAGGAAGCTTTCCACAGATGTCTTTAGTTTGGTTGAGCTGACTTGGGTCATGTGCTTACCTCTCAATCAGACTGACTATTGGCCTGGGTTGGACGGATCCCAAGAGAGCCCCCCTTTGGTGATAGGCACTCTGCTGGTCACTAGCATGGTTTGATAAGATACCTTCTGTGACCTAGGGGTAATTGGAGAGAGTTCGTGGGACAGATGGGAAAGGAAGAGAAGGAAGAGAGAGGACTTACAGTGATGTGAGACTCTGGGAGCCTGATTCTATGTGGGCTAAGTACATATAAAAAAAAAGTTTTTTTAATATTTATTTAGTTTTGAAAGAGAGAGAGTGTGAGAGGGAGAGGGGCAGAGAGAAAGGGAGACACAGAATCCGAAGCAGGCTCCAGGCTCTGAGCTGTCAACACAGAGCCTGACGCGGGGCTCGAACCCACAGACCACGAGATCATGACCTGAGCCGAAGTCAGAAGCTGACTGGGTCACCCAGGCACCCTGGGCTAAGGGCATATCTTAAAAACAAACAAAAAAAACTCCAAACCTTTGAAAAAGATACAGACGCACATTACCAGTGGTTTTCCTGAACTGTCAATCTCTCTGTCTGCAGGGCCGATTAACGTTCAAGAATGGGCGTGTGTATGATGGCCCATTTTCCAACGACCACATAGTGGAGTTGCCAAATCTTGAAGTTGAGTTCTTAAGTCACCTGGATGGGTCTTCAGAATCTTCCTTCAGGAGCTGGTGCCAGGGATCCTCCATCAGTGCTGGTAGGGGTGTTCTCCTGTCAGCTGCACACAAATTAACCCGTATTATCTACGGAATCCACGCATCGAAATACACCCACTACTTTAGAAAACAAGTTTCGGGGCGCCTGGGTGGCTCAGTCGGTTGAGCGTCCGACTTCAGCTCAGGTCACGATCTCACGGTCCGTGAGTTTGAGCCCCGTGTCGGGCTCTGTGCCATCAGCTCAGAGCCTGGAGCCTGCTTCGGATTCTGTGTCTCCCTCTCTCTCTGACTCTCCCCCGTTCATGCTCTGTCTCTCTCTGTCTCAAAAATAAATAAATGTTAAAAAAAAATTTTTAAGTATTTTTTTTACATTTATTTATTTTTGAGAGACAGACAGAGACAGAGTGTGAGCAGGGGAGAGACAGAGAGAGGAGACACAGAATCCCAAGCAGGCACCAGGCTCTGAGTTGTCAGCACAGAGCCTAACACGGGGCTCAAACCCATGAACCATGAGATCATGACCTGAACTGAAGTCAGATGCTCAACCGACTGAGCCACCCAGACACCCCAAAACTGTTTTCTTAATAGGTTTTTTGAATACTCTTGTATCCTACTTTGATGGAAAATCTTTTTTTTTTTTTAATTTTTTTTAATTTTCGAGAGAGCAGATGTGTGAGTAGGGGAGGGGGCAGAAGGAGAGAGAATATTAAGCAGGCTCCGTGCTCAGTGTGAACCCTGACACAGGGCTCGATCCCATGACCCTGAGATCATGACCCGAGCCGAAGTCAAGAGTCAGATGCTCAATTGACTGATGCACCCAGGTGCCCCGGTGGAAAATCATTTTGACATAACATTGAAAAAAATTTTTTTAACTTCCAAAATCATTTTATTTTTTTCCAAATGCATTTTAATTTACTACTTGAAATAACATTGAAAACTTTTAACCTTGCTTTTCACAATTATCTCCTCTGTCTGCCTTTATTTGCTAGAAATTATCAGAAAGCTTGATGGCAGTGAAAGTAATTCTGTGTTAGGGTCGAGCATTGAGCTGAATCTAAGTTTTTTGCTGAATATGTACCCCAAGGAACACCAAGCAGAGGAAAAGAAGCAGGTAAAAGCCTTTTGTATTGTTATGCATTTACATTTTAGACTTAAATGTTAATAGTCTCCAGAGTCTTGGAAACATACAGCTGACGGTGGATCTCCTGTGTCGAGTGTCTTTTACAGGCCTGATAGATGCTTTGTGTACCGTCCCATTTAATTTGCACGGCAAACTTAGTGAACAGGCTTTGTGAGAAAACAGAAGGCCAGATAGAGGGGCTCAGTGACTTAAATACTGCCTCAGAGCCCACAAGGCTCAAGTTAACCCTCACCCCCAGCTTGGTCTGAAGGCCAAGGCTGTGGCCACCGCACTCCGCAGGACATGAATTCTGCTGTGCGTCATTATGGGCTGCTGGGATTCAAAAGAACTCGAAACCCTTAGAAATCATTACAAATCTAGAAATCCATAGAGCCAGAGAAAATTCTGTGTGCCCAGACCTCATTTGATTAACATCTGGAAAATCACATCCACCAAATGACACGTTAGCATCGTGATTCCTGCTTTGGCTGGGGCTTGGTATGGGTCTTCCGTGAAACCATGGATGGAGATGTTTGCAACACGTGCACCACCGGTGCCTCAAAACTGCAAGGCATCCTTGCCCCTTTGCCCTGCCTCGTTCTGGCCTCCTCTGGTCCCTGTTCTGTGGGTCTCAAAGTGGTGACTGTCCGCTCCCGTCCTCCTTTCTTCTCCCGGCCAGCGTCGTAATTCGGTCTCCTGGTATTACTCGCTCCATCTGCTGTCAGACTGTCATTAAAAACAAGAACTTCTGTGACTTTCTCGAGTTACAAAAATGGTACACAACACCTGTAGAAAATTTAGAAAATGCAGATAGGAAAAAGTAAAACAGAATCTTCACCCAGACAAATGTGGTGACCACCTTTCCAGTTTTGTTCTGAGCAAACATAACTAGAATTGGGAGAATTCTGCTCCTATAATGTCTGCTCACGTGTATTTAATAATAGCCATTCAGTGTTCTCCTACAATATCATTTTTAGATGAATAAACATCCATTGATACACCCAAAAAGGAGAGATTTTCTTATATATATATTTTTTTGTTTGTTTTATGTACATATCATTCACTTTCCACTTTGGAGTTCTTTCCATGTCAACACAGGTAGGTCTTTTAAAAAGTACAGATTTGGGGGCGCCTGGGTGGCGCAGTCGGTTAAGCATCCGACTTCAGCCAGGTCACGATCTCGCGGTCCGGGAGTTCGAGCCCCGTGTCAGGCTCTGGGCTGATGGCTCAGAGCCTGGAGCCTGTTTCCGATTCTGTGTCTCCCTCTCTCTCTGCCCCTCCCCCGTTCATGCTCTGTCTCTCTCTGTCCCAAAAATAAATAAAAAACGTTGAAAAAAAAATTTAAAAAGTACAAATTTGGGGTTGCCTGGGTGGCTTAGTCACTTAAGCTCCCGACTTCGACTCAGGTCATGATCTCACAATCTGTGAGCCCCACATCAGGCTCTGTGCTGACAGCTCAGAGCCTGGAGCCTGCTTTGGATTCTGTATCTCCCTCTCTCTCTCTGCCCCTCCCTTGCTCATACTCTGTCTCTGTCTCTCTCTCTCTCTCAAAAATAAGTAAACATTAATTGAAAAAAATATGGATTTAAAGTCTATCTTACCTCATAATTACAAAAGAAGTATCAGATCTAGAAAGTGAAAAAATTCTGTAACTCAGTTCTTAGAAATGCCTCCAAAAGTGTTTTCTTATAGTTTTTTTTTTTTTTTTTAATTTTAGAGAGTGTGAGCGGGGGAGAGGGGTTGGAGGGAGAGGGAGGGAGAGAATCTTAGGCTCCCCGCCCAGCGTAGATTGCCAATGGGGCTTGAACCCAAAGCCACAAGATCATGACCTGAGCCAAAACCAAGACTTGGATGCTTAACTGACTGAGCCACCCGGTCTCTCCTGATACCAGCACATTTTTTAATGTTATTCAGAAATTGCATTTTATTGACCTGGGGATGAGCAGGGAAAATACAACATTTGCTGAGCCCTTATAGTGGTCAACGGTAAATGCTATTACTTCACTTGTATTATCTCATTTAATTTATAAAGCAGGTGTTGTCTCTCTTTTGTTCTTATTAGGTAAGATTAAGAGATGCATGGCTTTCTCTTTGTAGGTGGAATATGCTGTCTTAAGAAATATTACAGAATTAAGAAGAATCTATAGCTTCTACAGCAGCCTAGGATGTGATCGCTCTCTGGATAACACCTTTCTGATGACAAAGCTTCACTTCTGGAGGTTTCTAAAAGATTGCAAATTTCATCACCATAATATAACTCTTGCTGATATGGACAGGGTATTAAGCGGTGAGTGTCCCGGTCCTTCAGGTCTTTTTGGTTAAAGATTGGTGTGACATGTCTCCATGAAACCAGTCAGGAAATGTGGAGGGAGTGACGAAGGCAAATCCCAGGAGAGACGTTCCAGAAATCAACACACCGTCTTCTTAAGGTGCTTAAAATGTACCTGAGACACTCTCGTGAAATAATGGCAACAGTAAAAGACCATCTACAGCCGGGCCTGTGAGCCAAGGCCAGCCCCTTGCCTGTTCTTATAAATAAAGTTTTATTGGAACACAGCCATGTCCATTTCCTCATGCATTGTCTATGGCTGTTTTTGCCCTGTCATGTCAGAACTGAGGGGTCATGGCCCACAAAGCCTAAAGATATTTACTGTGTGGCTCTTGGCAGAAAAGTTTGCCTGCCTCTGATCTATAGTTTAAAACAACCCAGTAAATTGTGAGGTCCGAAGCAGAGAGGATCAGAGAGGGCCAGTAGCCGAGAAAACACTTGAGGTGGGCTTGGGCTTGATTTCAAATTAGAAAGTTCATGGCAATAGATTTAACAACTTTGAGGTTTCTATTCCTTTCAGCCGGATTCTGGGAAGCAGGCCTTGACAACCTCAAATTATCTACTGGGAAAACAAAATATCAGGACTGATACTTATTTACTTGAAATGTAAGTGTTGGACACAGATTTTGAGTCCATTTAGAGTCAGAGTCGCCATTAGAATCAAACGTGGCTCAGACCACGCCAAACTCCGAAAGACACTGGGACAAGGTCTCTTGCAACTTTCCTGATAAGTGACTAGGTCTTTCGTGCGGTACTTAAGTTTTAGGTGGGTGTGTATATGGTGTTCATAGTATTCACTACGAGAAAAGGTACTCTGTCACACTAACTTCTTTGACTTGTATACCAGGAGCAAATAAAATAGAAGGTTTTAGAAAATACGAGGCGTCAAGAATGCAACCTTGACATTTGCAACCAATGCGGATGGACCTTGAGGGTGTTATGCTAAGTGAAATAAGACAGAGACAAATAGCATAGGATCTCGCTTGTATGTCAAATCTGAAACAACAAAGAAGGGGCACCTGGGTGGCCCAGTGGTTTAAGCATCCACCTCTTGATTCCGGGTCAGGTCATGACCTCATGGTTCGTGGGACCGAGTTCCTCGTGGGGCTCTGTGCGGACAGCTCAGATCTGGCTTGGGATTCTCCCTCTCCCTCTCTCTCTCTCTCTGCTCCTCTTCCACTTGAAGCTCTCTCAAAGTAAATAATGAAATATTAAAAATAATTAAATACAAATTAAAGAACAAAGAAACAAGCTCACAGATACAGAGAACAGAGTAGTGGTTGCCAGAGGGGAGGGATCGAAGGGATGGGTGAAGGGGGTCAAAAGGCATAAACTTCCAGCTACAAAATAAGTAAGTCATGGGGATGTAACGTGCGGCACGGTGACTATAGTTAAAAATAACGGTTATTTAAAAGTTGCTAAGAAGGTCAATCTTAAAAGTCCTCACCGCCAGAACAAAGGAGAAATTTTTGTAACCACGTAGGCAAAGGGTGTCAACCAGTCTTACTGTGGTGGTCATGTTGCAGCACCTAGTGAATGGCGTCGTACACGGGAAACTAATGCAACGTTATACGTCAGTTCTACCTCGATGAAAAACAAAGTACTAGGCATCCTTTCCAATTTCCTTTATTGTAGCCAATAATGACGTTCCGGTTGACGAAATTCATTCTCCATTTACAACAATACTTTTGAGAACTTTTCTGAATTATCTCCTGCAATTGGCTTACCACATCCATCACAAAGAATTCCGGTAAGTACCACTTCTGAAGCTCGGAGAGGGCAGGGGAGACCTAATCAGTCCTGAGCCACAGTGGTGCCCACTTTTCTTTGACGTGCGTGACTACTTTTACATCTCCCGAAGGGAAGGGCCAGAAACAAAAGCGTTTCACAAATATTAACCACAAAACCATCGGATGCCAGATTACACTTCTGAAGCCCCTTCCGAGGTGAGTCGTGTTTCAATGTTGAAACTTGCTCTCAGGGTTTTGATCGGAAATAGTCAACACTAGTCCTTCCTCAGGCCCGAATTTCCCCATCTTTCTCAGATGGGGAATAATAAATTGATTGATCCCCTGTCAGAGAAAATTGATCTCGTCTTTTTTTATTTGGAAATAAGTTTTCCAGGAGTGTTGCCATGTTAGTACTTGAGTTCCTACACACCCTTCACTCAGCTGCCCTTAACAATAACATTGTACACGACTACGATGCACCTGTGGAAGTTAAGAAATTAACGTTGGTATAATACCATTAACTAAGTCATGGACATTATTAGGGTTTCCCAGGTTTTCCCAATAACGTCCCTTTTCTGATCCATGTTCCTTGCGTTTAGTTGTCTCCTATCTCCTTAGTCCCTACAACCTGTGATAATTTCTCAGACTTTGTCTTTTATGGCCTTGGCGCTTTGGAAAACTCTTGGTCAGTTATCTTGTAAAATGTCCCTTGATTTTGGTCTGCTGATATATTTTTCATCATCGCACTGAGGCTTGGGTTTGGGGCAAGAACGGCGCGGAGGTGAAATGCCCTTGGCAGCCCATCACATCAGGGGGACGTGGTGTTGATCTGTCTTGGTACTGGTGACGTTAGTCCCGATCACTCAGTGAAGGTGGCGGGAGGCACGACGCTCTACCATAAACCTACTGTGTCTCCCCTTCTGTACCTTCGTGGTTCGAAGCAAATGACTAAATCCACCCCACACTCAGGGAGAGAGGAATTAGGTTCTACCTGCTGGACAGAGAGGTGACTAGATCTTTCTCGTCAGAAACAGAAGCCCATCACTCTTTCTGTGTTTTACCAAACTGATGACTGAGAACATTCACCCAAATGCCGGCCGCGTAAAAGGTAAATACAAAACCAGCAGCATTATATTGACTGTCGCTTCTTTTTCCAAAATGTAGCTTTGTAATCCTTTTTTGACGGTTTATCGTTGCATTATGTTTTTAGGCAATTTATTCAGTGGGCAACAGCGGACGCTCTATTCCATCAGCCACATCAACAAGAGCTGGGAGATTTACACGGTTTACTGCAGACCGCACGCGGCTCCTCCCCACGAGCCGTCCATGAAGGTGCGACACTTCCTCTGGATGTTGAAAGTAAGCGCTCGTGACCGAGACTGGTTTCACATATATATATATTTTTTAATTTTTTTTAACGTTTTTATTTATTTTTGAGACAGAGACAGAGCATGAACAGGGGAGGGGCAGAGAGAGAGGGAGACACAGAGTCTGAAACAGGCTCCAGGCTCTGAGCTGTCAGCACAGAGCCCGACGCGGGGCTCGAACTCACGGACCGTGAGATCATGACCTGAGCCGCAGTCGGCCGCTCCACTGACTGAACCACGCAGGCGCCCCAAGACTGGTTTCATATTAACAGGCATTTGGGTTTTCATTAAAGAAAGGCAACGTGTTCTAACAACGACACACACATCGTGAGATCCAGGATGGGTTTCCATAGCCAACAAATGTTTACTGGGCCTCTTTGGGCAGAAGCGAGTAATTCCGGGGTCTGGGAACACTGGCCCCACGTGCTTCCTTCCCAGTGAGGGAAGGACCCAGGCGACAGGGCCACAGTGTCTTTGCTAACACAGACCTTGCCGTGTAAGAGAAGACGGGGTGGGGAGGGATGCCAGTGTCATTGACAAAAATTATTATTCATCAGAAAGTAACTTAAAGGAGTTATTAGTTTAAAAGTTAGCGAGAACACCTAGTTTAACAGTATTCTATGCCAACTTTTGGTAGTTTTTGTTTGAATTCACGCCTGTGGGAAGTTAAATGATAAAACGGGAAGGGTCGAATACTAACAGGGAATAGGGAAAAGTCTAACGGTGTCGTATGTATACGAAAACCTGACAGCAGCCTGGTGTCTAATACAGGAAAACAGCTTTTGGGAATAGGTGAGCTTTGAGGGGTATCGTACCAGCTGTTCGTTCACTCCCCCCTTTCTTCATGGCCCCTTACTGAAGACACGAGGTCAGCTGTCCCTCTGGATTGGTCACACGTCCGCTTCGGGCTGGCTGCATCCTATCAGAGTTGATTACCCTGTTCTACTTTTCCCCGTATTTCCACTAAAGCAGGACAGTTAGAGGCTGGTATGGATTCGGGTTTTTTCTTGCCTGGACAAAAGCCACAGGTGGTTCTGTGTACTTCCTGTCACCTTGCCTCAGGAATGTTCCCTTTTAGCGGTGTTCAGACGGACCAGTGGTGTCAGCACGATCTTTCCATTAAAACCTAGGAGCCTTGGGGCGCCTGGGTGGCTCAGTTTGTTAAGCGTCCAACTTCAGCCTAGGTCATGATCCCGTGGTTCATGAGTTCAAGCCCCGCGTGGGGCCCTGTGCTGACAGTTCAGAACCTGGAGCCTGCTTTTGAGTATGTGTCTCCCTCACACTCTGTTTCTGTCTCTCAAAGATAAATAAACATTTAAAAAAAAAAAAAAGAACGTGGAACCTGGTTTGCATGGTGCTTAGGACGGAGTGGAGGGAGGGCCAGCATGGAGCCAGGACTTATGAGGTGCACGTTCTCCTAATCCTGAAAAGCAGCACTGACCTTAGTGAAAATGGTGTCTTCTGGGCTGAATGCTCTCTGGTTCAGTATCTCAGAAAGCAAACCTGTTTTCAGCTTTGACGCGGATAGGGTCTTCACCTAGACTTTCAGCGAGACTTTGTGTGTTCAGCCCTACCCGGAGTGTTACTTCCAGAGGGGTCTCCGTCCTGAGTGCCCACGGCATCCTGGGTTCCTCGGTCCCCCGTCCAGCATTTCCCCACCTGTGTAGCTGGGTTGATATCTCATGTCCGGATCATCATACCCTCCAACCTGTGTTTATGCTTTTTTTTTTTTTTTAAGTTTATTTATTTATTTTGAGAGAGACAGAGACAGTGCAAGTCGGGGAGGGGCAGAGAGAAAGGGAGAGAGAGAATCCCGAGCAGGCTCTGCTCTGTCAGTGCTGGGTTTGATCCCTCAAACAGTGAGGTCATGACCTCAGCCAAGATCAAGAGTCGAACACTTAACCAACTGTGCCACCTGGGCACCCCTGTGTTTATGCTTCTAAAAACACTTCCCTTGCAGAGGGATTAGGGTAGGTCTAGACAGGTAAATATCAATGTTAATCTAGAATGCTTTTCAAAAGGGTCGGTTTCAAAGATACTCATTTCTAGAACACCTCCTTAAAATGTTATATGGATATAAATTGACATTAAAAATATGTAACTATCAGGGTGCCTGGGTGGCTCAGTCAGTTAAGGGTCTGACTTCGGCTCAGGTCATGATCTCACGGTCTGTGTGTTCGAGCCCCGCGTCAGGCTCTGTGCCGACAGCTCAGAGCCTGGAGCCTGCTTCAGATTCCGTGTCTCCCTCTCTCTGTCCCTTCCCCGTTCATGCTCTGTCTCTCTCTGTCTGTCTCTCAATAATAAATAAACGTTAAAAAAATTTTTTTTAATATGTAACTATCTGTAATTATAGGCAATTATAGTTGAATTGGTTGTTTCTTTTACAGGACTTTAAAATGATAAATAAAGAATTGACACCAGCCAAATTTGTGGAGGTCATCGCAGAGGATAATCCTTTCATGCATGATGGCATTGACAGCAACTTTGAACTTGAGGTTTGTCAAGAGGTGTCACAAATAGAGCAGATACAATCCAAGAACAAGATTAGACTGAAAGGCATTCTGACCCCAATACGTAAATGTGTGTAGGGCTCTACACATGTGTATATATACATACATGTATGTATATCCATGTGTATCTATGTAGCTATATCTCCTTGATTATATTAGAAAACTAGAGTTAATATAAAAAAGAATATTTCAGATATCAGGAAGTGAAATCAAAAGAATATAAAACTATAGTTGATCCTTGAACAGCACCAGAGTTGGGGATGCTGACACCCCACGCAGTCAGAAATTCAGGGATAACTTCAGATTCCCCCAGAACTTAACCTGCCTGCCGTGGACTGGAAGCCTTACCGATCACATACACAGGTGATTAATACATATTTTGTATTATACACTGTATTCTTACAATAAAGTAAGCCAGAGAAAAGAAAACGCTAAGAAAATCATCAAGGAAGAGAGAATACATTTTACACCGCTGTCCTGTATGTGTCGGAAAAGATGTATATGTAAGCGGTCCCACGGGGTTCAAACCTGTGTTGTTCAAGGGTCAGCTGTACGATGCTATTTCTTGGAGAATTTAGCGATTTAATACACGTGTATGTTTCTCTGGCGGGCCATGTGTCTCCTCCAGTGAATTAGGTGTATCTTTGGTTTTCAGCGCTCCTTGCCGAAGGGCAAGTCTCCCTCCCCAGGCTCGGTCTTTGCTTCTGCAAAGGGACGTGGGGCAACTAGTTGATGTGTTTTCGGTATACGCCACACCTCCCGCCAGGAGTGTCTACTCCGTGCATTTGTGTCTCGTGGACACGTCCTAAAGGTGGGGTCCGTGTGGGTCCCTCCACTCGGCTGTAACCATTTGTGTTCAGGTCACCAGGGTCCCCACGATGGCCCGCCTAGGGGTCCTGCCCAGTACACCAGTCCATGGCCCTGCCATGGCCCCCGAAACGGGGGTGCGGTCTCTCCCACCTCCAACACGTTCTTCCCTCCATGTCCCAGGTCTTCCCCTTCCCTCACCGCCGGCTCCTTTCCAGCTTCTTCGCAGGTTCCTCCTCTTCTGCCACACTCAAGTCCAAGTGCCCTGGACTCAGTCCGGGGTCCTCTCATCTCATGATCTTAAGTGCCACCTTTCTGAAGACAAGGCCACCGTTGGTGTCTCCAACCCAAACCACGCTCCCTAGCCCCAGACGGCCTGAGTCGGAGTGGCCCCTCACGCTCCCCACAGCCCAGAATGTCCCACACCCCAAACGTGTGACCTCCGTCTTCCGCCAGCGTACCTCAGCCTCCCGTGAGTGGGGCGCTGATGGCCTCAGCCCTTCCGTTGTCAGGGTATTGTCACAACAACTCCTTCCTCTCCTACCCCACGTTCACATCTTCAGGAGATCCACCTGAAGAACGGATCCAGAATGTGGCACCTTCCGTGCCGGCTGAGCCACCGACGGTCCCCTGGAAAGCTGCCGTGGCTCCTAACTCATCTGTTGCGTTTGTCTCTTACCTTCCTACCTCCCGGGGCAGCAATCAGGTCACATCCCTCCTCTGCTCACACCCCCAGGCTTCCCATCTTACGCGGAGTAAAGGCCCTTTGTCTGACCGCTGAGTCCCAGCTGCCTCTGTGCTGTCCCCTGAACACACCTGTCAGGCTCCTACCTCAGAACGTTTGAACTTGCTAACCCCCACCCCACCGTTTCGGGGGGGCTTGAATCACAAAAGTACTGCCTGCAGTTCTGAAAGCGAGTCGTCAGAAATAAGGTAGAGCTGGTTCCGTCTGGGGCTGTGGGAAAGGCCTCTCCGCTTGGCTCGTAGACGGCCATCTTCTCCCCGTGTCTCTTCATGTTGTCTTCCCGCTATGGGTCTGTGTCGGTGTCAAATCTCCCTCTTATAAGGACAGTGGCCATGCTGGATTGGGTCCCCCACCCTCATGATCTCATTTTAACTTGGTCTGTAAAGACATCATCACCAGGGATGCTTAGGTGGCTTAGTCGGTTGAGCGTCCAACTTCAGCTCAGGTCTTGATCTCATGGCTTGTGGGTTTGAGCCCCATGCCAGGCTCTGTGCTGACGGCTCTGAGCCTGGAGCCTGCTTCAGATTCTGTGTCCCTCTCTCTCTGCCCCTCCCCTGCTCGCACTCTGTCTCTCTCAAAAATAAACATAAATTTTTTTTTGATAAAAATAAAAAATTTAAAAAGGCATTATTACCAAGTAAGGTCACATTTTGAGGTTTTGGGGGTTAGGACTCCCCACTCTTTTTTTGGGAGACACAGTTCAGCCCAAAAGAGTCTTCCCTCTCGCCTCCCCCGCCCCATTCCTTGAAATTCATGCCCTCTTATGTATAAAATACACTCACCACATCCCAGCATCTCCAGAGGGCTTTGTCATTCCAGCATCAATGCTGTGTGAACCTCTCACCTGCCTCTGTGTTACTTCTACCTTGTGATGCTTGTGAGTTGCCTTCGGATCTTATCCAACCTGTGAGAGTAACTTCATCTTGAACAAAATCTTTAGGCTGTTTTCTACAAACTGACAAGCAAACACATAAGCCGGGACCCACAGAGTTGGCTAGGGTTGCAAATCTAAGGCAAGATTTTATCCGTCTGATGTTTTACGGAACAGCCAGGTGGCATGGTGTTGTCTTCAGAGTTTGCTCTCCGCTGGGAAAGATGTGGGAGTACCATGAGCAGAACAGCTAATAAGAACGCAAACCCCTTCTTGTAGGTCCTGCTTCCAAGGTGGATGTTTGGTGTCACCTCAAGACCGGTGACAGTAGGTGCCTGGGTAGGGCAAGGACCTGCTGGCCTGTGCTTTTGCTTAACAGTTACAGGGGCGCCTGGGTGGCTCAGTCAGTTAAGCGTCTGACTTTGGCTCAAGTCGTGAACTTGCAGTTCGTGAGTTCGAGCCCTGCGTCAGGCTCTGTGCTGACAGCTCGGAGCCTGGAGCCTGCTTTGGATTCTGTGTGTGTGTCTCTCTCTGCCCCTCCCCTACTTGTGACCACTCTCTGAAAAATAAGTAAATATTAAAAAAAAAAAAAGATAACAGCTACAAATCCCAGCCACTAATGATTCAGCACTTGAGACAGGCCCTTCATGCCGATTATCTCCTCCGATCCTTGCGACAAAGCATATGGTATCGACCCCGTCTTCTAGGTGAAGAGACTGAAGCTGAGTGAGGTTCAGCAACTCAGCAAAATGGTAGAGCCTCTGCAAATAGGGGGTTGACATGTTGGTAGGACACTTGGGGAATTTGGCAGGTGGTGAGCAGGGGCAAGGTAGGGAGGGTCACAGGAAGAGTCAAATTAGGGCACAAGAGACTAAAAGTGTCCAGCCCTTGAACGAAGCAGATGTCTCATTTACCAGCTTGACCCATCCTTGGGCAGGTGTCAGTACACTCTTGGCCTAGGGGGCACTGCTGCTGAGCCTGGCGCCTCTGTTCAAATGAGCGGACCTGTTCCGGGTCAGACTCAAAGGGCCCTGGGTTCAGGACCAGCAGACATGACCGGTGGACGATCAGGGTCCAAGCAAGCCGTCCCCGCAGGCAGGTGCTGCCCAGGTGGGGGCTGGCCCGGGTGTCAGGTGCACACACAGCAGGGGTGGGTGTGGCTGCCAAGTGGGTTACACCTGCCCTTGTCACTTCGGTTCCCAGATGCCACTTCCCTCAATTTTTGTTCAACAAAAAAGGAACCCTTTTGAAAATGACTGTCCTCGGGGCACCAGGGCGGCTTAGTCAGTTGAGCATCCAACTGTGGCTCAGGTGATGACCTCACAGTTGATGGGTTCAAGCCCCACGTCACGCTCTGTGCTGACAGCTCGGAGCCTGGAGCCTGCTTGGTATTCTGTGTCTCCCTCTCTCCTTGTCCCTCCCTCACTCATGCTCTGTCTCTGTCTCTCAAAAATGAATAAATGTTAAAAAATAAAGAAAATGTCCTCGATTAGTGAATATAAAATAAAATGTTTCTAATAGAAAAGTGACTTAACAAATCTACCGATAGAACACACAGTCTTTTACTTTTAAATTTAAATTTAATTTATTTTTGAATGAGACAGAGCACCAGCAGGGGAGGGACAGAGTGAGAGGGAGACACAGAATCCGAAGCAGGCTCCAGGCTCTGAGCTGTCAGCACAGAGCCCGATGTGGGGCTCGAACTCAGGAACCGTGAGATCATGACCTGAGCCAAAGTTGGATGCTTCACTGACTGAGCCACTCAGGCGTCCCATGCATAGCCTTTTAAATATCATAGTTTTTATTTCCATTCGGTGTGCACCCACGACATTTGAGCGCTGAATGAAGTGGCTTTCTCTGGAGACAGAAGCCAACAGCCAGATGGATCACTGGTCCACCTCAGGGTGGGTCAGAATGAGTGAGCCCCTTTGTATGTTCTTATATTTCAGCTGGTCTTCCTGGAGTTCTTTGAAGCTCTCTTAAGCTTTGCACTCATCTCTGTTACTGACCAAATGATTAAATCCTACTTGAATTTTCTGAATGACGACTTGCCTGGAAACAAACATGAAAGCCCCCGTCAGGTAATAGTAGTTTAGAATCTACAGTGCGAGGAATGGTTTCATTCCGGAATGGCTAAAGTGCCATCAAAACTATCTTGGCCTTTTGTAACCTTTCAGGAAATAACGTTAAGACTGAAGAGAAGACTTAAGACCCCCTTTCACATTTTGAAAGAATGTGTATTGCCTTTTTCTTTAAGTTAGGGAAAAACGTGTTCCCTGGTCGTGATCCAGGGGCGTAGGCTCCTAGCCACATTAGTGGAGATGTCCTACAAGAAGGTCAGCGTGGCCAATAAAACACCGGGCAGACCAGGAGGCTTAGAACGCCTGAGGTATTTTGTTATGAAATGTGTTGTTATGCAGTCTGGCATTTACAAGAGTGGAGAGCCTGTCCCAGAGTGAAGTCGCTAAGAAGTATCTCCTGAGTGTGCACGAGATACCAGGTGGGTCCCTGAGGATGGGGCCAGCTCACACGTCAGGCCTGCTGGACAGGAGACTCGACCGCAAGACCTCAGCGGATCAGGGCAGCTCCAGCAACCTACCGAAGGGTCCAGCGGCTGGGTCAGATTGACACAGACTGGTTTTGGGTGGGGGTTCAGGCCAAGTAGGCTTAGAGGGTTTCTGATTTTCGAGCCGTTCATTTGGACCCACAGGGAGAATCTTGGGGGCCAGTGGAACCTCACAGCTGGGTAACCCTTCAGAGCCACACGTACAAGATCATTGTTTGTCGTGTAAAGGGTGACTTCTCAGAAATCCCCTGATGTATCTCGGACTCCTCGTGTGCTAAGAGCTTACTTCATGTTCCACTCCACCTCACAGTCCATCCCACCAAGTAGATATTCCTCCTCCGGCTTGAGGATATGACTGATGGCATCTCCAGATCATCTGGGAGCCTTGTCATGGGCCACAGTCTGAGTCTGGGGCTCTGCTCTGAGGGAAACAAACATCCACCTTAGTTTCGTCCATGATTTCATGGATGGCATCACTCGCACTCCAGTAAACGAGTGCGAACACTGGTCTAGGGATCGTCCTCAGAAACCATCTGATCACGTTCACTTCTGGTCTTCAATAAGTCATTCCAAATGTCCAACAAGCTAAATCCTATTATGTCCACACGATGGAGTATAACTCAGCGATGAAATAACTCATGATAGAGGATACAACAAGGATGAATCAAAATTATGCTGGCTGAAAGAAGCCAAACCAAAAAAAAAAGGTACATCCTGTTGTGATTCCAATTACATAAAATTCTAGAAAGTGCAAAGTAATCCGTAGGGACAGCAGATCGGTGACGATGAGGGAAAGGGGGTTGGATTCCTATGGGGGGACAGGACACTTGCGGGTGATGGGATATGTTCACTGTGTTGGCTGAGGGGAGCGTTTCACAGGTGGTAGACATGTCAAAAATCATCAAGTAGTACACTGTGGGTGTCGCTGACCTGTAAACTATACTTTGTTAAAATCGCATGCGTGTCTCCACGGCAACCAAAAATCCTCTTACGTGTTTGTCCTTGCTCAGAACATCCAGCACAGGAGTTCAAGTGTAGGAACAAGCCAGGAATCTGATCTGCAGGACAGCAGCACCAAGTCCTCTTCAAGCAAGCTAGGACCCATGCTTGACCTCAGCAAAATGAGGAGATCAGAGGTTTGTTGTTGTTGTCTTAGTTTTCTTTTAAGTGTTTATTTTTGACAGAGAGAGAGCGAAAAGGGGAGGAGCAGAGAGACAGGGAGACACAGAATCCGAAGCAGGCTCCAAACTCTGAGCTGTCAGCACAGAGCCCAACGTGGGGCTGGAACCCACGAACTGTGGGATCATGACCTGAGCCAAAGTCGGACGCTTAACCGACTGAGCCACCCAGGCGCCCCCAGAGGTTCATATTTACAACCAACCTCACAACAACGGTCACCTGCTTGCAGTATCAGTAAGCTTCGTGTGCCTCCTGTGTGATGAGCACTCTCTGTGCACTGGTGATCTGCCGGGAAGCGAGAGCCTGAACTCTTGTAGACTTGCCATTCCAGCAAGTGGAGGGAGACAAGTGAGTGGTAGTTATGGCCAAGGCTCCTGGGGTATTTACCAGGTGTGCTCACTTCCCAGTCTGAGCTCGATTAATACTCCCAGCCCCCATCGGGTACTCTTACTATCTCTGGAAGGGAGCCCCGGTGCTGGAAGGTTAGGTAACCTGCCCACAGCCACGGAACCAGTAGGGAGTGCAGCTGGGAGTCTTTATGCAGGCAGTCCGCCTCCAGAATGCGCACCCAGGACCACAGTGCTACACTTCCTCACATGAGGCGTGAGCGATGTGGTGGAGATTGAGTGACACGGAGAGGCGGTGACGGGTCTTCTGATGAAGCGACATTTGAGCACGCAACGAGGAAGTGAGGAAGCAAAGCATGTGATCATCAGGAGGAAGACTGGTCTGGGTGGAGGCCCCAAGGTGGAAGCATATTTGGGTTTTTGAAAGGAAAGCGTAGCAGTCAGTGCAGCTGCACGGGAGGGGTCCGGGCACGTGAGCTCAGCGAGGCAGCAGGCTGGACCAGGAGGGCACTGGCCGTCGTGAGGACCCGGCTTTCATTCTGAGCGGGACAGGAGGCCCCCCGGGGCACAGGATCAGTAGGCCCGCCGGGGCTTCACTGTTGAGGAACCAGTAAGGAAGCTCTTGGAATTATGTGCAGGCCTGTGGAAGGCTGTGAAGTCTGAGAGGGAGAGATGACGAAAGACAGAATGATTCAAAGCTTTTTGGCCCGAAGGACTGGAAGATGTGGTTGCCATTTGCCATGAAGGACAAGGCTGGGGCAGGGGACAGGAGTTTGGGGGCAAAATTAGGGCACTGGTTTTGGACACGTTGGCTTAAGGTGCCGGAGCAGACGTCCAAGTGGTACAGATGGAGACACAAGTCCGGAGTTCAAGGGCCAGATCTATGTGGAGGCAGACATGTGGGTGTGAACAGCATATATATATATATATATATATATACATATATATATATATATAGTAACTAACATCGTCAATATCTGAACATAGGTACAGTTAACGGTACATAGTAAACCCCTTCCCAACAGACCCAGGGAAGACTTTGAAGTCTGGTTTCTTAGGAAGAACTTTTTAATGGATACAATAAATCTGTTATTCATTTCCTTAATTGTATAAGTAGCAATGTTTTATGCAGGTTAAAATTAGAAATAGCCTATTTTTTTTAAGTTTGTTTATTTTGAGAGAGACAGAGACAGTGTGAGTAGGGGAGGGGCAGAGAGAGGAGAGAGAGAATCCCAAGCAGGTTCCGCACCATCAGTGCACAGCCCAATATGGGGCTCAAACTCACGAAACTGTGAGATCGTGACCTGAGCCGCAACTTAGAGTTGGACGCTTAACCGACTGAGCCACCCGAGTGCCCCAGAAATAGTTTTGTTAGTTTAAAAAGAATGGCTTTGTTAATAATTTTCTAATTACTTATAATGCAGAAACTTAGTTTGGGCCCACAATGATGCAGAAATCATATTTTGCTTTACGATTTTTTGTTTTTATGTAAAAGCCCAAGATCAGGAAGTCTCTGAGTGATGAAAGAATTTCCAAATTGAATTTTAAATCTCCAGGAAAAGGCCTAACCTTTTTTTTACCTCAAAATGGTGAGTAGTTTCGTTATTGAACTCTAATGTTTGCAAACTGTCACTCGTAAATGATATAAAGTTGATAAAAACATACAAGCGTCTTTTTAGAATGTAATTAGGCTGCCAGGGCCACTTCCAATCCTGACACCCGCTTAACAAAGTTTACTTTCAAGGCCTGATCTTGCTGAGTTTTTTCTGTTTGCCTTTATATTTTTTTTCCTGTGTGACTGAGATGTGATTTACGATGCTGCCGAAATTTCAGGTATACGGTGTAACGATTTGACACACATATATTGGGAAATGATCGCCAAAGTACGTTTTGTTAACATCCGTCACCTCGTGTGGATAACTGATAAAAAGAAAAAAAAATTTTTTTTCCTTGTGATGAGAATTCTTGGGATCTACTCTCTTAACAGTTTTCTTCTGTATCATATGGCAGGGCTGACTATAGTTGTCATGATGTGTATCACGTCTTAGTACTTACCTTTCAACCGGAAGTTGACTGCCTTTTGACCACCTTCATCCAATCCTCCTTACCCCCATCCCCAGCCTCTGGTAGCCACAAGTCTGGTCTCTTTTTCGATGAGTTTCTTGTTTTGTTTTTAATTCTACGGGTAAGTAGGAGCATACAGCATTTGTCTTTCTCTCTGGCTGGCTTATTTCACTGAGCATAATGCCCTCGAGGCCCATCCAGGTTGTTACAAATGGCGGGGTTTCCTCCTTTTTAACGAATGAATAAAATTCCATTGTGTCTATTACCACAGCTTCTTTATCCGTTTTTCCACTGGACACTTGCGTTGTTCCCATGTCTTGGCTATTGCGAATGAGGCCACATTGAGCGTGGGGGCGCAGACATCTCTTCCACATAGTGTCTTCCTTTGGCTATATTCCCAGGAGCGGAATTGTGGGGTTATGTGGTACTTCTGTTTTGAATTTTATGAGGAACCTCCGTACGGTTTTCCCCCGTGATTGTACCAATTTACATTCCCTCCAACAGTGTACGAGGGTTCCGCTCTCTCCCTGTCCTCGCCAGCATGTGTTACCTCTGGTCTCTTCGATGCTAGCCATTCTAACAGGTGCGAGGTGACTTCTCACTGTGGTTTTGACTTGCATTTCCCTGATGATGAGTAATGTTGGGCATTTTTTTATGTACCTGTTGGCCACTCCTACATCTTCTTTGGAAAAATGTCTATTCCGATGCTTCATCTATTTTTTTTTTCTGTTGAGTTGTAGGAGTTCTTTATATATTTTGGATTCAAAGCCCCTATCAGATATATGGTTTGCAAGTATTTTTTTTCCTATTGCATAGGTTTCCTTTTCATTTTGTGCATTAGCTGAGTTTGATGTCATCCTAGTGGTCTATTTCTCATTATGTTGCCTGTACTTTAGGCATCATATCCAAGAAGTCCTTGCCAAGACCCATGTCAAGGAACTTTTTTCCCTGTGTTTTCTTCTGGCAGTTTTATGGTTTCTAATCTTATATTTAAATTTTTAAATAATTTTTAAAAATTTAGTTTGTGGGGCGCCTGGGTGGTTCAGTTGGTTGGGCGTCCGACTTCGGCTCAGGTCATGATCTCGTGGTCTGTGAGTTTGAGCCCCGCATTGGGCTCTGGGCTGACAGCTCAGAGCCTGGAGCCTGTTTCGGATTCCGTGTCTCCCTCTCTCTCTGACCCTCCCCTGCTCATGCTCTGTCTCTCTCTGTCTCAAAAATAAACAAACGTTAAAAAAAAATTAAAAATTTAGTTTCATTCTTTGTATGTAAATGTCCAATTTTCCCAGCACCACTTATTGAAGAGACTATCTTCTCTTCATTGAACATTCTTGGCTTCCTTGTCAAGTACTGACTCTACATACTGGTTTATTTCTGGGCTCTTATTCTCTTCCATTGGTCTATGTGTCTGTTTATATGCCAGTACCATACTATTACGATTACTATACTGTATAGCATAGCTTCAAATCAGGAAGTATGATGCCTCCTGCTTAGTTTTTCTTTCTTGGGATTGCTTTGGCATCTCTTGTGGTTCCAGATACATTTTAGAGCTAATCATGGTCCGTGGGTTTGAGCCCCATGTCAGGCTCTGTGCTGACAGCTCAGAGCCTGAAGCCTGCTTCGGATTCTGTCTCCCTGTCTCTCTCTGCTCTCCCCCGCTCATGCTCTGTCTCTCAAAATAATAAACATTAAAAAATTTAAATTTTAGAGCTATTTTTTTTCTACTGCTGTTAAAAATGCCATTGGAATCTTGGTAGGGATTGCACTGAATCTATAGATGACTTTTGGTAGTATTGACATCTCAACAGTATTAATTTTTCCAATCCATGAATGTGGGATATATTTCCATTTAATTGTTCAGAGTTTTTATCACGGGGGTGCATGGGTGGCTCAGTTAAGCATCTGACTTCAGCTCAGGTCACGATCTCATGGTTCATGAGCTCAAAACCTGCGCTGGACTCTGTGTTCACAGCTCAGAGCCTGGAGCCTGCTTCGGATTCCGTGTCTCCCCCTCTCTCTGTCCCTCCCCCCTTGTACTCTGTCTCTCTGCCTCTCTCTCAAAAGTAAATAAACATTAAGAGTTTTTATCATGAATGGATGTAGAATTTTGTCAAATGCTCTTTCTGTGTTTGAGATGGTCAGATAATTTTTTTCTTTCATTCTATCAATGTGATGTATCACATTTTAATGTTTTTTCATATGTTTTTCATATGTTGAACCATCCTTGCATCCAAGGGATAAATCCTAGCTGGCCATGGTGAATGATGCTTTTAATGCGCTGAATTCAGTGTGCTAGTATTTTATTGAATATTTTTGCGCTTATATTTATCAGGGATATGGACCTGTAATTTTCTTTTCTGGTAGTGTCATTTTCTGGCTTCAGCATCAGTTTAAGGCTGACTGTAAAATGAGCTTGGGGATGTTCCCTCCTCTTCAGTTTTTGGGAAGAGTTTGAGAAGGATTGGCATTAATTGTTTTTCAAATATTTGGCAAAGTTCAACAGTGAAGCTATCTGGTCCTGGCCTTTTCTTTGCTGGGAGATTTTTGGTTACTAATCAACCTTACTGGTAATTGGTCTGTTCAGATTTTCTATTTCTTCTTGAATTTGGTGTTGGTAGGTTGTATGTGCCTAAGAATTTCTCAATTTCTTCTAGTTTGTCCCATTTGTTGGTGTATAATTATTCATAGTAGCCTCTTATGATCCTTATATTTCTGTATTAGTTGTAATGTTTGTTTTCATTTATAATTTTGTTCATTTGGTTCCTCTTTTTTCCTTGGTTAGTCTAGCTAAATCAATTTTATTTTTTCAAAGAACCAACTCTTAGTTTATTTGAATTCTTTCTTGTTTTTTAATGTAGGTGTTTATTGCTATGAACTTCTTTCTTAGAACTCCTTTTGCCTCATCCTGTAAGTTTTGGTATATTGTGTTTCTATTTTCATCTATCTCAAGATACTTTAAAATTTCCCCTTTGATTTTTTGATCCATCGGTTGTTCAGGAGAGTGTTGATTTCCATGTGTTTGTGAATTTTCTAGTATTCCTCCTGTTACTGATTCCTAGTTTCATATCACTGTGATCAGAGAAGATACTTGGTATGATTTTAATCTTCTTGAATTTGCCAGGACTTGTTTTGTGGCCTCACATATGGTCTATGCTAGAAAATGTTCCATGTGTGCTTAAGAAGAATGTTTATTCTGCTGCTGTCAGAATGTTCTATAAATATCTGTTAGTTCCAATATGGTCTATAGTGTTCATCAAATTTGCTGTCTACTTATTATCTGTCTGGATCGTCTATCCACTGTTGAGAGTGGGGTATTAAAGTCTCCAACTATTTTTGTATTGCGTATTTCTTCTTTTTGCTCTGTTAGTTTTTGTTTTATTTAGGTGCTGTGAAGTTGGGAGTGTAAATACAATTATTATGTCTTCTTGATGGATTGACAGCTTTATCATTATATAATGATCTTCCCTGTCCCTTTTTACCATTTTTATTTTAATTTTTTCAAGTTTATTTTTTTATTTTGAGAGAGAGAGAGGGAGAGAGATAGTGCAAGCAGGGGAAGGGCAAAGAAAGGGAGACGGTCAATCTCAAGCAGGCTCCGCACTGTCCGCACAGAGCCTGACTTGGAGCTCAAACTCACCAACCATGAGATCATGACCTGAGCTGAAATCAGGAGTTGGACACTTAACCAACTGAACTATCCAGGCACTCATCTTGTTACCATTTTTATATTTGAGTCTGTGTTACCTGTCTTTTTGGTGGTGTTGTTACCATTTGCTTGAACTGTCTTTTCTACGCCTTCACTCTCAGTCTGTGTGTGTGTCTTTAAGGGTAAAGTGAGTTCCTACAGGCAACTTATCGTTGGATTGTCTTTTTATCCAGTTAGCTATTCTGTGCTTTTGATTGGAGAATTTAATCTATTTACCCTTAATTATTGATAGGTAAGGACTTCCTGCTCTTTTGCTAATTGTTTTCTGATTGTTTCAAAGAACTGCTGTTCCTTGTTTTTTATCCTGCTGTGCCTTTTTCTTGTTTTTATGTCTTTGGTATCAGTACACTCTTAAAAAAATTTTTTTTTAATGTTCATTTTTTTTTTTGAGAGACAGAGTGCGAGCAGGGGAGGGGCAGAAAGAGAGGGAGACACAGAATTCAAAGCAGGCTCCAGGATCCGAGTTGTCAGCACAGAGCCTGATGCGGGGCTCAAACTCATGAACCACGAGCTCATGACCTGACCCGAATTCAGATGCTTAAACAACTGGCCACCCAGGCGCCTCCCAGTATGCTCTTTTTAAAATCACATTCTTCTGTGTTATTACTATAGATTTTCCCCTTGTGGTTACCATAAGGCTCACATAAAATGTCTTTAAATTATAACACCCTATTTTAAACTGATCACTTCATTAGAGTTCCTAAACTTTACACTTTTACTTCTTCTCCCCCTCACATTTTAAGTTACTGATATGACTTACCATTTACATATTTTTAATATTGTGTAACTAATAACATGTTATTGTAATTATGGTTATTTTTATTATGTTTTTAAACTTTTGAACTAGAGTTTCAGTGCATTATGCACCATCATTACCATATTACAGAATCGAAGTGTTCACCATTAGCAGTGGGTTTAACACCACCTTCTTGTTTTTATGATGTAAATTAGTGTCATTGAATTTCCACTCAAAGCACTCTCCTTAGCATTTTTAAAAAAAGTTTACATCCAAATTAGCATCTAGTGCAACAATGATTTCAGGAGTAGATTCCTTAGTGCCCCTCCCCCATTTAGCCCATCTCCCCTCCAGTAACCCTCAGATTGTTCTCCATATTTATGAGTCTCTTCTGTTTTGTCCCCCTCCCTGTTTTTATATTATTTTTGTTGCCCTTCCCTTAGGTTCATCTGTTTTGTCTCCTAGAGTCCTCATATGAGTGAAGTCATATGATTTTTGTCTTTCTCTGACTCATTTCACTTAGCATGATACCCTCCAGTTGTCATCCACATAGTGGCAAATGGCAAGATTTCATCCTTTTTGACTGCCGAGTAATACTCCATTGTACATGTATACCAAATCTTCTTTATCCATTCAACCATCGATGGACATCTGGGCTCTTTCCATACTTTGGTTATTGTCAATAGTGCTGCTATCAACATTGGGGTTTATGTGCCCTTTGAATCAGCATTTTCATATCCTTTGGGCAAATACCTGGTAGTGCACTTGCTGGGTCATAGGGTAGTTCTATTTTTAGTGTTTTGAGGAACCTCCATGCTGTTTTCCAGAGTGGCCGCATCAGCTTGCGTTCCCATCCTTAGCGTTTCCTATAAGGCAGGCTTAGTGGTGATGAACTCCCTCAGCTTTTGTTTGCCCAGAAAAGTCTGTCCCTCTCCTTCATTTCTGAAGGACAACTCTGCTGGGTAGAATTCTTGGCTGACCGTTTTTTGTTTCCGTATTTGAATAGTTCATTCCATTTCCTCGTGACCTGAAAAGTTTCTGTTGAAAAATCAGCCACTTGTCATACAGGGGATCCCTTATCTGTAACTTCACACTTGCTCTCAAAATTCTTTGACTTTTGATGATTATAGTGTACATCAGTGTAGCCCCATGGGGGCTAAACCTATTTGGGGTCTTTGGTCCTTTTCTCTCCTTAGGTTTGGGAAGTTGCCAGCCATTATTTATCGCTTTAAATCCACTTTCTACCCCTTTCTCTTCTCTTCCTGGAATCCCCATAATGGGAATACTGTTTCTTTTGTGACCCATAAGTCCCATCATCTTTCTTCACCTTTTTTTCTGTTTGTTCTTCTAACTTCAAATGCCCTGTCTTCTGGGTCACTGATTTTTCTGCATGAGCAAGTCCGATTTCAAAGCCTACTATTAAAAAAATAGTAATAGGGACACTTTAGTGGCTCGGTCGGTTGAGTGTCCAACTTCGACTCAGGTCATGATTTCACAGTTCATGGGTTCGAGCCTCACATGAGACTTGCTGCTGTCAGCGTGGAGCCCGCTTCAGATCCTCTGTCTCCCTCTCTCTCTGCCCCTCCTCTGCTCACACTCTCTCTCAAAAATAAACATTAAGAAATAGTAATAAAAAATAAAGCTCACTAATGAATTCTTCAGTTGTAGTTTTCAGCTCTAGGATCTCTGGTTTTGCATTTTTTGATGGCTTCTTTGTTGGACTTGTTTTGTTCTTTCACTGTTTTCTCAATTTTGTGTAGTTGTGCATTCTTTGTAGTTCACTGAACTTCTTCAAGAGGATCGTTCTGAATGCTTCAACAGTTCATGGATCTCCATTTCTTTAGGGTCAGCTATCAGAGCTTTATTAGATCTAATTAGCTCTACCGCCCTTTGGTGGTGTCTTATTTACCCGATTTTTCACGATCCTTGATTCCTTACTTTGGTATCTGTGCATTTGAGCAAGTGGTTTCCTCTTTCAGACCCTACAGGTTTGCGTTAGCAGACAGTGGCTCCCCCATCAGCTCGGTTTGGGCGTCGGGATGTGTCTGCTGGTACTTTCCGGGCAGGTGGGCTTGTTATCGGGTCTGTTTTGTGGTGAGGCCAGTGCCCGAGCTCTGTTTTGTGGTGAGGCCAGTGCCGGGGAGAGGGTGAGTGAGAACTGACTGAGAACAGTTTTGGGCAGGACTGGTGGCGTGGTTCCCTGGCCAAGTGAGGCTATAGGATAGGCTTTCCGGTTGTCTGGGTGTTCTGGTCAGGCTTACCAGCTGGTTGGGATTGGGGAGTATACTCAGCTGTAGGCGGAGCTATGAATTAGCTTCCGTACCCTGGCGGGGAAGCAGGACGGGGCCCAGGGTCTGCATGGCTTGTTGTTTGGGTACCTGAATCAGGCAAGCACGTACAGTGAATTCCCTGGCCAGACAGGTTACTCGTTTTTCTCTGTAGACACGGAAAGTCCTAGGCTGTGCTCTCTGTTCAATTGCAGATCTGCTGGGTGGGCTAAAGACTGTTTCCTCCCGCCCCCACCCACCTCATTGCTGGACACAGTGTTATCAATTAGTTTCCTGGGTTGAGTGGAGAGGGAAAACTGCCCCAAGGCGGGCAAGGCTATTCTCTCGTGATCTTGGCTCAAGCCAACCCGTGCTCCCATGTTCCCTGGATTAGCTCTGCAGACTCCCTGCCCTGCTCAGAGTCTGCTCAAGTGTGGTGGGCTACGCGGCTTTCCAGGTGTTCTGGCCAGGCTTTCTGGCTGCGCAGGGCTGGGAGCTTTACTCAGGCCCTGGGTGGGGCTGTGATCAGCTCCTCTGCTCGGGCCGAGCGGTGGAACCCTCCGTACGTGGCTCTGCCTGCCGTACTTTCTGCTTGAGTGTTGCTGGTCTGTGCCAGCGGGAAGGCAGGTGTCCTTGCCTTCCTGGTCAGATGGGGGCGGTTGCTGTAAGGGAGGCTCTGACTCCGCTCCCCTGCCTGGGCCGGGGGTCGACCAGGCTCCAGGGCTGGCGCAGCTCTTCCTTTGAGAACATGAATCAGGCTGACCTGTACCCCACGGAGTTTCCCCGTCAGACTTCACCGTCGACTTGGTTCTGTAGGGGGGCAAAGACGCTGTCTGGGGACGACCACTCGGGTGTTGTGGGTAGGGACTGTCGGCCAAGATCTCAGTGCTGATTCAAGCCCCTCATCCTTCTGTCACAATCAAATCCTCCCGCCGCCCCCCCCCCCCCGCCGCCCTGATTCCCTAGCAATTCCATGGGGTGAGACTGGAGCAGGGGTCCCCAAGAAATGACCTACAGTGTTGGGGGAGTTGGATGCCTACCCTGGACTCTCTTTTCCCACTGGAGGAAGCACAGACTCAGGGGAGGCCTCTCAGTTTGACGCTGTGCCAGCCTCCAGGGCGGGGGCTGGGGGTGGAGTGTGGTCGGCATGTAGCCATCCCTCTTACCCTTCCAGGGCTGTTTTGCTCTTTGTGATGCAGGGGTGCTTCAGCTTCACCCCTGTATTTGAGGGTTCCCTCGGCGGAGTCTTGTCCATGAATAGTTGGTGGTTCTTCTTTTGGAAGGGGAGTGAAGTCGGGGAATGACCTATGTCACCATCTGGGTGACGTCACTTCTCTTGGAGTTGACTTTTATTTATTTTTAAATGTTTATTTATTTGAGAGAGAGCGAGCGAGCGGAGGAGGGGCGGAGAGAGAGGGAGACACAGAATCCGAAGCGCTCCAGGCTCTGAGCTGTCAGCACAGAGCCCGATGGGGACTGGAACTCGAGAACAGTGAGATCATGACCTGAGCCGAAGTCGGACACTTAACCGACTGACCCACCTAGGCTCCCCTCATCTTTTCATTTGTCTGTTGGCCATCTGTATAATGTCTTTGGAAAAATGTGTATGCAGGTCGTCTGCCTGTTTCTCAATAGGATTATTTGTTTCTGGTGTTGTTTATATATTTTGGATATTAGTCTCTTATCAGATGTATCATTTCCAAACATCTCCCATTTTGTAGATTGCCTTTTTGTCTTGGTGGTGGTTTCCTTCACAGTGCAAAGGCTTTTTATTTTGGCATAGTCTCGATAGCCTGTTTTTGCTTCCGTTTCTCTTGCCTGAGGAGACACATCTAGAAAAATGCTGCTAGGGCTGATGTCAGAGAAAATACTGCACATGTTTTCTTCTAGGAGTTTTCCGGTTAAGTCTTTAATCCATTTTATTTTTGGGTATAGTGTGAGATGGTTTTTTAAAGATGCTCAAGTTAAAACAATGAAACTCTGAATTGGTGCCTCATATTCCTTATATATTTTTTACATTAAAAGAATTAAATACAAGTTAACATAGTGTAATAATTATTTCAGGAATAGAATTTAGTGATTCATCAATTACATATGCCACCCAGTGCTCAGCCCAACAAGTGTCCTCCTTAATGCCCCTCACCCCTTTAGCCCTTTCCCCCACCCAACACCCCACCAGCAACCCTCAGTTTTCTGTATTTAATAAGAGTCTCTTATGGTTTGTCTCCCTGTTTTTATATTAATTTTGCTTCCCTTCCCTTATGTTCATCTGTTTTTTATCTTAAATTCCACACGAGTGAAATCGTATGATATTTGTCTTTCTCTAATTTTGCTTAGCATAATACCCTCTAGTTCCATCCATGTGGTTGTAGATGGCAAGATGTCATTCTTTATGATCGCTGAGTAACATTCCATTGCACATAGATACCAAATCTTCTTTATCCGTTCATTAGTCGATGGACATTTGGGTTCTTTCCATACTTTGGCTATTGTCAATAGCGCTGCTATAAACATTGGGGTATATGTGCCTCTTTGAATCAGCATGTTCATATCCTTTTGGGCAAATACCTGGTAGTGCAATTGCTGGGTCATAGGGTAGTTCTATTTTTAGTCTTTTGAGGAACATCCATACTGTTTTCCAGAGTGGCTGCACCAGTTTGCATTCCCACCAACAGTGCAAAAGAGATCCTCTTTCTCCACATCCTCACCAACATCTGTTGTTGCCTGAGTCGTTAATTTTAGTCATTCTGACAGGTGTGGGGTGGTATTTTGTGTTTTTTTTTTAATGTTTATTTATTTTGAGAGAGAGAGAAACAGACAGAGTGTGAGCAGGGGAGGGGCAGAGAGACAGAATCAGAAACAGGCTCCAGGCTCTGAGCTGTCAGCACAGAGCTGGATGCCAGGCTTGAACTCACGGACCCTGATATCATAACCTGAGCTGAAGATGGATGCTTAACCGACTGAGACACCCAGGCATCCCTCTCATTGTGGTTTTGATTTGTATTTCCCTGATGATGAGTGATGTTGAGCATCTTTTCATGTGTCTGTTTGCCATCTGGATGTCCTCTTTGGAAAAGTGTTCATGTCTTTTGCCCATTTCTTCACTGGATTTTTTTTTTTGGGGGGGTGTGTTGAGTTTGATATACTCTTTATAGATTTTGGATACTAACCCTTTATCTGATATGTCTTCCATTTTGTTGGTTGCCTTTTACTTTTTGAGTGTTTCCTCTGCTGTGCAGAAGGTTTTTATCTTGATGAGGTCCCAATGGATCATTTTTGCTTTTGTTTCCCTTGCCTCTGGAGACCCATCAAGTAAGAAGTTGCTGCATTTGAGGTCAAAGAGGTTGTTGCCCATTTTATTTTGATGGCTTCCTGTCTTATGTTTAGGTCTTTTGTCCTTTTGATTTTTAGGTATGGTGCTGTCCAATTTTCCCAACCATTTGCTTGAAGAGAGTGGTCTTTTTTCCACTGGATATTCTTCCCTGCTTTGTCAAAGATTAGTTGGCCATTCCTCCTAATGTTCTCTCTTTTCCTGGTAAAATACTTCTAGCATTCTATCTGCTGCCTCCTCTTCTCCAACTCCCAAGTGATTACTCAGCCCTGTTCACACTGGCTTCCAACTTAACCTCTCTCCTTTTGCTGGGGTAGTCCAATGCTACTGTACTCTTCCTATTAAAGAAGGGCCAAGTGTGTGTAGTTAAAAAAAAAAAAAGTAAAGTATCATACAACCCCTTGAACATTAAAAGCAAAATCAAAGTGGGGCGCCTCAGTTGGTTGAGCATCTGGATTTTGGCTCAGGTCATGAACCCAGGGTTGTGGATTGAGCCCAATGTTGGGTTCTGTGCTGAGCGTGGAGCCTGCTTAAGATTCTCTTTCTCTCTAACATGAAAAAGAAGCAAAAACACAATGACAACAAAAAGCCCAACTAAATATGGGTCCCCTATTCAAAATAATTCTCAGAGAAAAATGAAATTACATTTCTGAAAATAATTAGAAAATTGAAATAATGTAAACATTCCCTAAGAAACATGGTCAAACTATAACCCAAGAAAATGTATAGTATTAATATGTTTTCGCTATTAAGAAAACCTAAACATTCAGCCCAAAAGGGTAGAAGGGAGGAGTAATAACATACAGGAGAGCATCAGGGGGTGCCTGGGTAGCTCGGTTGAGTGTCCAACTTCCGCTCAGGTCACCATCTCGAATTTCTTGGGTTCGAGCCCCATATTGGGCTGTGTGCTGATGGCTCGGAACCTGGAGCCTGCTTGGGATTCTTTGTCTCCCTCTCTCTCCCTCTCTCTCTGCCCCTCCCCCACTCATGTTCTGTCTCAAAAATAAACATTAAAAAAAATAAATAAAAACGAGAGCATCAAGGTGCCTGGGTGGCTCATTCAGTTAAGCAACCGACTCTTGTTTTCGGCTCAGGTCCTGGTCTCGCAGTTGGTGGGACTAAGCCCTGCGACAGACTTTGCACTGACAGCATGAAGCCTGCTTGGAACTCTTTCTTTTCCTATCTCTCTGCCCCTCCCCACTCTATGCTTTCTCTCTCTCTCTCTCTCAAAAATAAATAAACCTTAAAAAATGCAAGGAGAGCAGGAGGAAGGCATTAACAAAATAAATTCATAAGTTATACATAACAAAAATATTAAAATTACATGAAGACCCAGCTTTCGGAATGATCAGTTTTAGTGAGAAGACAGAGGTCTGTGATCCTAATGCAGAGTGAAAGTGAGAGAACACATAAAGTCTCAGAAGGAAAAAGTACCCACAGACGAGATTTTTTCAAGTATAGGAAAAAGTATGCCCTATACATCTCTAAGCTAATAAATCTGAAAAATTTGGGGGCACCTGGGTGGCTCAGTTGGTTAAGCATCTGACTTTGGCTCAGGTCACGATCTCACGGTCCGTGAGTTCGAGCCCTGCGTCGGGCTCTGTGCTGACAGCTCAGAGCCTGGAGCCTGTTTTGGATTCTGTGTCTCCTCTCTCTGCTCCTCCCCCACTCATGCTCTCTTTCCTTCAAAAATAAATAAAAATATTAAAAAAAATTTTTTTAATAAATTTGAAAATTTTGAATTATTTTCTAGGTTATTAATAACAAAAATAGACTCAGGCTAATACAGAAAACCTGAATGATCATGGGGAAAAAAACTGTCCAAAAATTACTCTCCTAAATTGAATTTTATGATCAAAAAATTTAAGAAAGTACCAATATAAGAATTATTCTTATATTCTTATTTTTAAAACTCCAAAGCATAAAAAACCCTTTCAATTCATTTAACAAAATCTGTATAACCCAAGACCTGAAAATCTAGTAAGAAAAAATGAAACTAACAGATTCCTGTTTATCCCTTGGGAAAGAGTCGGGGGAGGTGCGCATGAAAACCAGCAGAGCGGGAAGGTCAGGGACTTGGTTATAATCTCTGAATTCCCAGAGCCTAAATGGTGCCATGTTGATGAAACCTAGACATTACTAATTCAAAAGTTCCTTTTAATCCACAGGCTCTTTCTTCTGCGTGATCCACTCTATGGGTGATGCTCTACTGTGCTTCCATTTCATGCAGCCCCACGATTTGTTTGGTTGTGATTTTCCATGTCCTTTTCATAAACTGCTTTTGTTCGTATGCTGTTTTCCTGATTTCACTGCACCGTCTTTCCGTGTGAGCTTGTAGCTCCCGGAGTGTCCATCCAATGGCTAGTGTAAACGTTCAGGTCAGTCTGGGGCTGGTTACTGGAAGACCATGATCCCGTGATGGTGTCACGTTTCCTAGATAGTTCGTGTTCCTTGAAGCCTTGTGTTTCTGTCTTTGCATCTCAGGAATCAGTCACCTCCTAGTGTCTACTAAGAGTATTTTCCATCAGCCTTGCTAGGGGTTGAGGCTTTGTCAGACCACCTAAGGACACACCTGCTCCACCTTCCTTGGTCGCTCTTGTGGCAGAATTTGTAAGGCCTCCTGTGTTCTCGTGATCCTGCAACGTACCGGGCCGAGTGCTGGCAGCCTCCCTTTTGCTTTTCCAAAGCCGGTGCTAACAAGCAGGTTTGGGGTCTTTCCCTGGCCCATGTTCTGTGAGTGCTCCCCAGCTCACTGTCACTACTGGTATGTGGGTGGCGTGTGTGGAGTGTGGGAGGTGGCACCAATGACCTTGCTTTCTTCGCGCATTTGTTCTTGGATGTTCCACACGAACGGCAGCATCTGGCTTCTTTCACTTACAGTTATTTTCGGATTCATTCACGTTGTAACGTCTATTTTGTTCCTTTGTATAGCTGAGTAGCGTCTCATTGTCTGAATAAACCACATTTTATCTGTTCATCAATTGACGGACAGTTGGGCTAACGTGAAGAGTGAAAAGGACAGGCTCGGAGGACATATTTTCACTTTTCTTGGATAGCTAGCTAGCAGTGGAATTGTGTCATATGCTAAGTATATACTTAACGTTTAAAATAAATTGGGACGCCTGGGTGGCTCTGTCGGTTGCACGTCCAACTCTTGATTTCTGCTCAGGTCATAATGTCACTGTTGTGGGATAGAGCCCTGCCTCAGGCTCTGTGCTGGCGGCTTGGGACTCCCTCCCGCTCTATCCCTCCCCTGCTTGCTGTCTCTTAAAATAAATACACATTTAAAATAAATAGCCAGGCTGTTTTCCTAAATTGGCTGTGCCGTTCTCTATGCCACCAGTGATCTAGGAGGACCTTTCTCTATGTCCCCTCCAACACTTAGTGGTGTCTTTAAATTTTTTCATTGAATTGTGTCACTGAGGCCAAAGATAGGAGCTATTTTTGTCACCTGGATACAAGTCATTGTTTCATCTGGTAGGTTTTACACTTGATCTTAGCCAAAAGGCTGAGAAGCGATCATCTGGTAGGTTTTGCAGGTATTTTCTCCCAGTGTGTGGCCTCTTATTCCGTAATTATTTGCCTGTGGAAAAGCCACAGCCTATCACTGAGCGCTAACTTGTCCCAACGCGTCTGTGAGGAGGGTACCCCACGGTTCTGTTATTGTAGATGAGGGAGCTTGGGCACAACTAGTAAGGGGCAGAGCAGAGCCTGACTCTGACTGGTCTGGTCTCGTCCGTGCTCTGAACTGATGTGCTCTGCTGCTGAAGCCAGAGGCCGTGCAAGCCCCTTGACGTGGTGCCCAGAGTCTGGACCCGGCTCAACAATCACAGTGAGTCACTCTTCATCAGTTACCTCCATGCCCAGCACTCCCCCACGCCTTGGCACGCCGCGGGTTACGCGGATGTTCGAGAACCTAGGAACTTGCTTGGGAAGCGCAGATGAAGGCTTCCCTTGGTCTTTGTAAGACCTGGCTGTGGTATAAAGTCTCTTCCTGTCAGCGTCCCACTCTGTGCCCTCCACATGGCTCTTGGGACAGGAGGGTGAATTGCTGACAGGCCCTACCTTTCCGTCATACCTGTCCCCACCTGCCTCACCCCTGCCTGCCCTCACACAGCACAGAAACCCAAGCTATAGACACAGTCTAAAAATACTTGCTGTCTCGAGAGATCCCGGAGTTTCCTGATACTGTAAAACTACCCAAAGCCTGATCTTTCCAGAATCAACTATGAAACACATTCCAAAGTAGACATCTGTTGGCCCCACGGGATGGGAAGCAACTCCTACGAAGTCAGTCATTTTACCCACGTTCTTATTCAATTCGGAGTTAAAAATCCTTTATTTTCTCAGTGAAAAGTGCCTTTAAAGACAATGGATGCAAAAACAGAGGGGTTTTTTTTTCCCCTGTGAAACATGGAAAATGCAAATTTTCCATAGTTTTAATTAAAAAAAATTTTTTTTTCCATAGTTTTAATTTTAGAAAACCAAAATACACCATTTACAGAAAAATACCAGGAGACTCAAAATGTCGATGATCAAAGCTCTGGTCTACTGCCCCCCGCCTTGTTTCAGGTTGTCAGTAAAAATTTTATGGTTCCCTCCCAAGGTTGTGGGGAGCACAGCATCACCCCATCGTCCGGGCCATGAAGACACTTAGCCCTTGTAGGAAGTGGAAGACCTGGAATTGTATTCGTGCTGATTTTTTCTATTTTTGTTTTTTGAGTTTTTTTGTTTTTGTTTTTTGGTTTTTTTTTTTGAGAAAGTGAGCACGAGTTGGGGAAGGGCAGAGGGAGAGAGAGAGTCCCAAGCGGACTCCGCTCAGTGCAGAGCCTGACTCGGAGCTCGATCCCACAACCGTGAGACCATAACCTGAGCGCAAACCAAGAGTGGGCCGCTTAACCGCCTGAGGCACCCAGGTGCCCTTCGTGCTGATTTCAGTTAAACTTTCTTCCAGAGAGAAAAGAGAAATCTAAGGATGAACAAAAGGAAAAACTCACCGTCTGGATCACGAGTATGTATATCTTTTTTGTGAACATGCTTTTCCACGCACACAAACGTGTAGAAGCCCTCAAGGAGAAAGTCAGCAAAGACCGGCTACAGGACGCGGCCACGGCCCATCGGCGGAGGCTGGAAAACGAAGAGCTGGAAGCCAGGTGACCTACCAGAGCCCTTCAGCCCCCGTCCTGCAGGAGCCTCCCTTGCCTTGCCTTCCCGTCTTTACACGTGTGTGGCTTCCTGAGGGAGGCAGCTCTTCCCCTGGCACCGAGAACATGGGACGGCAGGGAAGGGTCCTGCTTGCGGCCATTGGCTCACTTGGGGGGTGAGGATGACTGAGCCCCAAGGCTCCCACGGAGCGCAGAGGCCCACGGGGCTAGGCTGCTGGGTTCAGATCCTAACCCTACCCCTTGACACGTAGGTGGCCCCGGGCAGGGCCCGTCACCATGCCTCAGTTTCCCCATCTGTAAGTGGACACGAACCCCCCTAGGGCTGTGGTGAGGATTTAGTGAGCCGATGCTGTAAAGTGTCAAGAACAGTGCCTGGCACGTGGTGAGCAACCCCTACCTGTTGTTTGGCTACCTTTCTAGAACCACGGTGGAGAACCGTACAGTCATGTCTGTCCAGGGTGCTGAAGCCTGCTCTTTGCAAAGCATGCCTTGAGCCTGTTGGTAAAGAAAGCATTAAACTATACTTCAGGGCAAAGACCCCGAGATTTTTAAAGGCCACTCACTAGCGGCTAAGTTGCTACAGAGGAAAGGGGTTCAGAAGTCTGTTCGGCTATGTGAAAATGTCATTCCGGACTGTCTGGGTATGGCATCACTTTCCATTTCAGGCAAAGTGATGAGAGTTTACAGTTTTGCTTGCAAAAACTGTTGAAATCTAGGTGTGGCCTACTATACACCAAATATAGCATAAAACAGGTTTTGAGATTGCAAAATAAAAAGTAAATAAGGATACCTTCCCGGGTTTGCTTCTTGCCCTAGGCTGAATAGCTTGAGAGAGGAAGAGACCAAAAAACAAGACTCTGAGGTGGACATCACTGTGATCAAGGAGCCGGTCGACGCCCCGTCCTCCACTTTCACATCGAGCCCCCCTAAAGAGGACACCGTGGTGTCCCAATCCAGCAAGCCCGTCACAAGCAAGAAGAAGAGAAAGTAACAGTTACTGGGTTTGTAAACGAACCCCAAGAACGAGATACAAAAGCTTAGAACCAAAGCTCTGTAACACATTTCCTAATAAAATTGTATTGTACCTTGTTTCAGTGTTTTTGAAATAACTGCCTGGGCCCACTGCAATTCAGGTTTCTTACACAGTTAAATCACGGACATGCCTGAAAACAGAGCTGAATGAAAATACACACATGGGTATTAAATGAGCATGCGTTGAATGTATTTTTTTTTAATCCAAGTACGGTATCGGTGATGCAATTTAGAATCTGATAAAACTTATCGGAAGACAAGTGGTAGTATACAAATTTAAACATTTCTTCAGGCCCCCTGCCAAGCCCGGACCCCCCCCACCGCCCTGCTTTGCCCCTGTAAGTGACCCAGGTCCAAGTCCTACCTGTCCTCACGTGCGGCCTCTTCTCCGGCCCCGTGCCTTCCCCAGCACTGCAGACACCACAGGGACGAAACACCAAGGCAGAAAAGCTGACGAACAGGTGTGCTCAGCACTAAGTGAAACTACGTCTCATACACTGTTATACTAATGATTTGTGTTAAATATGAGTGACCACCTGAAGCATAAAAATACACTCTACGGCTTCCAAACTAACAGAGGGAAGGAAACAATCGTTCAACATGAAGCTGGGGAAATGGGAAAACAACAAAGAGGCTGGGAACCGAAATCGCCAGAGATGGTGGGACAGTGCCAATATACCTCCCCAGTGTGAGCAGGTTCCCTTCCCAATCCCCAAGCCCCCATATCATTAGCTGGGTTCAAAATAGAAACTCATTTCGGGACACTTGGGTGGCTCAGTTGATTAAGCATTCAACTTCGGCTCAGGTCATGATCCCACAGCTCGAGTTCAAGCCCCACATCAGGCCTGCTTCGGATTCTGTCTCTCTCTGCCCCTCCCCTGCTCACGCTGTCTTATAAATAAACATTTAAACAAAAAAAAACAAAATAGAAACTCATTTCAATGTTATTCTTTATAAGAAAACCCTCTTGGAGCACCTGGGTCCTTGGTTAAGCATCCCAACTCCATCTTGGCTCACGGTTCTTGGGTTCGAGCCGTGCATCGGGCTCCATGTTGACAGTGCGGAGCCTGCTTGGGATTCTCTCCCTCTCTCTCTGCCCCTCCCCCGTTCTCTCTCAAAATGAATAAACAACAAAGGATAAAAACAGAGATGGAAAAAGATGGACCAGGAAAATCTAATCAAAATGACTGGAATCGTGAGCAATATTAAGAACAGAATTTAAAGGAAACATCTGAATAGGGATAAAACTAGAAATAATGATAAAAGGACCAACAACAAAAAGACGCATGATTCCTCAGCATCTTACATACTAGCCTTGCAAAAGCTAAAGGATTACAGAGAAGAAACAGATCAAAAAGACAGTTATTTAGGGGGGATATAGATATTTTTAGCAAGCAAACTAAAAAGTTTGAACACACAAGAATGCAACAGAGGATAAACACGGACTATGTTTTATGGTCAAAAGTACAACTTTGAAGGATGTATTTCCAGATGATGATGTAATTATGCTGCAATTACTAAGTCAGCAACGAACACTCAACACAGGAAGCCTGTCGCTGGAAACTAATAAAACACAACCTCAAGTAGCTCACGGGATAAGAGTGATTTGTGATTTCATAACCGAAACCGTACATTACGTAAGACACGAGAGGGACAAGAGTACTCCAGGTGGACGAGCAGTCATCCGTTCTCCGCCCTGACAGCGGGCTCATGCGGGCTGCCTGAGGGCCGACAGTGAGGAGCCCCGCCTGGAGCTGGGGTGGTTCGTTTTCCCAGACCGTGCCTGGCTAGCTTCCGCCCAAACTGGGATGTTGAGACTACCAACAGTAGGTTAACTTAGGTAAAATTCAGGGGTGCCTGGGTGGTTTAGTCAGTTAAGCGTCCGACTTTAGTTCAGGTCATGATCTCACAGTTCATGAGTTCAAGCCCTGCATCAGGCTCTCTGCCTGACAGCTCAGAGCCTGGAGTATTTTAAAAATTAATTAAAAAACCCTTGGCTCAGAGCTTGGCATAGTGCAGGTCAAGAAATAGGATCTCTGGGGGCACCTGGCTGGCTCAGTTGGTTAAGCTTCCGACTTCAGCTCAGTCATGATCTCACAGTTCGTGAGTTCGAGCCCCGCGTCGGGCTCTGTGCTGACAGCTTGGAGCCTGCTTCGGATTCTGTGTCTTCCCTCTCTCTCTGCCCCTCCCCAGCTGGTGCTCTGTCGCTAAGATAAACAAACATTAAAAAAATTTTTTTTAAATCCAGCCAGAATACATCTCAGCTGTGAAGACACAGGCAGTTGTGACCCCTCAGGGTTCTACAGGACACATGCAGAACGCTTTATGTTTAGACCATAGCACTTTTGTGAAGTTCTATTATACGTGGTCTAAAAATCACATCAGTACTCAAGAGAAAAACCAAGGTCTAGCAATTACTTTGGGCAAATGCCTCAGAGTTCGCCCCTGCAGGTCTAGTGACCGGGGGGGGGGGGGGGGGGGGGGGGGGGGCGCGAATCCTGGGAGCTCTAGCAGCTCTAGAAAATCCCCAAGGATGAGCCACAGACAGCGCCCACTGGGCGGAGTGGTCTACAAACAAACAACAGGCGCGAGACTCCAAGCAAAACCAGAATTTTAAAAACCTTAACAATTTATTAGTCTTATTTCCCAGTAAAATATTCACATAATGTCAAAAGAATGGAATGATGGGAGATGTAGCCGACTACCTTTAATTATTTCCACATAAATATGTAAAATCTAAAAACCCCAGGGATCATCAGACTGAGTAGAAATTTGATTCTTCAAAGCAAGTATTGCTTTACTATTGTCATTAATTCAGTCAATAATATGACCGAGAACCTGCAGTGGTAAACAGAATGCCTGCTGAGTTGTTTTTTTAAAAGATGTCCCGGCGAGCCGTTATCCGTCAATCCAGGAAGAATATGTTATTGAACTGCGTCGCACAAAGTTTCTTCACCTCTTCTGCAAAAGACAGAAACAGGGAGTGAGAAACAGAGGTTTTCACTGGAAAGGTTCTATGACACAGACTGGTCCCTTAAACTCTTCTGGAATACAGCTAGCTGCCAGCAAATGGCCGCATTTGCCAACCTTCAGTCTCAGGCTTGGGCAAGAAACGCTCATGAGTCAAGACAATGGGGAAAAAAAGCCTATTGTCCCTGGGACCTCAGTGCCGTGTCACAGCCACAGGCCACTCCTCCGGGCCCGGGAAGTGCACGCCTAGCCCCGCAAGCGCCTGAGACACCCACAGGCTGGGGGCTGCAGCCCAAGTCTAAAATGTTGGGTGCCATGCCCCAGAAACCCTAGCTGCCACCCGGGCCGTGGTTCAAGTGCTCCGCGGAGGCGGCGCCATCGTGACGCCACTCAATTCCCACTGCACCCGGGGCCGCGTTTCCTGCGGTTTCTAACGCGCACGAGTCTCACTAGAGGCACCGATGGGAGAGACGAACCGTGTCGCAGCAGACACGTGCGGAGAATGAAACCTCAAACCTCACTGTTGTCCATGCGGCGCTCTCCCAAACGTCCCACTCCTTGCTCCAGGCCGTATGCGGTGCAGCAAGGGAGCGGAGGCCGTGAAGGGGACACGCTCCCCCCTCCGCCAGCGCAAAGAGCTGTGAGGATCAGCCAAGGCCGGTGCTGGAACAATGCGCGCATGGGGGCCTGGAAGCTGCCAGTGAACCGGCCCGCCCTGCCACGGGGTGGGTCTTTGTCACCGGGGATCAGAGTGGACATCTGTATACACATTGTATGAAGGCACAGGATTTTTTTTTTCCATTTAGCATTACAGAAAATCATTTCCTTTGGCCGGTGCCAAGTTTCCAAAACATAGCGACATTTTCCACAGGAAACGTGAAAACTTTTTCAAGGAACTTTTTCAAGGAACTGTGCTTCTGGAGAACACAGGATGGACCAAAGGACGGTTTCCTTTGACATCAACAGCCGTGTCTCCTCTCTAGCGGGTTTCTGACCACAGTGAAAGGACAGACAGCGGCGAAGTTCTGCACCACGCCCAGCTTCTATTTACCATTTACTTCGATCAGGTTTGCATTTTTTTGATTCAGGATAACATACAGCTCCCGCTGGTCAGACTTCTTCCCGACCACCCAGTAGTCGCTCATTGCTTTTACGATGATCTCCTCGTCTTCATCCACTCTGCAAGACAAGGGTTCCAACAGGCAACAGTGTGTTAGCTGTTTAGCTGCAGCGTGAGCGACACACACTCTCACATGAGAAACCGGAAACTAGGGGCGCCTGGGTGGCTTAGTTCACAGAGCGTCGACTCTTGATTTTGGATCAGGTCATGATCTCACGGTATGGTTTGTGAGACCGAGCCCCGCATCAGGCTCTGTGCTCTCGGCTGATTCTCTCTCTCAAACATTAAAAAACTAAAGCAGGGGCGCCTGGGTGGCTCAGTCAGTTAAGCGGCCGACTTTGGCTCAGGTCATGATCTCGCGGTCCGTGGGTTCGAGCCCCACGTCGGGCTCTGTGCTGACAGCTCAGAGCCTGGAGCCTGTTTCAGATTCTGTGTCTCCCTCTCTCTCTGACCCTCCCCCGTTCATGCTTTGTCTCTCTCTGTCTCAAAAATAAATAAAAAAAAGTTAAAAAAAAAAAAAAAACTAAAGCAAAAACCTTTGAAGAAAAACAAAAGAAACCAGAAAACTAGCCATCTGAAAAGTCTGGGGAGTCCCGTGCAAGTGGCCAGTGACCCGGGGGCCTCCTCTACTCTGTTCGCAAGTGGGGCCCTCTGCAGCGGCTCTGGGCCGCTCGGCTTCGATGAGGATTCCTTCAGCGCCTCTTCTCCCGTTAGAAAGAGGACACCTCAGGGCACCTGGGTGGCTCAGTCGGTTAAGCGTCTCCCTCTCTCTCTGCCCCTCCCCCATTCATGCTCTGTCTCCGTCTCAAAAATAAATAAACGTTAAAAAAAAAAATTACAAAAAAAAAAAAAAAAAAAAAAAGGGGGACACCTAATCTGAGAAGTCCGAATCCGAGAAGTTGTTCGAATTACCTGGTAAAGTCACTGTTGATGTCACCCAGAATCTTCATCAAATCCGGATGCACGGATGTGAGTGACACACTAGGGGTTTTCCTCATGTGAATTGTACTTTTCTCTGCTAAATTCATATGGTTGAAGTAGATAAACTTAAACTGGGGCTCCTTCTCAGACCTGTGAAAACATGTCATCACAATGGTAACGTTCTCCAAGAATAATTCTCCAAACAATACAACCACATTGTTAAAACCTTAAATCCATGTAGCTACGTAAGGCCTTATATTTTCGACGTCTGGGCCTTCAAATCAAGAATCTCAGTGAAGACGCAACAGGCTCTTCGTTCCCTAGTAACTTATTTGAGATCCATGAGGCATTCAATAGGATGGAATTTTCCAGAAAGCTGAAGCTTAGCTTTTGAAAAACCAGTACTATAACCACTTTGCAATAACAGTGCTTTGGAAATGGCAATCACTTGATTATTTGCTGCATTTTGAATTTTTGGAAATAAATGCAAACTCAATACAGGCCATCTGCCTTCCAGCAGAGGGGTCAGCAAACAGATTAGTGGCCCTGGGACCAAATGTGGCCTTTTTTTTTTTTTTAAATCAAGTTTTATTGCAACGTGGCCATCCCCGTATGTTCGGGTATTGTCTATGGCCACTTTCTGCAACATATACAGCCGAAAGAATCTGAAATATGTATTATTTGGCCCTGTGCAGAAGTTGTTTGCTGACCTGTTTTAGGAGAGTGACGGCTCATTTATCTCCGTCCTGGGGGATGAACGTGCCGTGCCCCCTGTGTTTAATCTGCCACAGAACTGAAGTTGGCTAGTCTGAGTCACAAAGCTCTCATCACCCTAAATGGAGACCATTCTGAGGCGTTTGAGGCGCTTCTGCTGAACAGTGATGAGTATTTTCATTGGAATACATCTTATTATTTGGAATGGCTGGACAATGCTACTCCGCCGCCTCCCGGGTCAGAGGCCGGACCCCTCGGGGAACCACTCCGATGGCCAGGCCACAGCTCCCGGGGCCTCCCGCCCTCCCTCTCACTGCACCCTTACTTAAGTGACACTCGGGGGTCTGGGGACAGCCTGAGCAGCCCTGCCACTGGAGGGGGCTCAGAAGCCTTCTCTGCTTACTTCAGGGTTAGCAGCCATGTTCTGGTGGGCTGAGGGTGCCGGAAATCCGACCTCCGGAAAAGTGGGTTACTACTGTAATACTTTACATCTAGGCAAAGAAAGAATGTGGATGGCTTAGTTTCCAGGAAAATGAAAAGAGAATTCTTACAAAACCAGAATATGTTTTCAGTAGGCTCCTAAAACTAAGAACAGCAAGTATAACCCCAAGAAAAACTGGAAAGATGAAACATTTAAGATGCTTGGCCAGAGCTGTGAATTTAGTTGTCTGAGTAGACAAACTTCCACCCAACCCTGATCGGGCCTGCAGTTCCGGTCTCCTAACCCCAAAACCCTCTCTGTAGCCTCCCTCTTACCCTCATTCAGAATGTGTAAAATGCCTTCTTAGAAGATCTAAATTATTTCTTTGGTGCCCCTCATGGAGATTTACATTAGCAAATGTTGTTCAGTGGTTAAGACAGGGGCCAATGTGGCCTCTTTCCACCGCCTTCCACGAGGAGAACACAGAGAAACAGAAAAACTGCTACTTGCCCTTTCACTATTAACTTGCACCGCTGAAGAAGGAGAGGCCCACTCACAGTGAAAACAGGACAATGTCCACCCTACAGGCTTCTTAGCTACATCCAAAGCACCATGTGACCAACGGTGAGCTGGTTTGGAAGGAGCAGCCACGGCCACCTGGTATCTTTTCCCAAGAGCTAACACGGACGCCTCTTAAACACCCAAAGCATGTTTCCCCCTAAACACAGAAACACAAATTTCTTGCCGCCTTAAAAAAGAACACGCTGCATACGGTTAATGACATCAATGTAAAACGCACTGAACCCGGGGAAATACTACAGAATTCTTGCTGACGGTTTGTTAGGAGGTTAGGCTGACAAGACGGGAGCACAGTAATGACAGCCTTGAAGAACACGGGAAGGTGGGGCCTGTCTTAAGTGGTTGTATTCTACGCTGAGTGCCCGCTAATTTTTTTAAAAAAGATTTTCTGTTTTCTGTCTGCCCTCGGCCCCTTTCTTCTACTACTGGTAGAAAACCCAAGTAGCTGTGATTGGCAGGGTCACAGGGACGTTTCCCATGAGTAAACGGCGTCAGTTTGAGGAGACGTTTAAGGACCAGGTACATGAACACCTAGCCAAACCTCAGAGGCGTGCCAGGGAAGGTCACTGCAGGCTCTGAACCAAGGGAGGAGGTCAGCAGATGTCCAGCAGGTGTTTGACCACTTGCAGCGTTTCCCTGGGGACGTCAACGGCTGGCTGGGGCCCCGAGACCATCTGGTGGCTTGACCTGTTCTGGGCCTCGTTCCAGGCGACTAAGGTTTGCCAGACGCACGGTTTCTAAGTGAGGATGGCCATTCCACACTTAACAAACCAAACAAAAAGGGAAGATTCCGAATTGACCGATATGGATATTGTAAGAAGGAAAACTGGTCTTCATGTGGGAGTTACATGTTACAGCTATTGCTCCTCTGCGTGTCCAGGGGGATTAGGAAGGGAGGCACAGCTGAGCCCTTAGACTATGCCCGTGAACCACGCCCTGGAAGGAAGGCTTCCCTGCCTGCGCTCCCCCGGCACCACCTCTGCACGCCCGCCAGGCCAACCCACCGCCCTCGCCTTCTTCCTGCCTGGCATCCCGTCCTGGGTCTCATCGTTACCAACGCTCAGTCCACGGTTGCACTCCTCACTTCTTGTAGAAAGCCTAACATCCTCAACCTCCGGAGCAACTGGGTTGAGTCCCCCCCCCCCCCCCCCCGCCAAATTCATTCAAAAAGACTGATGAAAAGGATTATAAAAATTGCCCACAGCTATGAGGGCAGCCTTTTTAAAGTAGGCTTTGCGCTCAGTGCAGAGCCCAACGTGGGGCTTGAAATCACAACCCTGAGATCAAGAGTTGGAAGCTTACCTGACTGCACCATCCAGGTGCCCCAACGGTCTCCTTTGCTAATACCTCTGAACTTCGCCCTCCTCACACCTTTTCAAATTCAGTATCACAACTAGCCAGTGAAGAGACATATGCAAAATAGAAACGAACATCTCAGACTCAGCAAAGTCTCAATTTGGGGGAAAACTTAAGTTAGAGCGCTGCCTCTAGTCCTTAAAAATTCCAGGTGAAATGGGTGAAAGACCTAAATGTGAGACAGAAAACCATCAAAACCCTAGAGGAGAAAACAGGCGACAACCTCTCTGACCTCCGCCGCAGCAATTTTTTGCTTGACACGTCTCCAAAGGCAAGGGAATTAAAAGCAAAAATGAACTACTGGGACTTCATCAAGATAAAAAGCTTCTGCAATGCAAAGGGAACAATCAACAAAACTAAAAGGCAACTAACGGAATGGGAAAAGATATTTGCAAATGACATATCGGACAAAGGGCTATCAAAGCCCTATCAAAGCCCTATCAAAATCTATCAAGAGCCCACCAAACTCCACACCCGAAAAACAAATATTCCAGTGAAGAAATGGGCAGAAAACATGAAAAGACACTTCTCTAAAGAAGACATCCAGATGGCCAACAGGCACATGAAAAGATGCTCAACGTCGCTCCTCATCAGGGAAATACAAATCAAAACCGCACTGAGATACCACCTCACGCCAGTCAGAGTGGCCAAAATGAACAAATCAGGAGACTATAGATGCTGGCGAGGATGTGGAGAAACGGGGACCCTCTTGCACTGCTGGTGGGAATGCAAACTGGTGCAGCCACTCTGGAGAATAGTGTGGAGGTTCCTCAAAAAAATAAAAATAGATCTACCCTATGACCCAGCAATAGCACTACTGGGAATTTACCCAAGGGACACAGGAGTGCTGATGCACAGGGGCACATGTACCCCAATGTTTATAGCAGCACTTTCAACAATAGCCAAATTATGGAAAGAGCCTAAATGTAAATGTCCCTTGACTGATGAATAGATGAATAAGATGTGGTTTATATATATTATGCATGTTTATATATACAATGGAATACTACTTGGCAATGAGAAAGAATGAAATCCTGCCATTTGTAGCAACGTGGATGGAACTGGAAGGTATTATGCTGAGTGAAATTAAGTCCATCAGAGAAAGACAGATACTGTATGTTTTCACTCACACATGGATCCTGAGAAACTTAACAGAAGACCATGGGGGATGGGAATGGGGAAAAATAGTTATAAACAGAGAGGGAAGAAGGCAAACCATCAAAGACTCTTAAATACAGAAAACAAACTGAGGGTAGACAGCAGGGAGGGGGGAATGGGTGATGGGCACTGAGGAGGGCACTTGCTGGGATGAGCACTGTGTGCTGTATGGGAAGCCATGAACCATAGGAATCTACTCCCAAAACCAAGAGCACACTGTACACGCTGTATGTTAGCCAATTTCATAATAAACTAGATTTTAAAAAAATTCCAGGTGAATTAGATGGAGACACAGAAGATAAAACCATAAAAGCCCCTGAGATAAAAATGGCACATTCTTAGGCTACTGGGGTGGAAAATCACAAGCATGACAGTGAAAACAGAAACCTAGAGGGAACGACTAATAAAAATGACTACGTATAAACCCCAAACATATTATAACAAACAGTAAAACCAAAGTTAGAAAAACACGTATGATATGACCGAAGGGTATTACGTTAAGAGCAGTGACGTAGAAGAAAGAATACGAAGCACTTCAGTGGGAAGAGCCAATGGACCCAGACTGGCAATTTGTGGAAGAGACAGAACCACCAACCTCGGCGTCACCTATCAGGCATCAAGACATGACTCGGAGAACTAGGGCTGTAGCCCCTGTGGGAGGGGACTCACACTGTCACTATGCATTCCCTGTGCCCCAGACCTCCACTCCAGGGACAGGTCCTAAGAGGATGGGTAGATGTCTGCACCAGACTGTTTAATGCAGAACCATGTTAATGCTAACGGCCAGAGGCAGACTGCCCGTCGACAGGAACAGCGACTACACAGACAGAACGCAAACAAACTATCCAAGTAAGTACCGTGAAGCCACGGAGCAGAATAGGCAGATCCATATTTGTTGGTTTAAAATGATGTTCACGCCACATCGTTTTTACAAGCTACAGATCTACAGCATGATCTATTTTTAAAAACCCATCAGTAAAGGGGCATCTGGGTGGCTCAGTTGAGCGTCCAACTCTTGGTTTCGGCTCAGGTCATGATCTAGTGGTTTGTGGGATCGAGCCCCCCTTTGGGCTCTGTGCTGACAGCATGGAGCCTGCTTGGGATTCTCTCTCTCAAAATAAATAAACAAACATTTTTAAAAAACCCATCAGTGAAGAACACTATATATACCACTGTTTACATATGTGTATGTACAAGTCTAAAAAGATACAATATTTACACTTTTGAATTTAAAAATAAGGACACGGGGCGCCTGGGTGGCTCAGTCGGTTGAACGTCCGACTTCAGCTCAGGTCATGATCTCACAGTCCGTGAGTTCGAGACCCGCGTCGGGCTCTGTGCTGACAGCTCGGAGCCTGGAGCCTGCTTCAGATTCTGCGTCTCCCTCTCCCTCTGCCCCTCCCCTGCTCACGCTCTGTCTCTGTCTCTCAATAATAAATAAATGTTAATAAATAAATAAATAAATAAATAAAATAAAAATAAGGACATAAATTACTCTCAAAAAAAGAAAAGGTTTAAAATAATTGAACTCTAAGTCCTTGAGTAGAAAAAAGTTGAGGCATCATACAATAGAAACCAAAGACCAAACAAACCCACTTCATGCCATTCTGTAAAGGGGTGACCTCAATTTCACAAGGAACATTAAAAGCTGTAGCTTACGTGTAGGGATTCGACATTAAATATTACGCCCTGAGCTGGCCCTACGGGTGCTGTCCAGTGGGGGTGGGGCTGAGACAACAGGCGGGCACGGAGGCCCTGGCGCTGACCCGTCCTGCCGAGCGCAGCAGCCCCCCACCTCTCAGCAACTGTCTGGAGGGGCCGACATGGGGGTCTCTTGCCTCCCTCAGGCCTCCCTCCCATTTCTCTGGGACGTGTCTCCCAGGTCCTGGGACTGGCATGTAAAACGGTCTGATCTGGGTCAGGAGGATTTCCAGGAGAAAAGCAAAGTATCTTTTGTACTCAAAAGCATTTCCCTCTAGTCAGCTGATACTTACGGTTTGGCAAGTGAGAGCCGCTTACATATAAAATCTCAGATGCATCCTTAAGGTCAACTTAAAAAAAAAATTTTTTTTTTACGCTTATTTTTGAGAGAGAGAAAGGGAGAGCACAAGCAGGGGAGGCGAAGAGAGAGGGAGACAGAGGATCTGAAGCGGGTTCTGCGCTGACAGCAGAGAGCCCAATGCGGGGCTCAAACTTAGGAACCCGGGAGTCGAGAGATCACGACCTGAGCTGAAGTCGGACGCTTAGCCGACTGAGCCACCCAGGTGCCCCCAAATCAACTTTCGGAGTCAAAAACAATACGCCTCTGAGTCCCTGTGCTTCGGCACACCCTTAAATTGTATGCTTTACCGTCAAGTCTTCCAGGCGCCCCACCTTTCAGGGACTGCTGAGGCTACACAGTGGTTCTGGTGACTGTCAGAAACCGTCCTCCGTGACAGACGGAGCTGTGCCAAACCATACACGGCCAAGTGTTAACCGTGGAATCTACGTGGGGGCTGTGTGTTCACAGAGTCATTTTTCCACCTTCCTATATCTGGAAATTTTCCTAATAAAATATCAGAGAGAAAACTGTTTCTAATGAAAATAGATAAGTAGATAATATCCAAGGCCCTGTCCTTTCTTGAAACTGTATCAATTTGGGGAAAAAAATCTTCCTTCCTTTAGCCCTTAAAAATTCCAGGTGAATTAAAGATCGAAACACAGAAGATAAAACCATGAAAGTTCTGGAGATAAAAGTGGCAGTTTTCTGGGGTTTTTAAGTTTATGTTTTAAGAGAGAGCAACAGAGGGCAGAGAGAGGGGGAGAGGGGGAGGGAGGGGAAGGGAGGAAGGGAGGAAGGGGGGGAGAGAGGGAGGGAGGGAAAGAAAGGGAGGGAGAGGGAGGGAGGGAGGGAGGGAGGGAGGGAGGGAGGGAGGGAGAGAGAGAGAGAGAGAATGAGAATGAATCCCAAGCAGGCTCCACACTGTCAGCACATAGCCCCCACGTGGGGCTCAAATTCATCAACCATAAGATCGTGACTTGAGCCGAAATCAAAAGTTGGACTCTTAACCAACTGAGCCACCCAGGTGCCCCCCACAAATGGCATGTTTTTACGATACTGGGGTGGAAAGCCTCAGATATGACACTCAAGACAGAAACCTAATGGAAATGACTAGTAAAATGAACTACATATAAATCTCCAATTGTATATCATAAAACCCAGCAAAACCAAAGTTAAAAAAGGGAAAAATGGGTGTGATTTCCGTACAACCCCGAGGGCAGTGGGACAGAAGGTGCCTGACGGCAGGACCACCTCCCACGTCTGTCGCCGAGTTACTGCACATACGGCACGTGGGAAGCACAGGCAGACGTGCCCAGCAGTGTCCCCGGGTCTTGGGGAAGCAGGGAGCTTCACTTTCCCTCGCTCCACTCAACAGTTCGTCCTCGCACGGTACCAAACAGATCTGACTCCTGCCTCCTTCAGAAAAGACCACCTGGCAGTTTCGTGGTGAAAACCTTAGACGATGAAGCAGCACTGAAAGACGGAGCGGGCAGGTGCGCTCACTTCTCGGCTTTATCTTTTCTCACGCCCAGTAAGCTGCGGCAAGGAACAATCCACACAAGGACACGCAGCCCACGCACACCTCCACCTGCAGCCTGCCTGGGACCTCTCCACAGGCCGGTGCTTACGTAAGACCACACCCAGCAGGAGATCACCGTAAACACAGGTTATACGTAAATTCACATGTTAGTAACTTCTCAAAATACGGACACCCATATGAAGAGGGCTTTTATTTCTCAAAGTACTTCCCCTGTGCTCACTTCATCTTTCCAGCAATCTGACCTTACACTAAGAGAGGAGGAGGAGGTTCAAGGACTCTCCAGAGTTCTCAGAACCAACGGGAGTTTAACGTGAGTCTCCCGATACTCGAGCGAGGGCCCTGCAAGGCACGAGACTCAGGCCCAGCGCCCTAAGGGCCCACATCACACCTACCTTCACCCCACACATTTCTGCACAAGAGGCAAAGTGCTTTCTGTCCCCAAGAGGCAGAACCCTTCTGGTTACCACTGCCAGTGTGAATTTCACAACTGGGCTGGTCAAGGGGGATGTGAGGGGTCCTCACGAGGTCCAGCCCACAGGCACAGCCAACACACCGAACCCCGTAGTTTACGCCACAGTCAGGGGAGAGTTGAGGGAACGTGTCCACAGAAGACTCAGCCCCACCCCCCATCGTGGAGGAGGAAAACTCAGGAACAGTTCTCCAGGGAGCTTTTCAGACAGGAATGAACCATTTTTCTCTGGATTCAGAAAAAACACCGTTGATAATACCATCCATATTCTTATATAAAAACTACCCTTATTCTTCCCAAACCAGTTAAGTGCTAGAAAGTAAACACGAAGCAAAGTACAAACCCAGACATTCTTTTGTTGATGTTAAACTGCTCACAAATGTCAGATGCCAGCACTGTGAGCTGGGGCCCAACAATGCTGTCCAGTCTTCGGCAAAAATCCAACGTGGGCTGTACAGAGGCTAACGAGTAATTTGAAAAATAGTGTTATAATTCTTTGCGTTGAAAAGGTCAATATTCATCTAACTGTCTTAATTATAGTATTCCAATGAATACGTTTCTGATCTGGAAAATCAAACAATTAAATGACTGGATCCCCCCCACCCCCAAACAGAAGAGAAAAAGAACAGTCAAAACCAGTTATATTTAAGGAGAGAAAGAGTCAAAGACTTGTCTCACTGTGAATATCGATTTAAGCACACCCTGTGGGGCTGGCTGTAAATGGGTGGCCTACCCCAAGTAGGCCTAAGGTCAAATAAACACGACATGGCTCTCACAGGCCAGGTGCCGTCTGGTGCTTTATCAACATTACCTCACTGAATCCCCAAAGCCCCCTTTGCAAAAGGTCCTCTTGTGACATTTCACAGGCAGGGAGGCACAGAAAGGTGCCCAGGGCCAGCTGTTAGGAAGCAGGGAGGCTAGGATGTTAAATATATGAATGAGAGCTCATCACCACGGCAGAGATCACAGAGGTGAGCCATGCTCACAAGGGCCTCTGTGACGGCATGATTATTGTTTAGGAAGAGGACACGGCAAATTGTAAAGAGAAAAGGCTTATCTACTCAGGCTCAAGTCAGATACAGGTGGGTACCTACCATCAATCATAAAGCACACGGCTGCACTCATGGCCTGGGAAGAGAAAACAAGCCAAAGATTACAAAATGGCACCAAAAAGGACTCTTGATAACCAAATGCAGTGGCCCTGCCTGAATTTGCAATTAAATCACCTTTTTTCTTTTTTTTTTGGTCAACTGGAGAAATGTGGACACGGAGTGCCTATCGGGGACGCTAAGGAAGTGTCGTTGATTCTGTCAGCTGTGCTGGTGGTTAGGTGCGGTTATGTGAAAACAGACGCCTTTATTAGAGCCAACTGAAGCCTTTATGAGTGAAATGACATGATCTAACATGCTCTAGCAAAAAACACAGAGGAAACAGATGAGAGATTAGCATGCCGTTCATTCAATTAAGCTGTGTGATGGGCGCCTGGGGATTCATTATTCCAGTGTCTCTCTATTTTTGCATATGTTTGAAAATTTTCACGAACAGTTAAAAAAACCCTAGCAAATGAATGTCTCCTTGTCTCCCTTCTGATCACAGCAAACGTTATAGTTACGACGTTGGCTACAGGAGCCAGACCAGGAGTCAACCCAAAATGTTTCCATTTATCAGTATACGGTGTATACACGGTACACAGAACCTACGGCTTCATGGGAAAAAGCCACAGAGATCCTCTGGAGGCCCGCTCCTCTAGGCAGCCACTTCTGACCATTTTAAATACCAAGGCTCGGGGCGCCTGGGTGGCGCAGTCGGTTAAGCGTCCGACTTCAGCCAGGTCACGATCTTGCGGTCTGTGAGTTCGAGCCCCGCGTCAGGCTCTGGGCTGATGGCTCGGAGCCTGGAGCCTGTTTCCAATTCTGTGTCTCCCTCTCTCTCAGCCCCTCCCCCGTTCATGCTCTGTCTCTCTCTGTCCCAAAAATAAAATAAAAACGTTGAAAAAAAAATTTAAAAAAAAAATAAAAATAAAAAAATAAATACCAAGGCTCTACCACTGTGACCTTCAGATGCCACACTGATTCCCTACTCGTACCATGACACAAGTGATCCTTCATCAGCCTTCCTCTTCTTCCCTGTCGTTCGGAGCACTCCAGTTTGTCCACTGGCCACCTTACGGTCCCAAATGGCCCATTTCTCACACCACAGCCCCAGGCATGAGCTCCTAGATTGCCATTTATCATTTTAAAAGTTCATTTGGGGCGGGGGGTGAGCATGAGCCGAGAAGGGGCAGACAAAGAGGGAGAATCCCAAGCAGGATTCATGTTGCCAGCACAGAGCCTGACACGGGACTCAATCTCATGAACCATTAGATCATGACCTGAGCTGAAGTCTGATGCTTAACCGACTGAGCCACCCAGGCGCCTGGATTGCTGCCTTTTTTTTTTTTTTTTAATTTTTTTTTTTTAATGTTTATTTATTTTTGAGACAGAGAGAGACAGAGCATGAATGGGGGAGGGGCAGAGAGAGAGGGAGACACAGGATCGGAAGCAGGATCCAGGTTCTGAGCCATCAGCCCAGAGCCCGATGCGGGGCTCGAACCCACGAACGGTGAGATCGTGACCTGAGCCGAAGTCGGACGCTCAACCGACTGAGCCACCCAGGCGCCCCTGGATTGCTGCTTTTTAAACGAGGACACTTAACCTTCCCCCGTCTCTGCACCCCTCTCCACATCCACTTCCCCACCTCCAGCAGCTGTGACTTTATTTTCACACACTCACACTTGAGAACGTCTGCACTACTTTGTAACTGAATCACAATTATCACCTGCCTACAAACAGGCTGCAAAACTGGGGGCTCACAGGCGAGTTCCATCCAACGGGTGTTTCTTCCTGGGTAATTCTGACTTCGATGTCAACTAGTTTTCTACCAAAATTCCACCATCCAGCCTCTCCTGAAATATCAGCCAACCTGGGACCACTAGCTGTGCATTTCCAAGGTGCTACCTAGCGGACGTGAGTGGCCGCTGGCCTCCTTGCGACACGTACGACTCTGTTTCACAGAACCCTCCATCCTGAAGCCACGTTCGCTTCAGGGCTAATGGGACCCATCTGCAGGGTCCCTGCAGGGATGCGCATGTGGGACCCCTCATGGGCTGACTTTTTAAAAGTGCCTTTCAAGACTCCGTTTAAAAACCTGAACTTTGACTACACAGAAAAGCACAGAGAATGGCACGATGAACCCAACAGACCATCACTTTCCCAACAACTGTCAGCTGACGGACTGTCCTGCCCACCCTCCCCGCCTGCCACATGTTCATCTCAGACACCACCTCAGTTACTCCAGACACAGACCAGTAGGTATCTACAGAGGACCAGGACTCGGGAGCACATCCAAAATGGCAGCATGAGGAGGTCCACACTCTCTCTTCAAACACCATAATTGGAGCAGATTATAAAAAACAGTAATTTAAATTTCCAGAGGGAAACTGTTCTAAGGACAAACGGCAAATGGAGGTCTGTTTCTTCAAGAAAATCTGAGTCCGAGTATTAACTTCAGAACCATCAACACATATACTAAAAAGAAGAAAGATCTCAAATCAAGAACTTCAACCTCCATCCTCAGATTTTGGAAAAAAGAAGAGCAAAGTAAACCTAAAGCAAGCAGAAGAAGAGAATGAAGATTAGAGCAGAAATAAATGAAATAGAGAATAGAAAAATAATAGGAAAAATACCAAAAGTTGGTTCTCTGAAAAGATGAGCAAAACTGAAAAACCTTCAGCTAGATCAGCTAGACCAAGTGAAAAGGTGTAAACCACTAAACAAGCAATTGAAGAGGGGACATCACTACCGACTTATAGGGGAAAATAAGATTTTTAAGGCTTTAAAACTATGAAACATTCTATGTGAACCAACTGAAAAACAAGCAACATGAACAGATTCCTAGTAGGACATAAGCAACTGAAACAGACTCAAGAAGAAAGACAATAAAACCTGTAACAAGTACAGAGGCTAATAATTTTAAAACTTACAACAAAGAAAAGCCCAGATGTAGATGGTCTACCGTGACCAAATACTCAAGGAATCAACAGTAGTCTTTCTCAACATCTTCCAAAAAACAGGAGAGGAGGAAACACTTTCCAACTTACCCGGAGGCCAATTCTACCCTGATAGCAAGCAAAGCCAGACGACAATTCAAAAGGATAGAAAAACCACAGCCCAACATCCCTTCGGGCCCTGAGCCCACCCGGCATCAGTGGACCTCTGGAGGCCAGTGACTCTGGCGGTCAGCTGAATATGCGTGGCCAAGGCCCATCAAACACTCTGGACATCGAGGCCCATCAAGCTTCCCTGGATGACAACTCTGCACACACATCACACGTCACCGCTGGCAGTAACAGGCCCTGCGCTGTCTGCACGGTTCCACCACGAGAAGACAACTGGAAGCTTGCGCCCAGTGCCTCCTGGATCCTGCCCCGTGTGCCTCTTCCCTGGGCTGTCCTTCACCCATACTCCTTTGCGGTCATTAACTTTAACTGGGAGTGCACCAGCCACTCCGGGTACTATGAGTGCCTCTAGCGAATTCCTGGCCTGACGGTGGTCGTGGGGGCTCCTGAGCCAGCAGTGTGTGTCCCAAGTGAGGGTGGTCCTGGGGACCCCTGCACTGTGCGGTTAAAAATGACTGAAGTGAATACATTAAAGAGGCAAACTATATGGTATGTGAACTACAACTTGATAAAGCTGTTTTGAGGAAAAGAGAACACCGTGAAGTAACCGTGATGTCCTCTAAACATTTACATGTTTAGATAGACATTTAAAATTCTATCTATTGATTTGACTCTAAAAATGGAAATCCAATAAGAGACTGTACCAGGGTATTTCTTCCATTAGGGTTCAAAGTCATTACCCCGAGTCACTCAGAGGAGAACGATTTTAAGTGTGACAGAGAGGCGGGCCCTTCCCTACCCCCGTATGCCACACTTCACTTCGGTTCATTTTCAGACACATCTGTTTGTTTGTCTTCCCTGGAATTCTCTCCTTCTGGGCCCCTCCTTATGACACCCAACACTTAATCAAATCTCTTAGTCCTGCTAGGTCATGAACTCAACACCTTTTTGTTCTGGAGCCCCTGTACCCAGGACAGAGCCCCCTTTCCTCTGACTGAAGGAAGGACACATGGGGTAACCTTCCTGAAACTTTGCATGTTTAAGAACATCCTTCTTCGATGTTACTCGTGATGGATAGTTTGGCTCAGCAAAGAATTCTACACTGAAAACCATTTTCTCTCAGAACTCTCAAATGACCTGATTTTCCTTCTGGAAGCTTCTAGGATCTTTATGCTTCTGAAACTGCCCATTGTATGGGTAGAAATACGTCTCTTTGGTTCACCGTGCAAGACATTCAGTGTGCCTTTTCGGTCCAGCAAATGTGTACCTCTTAAGCAAGAGGTGTCCCCATAATCACTTTGGTGCTCTCCTCTCCTCCACATTGTGAATCACATGTTGAAATCCTCCTCTCCCATCGCTCCTCCGTATTTTCATCTCATATCCTTTCATCTCATGCTCCAGGCAAGACAATTCATCTTTAACCCTTACAATGACGTTCTGTCAAAAATTATAATTTGGGGGGACAGGGGCTGAAAAGGTTGTTGTTTAATGGGTACAGAATTTGTGTTGAAGGAAAGTTCCGGAAACGGTGATGATGGCTGCACAACAGCGTGAATGTAGTGACGTCACTGAGCTGTACACTTAAAGATGGTTAAAACGGTGGGGTACCTGGGTAGCCGAGTCGGTTAAGTGTCCGACTACTGATTTCGGCTGAGGTCATGATCTCACAGGTTTGAGACCAAGCCCCACATCAGGCTCCGTGCTAAGCATGGAGACTGCCTGGCATTCTCTCTCTCCCTCTCTCTGCCCCTCCCCGGCTCACACTTTCTCTCTCAAAATAGACATTAAAAGGACGAGGGTTAAAATGGCAAATTTCACGCCACGTCCATCTTGCTCCAGTCAATATGCTTAGGAACTGTATTTTCAGTCAAGCCTAGTTCACGCTCGTTCACGCTCACCCGGACTCTTTTGTGTCTTCCTGGTTCTATTTTATAGATACACTTCTCTAACCTGTGGAGGCAAACTTTTTCAAGTTCTCTCTGTTCCCAGAGTCATTTTTGTTTCTCTCAGGACCCACAGTTTTGTTTTTCCAAACATGCTGAAGGATGAGGGAGTGCGTGGCCAAGCAGGGAGGGGGGCTTTGCTCTGGGGACGGGACGAGGGCAGCAGTCACACGGGTGCCTGGGGACGCCACATGCTCCCAGGTGCTCACACCCACACCGGCCGCTCTAGGGCTCCCTGGATCGTTCTTCTTTAAAAGGACCCTCGACTTTCGCCCGGGGATAGGTGTCAGCTGCCTGTGTGCAAGCACAGGAAAAGGGGTGGCCGGCCGATTTATATACATTTCACCTACTCCCCTTCTTTCCAAGCTCACGTCCCCCTCCCGACTCCTCAGGTGTCCCCCCAAGCCGGGAGCTTCTCTGGGCTTCTGCGGGGCGGGTGGGCTCTTGCCCGAGCGCACTCCCTCCACTCATGTCCTCGGCCCAACTTCCTCCACCAGCACCACACTTACACCTCCTTTCTGCCTTCCAGGGAGAGAGCCCCCTCGTGCTCCGATGCGCACTCCTCCCTGTGCTCTTACAACATCATTTCTAGGCCTTTACAAGTTGAAACATAACTGTACTCTCAGGTGGGGAAGAAGATAAACATACATGCTTAGCTTTCTTTCTTGAACCAAAACCACCTTTAAAAAAATCCAGCTTCTGGGGCGCCTGGGTGGCGCAGTCGGTTAAGCGTCCGACTTCAGCCAGGTCACGATCTCGCGGTCCGTGAGTTCGAGCCCCGCGTCGGGCTCTGGGCGGACGGCTCGGAACCTGGAGCCTGTTTCGGATTCTGTGTCTCCCTCTCTCTGCGACCCTCCCCCGTTCACGCTCTGTCTCTCTCTGTCTCAAAAATAAATAAAATAAACTTAAAAAAAATCCAGCTTCTAACAATGGGGCACCTGGGTGGTTCAGCTGGTTAAGCTTCCGACTTTTGATTTCAGCTCAGGTCATGATCTTGCGGTTCGTCGGTTCGAGCCCTGCATCGTGCTCTGCACTGACAGGACAGAGCGAGCCTGCTGGGGAATTCTCTTTCTCCCCCTCTCTCCTTAGCCCTCCCCGCTCTCTCGCGTGCGCTCGCTCTCTTTCTCTCGCTCTCTCTCATAACAAAGAAATGAACTTGAAAAAAACAAAAAAACAACCTAACAAGATGATACCCTGAAACAAACGGACACTAAGGTTATAGAATCAGCAAGTCCTCGGCTTTCAAATCCGCAAAAGCAGAATTCACTGAGGCGTAGCCAGGCCCACACCAGAAGGCACCGGACTACGAGGTAACACAACCTTCGGTGGCCTCTGGTTTGTGAGCGCCCGGGACTTCAAACCCTGGTGAGTCAGAACAGTATTTGAATACAGATACACTATCTGTCACTCTGATTCTTTCTCTAATAACAAAAGTACTGAAAAGGAGCTGAAAATCAGCCCACTGTTCCAGAGGAGCACTCACTGTGAGTCATACGGTGATTAGAACTCTCAACTTTTGTTCCGAGAAACAACGAAGAGGTATGTACGTGCACACACTTGTGTACACACGCAAGAAGGATTTACTTTTCGCGTTAATCTGTGACACTGGAGGGAAAAACAGTTGTTACCTTATAAACAATTAAATGCAGGGCTTCATACGTGTCGTCCGTATTTACAAAAATCTTGGGGAATCTGCATTTTGCTTCTGGATCATTTAGGTTCAAGGGTCCAGTAAGAAATCTGCAAAGTAAGCACGGAAATGACTCGATTCAATTAGGCAAACTACAAACAGGAATATATTCCTACTTAATATATATTCATTTTGGGGGGAAGACACCAAATCAGAATACGATAAAGTTTTAACTCACTGGAGACATCAATTTCCTTTGCTGATTATTGCCAATAAACAGCACAAAGGTAATTCAGTGTTGATGATTTTATCTTTACCAAAAAAGATCATAAAATCTAATACTGTTTTTCAGAGAACACAAGTTTTACCTTCCATAATGTTGAAGATTTCCTGGCATCTCTGCCCTTATTGGAGAATCTCTTCCCGCCAACTGTAAACAGATACAATGTTTAGAAATGACTTCTCAGATATTCCTAGTTTTAAAGCTTTGAAAACAGCACTCATATCTACTAGTTGGCTCCAGACCATTTTTCGGTATCATTCTCTCCTCTTATCCCACCAAAAAGAGAGAGGAAGGATTACAGAGGGAAAGAAGGTACTGATATGAAACAGAACCATCATAACTTGATCATAACCTCAACTCCATACACTGACTCAGTTCCTTTTATGCCAATAACCAGAATCTCCCACGGGGTTAAGAGATGCTAGGCGATGACCACCTCATAGGACCCCTAGAGAGAACACACTCTTCCTATCTCCTGGTCGTGGAAACTCAAGTTAGTACAAGTTCACCAACGCACACAGGTCCTACATGGCAGAGCCAGGCATTGACCGCAAGCCTCTGTGACATCAAAGCCCCTGCCTCGGCCAGGACGTCACGCCCCCTCGTGGATCTGGATGTGGAGCATGGAGCACACTCCTGACATTCTTTCTCTGAAGATGTACTGCTTTCAACACACATAGGAAAAGGAAAAAAATTCCAAGTCGTGTTAGCTAAAACCTGCTACTCTAAAAGGTTTTGACATTCTTTCAGTCTATATAAAGTTTTAGCATAGAGGTCCCCTCCCCAGAGATTGAAAAACATTCTAAATGCAACAGTAAAAACATAGCTCCAACTCTCCCACGTGCGGTGGTCATGAGACAAGACCTCACGCATCCACACTCACATTGCCACGTTGTGTACTGTGGCTTGCGATTTTGTAAGCCTGGCTCCTTGGACTTATCATCAAGCACCAAACAGAGTCCCCTGTTGCAGCAGTGGCACGGTCACACGTGGAAAAGCCTCCCGACTGTGTGCATGTAAGCAGGTAATTTAGCATCAGGCAGACCCTGAGATCAAGTCCTGGCCCTGCCACTTCCTAGCTAGTGACCCCGGGCACATCACCGAAGCCCCCTAAGCCGGAGTATCCGACGTGTAAGATGGGCCTCAGGACGCCAGGAGATCGTTCACGTTTGCTGGTCGCTCTGTTCGGTGTCTGGTATGTGGTACGTTCTCAAGAAACACGAGTCACTACACTCAAACCGCCTGGAAAGGGACTAAGTACAGGACTAGGTCCTTCTCGGAACCTTCCTTTCAATTTCTTTTTCTTTTCCTTTTTTTTCTTACGTAAGCTTCACAACACGGGGCTTGAACTCACGACTCTGAGATCGAGACCTGAGCGGATATTGAGTGGGATGCTGAACCGACTGAGCCCCCCGGGGGCCTATCAATTTCCTACCAAAGTCATTTTTTTCCTGTTGTTTAACTCACAGTCTTAAACAGAGGGAGGGCAAGGAGAGGGCAAGCACATATATGCACCTGAGCCAAAATGGTTTCTGGGCTTCAAGTATTTTTCATCTTCAACCCGAGGAGAGCTGCAGAAGGGCACTCTGGGGAGAAGGCTGCAGCATTACTTACTGGTCTCTGCATAAAACTGGGAAGTACGGCACCACAGTGGAGAAGCCAGGCAGGCAACAGAACATCCCCTCAATGACACCTCACGTTTGTAGTGACAAGGCTACAGGATTAACCTTTGTTCTGTCAAAGATCCTGGGCGTTTTCAAGTTCCCAGAACCCTACCTAAAACCCCAGCTTTTCCTCTGCTCCATGAATTGCTCCTCTTGAGAACAGACCTTTCTACTGCATTTGAACCTAACAAAACCCAGAGGTGGCATATGTGGTTTTCTGGGCTAACGAAAACACAACCAAATACTTATCATACCAGCAACGTAAAATACAGACCAGAACTGCCCCACCCACCACCGCGTTACTCCGCCCTCCTCCCCAGCCCCCCAGCCCGGGCGCGCAGGTGTGCGGGGGTGTGTGCGTGTGTGTACATACGGGATACACACACACAGAGACGGGGGTGGGTTGAGGGGGGCGGGGGAGAGAGACTAGTACCCGGCCATACCTCAGGTTCAATATGCCTTGGAAATAGAGATGTGGTGAGGTATTTGTATAAAATTCTCATGTCATCTTGCTCTAACCCACTCCTGAAACATCAGAAAAGCACGGTGTTAAAAGCCTGGAACTGGTCTTCCGTCTTCCCACGGCTCTGACTGTAACAGAGCTCCTCTTTTCCTCGTTTCCATTTTATCAAGATGCCGTCTCTTTGTCAAGTTCCAGAAGGGAATGGATTCAACTAGTCTGGCCCCGGCAGTGATCCTGACCTGGCGAAAGCTACTATTGCGCCATCTTGTACTCTACGTGCCATTTTAACAAAAAGCCACCAGTCTGATTTGATGGGACTTGATTCTCTCCTCGAATCCCATGGAGGATTCTTCAGGGAGCATGAACGACCACAACGCTCCACTTTGGGCCGCCGATTTCCCTCCGCTTTCTAGGCCGTGCAGAAATGCATATGCCATCGCCCGGCCTCCCGGCAAATACTGGCATGCTGTAGACGGGGGATGTGCTCCCGCCGGGTCTCAGAAACATACGAGGATTTTAATTCTATGATTTCCGTGTAGGCAGAAAGGAGCAAGAGAAAAAGAGAAACTTTCAGGCAGCTCTCATCTGACATGAGGCGAGAATAAGCATGTGGAAACGGGTGCGGAGACACTAGCAGGCATCAGACCCTGTCTGAAATCATGTGTCTAGGTAGGGGTATAAACAGACGATGAGGAGTCGGTCTGGGGTTTTTTCTCTTCAAGAGAACAGAAAAAAAAAAAAAAAAATCCTGTGCTAAGATCCAACTCTCTATAAATCAAGCCTCTACAGCACATTCCAGAGGCTTGCTCTGTTTTTCCCAGAAAGACCATCTGTTAGAAAAATCTGGCTTGTCCTGGCAAATACGTGCTGTTCCCTTACTGAGACTGTTCCGAGGCTGTCTCACCTTTTCCTCTTCCTATGCCACCCTCTTCTTTCCAGGTTCAATTTTCACAAGGTCTGGTCCACAGCTGAAAGTGTAAGGGGGCTCTGGCCCCTTAAGCAGGTTTGTTCTGTTTTCCACCAAGCAGAACCTTTAAGGTTTGTCCTAGGACAACCCTAACTCTCCAACTCTCACGCAGCCAAACGAGGCAGACCAAATTTCCAAATCAAACGTGTGAAGTCACCTACTCTTTCGTTTTGCAGAAAAAAAAAAAACTCAGGTAAGGAGAAAGAGAAAAAGGAAAACAAAACAGATTCTGGATGTTACTATCCTTTCAAGACAGGAGTCAGAAGTGCTGGTGGGGCAGGGTCGTCGACGGTCAAGTAGAAGAGATCATCACGTGAAGTACTACGTTCTGGGCCATTTCTAGCACTGCCAGTAACAGCAGCTACTGGGCCCATCTGGCCACTGAACACTTGAAATGTGGCTGGTTGCGGTAAGTGCTAAAACACACGCTAGAGTTTTAAGATTTAGCACCAAAAAAAAAAAAAAAAAGTCATTAATAATTTATGTTTTTACAAGTTGAAATAAATAACCTTAGAAATACTGGGCTAAAATATTAATTTCACCAGTCTTTTTTTTTTTTTTTTCAACATAGCTACTGGGAAACTTAAAATAATACACATGGCTTGACCCCTATTCATTCTGGATGGTGCTATTCTAGACCACAGGGCACAAAGTAGAAAAAACCCTGTAAGAAGAAATGGAAGAAAACACTAAGTGCTTCCTATGTGTGCCACGTTAGGGCTTGGTTTTTATCACTTAAGACTCAATGTTAGGCACTAAATACTTTGGTGGTGGTTTTCTGGATTGAAAACTTAAAAAGAAAAATACTAAGTTGCAGCCAGCTGTCCCAAGCACAAAACCCGAAGCAGACAATTCCTGCTTTTCTGCACTAAGGCCTGCCCTAGTGGTAGGATCTCCGTTAGCAACCCTCTCTCCAGTGTTTGCCACCCAGCCCTTCTTCTGCTCTCCTAAGAAATAAAACGCAACATACAAATACAGATACAAAAATAAATGAAGTAATAATGCATTATAATTATAGAGGATGTTACTACTGGGGAACAGTTTTTAGGAAAAAAAATAAGTTAAAAAAAATCAAAAAGTTCCTTCCTTAACACAAATAAGCAAACAGATAATACATAAAGCAAAAAATTCCTGCACCGGCAGGTCCAAATGATTCAGGATTCAATCAATGGCTCACATCAAACAGGAAACAGACCGCTCATGTTCAGACGTAAAGGTGTTCCTTCAAAGTCTCTCAAATATAGTTATTTAATATGAATAATTAAAAAAAATTAAAGTCTGTTTATTTTGAGAGAGAGACAAAGAGAACATGAGTGGGAGAGGATCAAAGAGAGAGGGGGAGAGAGAGAATCCCAAGCAGGCTCAATGCTGTCAGCAATGAGCCCAACACAGGGCTTGATCTCACAAACCGTGAGATCATGACCTGAGCCAAAATCAAGAGGTGGATGCTTAACCGACTGAGCCACTCAGGCATCCCATTATAATTTTTTTTCTTAAAAAAAAAACAAACAAAACAAACAAAAAAACACAAACTTTTCTTCAGCTTAAATGTCAACTGATCCACTTGTGTACAATGCAAAATCCTTTCCATCAGGATCAGTTTAGTCTACGATACGGACTACGTTACTGTCACGTATTAAATGTAAAATAATCTAGTCCAGATTATGCTCAACTTTGATTAACTTAAGTATCTAAAGCAGTTATTCATAAAAGCATTAACCTCGGGAAACTAAATCCGTTCACTAAAAAGAAAATACTCTCAAAAAATAGGCCAAGGGGGGGTGCTTGGGTGGCTCAGTTGGTCAGACGACCGACTTCGGCTAGGGTCATGATCTTGCAGTTTTTGAATTAGAGCCCCATGTCAGGCTCTGTGCTGACAGCTCAGAGCCTGGAGCCTAATTCAGATTCTGTGTCTCCCCCCTCTCTACCCCTCCCCTGCTCACACTCTGGGTCTCTCTGTCTCTCAATAATAAATACACATTAAAAAAATCTTTTTTAATTAAAAAAAAAAAAAAAACAGGCCAAGAAAAAGCAAAATAAAACAAAACAGGCCAAGAACTCTGGACAAGAAAGCCGAATGACCTCCTACCAAAGAGCAGTAATGTCGAATGCTATCATAGCCCCTGTAAAACCAAATCCATCCTTGAAATGCAACACAGTTCAAACAGAAGAGATTTTCTACTAACCATTTGCTTTGAGCTCACAACCAACATTTACTGAGCACATACAGTGTACCAGGTTCTGGCCATGTCCTGGAACAGACAGATATTTCTACCCTCAATCAGTTAATTTCAAAACAATACAGTAAGTAGCAAACCAAAACCATCAATACATTAAAAAAATCATATGCCACGATCAAATGGGATTTATTCTCAGAATGCAAGGGTGGTTCGATGTTCACGAAACAATCAATGTGATGCAGCACATCAATAAGAGAAAGGATAAAACCCATATAATCATGTCAATAGATGCAAAAAAAAAAAATTCGACAAAGTACAATATCCATTCATGACAAAAACCCTCTGCAAAGTAGGCCTAGAAGGAATATACCTCAACATAATAAAGGCCATAAATGAAAAACTCACAGCAAACACCACACTTAAAGGGGAAACATTGAGGGCTTTTCCCCGAAGATCAGGACCAAGACAAGGATGCCTATCCTCACCACTTTTACTCAACATCGAACTAGAAGTCCTAGCCACAGTAATCAGACAACAGAAAAAATAAAAAGGCATCCAAATTGGTAAGGAGGAAGTAAACCTGTCACGATTTGCAAATGACACGATACTCTGTATAAAAACCTCTAAAGACTCCACCAAAAAACTGCTAGAACCGACAAATAAATTCAGTACAGTTGCATACAAAATCAATGCACACAAATCTGTCGCATTTCCATACACTAGTAACGAAGCAGAAGGTGAAATTAAGAAAACAATCCTATTTACACTGCACTAAAAATAATAAAATATTTAGGAATAAACTTAACCAAAGAGGTGAAAGACCTGTACTATGAAAACTATAAAACACTGATGAAAGAAATTCAAGACAACACAAATAGACATTTTGAAGAATATCGTTAAAAGGACTACACTACCTTAAAGCAATTTACACACTGAATGCAACCTCTGTGAAAATACCAACAGTATTTTTCACAGAACTGTAACAATCCTAAAATCTGTATGGAATCACAGAAATCCTTGAATAGCCAAAGCAATCTTGAAAAAAGTAATTCCAGATTTCCAATTACATTATAAAGCAGTAATTAAGACAGTATGGTACTGGCATAAAAACAGACAAATGGTGCTGGGAGAAGTGGACAGCAACATGCAGAAGAATGAAACTAGACCACTTTCTTACACCATTCACAAAAATGAACTTAAAATAGATAAAGGACCTGAATGTGAGACAGGAAACCATCAAAACCCTAGAGGAGAAAGCAGGAAAAAACCTCTCTGACCTCAGCCGCAGCAATTTCTTACTTGACACATCTCCAAAGGCAAGGGAATTAAAAGCAAAAACGAAATATTGGGACCTCATCAAGATAAAAAGCCTCTGCACTGCAAAGGAAACAATCAACAAAACTAAAAGGCAACCGATGGAATGGGAAAATATATTTGCAAATGACATATCGGACAAAGGACTAGTATCCAAAATCTGTAAAGAACTCACCAAACTTCTCACCCGAAAAGCAAATAATCCAGTGAAGAAATGGGCAGAAAACATGAATAGACACTTCTTTAAAAAAGACATCCGGATGGCCAACAGGCACATGAAAAGATGCTCAACATCGCTCCTCATCAGGGAAATACAAATCAAAACCACACTGAGATACCACCTCACGCCAGTCAGAGTGGCCAAAATGAACAAATCAGGAGACTATAGATGCTGGTGAGGAAGTGGAGAAACGGGAACCCTCTTGCACTGCTGGTGGGAATGCAAACTGGTTCAGCTGCTCTGGAAGACAGTGTGGAGGTTCCTCAAAAAATTAAAAATAGATCTACCCTATGACCCAGCAATAGCACTGCTAGGAATTTACCCAAGGGATACAGGAGTGCTGATGCACAGGGGCACTTGTACCCCAATGTTTATAGCAGCACTTTCAACAATAGCCAAATTATGGAAAGAGCCTAAATGTCCATCAACTAAGGAACGGATAAAGAAATTGTGGTTTATATATACAATGGACTACTACGTGGCAGTGAGAAAGAATGAAATGTGGCCTTTTGTAGCAACGTGGATGGAACTGGAGAGTGTGATGCTAAGTGAAATAAGCCATACAGAGAAAGACAGATACCATATGGTTTCACTCTTATGTGGATCCTGAGAAACTTAGCAGAAGACCATAGGGGAGGGGAAGGAAAACAAAAGTTAGAGAGGGAGAGAACCAAACCATATGACACTCTTAAAAACTGAGAATAAACTGAGGGTTGATCGGGGGGGGAGGGGGGAGGGTGGGTGATGGGTATTGAGGAGGGCACCTGTTGGGATGAGCACTGGGTGTTGTATGGAAACCAATTTGACAATAAATTTCATATTAAAAAAAAAAACAGACATACAGATCAATGGAATAGAACAGAAAACTCCAAAATAAACCCCCAATTATACAGTCAATTAATCTTTGACAAAGGAGGAATGAATATCCAACGGGGAAAAGTCTCTTCAACAAATGGGTATTGGAAAAACTGGACAGCGACATGCAGAAGAATGAAACCGGACCACATTCTCACACCATACACAAAAATAAACTCAAAATGGATTAAAGACCTAAATGTGAGACCTGAAACCATAAAAAACCCTTGAGGGGAGCACAGGCAGTAACGTCTCTGACATCGGCTGTACCAACATTTTCTCTCCCGAGGCAAGAGAAATAAAAAAATAAACCATCTGGGACTCATCAAAATAAAGTTTCTGCACAGCAAAGGAAACAATCAACAAAACTGAAAGGCAAACTGGAATGGTAGAAGATACTTGCAAATCCAATAAAGGGTTAATATCCAAAATAAATAAAGAACCGATACAACTCAACACCCAAAGAACAAATAACCCAATCAAAAAATGGGCAGAAGACACGGATAGACATTTCACCAAAGACATCCAGATGGTCAACAGACACCTGAAAAGATGCTCATCATCACTCATCATGAGAGAAATGCGCACCCAAACTACAATGGGAGATCACCTCATTCCTGTCAGAATGGCTAAATTCGACATTCGACAACCCAAGACACAACAGCTATTGGTGAGGATGTGGAGAAAGGGGAACTTTCTTCCACTGTTGGCTGGAATGCAAACTGGTACAGCCACTGTGGAAAATATTATCAAGATTCCTCCGAGTGGAAACCAGTATGGAGGTTCCTCAAAATATTGGAAATAGAACCGCCCTATGATCCAGCAACTACACTACTGGGTATTTGCCCAAAATATACAAAAACACTAATATAAAGGGATACATGCACCCCTATGTTTATGGCAGCATTATTTTCAACAGTCAAACTACAGAGGCAACCCAAGTGCCCATAAATAGGTAAATGGATCAAGAAGATGTGGTGTACCCTTGTTAAGATGAACACAGGGTGTTACACGTAAGTGATGAATCATGGAAATCTACCCTCAAAACCGAGAGCACACCGTACATGCTGTATGTTAGCCAATTTGACAATAAGTTATATTTAAAAAAAAGATATGGTGTATATATACAATGAAACATTATTCAGCCATGAAAAAATGAGATACTCCCGTCTGCAACAATATCAACAGAGTGTAATGCTAAGTGAAATAAGTCAGAAAAAGACAAATACCATAGGACTTCACTCATATGTGGAGTTTAAGAAACTAATGAGCAAAAGAAAAAGAGAGAGAGAGAGAGAGAGAGAGAGAGAGAGAGAAACAAACCAAAAAACAGACTCTCAACTATAGAGAACAAACTGATGGTTCCCAAAGGGGAGGCAGGTGAGGGGAGGCAGGAATAGGGGTGTAGGAATTAAATAGTATACTTATGATGAAAAAAACAAAACATTAAACACAGCAGCACCACCACTGGGCTCCACTTGACAAAACAAACCACTCAAAACTAAAAAACATACGTATATCTACGGCAAGCAATAAGAGCAAATACATATTCTGCTCACGAAATACGAAATACTTCATAGGTATTTTCATACACTAGTTTTGTGATTAACAACCGCTTCTCAAAATGTGCTGTTTTTCTTGTAGCTCCTTCTTGTGGCGACTGTCTGGGACCAACTCTGTCTGCCCTGCCAGCATATTAGGGTGGGACCACAGAGCAGCTCTGTACGGCCACCAGAGCTGGGCACTGCTTAACCCCAGGGGGTGTCGGGACATCCTTCACAAAGACAAAGATACCAAGAGGATCCCAGGAGCTGGGCAACATTTAGCCCTGTGAGCTTAGGCTTCTGGAACGCAGCCAGGCTTGCTCGTCAGGCTGGCCCCACAGCCTCTCAGCAGGAGCTACTGACCTTGAGGGGACCCTCTTGCTCTAGGTCTGAACCCTTTCTCACCTCCCGAGCTCATACCCACGTCAGGCCTTCTGCTGTGCCTGGCGACTGGAATCTGAGCTGCCCTTCCTCTGCCAAGGGCACCAAGGCTACGGACTGCTGTTCAATTCCAGGTTGTCCCCTCAATCTCGTCACCGTGGCCGCGTGCACCCTTCCCAGCATCTCCCTGTTAATTTCTGCCTTTGGAAAGCTACTCCCTCTCCAGACCTGACGCCCTCCAACCCCGTGTAAGTAACTCCCCTTCACCTTCTCGTGGCAGCATTAAGAATTTCATTTCACTACTACAGCGTGCATATCATAAAAAGCACCTAGAACAGGGCCAGCTAATACTGCATCAGGTTCCCTGCTAAATAACTTGTTAAACAAAAAAGAAGAGGCCTTTTCATCTGGAATTTGTTTTCATAGGAGAAAACAAACTCTACATCAATGTGTTTAATAAACAATGTGTTTAACTTCTTTCAGTCAACTTCTCTTCCTAAAATGAGGCTACGAGACCTTGGCAGGGAGAGGTTTCGGGGAACCGTGGAAAGTTTCAGGGAACCGTTACTGCCCTGTTAGCTGAACTCGGGTTTAGCGCTCAAACGTGGCCGCAGCCCTAATTGAAGAAAGCGGGGTATTAGTACAAGCAAACACGAAAACTGAATGCGTGCGAGCACCCAAAGAGCTCCCGGACCCCCGCAGCCCGTCTCAGACACAGATGAACAGCCGGCTCCACACCCCCTGCAGGTCTATGCAGTCGCACGCACGTTCGCGTGGCTTTGCTGGAGCTGTCTTGCCGCAGTTGAAAGCATTAGTTACAGTTTATCTTTTCTTCTCCAGGATTAACATTCTCAAAGAAATTATGTTTTTGTTCTCACTACAGGTTGCACAGTTTGTTGCTAGTGGGCAACTTCCTGGTTTTATAACACATTTAACTTCTCGGGTATTTTTTTTTTCATCTAGCTTCTTTAAAACAAAGTCTGAAAAGTATGCTTTCCACATTTACTATACGGTTTCTTTAAAGACATTTTTGGAAGAACGCCAAAATAAAAACGGGCTTCTTAAACTCAGCTCGGCAGAAACGTTTTCTCCACCTCGCATGGCGCCAGTTTTAAGCTCCCCTGCTTGGTCGTTTTAACCCAAATCACCCTACTTTTGGCTTAAGTCATCACTGCTTTATTTTGACAGGATCTATAAAGACGCTTCCCACCTTGCCCTTGCCCCCTTGCTATCTGTTCCAGTCCAACAGCCTGCTATCAACCCGGTCACTGCGGTTTTTATGATCCTCAAAGATTTTCTTCTTTTACAGGCCAAGGCTCGGGAGCATACATACCAGATCAGCTGATCGTTATAGAGGAAGGCGGTGTATTTGACTATACTCAGGCTTTCCTCCATTCTATTAATAAAGGATTGGATTTTCAAATAAGTCATTTTATCCAAGGGGAAGAAGCTGATTCCACCAAAAATGTCGAGGAGATCACATGACTGCAAATGCAACGTTTGCAAGTACTGTAGGAAAAAAAAAAAAGGCGTCAAACTTAGAGTACACGGAATAGAGCACTGACAGTTCAGGGTAATTAGTCAATTTATGATACGATTACGTACTGCTGTGCCGAGAAGACCAGTAAGGGGGCGAGCCACAGCTAACTAGATGTGCAGTCAGTACCAATTTCACGACATTAAGCTCAAACATAACTAGTTAATGCTTGTTCAGGATTGTGTCTTGTCTCTTTGAAGCGCTAACTCCTTACGCTAGTGCTCCTCAAGTTATATCAACCTTATTAGGGATGTCAACAGTGATGTCGCAGACAGACACTGCCACCTCCTACCAAAATAATGTTGAAAGGACAGGTAGTCAGTTGTTGATGGACAGGAGGGTAAAGAAGGCAAGAACAGGAATCAGGAGGCAGCAGGAGGGTAAATAATTATGGTCAGTAAAGTGAAGAAACAGGGGCGCCTGGGTGGCTCAGTCGATTAAGCGGCTGACTTCGGCTTAGGTCATGATCTCATGGTCCGGGAGTTCAAGCCCGGCGTCAGGCTCTGTCCTGGCAGCTCAGAGCCTGGAGCCTGCTTCAGGCTCTGTGTCTCCCTCTCTCTGCCCCTCCCCTGCTCACACGCGTGCGCTCTCTCTCTCTAAAATAAACAAATGTAAAAAAACAAACAACAAAAAAAAAACAGATCAAAGATAATTTAGGGAAAAAAACTGAGAATTATTCCACTAAAATAAACTGATTTTTACCAGAGGTAGAGTATATAAAACGTTACTTACTGTAAAACAGAGTGGCAACTATTTAGGGACACTCATTCATCATTTGGGAGGGAAAAATCACATTAAAAACCACTATGGGGGGGGGCGCCTGGGTGGCTCAGTCGGTTAAACATCTGGCTCTTGTTTTTGGCTCAGGTCACGATCTCACGGTTCATGTGTTCAAGCCCCACATGGCGCTCTGTGCTGACAGTGCAGAGCCTGCTTGGGTTTCGCTTTCTCCCTCTCTGTCCCTCCCCGCCTCACGCTCTCTCTGAAAATTAATAAACTTAAAACAAAAATAATAACCACTAATGGGATAAAGTCTGTGTCATAGCCAAAAATTTTACCTTGAGTCAACACAGATTACTACTCACTAAACAGAGTATTGTTTCATCAATCCACAAGAATGTACAACTCAGGCAAAGAGTTTAAATTCTGCTAATTAACCAATCACCATGCAGTAAGCCCACACTGGCCAACCCAGGCAGAGCAAGGATGAAGTCACAGGGTGTCTCCAGGATGCTGTGGGGGTGCACACAAATGGCAGGATGCTCTGATCCCGCACAGAGGTGACAGAGAGATTCAAGAGAGCACATCTAAAAAGTTTCCTCACTGGTCTGGTTTTGCCACTAACGATCTTAGGCTCTCTGCCACTTTCAAGTCCTAAGTTTTTTTTGTCAATGAGTAATGAACTTATGTAGGTGTATTTCTAAGGGTCTGTTTGAAGACTACTAAGATTATAAATAAAATTCCAAGTACTTACCCGATGGAAGAATTTCTCTAATCTTTCTTTTAGGAGCTTGACACCTCCATCTTCCATGGCTCTCAGAAAAGTACCATTAAAAAGCTAATGATGTAAAAGATTTTTTAAAAAGTCAATTTCTTATGCCCTTCAATTTCCCAAAGTAACAAATTCTTCTTTTCCTTTTACATTGACTAATTCGGCTTTATTTAATCCCCCCCCCCCCCATCCTGTTCTTTTTAAAAGGGGAAAACATGTACAGGAGAAAGCCTGAGTTATAAAATAAATCACAAAAAATCAACACACTATTAAGTGATATCATTTCCATGTCATCACCTAATCATTTAGGACATTTTTTTTTTTTTAACCTCAACTCATACTTAAGTTTCACTTTACATAAATACTATCACCAGAATGTCTCTTCCTCAAGAACATGGAGTTTCTTGTTTACCAATGGGGACACATTCTTAGTACAAGGCTGGGAATAAAGAAAGACTGACTACTCAAAGAGTAAGTATATGCATAAACCTCAACCCTGTTTCAAAGGCCCCATTGTTTCCTCCCCTAAAACAGATACATAGTCACCAGGCAGTCATCTAAAGAATTAAGATTTTTAAACAATCCCTGGAAACAGGTAACTGGCTAGACTCCATTAAGAGCATCATGCTTACCTTGTACATGCTATAGCACTGTTGTAGCACTGAACTATAAACCTTGTCCTGCAAACAAAGACATAGATGTCAATTTTAGGGGAAAAAAAGTCCGCCGTATAACAAATGTACAAAGACTCTTGGCAAAGCAATATAATGCTTACAGACTCAGTCCCACAACAGTTGTGTGCTGAAAATAAAAGGTATTTAAATTCAGTTATGAAGCAGTAATTTTAGGAGGGCCTTGAACATATGACTAGGAGGCCCTGGTGAGACGGGATGTACATTTTTATAAAATTGTGCTAATGTAAGCGATAAACATAAAGCTTCACTATGCGTATCCTGAGAAGCTTCCGTAAAAGTGACCCGGCTTAAATCTGACCAAGTCACTCAACATATTCAGTAATAAACTTTCAAAAAATAAGAAATAAAAAAGGACACGTTACCAGCAACTCCTCCTCTTGATATTCAACAATTGGCTTCCCGTCTTTACTTTGCTTTTCAATTATAGGATTCCGAACAACCTATGCAATTTTGATAAAACGAAGTTACACAATGAACCAATCATATACATTTTTAATCTTCCCTTAAGTTGAAAAATTTGAGCAGGTCACAATACCAGAAACACACCTTCCGAAAACAGCCCCAAGAACAAATACACTGAATAGAAGTCTGACTTTAAAACGGCAACCCACCCTACTGTAATCCTATTTTGCAGCAGCTAGAGGACTTTCCTCAAGTCCTAAGAGTAAAGCAAAGATCACCCATAACTTCACCGCACAAACTCAAAGAGATCAAAGAGATATACTGTGTATGTAAATACCATGACCATCCAGAAATTTTCTTCTGGCTCATTGAAGAACTGTCTGTTCTTCTGCGTATGTAAAGATTTTGCAGGTTTTGATGGACTAAAGGTCCTAAAAAGATTAATAAAAAAAGGATAATTGGGGACAGTTCTCCAAGTCGTAGAAGTTGTAAGAACCCGCTAAGCTCTGCAAAAGCACTTTAAAAGGTATTACCTGGTAAACTGTACAATAGCTTCACATAATCCGACGTTTCTAATTTTTTCATTCTTTTCTACTTCGTTTGGGTAATAAAACAAAATTTTATTTTCCTCCTAAAGTGTGAAGAGACAGAATCGCCACATTAGTATCAGCATGTTTCCCATCTCAGCTGTTGAAAAAGCTGTTGAAAGTCAACGTCTGACGTCACACGTGCTAACAAAAAACGAAAACAAAAACCCTTTTCAGTGAATCCAGAATTATCTTTTCCTCACTATGTAAATAACGCTCATGAGCCTGGAAGGCAATTGTGATAATCGGTAAGTCACATGTCATCTGAAGGAGCACTCAGGCAATTATTCTGAAAACTCGATCTTACGGTTTCTTGCCTCCTGCTCATTTGTAAACCAACGATTGTAAGAAATGAGCGTGTGCGCACGTGCGCAGACGTACGCCTCCAGGCGAGTCAAACTCAGCAGGTTCACGGGCACTGAGACTGACAGCCTTTAAAGCTACCGTGATTTTGCTGCCAGCGGAACCGGACATCCTTGGAGGAAGTCACCGTCCCCAACCTATAAAATAAACAAAACCCACCCCTGGAATTTATATATCAGTTCGGAAAAGAACTTTCCAAGGGGAAAGAACTTTCCAAGGGCCCTCCAAGCCTGCGTTATTTTCGGGTTTACAAGTCCACCACTCTCGATCCACGCTTCGGGGGGGAGGGGGTAACAAAAACATTAGCTCAATTTTAGTCACCCAGGAATGATGCAAAAAACAGAGCCTCAACCCGTGTGGAGTGACGAGCTTGCTGAAGCTTCATTCGACACACGGGCTTAGATCCAGGACTCGGAGGAGACCCTGCCGGCGTGGTCCGGCCCCCGTTTACTCCCCGGCTCGGGCGTGCACTTGGCACAAAAGCAGCCTCAACAAAAGCCGCTCCAGGAGCGCGGTGACAGGTGCCGGCCGGGGTCGCCTCCCGGGCGCGCCCCTCGGCTCCCGGGGCCGCCGCCGGCCTGCCGCCCCCGCCCTCGGGCCCTCCTCCGGCCGCCGGCTGACACCGGCGCGCGGTCCGGCTCCGCGTACCTCGCCCTCACGCGGCCCGAAGCGCGGGTTGTAGATGAAGAAGCTCAGCAGCGCCGGCGGGAACTGCTTCTCCTGGGCCGCCCCGGCCCCGGCCCCGGCCCCGGCCGCCGCTGCCGCCATCCCGGCCCGGCCCCCCAGCCTCGGGAGCCTCCCTCTGCCCGCCCAGCGACTGCCGCCCCGAGGAGACCGCACTTCCGCCTCGCTCGCGGCCGCCCCGGAAGTGGTCGCCGCCGGCCCGGAAAAAGAACCCGCCGCCCAACGGCCCCTTCTGGCGAGCGCCCGTGAGGGTTGGTTCCCCCTCGTTTGCTGGGCAGGTGTTTCTCTTTTTTTGAGTTAAGATGAAGGCGAAACTGCGCTCAGATGTCTGCCCTGGCGGAAGGCGAGGGCCGCGTAGTTGAAGAAAAAAAAAACCGGCATAGTTTTCTAGAAGTAGGTGAAGGCGCAAAGGCAGCTTCTGCGGTGAAAGAAACACGTGGAGGGGCGGACGGGCATTCAGCTGGGGCGACTGGCCCACTTCCATCATCTACCGGGTCCGTCCTGGCATTTCTGGGTTTTCTTAATCCCCGTTTGAGAGACCGCAGGTGACCGCTGGATCAAACCAACCCGACGGGGTTTGCGCCTCACGCCAATTCCCCAGGCTCAGGCTTGGAAGATTGCGCGCAGGTGTGAAGGCGCCGGGCTCCGCGAGGCGTAGTGTGCGCGGTCCAAGCAGGACCAGAACGCGGCCTTCTCCGCGGAGTGCCTGATCCCGGACCTTGGCCAACAGGGCATCGCCCTGCCTTAGCTTTGAGGACTCCCCTGCTTTTGAGCTCTGCACTGGGACATGATTGGAACAGCTCGTTACTTCTAGCTTCTGGCATTTGGAGTTCAAACCCGCGCAGCGGACCGCTTTGCAAGTTCAAGACGACCTTGCTTTAAGGTCGTTTCATTTGTCACAGATGAAGTTTAGAAACGGGACCTCTTATTAAGTTTGGAAGAATAGATCTTCGTGTTTAGGAGCGAGATGCATCGGAATTTGGACATGAGATAGATCTGGGTACTTAATCCTAGCCCCGTCGCTCGCAGGGTGTGAAACCTTGGACCGATCACCTAGCCTTTCTCCAGACTCTAGTTCATATTTGTAAAATGCCTAACGGGGCGCCTGGGTGGCACAGTCCGTTGAGCACCGGGACTCTTGATTTCGCTCAGGTCATGATCACAGGGTCCGGGGATGGAGCCCCGTGTGGGGCTCGCTGCTGAGTGTGGAGACTGCTTAAGATGCGCCCTCTCTCACTCTCTGCCCCTCCCTTGCTCACTCACGCTTTTTAAAAAATAATTACAAAATAAAATGACTGATAGTAAATGCTTAACTGATAGGAATTTTGCTTAGAGAAGTCAGTGCGACTATGGATTTGCCAATAGTACTCAGCTCTTCATCATTATTCAACAAAATGGTTATCATTACTTGCTCTTGAAAGACTTTCCCAACTAGCTTACTCCAGTGGATGAAATTCTCCATTAGATAATAGTGTTTTGGTACTAAAGCAATAATTTATGAGTATTTGATAGTAGAACCCCCTTCCTCCCTCCTTTTGTCCCCCCCAAGTCTCTGGGGACTTCTGATACATAAAATAGATGCAGGGCTTCCATGGTTGAATGGGAGCCCCAGGGGTATGACTGAGGCCTAAAAGCACCTTTTTTTTCTACTTGCTTCCCATCATTCCCATCTCCCTTAGAGACCCTAAAGCACCTGCCCAGGTCCCTGCGACTTGAGGAATACTTTGAATACTCCAGGTGAAAGAAGTCCCTCCTTTGTCTCTGAGTACATACTTCTGGGAAAAGTAGTAGAAAGAGCCCAGGGCTTAAGTTGGAAGCCCCGAATTTTAGTTCTGGGTTTCGCCATTTCCCAGTTGAATGACCTTTGACTCATCACTTAACTTCTTTAATCTCCGTTTCCTCCTTGGCAAAATAAGGTCGGTACCTGCCTCACACGGTTACTGCAGAATTACACTGGATGATACAAATGAGAACACCTTGTAAAGTACAAAGTACTGTATAAATGTGGCACGAGGGCACTTAACAGTGTTAGTCGAGCTCTCTTCCCAGCACACTTCTACTTCCTTGTATGCTTTGCCTCCTCCGCACGCAGTCAACTAATTGAAATAATTGCCACGGGAAAGAAAGGATACAAAACCAAAAGGAAACCAACAAACCTCCAGAAATCAAAGTGCTTTCTCAGTTTCAAAAGGCAAGGGAGCAAAACAGCGGAGACCTTGGCAGCCCCCTCTCTCACTGTCGGAGGGCAGACCTGGGTGCCAGGGGGGTGGAAGGGGGAGGATGGACACCTAGGTGTGTTTGGAGACCGCAGAGTGGAGAGGGTGTGTCCTCGCTTCCTTGTGAAGCCGGGAGGCAGCAAGCCTCGTAGTTTCCCTCTGCGCCAAGCATGGTGCTGCGGCTGTACCATATCCTCATGAGCGTCCAGGCAGTAGGCTGTACTTGGTGCAGGACGTACCCAAATACTAATATACAGAATCCGGAGAAAGCCAGACCCGAGAGGCCTTAAGGTCAGGACCAAGTGGAAGTAGCTGTGGCCTTGAGGGGTAGGTCAAGTGGACCTAGAGGGGTAGGTCAAGGCCACAAGACTAGAGAGGAATGAGGAGGACTTAGTGGTCGAAGGGAGAGAAAGAGGCCAAACTGCCTGACTTAATTCTGGATTATTCTATCACCTGCACGATGGGGAGTCCAAACTAAGTTCAGTTACAGAAATAGAAGATTACATCTTTTGGGGGCACCTGGGTGGCTCAGTCAATTAAGCATCCGACTTCGGCTCAGGTCATGATCTCACAGTTCGTGAGTTCAAGCCCCACATCGGGCTCTGTGCTGACAGCTTTGAGCCTGGAGCCTGCTTCGGATTCTGTGTCTCCCTCTCTCTGCCCCTCCCCAGCTCATTCATTCTCTCTCTCTCTCTCTCTCTCTCTCTCTCTCTCAAATAAACATTAAAAAGATTAGACCTTTTGCACAAATAATTGGGGAACTCACAGAGAGGAACCCACACAGAGGCCCCTGAAGGTCTCTCCTCCCACAACACTGAATATACAGCTACACAGAGCAATTCCTTCTGAGAGAAGAAACCCAGTAACCAGCCGAGTGACTCCCACACACCAGTCGAAAGAGGAAATATCCAAGTCAGAATGGGTAGGAAAGGCTGAGACACTCTTCACCAGCTACAACCCCCACCCCGGCACAGTTCGGATGGAACCCTCAACTCCTAGCCTCTTCCTGGGTTTGGACTACACATTTAGCACCCCAACTTTTAAGACTCCCATCTGCAGCCCTACCCCCAAAACATCTAACTTTGAAAGCCCATGCTATTACTAGACCCACAGGACTATAAGAAACAAAGAAGCAGATCTTAATGAGCCCCGGAGCACTCACCAAGACTATCCCCGCAAAGCTCAGTGCAGGGGGAGCAGGCAAAATGCCTATCAGTCTTTCCCTGGAAGGGATTTGACTGTTACTTTGCAAGCTGCTGCCTGAGGGTCTGGCTTCTAATTTAGCACACATTTAGGGGCTGGCTGCAATCCTTCCTGGAGCCCAAAATAGCTGGTTGGTAACACACCGGATTTCTCCCTCTGGTTCACTTCGAGAATAAAACCACGTCTCCCGGTATCTCTCTGGAAGGAGCTTATCCACACATATGGTGCCCCAACATTTACAGGCACTCCCCAAGAGATAGGCCCCCAAATTACCTGGTTCTGATAGCCAACAGACACATGAGCCCCACAGCACCATAGCAAACATAGGCCAAGGGCGCCCTCCAGTGGCTATACTCCTGGGCTCGGCTCAGAGAGAGAGCTGGTTCCTCTGGATGAATTCCACTGCCCGTCTTTGAGTTCACTCATCCCCCCTCCAGAGGATCAAGAAGGAAAGATCGGACATAAAGCACAAGTTAAAGCAAATGTCTCCAACGAACATTTATAGAACATGTCACCCAAGAGCAGAATTCTCATTCTTCGCAAGCCCACACATTTTCTAACATGATAGATCACGTTAGAGCACAAAACAAGTTTTCTTTTTAATGTTTATTTTGAGCGAGAGAGAGACAGAGAGGCACACACAGAGGAGAGACAAAGAGAGAGGGAGAGAGAGAGTCCTAAGCAGGCCACATGCTGTCAGCACAGAGCCCAAGTTGGGGCTCACCCTCACAAACCTCGGGATCATGACCTGACCCAAAATCAAGACTCGGATGCTTAACCAACTGAGCCACCCAGGCGCCCCAGAGCACAAAACAAATCTTAACAAAATTAAAAAGGTTGAAATCCTATCAAGCATCTTCTCTGACCACAAAGGACATTGAAAGGAGAAATCAGCTACAAGAAGACTGGAAAATTCCCAAATAGGTGATTAAACATGCTCCTGAGGAACCACTGAGTCAAAGGAGAAATAAAAATGGAAATAAAGGGACGCCTGGGTGGCTCAGTCAGTTAAGCCTCCAACTTCGGCTCAGGTCATGATCTCACAGTTCATGGGTTTGAACCCTGTGTCGGGCTCTGTGCTGGCAGCTCAGAGCCTGGAGCCTGCTTTGGATTCTGTCTCCTTCTCTCTCTGCCCCTCCCCACTCATGCTCTGTCTCTCAAAAATAAATAAATGAAAAAAAAAAAAAAAAAAAAGAAATGGAAAAGTTGCTAGAAACGTATAACCTAAGACTAAATGATGAAGAAATAGCAAATCTGAACAGACCAATTAGAGAATTTAAACTGTATTCCAAAATTTGTTTCAAATTATTTTAAAAAGCTGTAGTAATAAAAACAGTCTAGTATTGGCATAAAACAGACACATGGATCAAATGGAACAGAACAGAGAGCCCAGACATAAACCCATATATGGTCAATTAATTTGCAGCAAAGGAGCCAGGAATATACGATGGGGATAGTACAGTCTCTCCAGTAAACAGTGATGGGGAAGCAGGACAGCCCCACACAAAAGAATTAAACTAGATCTATTTTATATCAGACACAAAAATCAACTCAAAATGGATTAAAACTTGAATGCAAAATTAAAGACTTAACTTGGATGTAAAGACTGAAACAGTAAAACTCCCAGAAGAAAAACAGGTTAAGCTCCTTGACATTGGTCTCAGCAATGATTTTTTAGATTTGACCCCGAAAGCAAAAGCAACCAGAGCAAAAGCAAACAAGTGGAGAAAATACCTGCAAACCGCATATCTGATAAGGGTGAATCTGAAAAATATCAAGGAACTCATGCAACTCAATACAAAAAGACTCAAACAACCCAATTGAAAAATGGGCCAAGACATGTGTCCAAATAGACATTTGTCCAAAGAAAAAGGTCAAAGGTACGTGAAAACATGCACGACATCAGTAATCAATCATCAGGCAAATGCAAATCCAAACCGCAAAGAGATGTCACCTCACACCTGTTAGGTCAGTTTTTCTTTTCTTTTTTTTTTTATTTTTTTTAATGTTTATTTATTTTTGACAACAAGAGAGAGAGAGACCATGAGCAGAGGAGGGGCAGAGAGAGAGGGAAACACAGAATCTGAAACAGGCTCCAGGCTCTGAGCTGTCAGCACAGAGCCCCACACGGGGCTCAGACTCACGGACAGTGAGATCATGACCTGAGCTGAAGTCAGACGCTCAACCGACTGAGCCACCCAGGCACCCCAAGGTCGGTTTTTCTAAAGGACAAAAAATTTTTAAAAAGCTGTCCAGAACACGGAGAAAAGGGAACCCTTGTACACTGATGATGGGAATGTAAATTGGTGCAGCCACTATGGAAAACAGTTTGGAGGGTACTGGGAAAAATTAAAAATAGAACTACCATATGAACCAGCGATCCCACTTCTGGGAACATATCCAGGGGAAATGAAATCCTTATCTAGAGATCTCTACACTCCGTCTTCATTGTGACATTATTCTCAATAGCCAAGGTAGAGAGACAACCCAACGGAAGAATGAAGAGACAAAATGTGGCCTAGGTGTATACGATAGAACATTATTCCACCGTGAGAAAGAAAGGAAATCCTGTGGTTTAGGACAACATGGATGAACCGGAAGGGCATGATGCTAAGTGAAATAAACCAAACACTGCATGCCATCGTTGACATATGGAATCTTAGAAAACAAACAAAACCTCATAGAAAGGGAGTAGAACGGTGGTAGCCAGGGATTAGGGAGCAAGGGACACGGGGAGAGGCTGCTAAAAGGGTCCAGACTTTGAGCTGAAGCATACAGAAGATCCGTCCTGCCTCTGTAATAGCTCTCTCGGCAAAACCAACGCAGAACGCTCTTTTTGGGTTTCCCCTTTCTTTGTCAAAGCGAAAGCGACTTTGGCTTTCTTTCACTTAGTGAAACCACGTACTAATGCAGGTCTTATTGTAAAAGGGAGGCGGCGTAACTTGAACTTTTGAGGAGCAGGAACTACCTGTGTAGGCTTGTCTCTTCTACAGGTGCTAGCGAGAGCCGGTTAAACAGTCTCTGTAAGGCGACTGCCTCCGTGGATGCTGAAGTTTGGAGTCTGCAGCCAGGAAGCTGGGTAGGGAGAATGGGGGAGAGCGAGGACAAGCTGGCCCCCGAGAGAACAGACTGGAACTTGCATCAGTCTCTCCCTGCCTCCGGCTCTGATGCCCGGCGGGTGGGGGTGGGGGGTCTCCTCCAGGAAAAGCTGGTAAAGTTTGTCACAGCAGGAAAGACACACCCGGAGCTGGGAGCTAAAGGAAGACCCCACACCACGGAGAGGAGCCAGCGGATAAGTGACCACCCGTGCTGACTTCTGGAGCCTAAATACCATGGCTGCCTCTTCGCTTGAAAAAGCGAGGGAGGGGGGAGGCGCACAGGCGGATCATGCTGTCGCGTATTCCCATCTTCATATTTGAAATATTTCACGATTTAAAAATAATTTAAGGATGTGAATCCATTTATTTACCTTCATTGTAGCACTCCTAGGGATTCAGCATCTACTCCTTACCGGGAAAAGCGGACTCTTTTTGAAGCCAGTTTAAACCTCATTAAGAAGAGTAATCCTCCCAGTGACTAAGTTAACAGGCCAGGTGGAAACGAGCCTGGCGATTCCAATTTCATCGGTTGTCTTAAGTGTTTGCAAAGTAATACTATGCCTTCACATTAGCAGGAGAGATATAAGATAGGTTTTTGCTTGAAAATGGATTCCCGAGTACACATTACACAAAAGCAAACTGCATCATCACACAGAATGAACTCTGTGCTTTGCAAACCTGAACAAACAGACGATGCCTTCACATCCTTGCTGTTCTCCTATGCCTTGTTTCTGAGCTGGGGATAACTTTGGTGAAAACCTGTATACTTAAAAATTAATATATTTTGGGGGCGCCTGGGTGGCGCAGTCGGTTAAGTGTCCGACTTCAGCCAGGTCACGATCTCGCGGTCCGTGAGTTCGAGCCCCGCGTCAGGCTCTGGACTGATGGCTCGGAGCCTGGAGCCTGTTTCCGATTCTGTGTCTCCCTCTCTCTCTGACCCTCCCCCGTTCATGCTCTGTCTCTCTCTGTCCCAAAAATAAATAAAAAAAAAACCGTTGAAAAAAAAATTTAAAAAAAAATTAATATATTTTGTAATGTCCAGATGCTGCAGCAAAACACCCAATAATCTTTGAAGTGTTTTGGCAATTCTTATTGTTAGCCTCAACAATGAAGCACATTCAGGGGACTGGCTTTCAGATCATGTTCCATTAAATGATAAACTACGCCACCAAACTGTAAGTCAAAATTACAGTTAAAAGTAGTCCAAATTAGGGGCACCTGGGCGGCTCAGTCAGTTGGGTGACTGCCTTTGGCCATCTGGAGGTTCGTGAGTTCAAGCCCCGCTTCAGACTCTGTGCTGACAGCTTGGAGCCTGGAGCCTGCTTCGGATTCTGTTTCCCTCTCTCTCTGCCCCTCCCCCACTCATGCTCTGTCTCTGTCTCTCAAAAATGAGTAAACATTAAAAAAAAAATAGTCCAAATTAAAACCACTTTCGCAGCCCTGTTTTAGAAGCAATTAGGAAAAACAGTCTTCTGTAACCTATCATGCACTCATTTCAAAGTCGAAATACATCATCCCACTACTCTCTTGAGGTAGGTTGGTGGTCATCTGCAAATTAGTTAAAAATCGAGAAAGCAAGCACAAAAATACAGTTTTTTACGTACTTGTCAATTTCTTTTCTGGATTGTTACAATTTTAGGATTTTTTTTCCACTTTTGATTTGACTCCGGGTATGCTATATTTAAAATCTTTCCTCAGTATGTAAAAATACAAATGAGTCCAAAGGAATGAGTAGAAATTTCAGGAACAGAATAGTATGCAGGGCTTTCATTCATTCGCGTGTGGGGTACATCTTTGGCGTGAAAGTTTTTTAAAATCAAAATTTGTTACTTTGGCTCAGTGACAAAAATTGGGTGAATTCTACATCTGTTTTTCATTTCTCTAGTTACTATGCTCCGTTTCTTAAAAGGCTTCAGTCTTATTGCATTGTTGTATAATCCTTCCAGCTGGAGATAACCAGTGTTAACATTTTGCTATGTACCGTTTCTCTCTTCTTTGGTGAGGTGCATATTAAATATGACTCATTTTAAAATGAATTGCTTTGGGGGTGCCTGGTGGCTCAGTCAGTTGGGCATCTGACTTCGCCTTGGGTCATGATCTCACAGTTTGTGGGTTCGAGCCCCGCATCAGGCTCCGTGCTGACAGCTCAGAGCCTGGAGCCTGCTTCCGATTCTGTGTCTTTCTGTTTCCCTCTCTCTCTGCCTCTCTCTCTCTCTCTCTCAAAAATAAATAAAAATTAAAAAAATTTTAACTCAGAAAATAAAAATCACTAATTAACAAATACATTCAAATGCCCAGAGTTGTTACCTGAATTCAGAGATGGAGTTCCTCCTCCCAACAATGTAATTAATCAAAATCCAAACAACATAATTAAAAATTGATATGAGTAAAGACAAGATTGTTTTATTTAAGCATACCACCCAACACTTTTTGGTTGTTAAATACAGAGAGATGGCTCCTTATGATTGCTACTTACTATCTATTTGATGGCGACTCTGAAATTAAGCTCCTAAAACTGAGTTGGAACAAGGGAAGAGCAATGTATCTGCATTGGGCGAGCATAATTGGACTTGTCACTTTGAAACAGTTGAATGAAGAAAATTCATGAATAACCAACCATAATTCTATCCGTGGAAAATGTGTGGCAATTTTCCTTCCGTAGACATCCGTCTCCTGAGGATCTTCCCCAAGGCAGGATATCATGATGACCCAGTGCACAGTGGCCCCTGGGTGCTCCATATAACCCCTCCAGTCATTATCCCTAGACAGACGCCCTCCTGAGGGAGAGAAAAGAAATAAGAGAAACCCAGGATCTTCACCTAGATTAGGGCGATGTTGCCTTCACAGCTCCAGTGGGTGATGGATTGCTTAGTCAGCTAATAGCTCATAACCTTTACTTTAAAGCATCATCATGTACCTGGCTTCTCGGAGGCGTGTGGTGGCCAGAGCCTCCTGGAAGAGTGTCGCAGGCTCACTCTGAGGTATTTAGAGTTGTAGCTGGGATAGAGAACCATTAGCTGGGAAAGGCTAATGGAGCCAAGTGAAATAAAAGAAGGTGTCGCATGGAGAAGAAGGCACCATGCGGATCGTTTGAAGAATCAAAGCTCCGAGGTTTATCAGTATTGGTCGAAAAGGCCCTCTTGATGTCTCTCTTTTGAGCGATTCCCCGATGCACCTGGGAGACATTTGCACACACGGAGGGGAAGCTGAGGTGGGGAGAGCCTCACCCGCCAGATTCCTGCCAGGAAGGCTGGGGCGTGAAGAGGGAACAGGAGTGCCATTTAAGGGCTTTGTCCCTCAAGATACCACCTCTAATATTCTTTGACTGTTCTTCCAATTGATGCACTTTGAAATCTCTGATGTTCCCTTCAGCCTCAGTCTAACGCAGCGCTATAGAAATCACGTGCTTGTGCCGGTTGAATTTTTTTCCGAATGCATATGCAAATAAATACGTAGTTATGAAAATACAAATGTTGATCCCCGGCCCCCTCAAGTCACCTAGAGGCCCCTCGTATACACCTCACACTTTGAAAAGCTGCCCTAACGCGGCCCTTGAAAAAAAGGATTCAAAACTCGCTAAGCTACATGGTGTGATGGAAGCAATCCAGGAGAGCCCAGGGCCTCATGAGCTTGGGGGGTGCAGTGAAAAGTGGGAGCCTTTCAGCAGGCTCCCAGGAAAACGCCTCAGCTCCCCCGTCTTGAAGTCCTCAGCTCCCAGGGTCAGCCAGGAAAGTAGTGGCTGCGAAAGACAAAGAGCAGGTGGCAGAGGGCTGGGTCAGAGCGGGCGGGTCTCAGATACCTTGCTTTTCTAAGAACAAACAGACAAAGGCAGGCTTGAAAACGGGTCTGCTTGTGCCCACCGGCTCAGCAAGTCTCCTTGGCTTTGGGGCCACTGCAGTCACACACTTGTTTTCTGTCCTGTCCTATTTGCTTTTAAGGCTGTTTTATGGTGATCTAACACCGAGCAGCAGAAAACACATAAGAGTGATTTTACGCTCTTTATAAATCTCTTCATATTAATTTCAGACTCTGATAACTCCCTGACCCAAATCCTGCCCTGACAGTGCCATTTGTGACTCCCCCCCCCCCCCCCGCCCCGCCACCCAACCTGTTTTCTCTGATGGCTGGTACACTCCATTGTGACTTGCTGAGGGCTTGATGGGACCAGAAATCTTTCTAAAAGCCTCGGTCCCCAGATTGTTTTCATCCCCCTACCTTGCTGAGAAAAAACAAAAAAATAAAACAAAAAAGAACCCACAAAAAAACAAAAAAACCCACCACACACACACACACACACCCACACATCAGCAGATGATGAGAAACGTATCTTTATTGGGTGAATTTAAAAGGCATCGTCTGCCAAGGGCCTTACAGGAGTCATCAGGGCGTACTGACCACCGAAAATTCACGAGTGACTGCCTTGTTACCTCGCCAAAACAGGGGGCAAATTGGAGAAGCACATCCGGGGGAATGAATACATAAATTAGGGGCAGGTAGTGGGTTTCCCATTTCTAGGGGCTTTGGAGGCCTTCTGGCTGATTGTCTCTATCTCCACAGCCTGCGGCTTTTAAGAATGCACCATTTCCTGGAATTCTAGAACAGAAGAGGGTGAGAAAACATCAGTGGAGATGGCTTGGTATTTTACAGACAGGCCGTGTGGCCAGTGAGAGCTCAGAAGAGGAGGTTGTCAGATGGTGGGCTTGGCACCCCTCTCAAGGGCACAAAAGGAGGGGGAAAAACGTGTCACTGACTGCAGGTGCAGGAGGTCTAGAGCGTCCCATCTTCCTGCATAATCTAACAAACATCTTTAGCTCTGCAGCAGAGCCCCTTGTATGAGAACTTGTCAGCCCAGGGGCACCTGGGTGGCTCAGCCGATCAAACATCCGACTCTTGATTTTGGCTCAGGTCATGATCTCACGGTTTCACGGGGTCGAGTCCCACATCCTGCTCTGAGCTGACAGTGTGGAGCCTGCTTGAGATTCTCCCTCTCTCTCTGCCCCTCCCCAGCTTGTGCTGGCTTTGTCTCTCTCAAAATAAATAAGTGAACTTGAAAAAAAAAAAAAGAATTTGTCAGCTCAGCCATTTCTCTCTGACGATGCATGGTATAATGGCCTGTCGCAATCTGGGGCCGCTCAACTTTCTGTCTGGCTACTTTAAGATAGAGAAGGAGGGTTTTCTTCCTTTTCTTCCTCCTTTCTGCAGACATAGGAAACAATTCACAGAGTGGGCCTTTGAACTCCCTTTTCTCCCTTTTCTCTGTTGAACCCTAACCTTACCCTCAAGAGCTTAGGTTACTAAAAGAAAGACGACAATGATGATGGTAACAATAATGATGAGTCGCTGCTGCTGGCTGGAGTCGAAAACCGGAGATTTGCTTTATAGTTCTTGGTACGCTTCGCCTATTTGGAATTTTTCCGTGGTTAGATTTAAATAAATCCATCTTCTTTTACCTAAACTCTTGTTGTGAACTATCTATAGAAGCTACATTAACTCCTGCATAGTAAGTTATAGTGGTATCACTTGGACAGGTTTTTAAAATGAGAATCCAAAGTAGCAAGTTTTAATTTCCAATTAGTACCGCCGTAAAGACCAGGCATAAATTCTCCCGAGTTGGCATGCACAGTGTAGCTAAGAAGCGTGTAAGCAACATGACTGAATCGGATTAAAATAATCCTCCAGCCATGTAGTTATACTAAACTCTGAATATAGGGCTCTGCACACAGAAGACCCCGTACATGACGTTTGATCTATTCCCTAATATTGTCCGCTTGGGCTACTGTCCAAGAAAATGTGTTTGTTTAACCCCTTGAAAGCTAAGAGGCTTTCCTGTGCAAGTCAATAGACATTTTGGGGGCGCCTGGGTGGGTCAGTCGGTTAAGCGTCCGACGTCAGCTCAGGTCATGATCTCGCGGTTTGTGAGTCCGAGCCCCGCGTCAGGCTCTGTGCTGACGGCTCGGAGCCTGGAGCCTGTTTCGGATTCTGTGTCTCCCCCTCTGCCCCTCCCATGCTCATGCTCTTTCTCTGTCTCTTAGTAATGACTAAACATTAAAACTAAATAAACATTAAAAAAATAGACATTTTGACATGAGACACACTTGAGAATGTCAATCCTTCCCTTATTCAGAGGGGCTCAAATCCCAGCAGTGGCAATTCCTTAAATTATTTCCAATTTGCATTGGGCATCTTGCAAATCATTAGCCAGGCAATAGCTAGTCCCCTGGTCAAGTGAAGGCTATTTTTTGGGTCATAGACAGTGAGTGACTCACAGGACCAGCTTCTACGATACATCCCCAGGCATCACGCTAGTCTCTACATATATCATTTGTATCCTCGCATTAGGCCCATTTTACAGATGGCAAGACTGAAGCGCAGCAAGGTTAAGAAAGAGAGATTTTAACTAACCACATCTGCCCGATCTCATGGCCCAATCCCCCGGGTTGCTTCAGGAGCTAAGTTCTTTTGTGCCGTGTACAGGTGTGAACGTACCGTCGGCCCCGATTTTCCCGTCACCGTCATTATCCGCAGCCGCCATCAAGGACTTGGTTTCTGACTCTGTCAGCTCTCTAGCGCTGCTCTCAAACTTCTGGAGGAAAAACCTGCAGGGCAATAAAGATTATGGAACTTTTCTGAAAGACCACACACGTCTGTGCTAACCCTCTCTTTTCCTCTTGAAGCCAATCATCCGTTCCCAGCAACTGCGATATTCAAAGGTCTTTGCAAGCCAAACTCGCCTTCCTTGTAGAAACGAACAGTGGGCATTTTGTTTTTAAAAGTTTTTCTTTCTTCTTCTTCTTCTTTCCAGGGGCGCCTGGGGGGCTCACTCGGTTTAGCATCTGACTCTTGATTTCGGCTCAGGTCACAGTCTCACGGGTTCATGAGTTCGAGCCCCTCGTTGGGTTGTGTGTTGACAGTATGGAGCTCGCTTGGGGTTCTCTCTCCCTCCCTCTTTCTCTGCCCCTCCCCTGCACACACACACACACACACACACACACACACACACACACCACTCTCTCTCTCTCTCTCTCTCTTTAGGACAAAACTTACTTAAGCTCTTCTTCATCCAGATACCCACTCTGGTCATTGTCTATGAACCGAAAAACATCCTTCACCTGACTGGCCGACATCTTGGAGAGGCCCGACGTCTGGAAGAATTTTTGGGGTTCAAAAGTATCTGGGTCTGAAGAACAGAGAGAGGGTTATTCTCAGGCTCACCGGATCACCTTCTGTATCGGGGCCAAGGTGCTGAAAACATAGGTCATCAAAAGCCCTCCTCGGGCCATCATTGAGCTACAAGGACGCTCTGCTCTCCACTTTTACCAAAAGACAAAGCCTATGTTAACTGACTAGAATTTAAATAAAGACTTGGAACAAACAAACAAATAGATTAAAAAAACAGAGACAAAGAGGGGGCTATGACTGGTGCAAGATTTCGAGGCAGCCAAGACGGGGCAGCTTGGTGATGGCTTCTCCTGTGTCCCTCCCCACCTTACCTGTCCACTTGCTTTTACCCATCTCTTGTCCCTCTCCTCTGGGCCACCCCACCCCCCTTTCTACAGGCTGTGTGGCCAAGAGGCACTGGTCTAACTGGTGGGGCGAAACGCAGTCACTGGGTTCCAACAGGCATCCACAGGCTGCTGCTTCTTCTTCTTTTTTTTTTTTTTCACTTTGAGTACATTCCTTTGGCCTTACGGAAATGTAACCATATGCTCAGCTCTCGTATCTCTATAATTTTAGTTCTTTGGTTGAGGACCGTTTTAGTCTCTGATCCCACGAAGTTTCAAATGTTCACATTTTTAATTTCCGTGGCTTTGCTGGAGGCGTGACTACGTGGGAAATACGCACCCCTGCCTCACTTTCCTTTTACCTTGGCACTCCTGCAGGGCTGCGGCAATGTCGTCAGCACTAAGGACGTCTGTGATGCTCATTTTCCACCTGTTCACACAGAACACATGAGATGTGGTAAATGGCAAGCGGGAACACGCACGTCCAGGAGCACGACCCCTTCCCAGGCCCCTGAAACTGTCTTTGTGGGGAAGGCTTAAAACGTGATAAGCGTGCCGTTGTATTAAGCGATGGGACAGAACACCCCCATAAAAACCATAAGCGGGAAGGATCCCAGCCCCCTGTGTCTCCGTGCCTTCTCCTTAATGTTCTTCAAAGACAAAATTAAAAAAAAATACAACTTAAAGCATGACTTGATCCCGTTTTCTTGTAAAAACTGTATTTGCACAATCAACCATTCATGTAGCCGTCTACAAAACGTTCAGAAGTAAATCACGTGACAAAGGCAGTGGCAGTTTCCTAGACCAGCCTGAAAACACAGTGCTACCAATTCCTCTCACAGCTTGGCCTCCTCGGAGACCTTTGGTGGAAAAGATGCTATCTATCCCGAAGGATGCGAATCAGAGTCACGAAAAAGCCAACTGCCAGAGGTCAAAATCCTTCTAGGAGTCAAGCCCACGGGGAAAGAGACGTCTGAGCACAGCCTGCACCAGCCTAATAGGAACGCATTAGGAAAGAAAAGTCTGGGGTCTCGAAGGTCCACCAGCTACTTACCGTTTTAGACTTTCCCCCAAGAAGAATCAGGGAAAAGAGTCGAAGGAGCAAAAAACAGATGTGCTTTTGCTGCCTTACTGACCTATCTTATATAGGATCGAAAAAGTGATAGTAAGAACCTCTTAGATTTCCTTTTCAAGGATCAAGTAGACGTAGCTCAAATGTCTTGCCTTACTAATTAAACCTCTTTTTTTTTTCTATTTATATCACAAGGGAATGTGGGTGGGAACAGCCAATATTGAAGAACAAACCTCAACAAACCTTAACTAGGGTTTCAGTTCTGCAAACGAACCCCACGGGCGGTGTGGAGAAGACGCCAGAAGCCTGGCAAAGAGGACAGAGTGGCTGAAACGAGGTGAACGCAAACGGAGGCGCTCTGTAAACTGGAAAGGGCTCCCCAGGTGACAGTGGCTGCCGTTTGAGGCAGGTCTGCTCTTAACCTCTGAGGCTGTGGACGTGCGAGGCTGACTTTGGTCCAGGGTTGACCCCAAGTCAGGGTCAGATGGACACAGTAGACTCGTCCATCACAGCAAATGGCACTGGATGGACGACTTTCCAAAGAAGTCTTGACTCTGATATTTCCCGGCTCTCTCCTACATTGCACACACGAAAAAGGCAACGTGGAGGAAAGCACCCAACCATTCCCAAACCCCAGATCTAAAATTGCAGGAAAAATGGGAGGCTGGCATTTGAGACCTCCCTCAAGGTTTTTTTGCTTTTGGTTTTTTTTTTTTTAATGTTTATTTTATTTTTGAGAGAGAGGGACAGAGCATGAGCAGGGGAGGGGCAGAGAGAGAGAGGGAGACACAGAATCCGAAGCAGGCTCCAGGCTCCGAGCTGTCAGCACAGAGCCTGACGTGGGGCTCGAACTCACGAACCGTGAGATCGTGGCCTGAGCCAAAGTCGGACACTCAACCGACTGAGCCACCCAGGCGCCCCTGCTTTTTGTTTTTTGTTTGTTTTTTCGTTTTTAGCTTTTAGCAAATATTTGTTGAATCCCTATGTAGCCAGCACTGTGTTAGACTCTTTTCTTTAATCGTGGTAAAAAATACGTAATATAATATTTGCCCTTTGAGCTGTTTTTAAGGATACGTACGGTAGTGTTAACTATATGCTCATGGTTGTACAAGAGATCTCTAGAACTTTTTCCTCCTGTAAAACTGACCTCTATGCCCATTGAACAAGAAGCCCCCCTTCCCCCTCCCAACACCCTGGCAACCACTGTTCTCCTTCCTGTCTCTGGGAGTTAGACTACTTTAGACACCTCTTGTAAGTGGGATCTTGCCTCATTTGTCTTTTTGTGACTGGCTTATTTCCTTAGCATAATATCCTCGAGTTTCATCCATGGGTTCATCCCTGTAGTGACATATGACAGGATTTCCTTATGTTTTAAGGCTGAATTCAAATTTAAACAAAAATTTTTTTTTTAACATGTATTCATTTTGGAGAACAGAGAGAGACAGAGTGCGAGCGGGGGAGGGGCAGAGAGAGAGGGAGACACAGAATCCGAAGCAGGCTCCAGGCTCCGAGCTGTCAGCACAGAGCCCGAGGTGGGGCTCGAACCCACAAACCGTGAGATCGTGACCTGAGCCGAAGTTGGGCACTCAACCGACTGAGCCACCCAGGCGCCCCTGAATTCAAATTTTTTTAAAGTCAAAAACCAATCCCATGTTGCAATCAGAAATAGTCAGTGGCTTCGAAGAAGACAATTCAGGATCGTTAGACTCTTCCCTGGGAAATACCGTCAGGATAGTCACCTTTAGTTTGTCCCCAAATACACCCCCCTACGTACTCCCAGCATTGCTGGTGTCGTCAATGAAAACTTTCTCTCAGGAACACCCACAGCATTTCTTAAATTACCAAACATCAAGTCGGCACTATTTCTGTCTTGCCCACATGATATGCCCCAATGCCTGGTACAGTCCCTGACCTAGTTAGGTGCTCAGTAATTATTTGATGAATGGATAAATGAAATCGGCAAAAAAGAGCTTGAAAACAGGATTACCAGCCAGCATCAACTTGCCCAGCCCTAAGAAAGCAGTTTCTGAAAATCAGTCTCAAGAATGTAGGTTGCTGACATTAAGTTGCCATAGAAACTCGCTGAGTCGTTTCTTTCTGTGGAAGGGCTTACAATTGTCCATAGAGATAAAAAAACATTTAAAAAAATCTTCCCATTTAAATGAAAATAGCATATAGGTTAAACCAAGACACTTTAGATTTTCATGCTACTTTTCTGATAGGGAGGGAGTAAAGATAAGAAAGACCCAGTAAACATATCCTCTGAATCAACGAGGCAGCCATGATTATATGTGAATTCCAGTGTGTGCAATCTGGGGGTCAAAACGTTGGTTCATGCAAAAGAACAAATATTGTATGGCTCCCTTTTTATGAAGTCCCTCGAGTCATTAAATACACAGGGACAGAAAGAATGGTGGGTACCAGAGAGTGAGGGAGAGGGGAGAGGGGGTAGATGTTTAATGGGAGCAGAGTTTTGGGGCACCTGGGTGGCTCAGCTGGTTGAGTGTCTGACTCTTGGTTTTAGCTCAGGTCATGATCATGCAGTTCGTCAGGTTGAAGGTCTGTGTTTGCTCAACTCTGTATCCCCAGTGTGGATGCAAGTGAAGACCAACCAAATGAGAACAGGCAAAGGCTATTAATCCAGAGCCTCCCCGAGCAAGGGAGTGAGCCCTTGAATTCAGCAGAGACTCAAAGGCAGGCAGAGGAGCGGGAAAGCTTTATAGCGGAAAAAAGAGAGGGTTCACATATGTCCTGAGAGGAGGCTGTTGGCCTGGGAAAGCTGACCATCCTATGTGACGGTGTGAGGGGACATACTTGGCTTCCTCTGGTCGGTCCTAAGTTGGAAGCAAAAATTAAAACGAAGGAAGCTGGGGGCGCCCGGGTAGCTCAGTCGGTTAAGTGTCTGACTCTTGGTTTCAGCCCAGGTCACAATCCCATGGTTCATGAGTTGGTTCATGAGTTCAAGCCCTGTGTTGGGCTCTGCACTGACAGTGTGGAGCCTGCTTTGGAGTCTGGCTCCCTGTCTGTCTCTGCCTCTCCCCCCCTCAAAATAAATTTAAAAAAAAAATAAAAATAATACAACCTACTCTATAGGATTAATGACAGGGAATACAGGTGAAGCACTTGACATTGGGCCAGGCACAGAGTTAGCCAACAATAAATGGTGGCCATTGTTGCTGTTATTTGCTTTACAGCCTTTTCAAAACAAAGATATTCTGGGTAAAGCTCATCTAAGGTGACAGAAGGGACAGTAGTTACCCTTGAGGGGAGGGCAGGGACTGGGGGTGAGGAGGTTCTGCTGTGTTGATATTGTTTTATTTATTTATTGTTAAGTTTATTGATTTGATTTATTTTGAGAGAGAGAGTGGGGGGGAGGGCAGAGAGAGAGAGAGAGAGAGAGAGAGAGAGAGAGAGTATCCCAAGCAGGCTCTACGCTGCCAGTGCAGAGCCCAATGCAGGGACCGAACTCACGAACCATTAGATCACGACCTGAGCCAAAGTCCGATGCTTATCTGACCAAGCCCCCCAGGTGCCCTGGTGCTGGTTACATTTTTATGAAAATTTAGCATTTTCTGTGTGGGTGTTTTACTTCCACAGAAAGTTGACTTAAAACAAATTTTTTTAATGTTTATTTTATATTTTTTGAGAGAGAGAGACAGAGAGACAGAGTGAGGGAGGGAGGGGCAGAGAGTGAGAGGGAGGCACAGATCTGAAGCAGGTTCCAGGCTCTGAGCTGTCAGCACAGACTCCGACGTGGGGCTCAAACTCATGAACCGTGAGATCATGACTTGAGCCAAAGTTGGATGCTTAATTGATTGAGTCACCAGGCACCCCAAAAGTTGACTTTTAATAAATGGTTGAGCATGAAAGAGTGGAGGGTCCTGCTCTGTGATCTTGGCCCTTAAGTGTGGCGGGTGAAGGCTGTGGGACCAGGCATTGGCCAGCTGTGACCTCTCTCTGTCGTTTGGGCTGATTGATCACAGGGCTTTCGGGACATCAGTGAGTGAGGCCCAGACACTCAGCTGTGGTGACTCCTGTGTCCATAGCAGGGCTGAGAAAGAGAAGCTTAACAGGAACCATTAGGTGACTGTGCCCTGTGACTGAGGGAAATGACCTCACAACTCAGAAAGAGAAGCCATTCTGGCCCTAAGGGGATCAGACTCTGCCACCCCAAAATATGCCGCTTGAACTATTTTGAGCCGAAGGCAGCTGAGGAACAATGAACACAAGAGGAGGTCTCTGATCTCTGCTTATCTGTCTAAAAGTAGGGCATAAATTTCCCGAGAGGAAAGTTCCTTCCCTGTACCAGGAACGGAGAGCAACCCATCTCTGGGGATGGAGACTTGATGCCCGGAGAAGTCTGCATAAACAGACCTTTCTAAAATACCCCTTCTCTTCCATTAGTCCCCCATGTATTTCCTAGTCACTTCCCCCATGGTTTATCACTCCCAGGAGCCCGAATCCCCTTTCCTTGGTTTAGCCACTTCTCCAAAATTTATCGCTCCAAAATATATAAGCTCCTAGGTCTAGTTGTCCTTTTGAGTTTCGCTTCTTTGCTGTGAACACCATGTAAGTAAAATCATACTGTGCCTTTTTTTTTTTCCCTGTTAATCTGTCTTTCGTTGGTTTAATTAGCATGTCCTAGTACCAGAACCTAAGAGATTAGAGGGAAAGTTTCTTCCTCCCCTACAGCCCCATCACAGAGAGGCCTCCCTGTCTACCCAACAGTCTCATCACCTTGTGTTTTTTCTCCAGAGCTCTTACCATGGTCTAGTTTCTTTTGCTTGCTCAGTGTCCATCTCCTCCCCCAAAACAGAAGCTCCTGGAAGGTAGGGACTTGGTGTGTCCTGTTTACCCTCAATCCCCAGGGCTTGTCATTGACTAGCATCAAAGACTCCAGCAGTGGAGACTAGAGGGCCTGGGTTCCCCTGAGGGACAATGACAGTCATAAGGTGGACCTGGTGGGAGTCTCAAGTCTTACTTAAATAATGGCCAGTACGGTTAAAACCATCCATCGTGCTTTGTTGTTCCCCACCTATTCCAAAAGAGTCTCAAATGTCTTACAAGACTGCAGCAAATGATTTGAAAACACGAAGAGCTGAGATTCTTAAATGTCAGGGATGAAAAAGCTAGGATCACGGGAAAGCAACTTCTGGCTGGCAAGATAAGAACCCCCCCCTCCCCCAAATCTGAATTTTAATACCTCGCTGATGCATCTGTACAGTGTTATGGGGAGACATCTAGTTGCTGGAGTTTATTTACAAGTGAGATGTTTCTCTGGTGAAGGCTTTCCTTTACCCACCCAAAGAGACTTGGAAAACATTTATGAAATAGGTTTTCACCCAGGAGCTTAGAATAAGCTCCTTAGTGAGAAGATACTGCTATTTGCTAACAAAAAACCGCACAACGTCTTAGGGGTGAATGGAAAGGACAGCTTGCAGGTTTCACAACAAAATGAGTAACAAGGTATGGTAGTTTCTCAGAGGACACAGTCTGGGCCTGTAAGGATTGACCTCCACTGGGTTTAGAGTTTTTATGAAACCTTGGGTAGGATGCATCCCTGTGGCCTCCTGTGGGTGTGGCCACGAAACGAGGTTTGTAACCAACACCAGCTCCATAATCTGTGGGACCAGGTAGAAAAATTAAATGCAAGCCTCCTTGTTCACAAATTAAGAATCTCAATATGGCAGCAGCAGAGCATTAAATCAAGCGTGGGGCCCTTCCTGGGGAGCCTGGGGGGCTCAATCGGTTAAGCGTCTGACTTCCGCTCAGGTCATGATCTCACAGTTCGTGGGTTCCAGCCCCGCGTCGGGGCTGCTGGTATGGAGCCTGCTTGGGATTTTCGCTCTCTTCTCTCTCTGCCCCTCCCCCACTTGCGCTTTCTCTCTACCTCTCAAAATAAATAAACTTAAAAAAAAAATGAAAAGAAAGCGAGCATAAGGTCCTTCCAAGTGCAGATCGCACCCACAGAGCTGACCCTGCTCATGACTTACGTTTGTTCAACATTGCCTGCTTTGCCAATATCATGTCACGTCATTAGTCGTCCCAACAACTCTGTGAAATATTACTATCCCCACGAGGAGAAGGGGAGGTTAAGAGACACTCCAGGTCAATTAGCTACTTAAGTGGCAGGGCCTGAACTCATCCTTAGAATTTTCCTTGGTGTCAGCTGAAAAATTCCCAAGACAGCCAGGCTTCTGGGTTTCCACAACCGCTTCTTCCCCCTAGAAAGAAAAGGGTTTATTTAGGTTTGCTTTCAAGCCCACTAGACAAAGAATGACAGGTTCTCTGGCATAGGTGAATCATCACCCCCATCCATTCCCTTACCTCCCCCTGCCCTGGGAGAGGGTCACGATAGGTGGTCCTGAAGCATCATTGCAAGTTGGGGAGCTGGCAGCTGTTTGGGAAGTTGAGCATATATACATATACCCACCTATCGATTGCCCTTGATGGTTCACTTCAGATCCAGGGAGTCATGCGTGTTTCCTTAGGGAGAGTTTGTAAGGGCAGGACAGGATACCACACTTTAACAAGACGGTAGCTTCACTTAAGCGTAATGTGTGTCTAGACATACACTTAAAATTGGGAACACTAACAGTACGTGGCTAGGCTAGGACACATTCAGCAAATGAGTGAACAAGCCTCTAGCCTGGCTTGTATATCTCTCTGTCTCTTTGCCACTTGCCCCCACCCCACCCCGTGTGCGTGTGCGTGTGCGTGTGTGTGTGTGTGTGTGTGTGTGTGTGAAGGTTAAATAATTTTGAAAGTATTATTAAAAACATGCTCTTGGCAGAAAACATAGAAAAGAAAGAAAGAAAGAAGAAAGAGAAGGAAGGAGAAGGGAAAGAGAAGGAGAAAGGCAGAAGAAAAATGAATGTAATTCATCACTAGCGATGACAATGTGAATATTTCAGGGATCCTTTAAGATGTATTGATTTTTAAAAATATTTTAAACATTAAAATGGAGCCATGACCTCAACAACTTGCTTTTTCACTTAAAGCACTGTAAACATTTCCCCCTGTCAATGAGTATAAATCTATATACTGTGATTTGTAGTGGCTGTGTATAACTCTCCTGCACGGGGGGGGCTCTGATGTCATCAACCCCAATTATTGGACCTCTAGGTTTTTTCATATTTTTACTATTATAAGAAGTGCACGGGGCACCTGGTTGGCTCGGTTGGCGAAGCATCCGACTTCAGCTCAAGTTGTGATCTCACGGTTTGCGAGTTTGAGTCCCACATGGGGCTCTGCCCTCACAGCGCAGAGCCTGCTTGGGATTCTCTCTCTCCCTCTCTCTCTGTCTCTACCTGTGCACTCTCTCTCTTTCTCTCTCAAAAAACAAAGTAACCATTAAAAAAAAAGAAGTGCACGGATGAACATCCCCATAGCAAAATCTGTGAGTCCATCCATATTTTTTTCTTTAGGGTGCATTCCCCGAAGTATCTTGTAATCCTCATTTGTTTAGCCAGTATCTGTTGGATGCCTTCTACACGCCAGACATTGTGTCAGATGCTGGCTTTTAAACAATGAGAAATTGAGTAATTGCCCAGTTAATTTCACCTAACGTCCCGTGCAGTGGTTGGTGCGGTTGGCAGAATTTCTACGGACGTCCCTCAAAAGTCCGTACCCCAGTGCCTGGACCTGCAAAATATAATCACGCTGATCACTAATGAATGAATACTTACAAAATGAAGAATTATTTGCAAGACTTTGTTGGCCATGTTAAGAAGTTGGCATTCAGAGCAAAAGGGATCCACTGAAAGATCCTATGGAGGGAGCGACTGAATGAGATTTGTATTTTCAAACAGTGCCTCTGGCTGCGGCGTGGAGAAGGATTGGCAGGGGCCAGAGCGATACTGGGGACCAGTGAGAAGACGACCGTTGTCGTCCAGGGGAGAGAGGAAAGCTTGGAGCAGGGGCGGTCGTGGAACTGAAGAGGAATGAATAGATTTGAGAGGTGTTAGGGGGTTAAGCAGCCTGAGTTTGGTCATGGCCGAGGGCAGGGAGGGACACAGGCGTCAGCGATGGCTCCAGGCGTGCTGGTGTTACCCTGCACAGAAGCAGGGCGCCCAGGGAGGCAGCTTGGTCTGTGGGAGTTTGGCCAGGTTGAAGGGAAACATCCATGTGGAGGCATCTAGTTCGATGTGTGCCCCTGGAGCTCAGAGGGGAGGTATAGGCAGAAAGTGCACATTTTTGAGTCCTTCTTTTTTTTTTTTAATGTTTGTTTATTTTTGAGAGAGAGACAGAAACAGAGACAGAGTGCGAGCAGGGGAAGGGCAGAGAAAAGGAAACAGAATCTGAAGCAGGCTGCAGGCTCTGAGCTGTCAGCACAGAACCCAAGGCAGGGCTTGAACCTACAAATCGTCAGATCAGACCTGGGCCGAAGTCAGCCGCTCACCCGACTGAGCCACCCAGGGCCCCCCACTAATAGCTATTTAATTAGTTAGCCAATCAGTTAACTGATAACATTCTTAGTACCAGGCACATAATAGGAACTCCCTAAAAATGTATCAAGTAAAGGAACAAGCTGACGGTCTAAGAGCTTGGGTGACTACCCCAAGGTCAGACAGCTGGGAAAGTCAGGGGAGGGTGGGCTCCCGAGCCTTCTGATTGTCTGTCTATTCAAGGCCACGTCTAGATAAGAACATGTAAGGGACTCTTGAGGCTTAGAACGGTCTCCTCAATTTGAACCTGACTCTGACCTCCGAGGTCTCTACCACCTTTGAATGACAATGCCCCCTCCTTGAAGTGTCTTATTGGCTCGTTTTCCTGGAGACCTGATTCCCCGGGACGATGTCCGGCCAATCCAAGGAAGCTCCCCAGAGCATCACAGGGAAAAAGAGACTGATAAGAAGAGTGTGTTCCCTGGAGGAAGAGACGCGGCCCCTCTCTCGTTATGTTGGGTTTAGTTGCGATTTCTTTTTAATTAACTCACTTGGTCTCCATTAAACATTACCTCCAGCCCAACAGTAAGTTGACACGGAGATGCTCACATTTCTTGTTCATGAAAAAATCAGCCTTCTAAAGCATTTTGTTTCTTTTCTCCTCTAACATTTCATACGTGCCCAAGAAGTTTGGGGCTCTCCTAATATTGTTTTGCCCTTGGTCAACAATCGATAAGATAAAATAAAAATTGACCGAATAAACCACAGAGTTGGCCAGATGGCAAAAACATCGAGGACAGGTTTTTGGTGAAATGCGCTGAGGAAGTTCTTGGTGAGAAGTCCTCAGGTGTGGGAGCCATGGGGCTGGTCCCACCTGCTCTCATGGGCAGCTTGAGCAGGGCTCGAACTCACAAACCCCGAGATCATGGCCTGAGCCAAGATCAAGAGTCAGATGCTCAACTGACCGACCCACCCATGTGCTTACGCTGTGGACTGAATGTTTGTCTCTCTCCTCAAATTCAAATGTCGAAACTGAATCCCCAAATGTGACAGTATTTGGAGGTGGGGCCTTCAAGAGGCCATTGATGAGATCGTGAGGGTGGGGCCCCCATGACTGGGGTTATGCCCTATAAAAGAGACCCCAGAGCGCTCCCCTGCCCCCTTCTGCCTTGCAGGGGCGCAGAGAGCAGGCACTGGCTGCGGTCCAGGAAGAGGGCTCTCCACAGGCACGAGGTCTGCCTGGCACAAGGCCTGCCGTCTTGATCTGGGACTTCTGGCCTCCACAGCCGGGAGAAAGGAGTTTCTGTTGTTTAAGCCCCCCGGTCTGTGGCATTCTGTTATAGTAACCCGAATAAGACAGCTTATCTGCCATCCATATGGAGAATGACTTTTAAAGATAAGATCAAGGGGCGCCTGGGTGGTTAAGCGGCCAACTTGGGCTCAGGTCACGATCTCACGGTTCATGGGTTCGAGCTCCGCGTCGGGCTCTGTGCTGACAGCTCGGAGCCTGACGCCTGCTTCAGATTCTGTGTCTCCCTCTCTCTCTGCCCCTCCCTCCCTCCCTCTCAAAAAGAAATAAACATTAAAAAAAAATTTCAAGATAAGATCACTAACAGCATGTTTGGGTGAAAATTCGGTGATGGAGGAGAGGGAGGGGGCGGTAAGTGAAGAGATGTCCATGACTGGGTGGGAGGGGACGGGGTCTGGTATGCACCTGGAGAGCCACCTGGTTCATCTTAAAGGTGAGGCAGGAAGGCAGGTGTGTCTGGGGGGGGGGGGGGCAGGTGCTGGGGGAGGGCAGTAAAGCTCTCTTCTGATGGCTTCTATTTTCTGAGGTAGGGAGAGAGCAAGCCATCTGCTGAGAATGAAGATGTGTTGAGGTTTGAGGAAGGAAAGACTGACCTGGGTATGTGTTGGAGAGAGAGGGCGGGAGAGAGAGACAGGGAGAGAGGGAGAGACAGGGAGAACGAGAGACAAAGAGCATCGTGTCCCAGCAGGAAATCTCACTTGCAGGAAACACTGAAGATTTCAAGGACCTGCAGAATGTGACAGGCTCTGTCTGTAGTTTAATACCAACTGGATCTGACCCGGGATTCCCATTAACCAAATGTGGTGTCATCGTGACCCAGTCACCTGATCTAGTCACCTAGAGCCTCTTTGTAAGTGCTGAAGGTGTTTTTTGGCCAGCATCAGCACAACTGAGCAGTATGATGGGCAAATGTCTGAATTATTCATGTTTTTGACCTATTCTAACGAGAACTTTGTCCAAAAGGCTAAATTATTAAGCACCCGGGTGCGATCTTGCAGTATGCTGTCTAGAAAACTGGGACACAGTGAATTTTCTTGCTGGTTTTGCTTCTTAAGGGAGTTGAGACTTTACTAACCATTCACGGTTGCTCCCCAAATAAAGCCGGTGATGCCGACAGAAGAAAATTAAATTCAGGGAACCAAACATACTCAGCAGTGCCGTGGAAGTCCAATGAGAACAATTGAACACTTGGACAACACATACCCCACGCATTTAGAGAAAGTTATAGAGTTCAGTTATAAGTGGAAATAAATAGGTAATGGCAATACTGAAATCTTTAGTTCTTTTACTCAGTTTGGGAAAATGAAATTAATACACACATGTAGATGCGAGGCAAATACGCTAATCTTTTAAGAATGGTCGAGCTGTCTGGTTTTTTGCGCTCCATTTAGATAAAGATTTTAAAGCAATCCCATAACTACAGGGCGGTTTAAGGGCTGTTCCTGAATATTATATGGATTTGTGCAAAATTTCAGGGCTGCAATTTTCCATACAGATAACACTGAGGTTTCGTGATTTGTATTCAGGGACTTCTAGGGATATTGGGTATTATTAGAAGCACATTATATGCATGCTGACGGGTGAAATGACATATTCTGTCTTGGATTTGCTTTACTGCCCAGCAAAAAAAAAGGGGGGGGGGAGGGGCAGTGGGAATAGGACACTACTAGAAAAATAATTACGGGTGACGGGTGCACAGCAGTTAGATTATTCTCTCTACTTTCGTGCATGTTTGGCCATTTACAGAATCAAGTTTAAAAACATGCCGTAAGACCCTCTTCTAAACCGACGTTAGGAATAAGCAGGTTACACTTTCTGAACTGAAATTAAACGTCCACGAATTTCCCATTTCTGTGACTTCATGTTCCGGTAGCTCCTGACAGACCAAAACCAAGATGAAGGTCTCGAAGAGATGTTTATACACCTATGTTCATAGCAGATGTTTGCACACCATGTGGACAAAAGTTAAACACGGAGGCAACCCAAGCGTCCATCAACCAATGAGCGGATAAGCAAAATGTGGTCTATTTATACAATGCAATATTATTCAGCCTTAAAAAGGAAGGAAATTCAGGGCGCCTGGGGGGCTCAGTCGACTGGGCATCCGACTTCAGCTCAGGTCACGATCTCACAGCTTGTAAGTCCGAGCCCCGCGTCGGGCTCTGTGCCGACAGCTCGGAGCCTGGAGCCTGCTTCGGATTCTGTGTCTCCCTCTCTCTCGGCCCCTCCCCCGCTCGCGCTCTGTCTCTCTCCCCTTCAAACAAATAAATAAACATTAAAGAAAGAAAGAAAATCTGCAGCATGCTACAGCTTTGACGAAGTTCGAGGACATCATGCAAAGTGAAATAAGCCAGGCACCGAAAGACAAACATTGTATGATTCTACCTATAAGAGGTACTTAGAATAGTCAAAATCATAAAGACAGACGGTGGAACAGAACGGTCGTTGCCAGACTGGGAGCTAGTGTTGAACGGGGACAGAGTATCAGATTTATGAGACGAATGACTTATGGGGCCGGATGGCCGTGGCAGCTGCACTCCGTGGGAATGTACATATTGCACACTTAGCAATGATTACGAAGGTAAATTTTGTGGCTTTGTGTATTCTAACACAATCAAAAAGAAGTAAAACCCACGATGAAGACCAAATCAAACTCCCCTACTCGAAGGGCAGAATGAGTCTTCAAACTATTTCGCATTCATTCTTTTAAATTTATCTGTGGAGCGCCAACTGCATACAACACGCTTTTTTTTTTTTTCTCAGCGGTGGGAATGCAGGGGCAGACAACACAGACGAGGAACCTCCCTTCCCAGAGCTCAGTGGCTGGCTGGGGAGACAGACTTTCAACCACCAAATAGGTGCATAAACATGACAAGTGACAGCAAACTAGAGAAGATGCCTTTTGATGGAAAGAACGGCGGGGGTTCGTGGAGCATATGGCATTGAACCTGAGATCTGAAAAACGTGTAGGGGGCTAGCCAGGCAAGGTTGTTGGAGCGTGGCAGACTTTGTGGGGGGCGGGGGGGGAGTGGTCCACACAAAAGGGGACACGTGTGTGAAGACCACAAAATGCACCTTATCCTAAAATCACTGGGGGTTCTGAGTTTGCTGTGGCTCTTTAGAAAAGTTGTAAACGCTTATTTATTATCGAGAGACAAAGAGATGGAGTGTGAGTGGGGGAGGGAGACACAGAATCCAAGGCAGGCTCCGGGCTGTCAGCACAGAGCCTGACGGGGGGCTTGAACTCACAAACTGTGAGATCATGACCTGAGCCATAGTCAGACGCCTAACCCACTGAGCCACCCAGGCGCCCCAGCTGGAAGTGTTTTAAAAGTCACTCCAAAACTTAGTAGCTTCAAACTCCAACCACTTTCCTTGCTAACAGTTCTGTGCGTCAGCAATTCGGTCGGGCCTCAGCTGGGATGGCCCATCGATCCTGTGTGGTGTGAGCTGGGCGTACTCACCTCTGGGGCCTCAGCCAGGACTCCTGGGGCAGGTCGATGACGGGGCCTCTCGCCCAAAATGGCCTGTCGTTCTTAAAGAGGCTGAACTGGTATTCTTTGTGGTGTGGTCGTTTCCAGATTCCAGCATGCGACTCTTGATCGTAGGGTTGTGAGTTCGAGCCCCCTGTGGGGTATAGAGATTACTTAAATAAATTAGAAAAGGCGGGGAGGGGGGCGCCTGGGTGGACCAGTCGGTTAGGCATCTAACTTCGGCTCGGGTCACAGTTCATGAGTTCGAGCCCCACATGGGCTCTGTGCTGACAGCTCAGAGCCCGGAGCTTGCTTCAGATTCTGTGTCTCCCTCTCTCTCTGACTCTCCTCTGCTTGTACTCTGTCTCTCTCTCTCTCAAAAATGAATAAATGTTTAAAAAAAAATTAGAAGCAAAAGCCTTCAAAAAAGAAGGTTTACAGATGTTTTAACCTTTAACACTATTTTTACACCCAGTACTCTATTTCATTTTTACACAAAATTTTACAAAGAGTCAACTATAACATCCATGCGCACGTGAAGTGTGCAGGTCCCGTGTACAGCTTACCGAAAGAATCGCAAAGTGATCACATCTCTGTGACCGGCCAGCCCCTCTCCTGGCCACGTCTCTCTTTTCTCCTCCCAAAGATAATCGCTGTCCTGCTGTCTAACATCATAGCTGAGTTTTTGGACTTCATGTGAATAGGATATATTGGATGGATGGTTTCATCTCGCTGACACGTGTCAACACAGGGCACACTGATTCTCCAGGGCCAGCAGCCTCACCAGCCCCTTCTTCAGACTCTGTCTCCTGGACCACCCACCTGTCTAGCTCATCACATACCTGTCAGACACCCTGGTCACTGAAGTTGGAAGCGCAGATGACAAAAGGTGGGTGGGGGCTGTTTTATGGCCGTGGGGTAAGATGGGTGTTGGCCCAGGGTGTACCCCAAGCAGCAAATTCCTTGTCAGTCTGGAGGTTTGCCAGGCGGGAGCTTGAAGGGGTGGGGGGCACTGGTATCCTAGGGACATGCCCGGGAGTGTTAGAAACCAAGTCTCTCAGGGCACGGGAGAGGGGAGGGGGAACAGGTGAGGAGGGTAGGGGGCTGACGGTACGGATGGTGCGGGAAGTTTGCAGCTCTCACAGGTCAAGGCTGAGGCCTGGTCCAGAGCGGGGCTCAGAGAACCTGCCTAGTGGGGACAGTGGAAGCTCAGATTTGGAAATTTCCCTTGGGGGACTTCAGTCTGTCTCCTTGGCCGGAATAAACCCTCACCGTGGGTACGACAGCTCTCGGTGAGTCCTGTGAACCCTTCTAGAGAATGATCTAGAAGCTGAGGGTGGTTTGGGGGAGCCACTCAGACTCGTAATTGGTGTCCGTAGTGAGGGTGGCCCCCGGGGACCTTTCCCTGTGACTTTGTAGTGGGCCAAGCTCCTGGCGCCCCATCTTTGTGGGTGCTGTGGATGGGGCTTGGGGGTGATGGTGGGGTTCGTGGGGTCTGGAGCCGACAGCCAAGAAAGAATTCTTGAAGACATCTTTGGTGCAAAAAAGGGATTTTATGAAAGCACGGGAACAGGACCCGTGGGCAGAAAGAGCTGCGTCGGGGCTGTGCAGAGTGACTGGTTATATCCCGTGGGGGTGGAGGAGATACAGTCAAGAGGAAGTTTCTTAAAGGGGTTTCCATATGCTAGGGAGGATTTACAGATCACCGGAGGGCTAGTACTGTCCAGCTAAGGTTGTTTTTCCCTCCAGCAAACATTAGCATTAAGACAGTAGGGAGTTTCTGATTTGTAAACTGATGGAGACTGTCAGTTTAAACCATTTGTTTTCCGTCCTTTCCTTTGCTCTGGGGCAGCCAGGAGTGCCTGAGGGGCATCACATATGTCCCACCTGGGGGGAGGGCGTCGTGCTAGCTTGTGCTTGGCCCTCAGCTTGCCTTATGTTCGCTCGACGCTGGGTCATGCGTCGCGGGTGTCGCCCGGCAGGGTGTGGGGCTGGGAGCATTGTCACTGCCGCGAGGTCCTTAGGCCGGGGCCTGGTGACCACCTGGCCGCTCTGGACACACGCTCTGCCGACCACAAGCAATGACTGGACCCTGCTGCTGCTGTCCGTGCGTCTTGCGGATGGAATTCGGAGGGTCCCCATCCTGCTGTTCTCCGTCTCACCCACACTGGCCTCTCCCAAGGACACGGATTCGGTGGTGCCCATAGAGAAAGCTCCGGACATTCCAAGCCTGGGCCGCTCTGTGGGGGAAGAAGCCTCGCTCTTCACGTGGGGCTGCTCAGCTTCCAGACAGTTCCGCCGGCTCAGCATCCCCCCACTCCCCTCCCCGTGGTCTCTTCTTTCTACTGACTTCTCTCACCACACTCTATTTCCAGTGGATAGATCTGGACTGAAACCCCAATCTGGGGCTAAATGTCATAGTTTTGGGAGCCAAGTCCATGCTAAAAAGAGGCTCCTAAGGATAGGATATAGGATTCCAAATACCAAATTCACGTGATTTTGTAAAAAAATACCACATTACTCTTTCCTCCATACGATGCCCTTTTGTCCATAACCTCTGACAACATAGACAAGTCAACATAATGTCATCAAGAACATCAATCTGTTAGAAAAAATATATGGAAATCCATATTTCCAGGCCTATGGACGTTCTGCATGTTCTTTCTACCCCCCTCCCACCTCGTTTGAAACTTAATTCCACAAAAAGAGTAAGGTACTTTGTCCCCTTATTCATTGTAATATCCGCCGAACAAATGTTCAAATGTCTCAGAATCATTGAGAAAAGGAAAAAAAACCCACGCAAGTGTGAACAACCGAGATTCAGCACGTGTGCACAGAAAGCAGTCATTTCGGATCTGAGGGGAGACAGGATGCACACGTGTGCTGTGTATCTCACCAAGCCTCAGTGCAAACAGTGATCGGTTATATGCATGTATCTGCCACCTGTGAGTTGTAAAAGATTTATTTATGAAATGTTACATCTGGTTCTAAGTATTAATAACCCCTTGAGGCCGATGGTGGCAATTAACCATGTGGGTAGTATACAAACATGTGTTTCTAAAAAACTGAAGCTTTGCAAAGCTCCCCCTGGGTGTCAAAGAAGCCTCCATGATGCACACGGGAGTGCAGAAAGGGCTGGAAGAGAGAGGGTGCCGTGAAGGGTTCCTTAAGGACTTGGTTTGGACCAAGGCTGTTAAGAACCTCCTTCATGGTGGGGGGCGGGGCCTGGGTGGCTCAGTCAGTTAAACATCTGACATCGGCTCAGGTCGTGATCTTGCGGTTCGTGAGTTCGAGCCCCACATCAGGCTCTGTGCTGACCGCCTGGAGTCGGCTTCAGGTTCTGTGTCTCCCTCTCTCTCTGCCTCTCTGCCCCTCCCCCATTCTCTCTCTCAAAAATAAATAGACATTAAAAAAATAATTACAGATCAACATTAAACCATCCTGCACACTAGAAAACTGATCTGAGGATTAACACAACAATCTGCACAACTTGAACCACAGAATTCAGCAAGTATGCGGTGCAGAGAGGTGAACTGGGGGAGAGAGAAGGCACGGAGGGGAGGGAGCTGTTTTTTGCTTGGGGAGAGAGGACAGGGACGGGGGTTGGATAGAATACGGGAAAAGCAACCCTCCCCCCCCCACAAAAGCAGCTGGAGAGAAGGTGGAAAAGTGGAAACAACTGCAGGGACTGAACAAAAAAGGGAGAAAGGAGAAAGGAGAGGGTTTAAATTCCATTAAGACTCTATAAACAGGGGGAGTGCAGAGTCTGAAACTCCACAGCTCAATACCTGGCGGTGCTCTGGTGAGAAGGGTGAATCCTCAGGAGCAGAGTGGGGACCAGGGGTCTTTAGGCCACATGTGGAGAGGTGGTTCCCCTGCTGGGAGGCAATTGGGTAAAGGCTGCGCAGCCACCCCACAGGCAAACCTCACAGCAGACCCTGGAGATCAACCACATTCTCTGGTGCTGGAACAAGGTCATCGGGGTTGAAGCCTGGTGCCAGATGCGTGTTGTGATTTTCCATAGTCCCTGAAACGCTGCCGCTACACGGTCACGTGAACTTTCTCTGGGGCAGGCTGGCACCTGGACGCAGTCTTTGGGTTTCGGTCCTACAGATGTTTCTGGGTGTGGCCAGCACTGGCCATTGCTCGGTGAGACCCTCCTTCAGAGGGGCAGAGTGGGTCAAAGCCGCAGTCCCTCAGAAGTGAGGGGTCAGGAAACACAGCCGCATCTGAGATAAAACTAAGGAGGGAGGTGCCACCTGGCAACCTGATGGCTTGGTCACAGACAGTGTAAAAGCGGGGAGTGGATGGAAGCCAGAGAGGAAGGACGGCTGCACGATTGCTGATGGGGGAGAACAGAGTTCTGATACTAGAGACTAGGTAGCTGGGTGACGCCATTTTCACCACTCCCACGCATGTGCATATGCACCCACAAGCACCACAACAGTCCACCCCAGCAAGCCAAGCAGCTCCATCTAGTGGAGAATGGAGCTGTTACACTAAGCCCCGCCCAACTGGGCCAACCTCACTCTTCAGGAACACAAGTCTCTCCACCTGCTTAGTTTACAGACTATAAAGTGCTTCAGAGTTTGACTTCTAGGAGAAAACGATATAATTTCAATCGTATTTCAGTCTGTTCATTGGTCCATCTATTCAATTTTCTTTTTCATTTCTTTTCTTTTTTTTGAATACAGAAAGAGAAAAAAATTTATTTCAATTTTTATTAAAAATATTTTTATTTAATTTTTTTCTACTATACTTGTTATGTTTTTGTAAATTAAAAAATTGTTTAATGTTTATTTATTTTTGAGAGAGAGAGGCAGAGTGTGAGTGGGGAAGGAGCAGAGAGAAAGGAAGACACAGAATCCAAAGCAGGGTCCAGGCTCTGAGCTGTCAGCACAGAGCCCAATGTGGGGCTCAAACCCATGAACCATGGGATCATGACCTGAGCTGAAGTCGGACGCTTAACCAACTGAGCCGCCCAGGTGCCCCACATTTTTGTGAATTTTAAAAATTATATTTTACTTCCATCATCTCATTTTATTCTATTTCATTGTATTAATTTTTTCAAATTTTCAAATGTTTTCCTTCCCTCCCCCCTTTTTCTCTAAACTATCAAGCTCCTTTCAACATCCAGACCAAAACACACCTAGGATCTAGCATCATTTATTTGATATGTGTGTGTGTGTGTGTGTGTGTGTGGTGTTTTTAATTTTTTAATTTTAATTCTTTTGACCTTATTAATTCCTTTTCTTCCTTCAAAATGACAAAACGAAGGAATTGACCCCAAAAGAAAGAGCAGGAAGAAACGACAGCCAGAGACTTAACACAGATACAAGCAAGATGTCTGAACCAGAATTTAGAATCACAATAATAAGAATACTAGCTGGGGTCAAAGATAGATTAGAATCCCTTTCTGCGGAGATAAAAGAAGTAAAAGCTAGTCAGGATGAAATAAAAAATGCTATAGCTGAGCTGCAATCTCGAATGTATGGCATGGCAGCAAGGATGGATGAGACAGATCGGTGAATCAGTGATATAGAGAACAAACTTATGGAAAATAATGAAGCAGGAAAAAAGAGGGAGACTAAGGCAAAAAAAAGGAACAACATCAGAATCATAGGGGTCCCAAAAGATGAAGAGAAAGAAAAAAGGGTAGAAGGGTTCTATGAGTAAATCATAGTGGAAAACTCCTAACCTGGGGAAAGTCACAGACATCAAAATCCAGGAAGCACAGAGGACTCCCATTAGATTCAACAAAAACCGACCATCAACAAGGCATATCATAGTCAAATTCACAAAATACTCAGGCAAGGAAAGAATCATGAAAGCAGCAAGGGAAAAAAGGTCCTTAACCTACGAGGGAAGACAGACCAGGTTTGCAGCAGACCTATCCATAGAAACTTGGCAGGCCAGAAAGGAGTGGTAGGATATATTCGATGTGCTGAATCAGAAAAATATGCAGCCAAGAATTCTTTAGCAAGCAAGGCTGTCATTCAAAATAGAAGGAGGGATTAAAAGTTTCCCAGACAAACCAAAATTAAAGGAGTTCGTGACCACTAAACCAGCCCTGCAAGAAGGGGGACTCTCTGAGGAGAGAAAAGATGAGAAAAAAAAAAAAAGACCAAAAGCAACAAAGACTAGAAAGGACCAGAGAACACCACCAGAAACTCCAACTCTACAAGAAACATAATGGCAATAAATTCATATCTTTCAGTATTCACTCTAAACATCAATGGACTAAATGCTCCAATCAAAAGACATAGGGTAACAAAATGGATAAGAAAATAAGATCCATCTATATGCTGTTTACAAGAGACCCACTTTAAACCTAAATACACCTTCAGATTGAGAGTAAGGGGATGGAGAACCATCCATCATGCTAATGGTCGACAAAAGAAAGCCAGAGTTGCCATACTTACATCAGACAATTTAGGCTTTAAAATACAGGCTGTAACAAGAGATAAAGAAGAGCATTATATCATAATTAAGGGGTCTATCCACCAAGAAGACCTAAAAATTGTAAACATTCATGCTCCAAATGTGAAAGCACCCAAATATATAAATCAATTCATCACAAGTATAAAGAAACTCATTGATAATAGTACCATAATAGTAGGGGACTTCAACACCTCACTTACAGCAATGGACATCTAAACAGAAAATCAATAAGGAAACAATGGCTTTGAATGACACACTGGACCGGATGGACTTAACAGGTATATTCAGAACATTTCATCCTAAAGCAGCAGAATATACATTCTTCTCTGGTGCACATGGAATTTTCTCCAGAATAGATCACATACTGGGACACAAATCAGCCCTCGACAAGTACAAAAAGATCAAGATCATACCGTGCATATTCTCAGACCACAACGCTATGAAACTTGAAATCAACCACAAGCAAAAAAAAATTAGGAAAGGTAACAAATACTTGGAGACTAAAGAACATCCTACTAAAGAATGAATTGGTTAACCAAGAAGTTAAAGAGGAAATTAAAAAGTACATGGAAGCCGATGAAAATGATAACACCACAGTCTAAAACCTCTGGGACGCAGCAAAGGCAGTCATAAGAGGAAAGTATAGAGCAAGCCAGGCCTTCCTGAAGAAGGAAGAAAGGTCTCAGATACACAACCTAACCTTACACCTTAAAGAGCTGGAAAAAGAACAGCAAATAAAACCCCAAACGAGCAGAAGACAGGAAATAATAAAGATTAGAGCAGAAATCAATGCTATCAAAACAAAAACAAAAAACAAACAAAAACAAAAAACCCCCCCAAAACCAAAAAACAAACAAACAAACAAACAAAAAAACAACCCAGTAGAACACATCAATGAAACCAGAAGCTGGTTTCAAAATTGATAAACAAAATTGATTAACCACTAGCCAGTTTGATCAAAAAGAAAAAGGAAAGGACCCAAATAAATAAAATCAAGAATGCAAGAGGAGAGATCACAACCAACACAACAGAAATAAAAACAATAATAAGAGAATATTATGAGAAATTATATGCCAGTAAAATGGGCAATCTGGAAGAAATGGACAAATTTCTAGAAACATATAAACTACCAAAACTGAAAACAGGAAGAAATAGAAAATTTGAACAGACCCATAACCAGTAAGGAAATCAAATTAGTAATCAAAAATCTCCCAAAAAACAAGAGTCCAGGGCCAGATGGCTTTCCAGGGGAATTCTACCAAACATTTAAGGAAGAGTTAACATCTATTCTCTTGAAGATGTTCCAAAAAATAGAAATGGAAGGAAAACTTCCAAATTCTTTCTATGAAGCCAGCATTACCTTCATTCCCAAACCAGACAAAGACCCCACTAAAAAGGAGAACTATAGACCAATTTCCCTGATGAACATGGATGCAAAAATCCTCAACAAGATATTACCCAACCAGATCCAAAAATACATTAAAAAAAATTATTCACCACAACCAAGTGGGATTTATACCTGGGATGCAGGGCTGGTTCAATATCTGCAAAACTATCAGTGTGATTCATCACATCAATAAAAGAAAAGAACCACGTGATCCTCTCAATAGATGCAGAGAAAACATTTGACAAAATACAGCATCCTTTCTTGATAAACAGCATCAAGAAAGTAGGGATAGATGGATCATACCTCGAGATCGTAAAAGTCATATCTTTTGGGGAAAGACCCACCACTAATATCATCTTCAATGGGGAAAAACTGAGAGCTTTCCCCTAAAGTCAGGAACAAGACAGAGATGTCCACTCTTGCCACTGTTACTCAACATACTATTGGAAGTCTTAGCCTCAGCAATCAGACAACACAAAGAAATAAAAAGCATCCAAATTGGCCAGGAGGCAGTCAAGCTTTCACTCTTTGCAGGTGACATGATACTCTATATGGAAAACCCAAAAGATTTCACCAAAAAACTGCTAGAACTGATCCGTGAATTCAGCAAAGTTGCAGGGTATAAGATCAATGCACAGAAATTGGTTGCATTCCTATACACCAACAATGAAGCAACAGAAAAAGAAATCAAGGAATCAATCCCATTTACAATTGCACCAAAAACCATAAAATACCTAGGAATAAATCCAATCAAACAGGTGAAAAAGCTATACGCAGAAAACTATAGAAAGCTTATGAAAAAAATTGAAGAAGACGCACAAAAAAATGGAAAAATATTCCATAATCCTGGATAGAAAGAACAAATATTGTTAAAATGTCAATACTGCCCAAAGAAATCTACATATTCAATGCAATACCTATTAAAATAACACCAACATTCTTCACAGAACTAGAACAAACAATCCTAAAATTTGTATGGAACCAGAAAAGACTCTGAATAGACAAAGCAATCTTGAAAAAGAAAACCAAAGCAGGAGGCATCACAATCTCGGACTTCACGCTGTATTACAAAGCTGTAATCATCAAGACAGTATGGTACTGGCACAAAAAAAGACACAGAATAGAGAACCCAGAAATGGACCCACAAACGTATGGCCAACTAATCTTTGACAAAGCAGGAAAGAATATCCAATGGAATAAAGACAGTCTCTTCAGCAAATGGTGCTGGGAAAACTGGACAGTGACATGCAGAAAAATGAACCTGGACCACTTTCTTACACCAGACACAAAAATAAACTCAAAATGGATGAAAGACCTAAACATAAGACAGGAAGCCATCAAAATCCTCGAGGAGAAAGCAGGCAAAAACCTCTTTGACCTTGGCTGCAGCAACTTCTTACTCAATATGTCTCTGCAGGCAAAGGAAACAAAAGCAAAAAATGAACTATTAGAACCTCATCAAAATACAAACTTCTGAATAGCAAAGGAAACAATCAGCAAAACTAAAAGGCAACCAATGGAATGGGAGAAAACATTTGCAAACAACATATCAGATAAAGGGTTAGTATCCAAAATCTATAAAGAACGTATCAAACTCAACACCCAAAAAACAAATAATCCAGTGAAGAAATGGGCAAAAGACATGAATAGACACTTGTCCAAAGAAGACATCCCAGTGGCCAACCGACACATGAAAAAATGTTGAACATCACTCATCATCAGGGAAATACAACTCAAAACCACAGTGAGTTATCACCTCATACCTGTCAGAATGGCTAACAATAACAACTCGGGCAACAACAGATGTTGGTGAGGATGAGGAAAAAGAGGATTTCTTTGGCACTGCTGGTAGGAATGCAAACTGGTGCAGCCACTCCGGAAAACAGTATGGAGGCTCCTCAAAAAATTAAAAATACAGAACTACCCTACGAGCCAGCAATTGCACTACTAGGTATCTATCCAAGGGATACAGGTGTGCTGTTTCAAAAGGGCACATGCACCCCAATGTTTATAGCAGCACTATCGACAATAGCCAAAGGATGGAAAGAGCCCAAATGCCCATCGATGGATGAACGGATAAAGAAGATGTGGTCTATATATACAATGGAGTATTACTCGGCAATCAAAAAGAATGAAATCTTGCCATCTGCAACTACGTGGATGGAACTGGAGGGTATTATGCTAAGTGAAATTAGTCAGAGAAAGACAAAAATCATATGACTTCACTCATATGAGGACTTTAAGAGACAAAACAGATGAACCTAAGGGAAGGGAAATAAAAATAATATAAAAACAGGGAGGGGGACAAAACAGAAGAGACTCATAAACATGGAGAACAAACTGAGGGTTTCTGGAGGGGTTGTGGGAGGGGGGATGGGCTAAATGGGTAAGGGGCGCTAAGGAATCTACTCCTGAGATCATTGTTGCAACATATGCTAACTAACTTGGATGTAAATTTAAAAAATAAATCAAATAAAAAAATAATTTAAAAAAGTACAATAAGATGTTATTTCTGGGGAGGATGAGGGTTGACATCGCTGCCCACGGGCCACTACAGTCCCCTTTGATTAATAATTATTGTTCTAACGTCTGTAACTCCAACCCAGAGAATATTTTCCCCTCACCCTGTAAGTGGGCCCTGTGGCCACCCTGTTGAGAGCAGAGCAGTGGTGAATCTGGTCACCACAGTAGTGGCTGGAAAAATCCCCCATGGAGAGCGTGGAAGTTAGTGCCCCCAAGCAACAGAACCCCAGAGTAGCGAGCGTTGACTTGCCAAAAGCCGCCCACACTGGCTGGTTGGGGCTCCATGAAAAAGCGGATTGTATTAGGACATTGGTGAGTCTTGAATGCCCGGAAAGGTGACAAGGACATGGCTGGGAAAACAGGAATAGGAGAACGTCTTCCCTCTAGGATTCGCTTGAAAAGACAGATGCTCTATGTAAATGAGAGGTTCGCTGCCCTCTTGTTCACACGCGGGGCGCAGTGATTCTGAAGGGCAGAGCGAGTAAATCCGAGGGAAATTCTACCTGGAGCTGAACTCTGGGGGAATAGAGATTACGTTACATCCAGTTCTCTGTTATCCTCCTCCTTAGGTCCGTTTTAGGCCTCTGTTTTCCGGTTTCCTTTTCCACTTCCGGTTTATGTTATCTTCCTCTACTCTGCAAGGCATCGCGGATCCATTGCTGAATACGGTTGAGCCATTACCATGTAAGCAATGAAGCGACTCCTTAACAACTGCTCGGAGGCAGAGCTGGTACTACACCGACTCTCTGTCCATTCCCAGGCCACTGAATATACCCATTTTATAGATGAGCCCACTGAGGCCCAGAGAAGCAGTCACTATCCTCCAGGTACAGTAATAACCGCTACCTTTAATCGGCTGCTTCTCTTGCTAACCGGCACTGTTCTGAGCGCTTCAGCTGCATGAACTTTTGCAACCCTCCATAAAAGGAGGTGCCGTTGGGGCGCCCGGGGTGGCTCGGTCAGTTGGGTGTCTGACTTTAGCTCAGGTCACGACCTCACGGTTCATGACTTGGAGCCCCACGTCAGGCTGTGCACGGATAGTGTGGAGCCCGCTTGGGATTCTTTTTCTCTCTCCCTCTCTCCCTGCCCCTCCCCTGCATGCGCTCTCTTTCTAGCCCTCAAAATAAATAAATAAACTTACAAAAAAATTAGAAAGGCAATTTTGAAAAAGGGGGTGCTGGTATTGTCCCTCTCTTTGCAATGAGGAAACCAAGGTAGGTCACTCAGCAGGAGGGAGCAGAGCTGGGATTGGAGTCTAAACAGTGTGGCTTCAACGTGCCAACTCAAGCCTTTTGAACGACAGCACAGAGTAGGGGGCAATGAACGTCAATGGAACAGACGGAGGGAACGGCACGGTCCCACCTGCCAGAGATCTTTTCGTTCAATGTCCCTCTGTGGTCTCTACCTTTCTCCTGTCGTCTTTATTTGGGTACCCCCCAAGGTGGACCCTGAGACAAGGACGGGGTGCAAGTGGTTTAGCTGGGAGCTGCCCCCAGGAATCCCAGCGAGGGAGTGACAGAGAGGGAGGAAGGCCAGCAAAGGTCAGAACCCAGAGGCCGGCGGGCCCCCGGGTGGGTGTGAAGGATGGGGAAAACACGTGACCGGCTCCCGCTTTTGGCTCCAGCAGCGGGAACAAGACAGAAATTGGCATTTCGATTAGTCCTTACTGTTTTGCAAAATAAAGGTAGCTAGCTGCCCTTTGCACGTGGCTCTCAATCCACCGGCGTGGGGGGCCTTCGCAAATCAGGTTGACAAGGAGCACGTGAAGGCCAGAATAGACAAGACTGGAGTCGAAGCAGGCAAGACGGAGGAGGTGTTTTCATAGACTCCGCAGAGAGTTCTCGCATGAAGCTGTAAGTTCGGGGGCTGGAGTTGAGAGGAGCTGTGAAGAGTGGATTCTCTTCAGTCATGAATGCATCGGGGACCAGGGCCGGGTCCCTGCTGCCTGGGGAACTGCTCAGTGATCGTCTCCCCGTCTCCCTGCTCAGAGGAGCCGTGGAACCCCAGGCGCACGGGGCTGGAAGGGCCCTCCGCTCTCAGGGGAGGGGGAGGACGAGAAGGTGGTAGCAGGGAGAAGCTGTTTCATCGGTGGGACTCTGGTCACGGGCTGACGGCCAAGCCAGGGCGGAGGCTTCTGAGCCTGAGCTTCCCTGAGCCCGAGCCTGGGATCACAGGAGAGTAGGATCTCTGCTCGGGGGAGAGGGCTGCCCGAAGCCGGCGGCCGGCCACCCAGGCTTGCCTAGAACATGACCTTTGACTGGGACCTGTATTCACTACGTTCTTATTTTACGTTTTTTCCTGATGCTTTGACGTCCTGGGGGCCTCGCTAATATGGGAAGCACTGCCTTTCCGGAGACGATGATCCCCAGGGATGGTAAACAACGGGTCTGCAGTAACATTTTTCACAGGCAAACCAGCGGATCCAGAGCCCCCGCCCCCACGCCTACTCTATGGGGCTCTGGGCCACGAGCCCCCTGCCCTAATCCCCCAGGGCCAGGTGCCCACCAACTAGAGACAGCCCCTATGGCCCAGAGCCCGCTGGAATTATTCAAACCGGCTGATCCCGGCTCCCTCTGCCGTACCTGTTCCTTCTCAAAAACCACAGTAAAGGCTCTTGTCCATATCTTCCCCTCTCCTTCTGCCTCCCGACCTCGGGGCCTCCGCCTGTGACTGGGCTTGGCAGGCTGTGGCCTGGTGGGGGACACCCCCTCCTCCTGGGGACTGCAAGGGATGAACTCTCTCCACAACGGCAATCCTCTCCTAATCGGGTGGCCTCCCCACACCCGAATGATAAAACCTACATTTTCTTTATTTTTAAATGTTTGCTTGTTTATTTTTGAGAGAGAAGACAAGTGGGGGAGGGGCAGAGAGACAGGGAGACACAATCCGAAGCAGGCTGCCGGCTCCGAGCTGTCAGCACAGAGCCCGACGCCGGGCTCGAACCCACAAACCCTGAGATCGTGACCCAAGCCGAAGTTGGACGCTTAACCGACTGAGCCACCCAGGGGCCCCTAAAACTTACCTTTTAAAAGACAGCCTGGCAACAAAAGCCTTTCCCTTTATGTAGGTCATGGGGCAAGGAAGGATGAGGGAGGGAGAAAGAAGACAGAGGCTGGGCATGTGATACTTGCTCAGTAAAGTAAGAGAAAACAAACAATTTTGGCTGAAAAGCCAGTCACTCAGAAGAGAGGGAGGTAGGGTGACACAGAAGGTCCAGAGGCCAGGGTCAAGAAAGGAAGCGTGACACTGTGAAAGTCCTGGTCAGCGTGTGTCCACTGACCCAGCAAGTGAGACTGAGGCACGGTGATGGAGGTTTGAGAGAGGTAAGTGGGTCGAGGGAGGGCCGGTTCTCTCCTGAAGGAGACGCCCCCTTCCTCCCCTGTGGGGCGGAGGGCAGGGACAGAGGCCCAGGAGAGAGAGGTGATTCTAATTTTTTTTTCCTTTTTAAAATTTGTGACAAATGCATATAATATGAAATTGACCACCTTCATGATTTTTAAGCGAACGGCTCAGGGGCATGGAACACATATCTCAGCGTGGTGCAGCCATCACCACCGTCCAGCTCCAGAACTTTCCATCTTCCCAAGCTGAGACCGTGTCCCCATTAAACACTGACCCCCATTGCCCTCCACCAGCCCTGCAACCACCTCCTACTCTCTGTCTCTATGGATTTAGCAACTCTAGGTACCTCATATAAACGCAATCATACAGAATTTCTTTTTGTACCTGGCTTATTTCATCCAGCAGAATGTCCTCAAGGCTCACCCACGTGGTAGCAGGTATTCAGAATTTTTTTTAAGTTTATTTATTTATTTTGAGAGAGAGAGAGAGAGAGAGGGAGAGAGAGCAGAGAGAGAGGGGGACAGAGGATCCGAAGCAAGCTCTGGGCCAACAGCAGAGCGCCCGATGTGGTGCTTAAACTCACGAATCGTAAGATCATGACCTGAGCCCTAGTCGGGCACTTAACTGACAGAGCCACCCAGGCGCTCCCAGATTCCTTCTTTTTTAAGGCTGGATCATATTGCATCGTATGGATGGACCACGTTTTGTTTATCCACTCATCCATTGATGACTGTTTCCACCTTTCGGCTACGGTGAATAATGGTCTATAAACACAGGTGTACAAGTATGTTTGAGTTTTGCTTTTAATTCTTTTGGGTGTGTAGCCAGAGGTGGAATGGTTGGATCTGCTTTGGTTTCTCAAGTAGGTTAGTGGTGCACCGGGGACCAGGCTGCCTCAGCTCTAATCCTGGCCGAGAAGTTACTTTACTTGGGGCGCCTGGGTGGCTCAGTCTAAGCGTCCGACTCTTGATTTCAGCTCAGGTCATGATCTCATGGTTCGTGGGATGGAACCCCTCATCGGGCTCTGCGCTGACAGCGTGGAGCCTGCTCGGGATTCTCTCTCTGCCTCCCCTCCCCCATTTGTGTGCTCTTGCCCTCTCTCTCAAAATAAATAAACTTAAAAAAAAATAATGTTACTTTACCTCTCAGTACAAAGGTTTCCTCAACTTTGAAAAGGGATGATGATAGGGGTGCATGGGTTACTCAGTTGGTTAAGTGTCCAACTTCAGCTCAGGTCATGATCTCGCAGTCTGTGAGTTCGAGCCCCACGTCGGGCTCTGTGCTGACCGCTCAGAGCCTGGAGCCTGCTTCAGATTCTGTGACTCCCTCTCTCTGCCCCTCCCCTGCTTGCACTCTGTCTCTGTCTCTCTCTCTCTCTGTCAAAAATAAATAAACATTAAAAATTTATTTTAAAGAAAAGGGATAATGATAATAATGGCAGTGATCGTGGGGTTGTCGTGAGAGATATCTAGAATCACACGTTTTGCACGTTGGCTGGGACCTGGTACCTACCCAGCTTTCCATCATTTTTGCTATGTTTGTAGATTTCAGAGACAGGGGGCGCATTCTTTGGCACGTCCACCAGGGGTCGCCACTGCCCGCGGTACCGAGTCCCTGGCTGGACCATGCTGGCCTCCGCCCCTGCCCTCCAGCAGCCGCCTCTGTTTTGCCCCTCTCCGCCCGCAGCTCTCTCCTGTCACCCAGTCCCTCAACTCTACAGTTCCATTTGTCTTCCTAACATAGGAACAAGAAGTTTCCGAATTACCCAGGCCGGATCACTTGTGCTCCACCCCTCAGGGGGAAGTTCCTTCTGCAGGAATTTCAGATCATTATGTTGGCATATTTATCAGGCCCAAACGATCTGCCGCTGGCAGGGAATTACCATGTCCTGCTTGAGGAGGGTCAGCTCAGGTCATGTGTGGGAAAGCACCGCATAAACATTGGGGACAGCTGTAGTGGGTTTCGGGGCCTGGGGCCCCGAGGAGTCCTCCCTGTCAGAACACCTTTCTGGAATAATTGCAGGTTCTGAGCAGGAATGGAACATTTCAGTGTTCATGGGCCTCAGCAGATGTGGCCTGGGGGAGAGGCCAGTGGGCACCGTGGCTAACCATACGAGGGCAGCCGCTCCTGAAGCTCAGCTCAAGGTCTCTTGTTGGTCCTTAACATGGGCTCAGTGTAGGCAGATATTCTGATTTTTCAAGAGCATCGGAAAATGCAGATCTTTTTTTCACACGAAATCTCCAAAATTCTCAGTATTGGCAGTTAGTAACAATCTTTTTTTTTTTTTTTTTCCCAAAGTCAGCGTGAGCCAATCAAAACACTCTGCAAGACGATCTTGGTCTGTGGGAGCCATTTTGCGGTCTCTGATGGAGTCTTGTTGAAGATCGTGGTCAGTAAATGCCATGTGACGTCCACCGGGGGGACCGGATTTTAAGCTGTCTAGGTGCTCTTTGGTGCTCACTGGTCAGGGATGAACCAGGACTCCTGGCTTCTCCTATGCAGAGGTGGAAAGGGGTGCCCTTTGGCTGTCTGCCCCAGGACCCAAGGCTAACCAGTGACCTAGAGCTGTGAGAAGCCCCGTTCGGTCCCGTTCCCCTGAGCTGTCCAGCTTCACTCCTCCTGAGAGACCGTTGATAACCCACTAAGAGCATCTGCACTGGGCTCTTACAGACAAAGAGCATCATACTCCTCTCTCTGTCACCTCGATGGCATTTCTGGGTACACACAAAGAAGGAGCTCCCCAAGGTCCCCAAGAAATATCTACTGCTAATTGCACATGAATGGTCCAACCCTTCCGGGAAAGGTCAACCCCATGATGCCCATGGACAGTGCGAAAGGTCCTTCTGAATGGAGGGATGGATTGTCTTTGCAGCCCCAATGATGGGAGCCAGAGGCGAGGGCTGGGAGGAGAGAGTAGCCCTGGGGGTTCGCTTGGAAAGTCCTGATGCTCAGCTCTTCACACCCACTCAGCCAGTGTGATCGCGGCTGAGAGATGGAAATAGATGTGCTTGGCAGAGGGCCTCTTAAGGTGCTGAAATGGAATTTCACATGCCGGGCTGATATCTGTATGCAACAAGAAACCAGAAACTCTGCTCCCTGCACCCCCCATCCCCGCCTCGTGTATCCGGGGGACCAGACTTCTTGTGGAGGTTCCAGATCGTTCTTGTTTTTGACCCTCATCAGGCAACTGGATGGAGCTCCATAGGAGGTGACCGATCGCGCTCATTTGAGATGCATTAAAGGGTGAGATGCTGAATGTAGCACTTCCAAACGCCTTGCCCCAGGCTTACCCTTCACGGATTGCAACAAAGTCCGATTTTAACAAAGATGATACAGCTGAAGCCAAAATAATTCTGGTTCTCTCTCTCCATAGCTTCCCAAAGAACTGGCCACACACACACACACACACACACACACACACAGTTGCTTGGTTTATCACAGCAACATTTTCCATGTTCAGAAATTTGATACACAATCAAGAGAAAGCTCTTCCCCTTGCCCCTGCTGAGAGGGGAAGCTAAGCACAGAGTTCGAGGCATAGCCTCCTCGTGGGAAGTGGCCTGTGTCTCTGGGGAAGGGAGAAACACGCCGAGTTTTCACTGAGGTCACTTTCTGCTGAAGCGAGGCTCAGATCTGAGCGGAGCAGTTCCGGAGGGGAGCTGAAGTCGTGACCTTCACTCTCTTTTCCTCATCAGCCAAAACTCCGGTCTCGTTTCTCCTCTTCTTTTTTCCAAGTTAGCAAGAGGCTCTCTTCTCGCTTCCCTTCCCCCGGCAGTGGCCCTAGCTGCAAGAGTTCCCAAAGAATCACAATCACGGCTGGACTTCTTGGGTCGTACATGGGCTGGACCCAGTACGTGCCTTAGGTGGGCACCATGCGATAGACCCTCTGCCGTGATGGGCGCGTTCTATATCCGTGGGGCCCAGCACAATAGCCACCAGCCACACGTGGCTACTAAGCTCTTGAAATGTGGCCAGTGCAACTGAAATTCACTTTTAATATCTCTACCCTTAAATAGCAATATGGGGCTAGTGGCTATCCTACTGGAGGGCACAACTTCAGATCTTCGCCACAAGCTTAGAAGTGCTGGTGTTATTCGCCCATTTTACAGATAAAGAAACCAAGTCTCTGAGGGATTAAGTAACTTGTCCGGAATCACAGAACTAGCTGTATCCACAGTTGTAAACCTTCGCGTTTGGGGCAATATTATTTGGGACGCTTCATCCTCAGCTCTCCTCCTCCCCCTGTGGTCCTGGTCTGGGTGTGCAAATGAAAGTGTGTCTGTGCATGCCTACATTTGTATAGTCCTTCTTTTCTCTCCCCTTCCTTTCTTTAAACATTTTTTAATGTTTATTTTTGAGAGCGAGAGAGTGTGTGTGAGCAGGGGAGGGGCAGAGAGACAGGGAGGCACAGAATCCCAAGCAGGCTCCAGGCTCTGAGCTGTCAGCACAGAGCCCGGATGCGGGGCTCGAACGCACGCACTGTGAGATCATGACCTGAGCCGAAGTCAGGTGCTTACCTGAGCCACCCAGGTGCCCCTCTCTCCCCTTCCTTTAAAAAATATGTTTCTAATTACTGAGGAGACAGGTGGGGGGAATTCTGGGAAAACATAAAAAGAAAAATAATTATAATTCCTTCAACTAGATAAAACCACTATAGACAATTGCATCACAAAGAGTAAAACACCTAGGAGTAAATTCAACCAAAGAGATGAAGGACCTACAGAGTGAAAACTGTAAGACGCTGATGGAAGAAATTAATGAAGACACAAATGACTGAGACGGTGCTCACGGAGTGGAAGAATTAATTAATTTGCTAATACATGTTTAATTCATTTTGCTAATATGTTTAATTAATATTGCTAATATACGTTTAATTCATTTTGCTAATATGTTTCATTATTTTGTGAATATATGTTTCATTAATATTGTTAATATGTTTCATTAATTTTGCTAATATGTTTAATTAATATTGCTAAATATGTTTAATTCATTTTGCTAATATATGTTTCCTTAATATTGCTACTATATGGTCAATTAATATTTCTAATATATGTTTAATTAATTTTGCTAATATATGTTTAATTAATATTGCTAGTATATGGTTAATTAATATTGCTAATATATGTTTCATTAATTTTGCTAATATGTTTAATTAATTTTGCTAATATGTTTAATTCATTCTGATAATATATGTTTAATTCATTTTGCTAATATATGTTTAATTCATTTTGCTAATATATGTTTAAAAACATACTCATAAACACAGATTCGGGGCAATCCCGATCAAAATTCCCACGGCGTTTTTCCCAGAAATACAACAAACAATCCTAAAATGGCTATGGAATCACAAAAGACCCTAAATAGCCAAAGCAATCTTGAGAAAGAAGGCATCACACTCCCTGATTTCAAACTATACCACAAAGCTATATAATCAAAACAGTATGGCACTGGCATAAAAACAGATACATGGATCAACGGAACAGAATAGAGATCCCAGAAATAAAGACACACACATATGGTCAATTAATTTATGACAAAGGACCCAAGAATATGCACTGGGAAAAGGACAGTCTCTTCAATAAATGGTGTTGGGAAAGCTGAACGGTTACGAGCAAAAGAACAAAACTGGACCCCTATCTTATGCCACACACAAAAATTAACTCAGAATAATTAAAGACTCGAATGCAAACACCTGAAGTAATAAAACTCCTGGAAGAAAACATAGATGGCAAGCCCCTGGACATCAGTCTTGGCAACGATTTTTTGGATCCATGACACCCAAAGCAATGGCAACAAAAGCAAAAATGGGGGCGCCTGAGGGGCTCAGTCAGCTGAGCTTCTGACTCCTGATTTCGGCTCAGGTCATGATCTCACAGTTCGTGAGTTCAAGCCCCGAGTCGGGTTCTGCACTGACAATGCAGAGCCTGCTTGGAATTCTCTCTCCCTCTCCCTCTCTCTCTCTGCCCCTTCCCTGTTTGTGCTCTATCTCTTTCAAAATAAAGAGATACGTTTTTTAAAAAAAATTTTAAAAATGAGCAGAGGATCTGAATAGACATTTTTCCAAAGAAGATATCCAGATGGCCAACAGGTACATGAAAAGATCACTCTCACTCAACATCACTCACCACTGGAAATGCAAATCAAAACCACAGTGAGATATCACCTCACACCTGTTAGGAGGGCTGTCATCAAAAAGACAAGAAATAACAAGTATTGGTGAGGATGTGGAGAAAAGTGAACCCTCGTGCACTGCTGGGAACGTCAATTGGTGCAGCCACTCTGGAAAACTGTATGAAGTTTTCTCAAAAAAATTAAAAAAAATTAGGACTACCCTATGATCCTGCGATTCCAGCTCTAGGGATTTATCCAAAGCAACTGAAAACACTAACTCGAAAAAAGATCTGTACCCCCATGTTCACTGTTGCATCATTCGCAACAGCCAAGACATGGAAACAAGCTAAGTGTCCATCAACAGATGGATGGATAAAGAAGAGGTGGCGTATATACACAATAGGGTATCATTCAGCCATTCAAAAAGAATGAAATCGTGCCATTTGTGGCAACATGGATGGAGCCCGAGGTCATCATCCCTAGGGAAATAGGTCAGACAGAGATACATACTGTATGATCTCAGTTATACGTGGAATCTAAGAAAGACAAAAACCTAGCTCAGAGGTACAGAGAACAGACTGCTGATTGCCAAAGGGCAGGGGACGGGGGCAGGAAGGACAGTGACAGGAGCAACAACCTTCCAGTTATAAAATTTTATAACAAGCTTTCGGTTATAAAATGACTTTTGTAGTCTATAAAGCTTATAACAAACTTCTAGTTATAAAACAAGTAAGTGATGGGGGTATAATGCATAGCATGGCAACTACAGTTAACAATACTGTATTGCGCATTGGGAAGTTTCCAAGGGAGCAGGTCTTAAAAGTTCTCATTGCAAACAATGCTAACAACAAAGAAAACCCACCATAAATGTTCACCTATTCGTTCTCTGTGTTTTTCTGTATACGCATGCATGCTGACGGACCAAAAAATATATGAATATATATATATATTTTTAATTTTTTTAACATTTATTTTTGAGAGAAAGAGAGAGACAGAGTACGCACGGGGGAGGGGCAGAGAGAGAGGGAGACACAGAATCTGAAGCAGGCTCCAGGCCCTGAGCTGTCAGCACAGAGATCGATGGGGGGCTCAAACTCATGAACTGCAAAATCATGACCCAAGCCAAAGTCGACGCTTGACCAACTGAGCCACCCAAGTGTCCCAGTACACACACACACACACACACACACACACACACACACATTTTTTTTAAATTTAAGAATCTTACCCCATTTGCCAAGTAGGTTTTTGGAAAGTGTATATGAATTTATACCCCAGCAGCAGTGTGCCAGACTGCTTTCCTCCCTTAGACCTTCATTAGATATTATCATTGTTTCTTTTGTTAAATGAATAGACAAAGCATGGTATCTTATTGTTTGTATGCATCATTCTGTGTGTGTGTATTCATTATCTATGTATACATTTTTATAACTTCATGTCTTAGTATTTTTCATCTTGATTTGTGTGATATCCTGTTATATTAAGGTTATATCGTTTTTTTTTTTTAAGAAAAACTATTTTGGGGGGATATCTGGGTGGCTCAGTCGGTTAAGTTTAGGACTCTTGGTTTGGGCTCAGGTCACGACCTCACGGTTTCATGATTTCAAGCCCCACGTTGGGCTCTGCACTGGCAGCACAGAGCCTGCTTGGGATTCTCTCTCCCTCTCTTGTTGCCCCTCCCCCACTTGTGCTGTCTCTGTCTCTCTCAAAATAAAATAAAAAAATTTAAAAAATTAAATTTTTTCTTTTCTTTTTTTTCTCTTTAGAGAGAGAATGTATGCACAAGTTGTGGGGAGGGACAGAAGCAAAGAGAGAATCTTAAGCAGTCGCCACACTCAGCATGGAGCCTGACGTGGGGCTGAAATTAAGAGCCAGATGCTTAACTGACTGAGCCCCCCCAGCTCCGCAAAGGTTATGTAGTTTTTGTGGGTCATGCTTGTGGCAAGTGCTTCCCCAACTCATTTTCCTTTTCATTTTTTATCTTTTTTTTTTTTTTACTAGTGCTTCATTATCAACTGCTATTTTCTATCATGGCTAATTCCATTGGTTTCAAGCTCAAAATCTTTCCTCTTCCATAGATGAGCTGGCCGTCCTGTATGTCTGATGCTTCTGCAGGACAAATCGGGCACACCTCTATTTCCCAGCCTCAGTTTGCAGAACCCAAGATGCATGAAGCCATTTGATTTGGGGTAAAGCCTAAGGAGGGTGAAGGAGTTCTGTGCAGGGGGACAAAGGAGCCAGAGGGGGGAGGAGAGAACGTGGGGCAAGGGAGTAGAGGGGGAAGGGAATTGCAGGGAAGATCTGGTTGTGGGTACAGACAGAGGAAGGAGAGAGTTCCAGGAGTAGAATGAGGCTATTTGGGAGCCCAGGTGACTGCCACCACATGGGCAGGGAAAGGGCTTTTATCCTCTTCATTCATGCAGGCATGCATGCATGCATCCACCCATGCACCCAACCATGCATCGTGCATCTCCATGCACCCATCTATGCATCCAACCATGCATGCGTCCACCCGTGCATCCACGCATCCATCCGTCCATCCATCCATCCGTCCATCCATGCATCCACCCATGCATCCATCCATGCACCCATCCATCCATCCATGCATCCATGTATCCATGCATCCACCCATGCATGCAGCCATGCACCACGCATCTCCATGCAACCATATATGCATCTAACCATGCATGCGTCCACCCATGCATCCATGCATCCATGCATCCATCCATCCATGCATCCATGAATGCATGCATTCCTGCTTTCAGTGATGGGGCAAAGGCCACACCTGGTACACTGGGATGGGCCCAGAGCTCAGGCTGAACCAGGTCTAAATGGATCATCCTCACACCTGCATGCACAGGACAGGCGAGTCCCCGCAGAGACAGAGAGACAGCAGGTGAGGTCCCAAAACACAGGCAGAAAGCACCAGACCTCCCCAGACACACTGCAAGAACTGTGACAGCAGACAACTTCGTGTCATTTTCAAACAGAGTAGACAAAATACACTGTGAGAAGTAAAAAGAATTCATAACTTCCTAACTTCAGTTCAAGCTCCTATCTAGGGGTCAAGCCTCAACGGACATTCTTTTTTTAAAAAAATTTTTTTTAACATTTATTTATTTTTGAGACAGAGAGAGACAGAGCATGAACGGGGAGGGTCAGAGAGAGAAGAAACACAGAATCTGAAACAGGCTTCAGGCTCTGAGCTGTCAGCACAGAGCCCGACGCGGGGCTCGAACTCACAGACCGTGAGATCGTGACCTGAGCCAAAGTTGGACGCTTAACTGACTGAGCCACCCAGGCGCCCCCGGACATTCTTTTTTTAACCAGCAAATGGGTTTTAGTTAATGGCCTACATGGTGTTAGATTACAAAGTATTTTTTAAACCTTTTGAACTCACTCCCACCTCACTTCACCTAAAAATCAGGATTTCCAGTTGTTGAAAATTAGGCACTCAACGACGCCGAGCCAGCCTCTGCCCTCCTGGAACAGAGGTGGCTGGAACAGAGTGGCAGGTGCCCTCTGACGTCTCTTCTTGCCTCGGGACCCATCAAGTGGCTCCCCACTCCCCCAGACTCATGACGCGAAATTTCCCTTTATTGGATGCTAAGCGGGGTCAGGATCCTGGCTCTACTGCATACCCTGCTCATGTCCAGTTTTATTTTTGCCTTAATCATTTTTCTATTGAGGTAAAATATAGATCACATGAAGTTTACCATTTTAACCGGTTCTAAGGCTCCAGTTCTGTGGCCTTCACAGCGGTACCTTCACCTTGGGCAGCTAGTCCCCACCGCCCATCTCCCGAACTTTCTCATCTCACCTCCGCAACCCATTAAACACGGGCCCCCTCCCACACTCCCTCCCCCAGGCCCCGGGAACCTCTTTTCTACTTTGTCCCTAGGCATTGCACTGCTCCAGGGACCTCATACAAGTAGAGTCACACGGTATACATACTTCTGTGTCTGGCTTATTTCCCTCAGCATAATGTCTTCAAGGTTCATCCAGGGTAATCTCACTTTTTAACTGTCTTGTTTTGTAGTGAAATTCTCCTTTCCTAGCATTAATGCCAACTCCCTGATGCTTTTTTTTTTTTTTCCTGCCTTCTTGTCCCAGCATTGCAATCCAGGCAGATCAAACCCTCCACTGGACCCCACGGACAAAGACACCCATCCAGTCACAGGCAGCCGGGCAGCTGTGAGAGTCCACGCAGAAAAAACAAAAACAAAACAAAACAAAAAAACCCATGCATTTGTAGGCTGCTTTTTGCTTTATTTTTTTAACCTCCTAGTGGAGATGTCACTTGTGACCTGCCACACTCTCCCCAGCTCTGTCCCTGTCGGGACCCGTGGCCGTGTCACCGCAAATGCCAACTTAGTAACCGGTCCCAATGGCTCAGCTCACAGCATCCGGTCGCTTGATTCCTGCACAGTAACAACAGAAAGGAGTGGACAGCTGTGCCCAGGCACACGAGGAGACGCAGGGATAATGCGGAGGTTGTCCTTGGGTTGGAAGCCAGCTAAGCCTCTCAGGGATCTTAGAGTTCTGGCAAGAGAAGCAGGTACATCAAAGATGCCTCAGGGAGGAAGTCATCAGTGTGAAGCCAGGCAAGACCCGAGATTAGATCTGGTGACTAATGAGCCCAGGAGAAAGGAGCAACTGGGCTTGCGTGCCTGAGCTCAGATGGGGACCCAGAGCCCCAGCTGGCAGCTCCCTAGACCCGCCTCCGTGAGAGGGTTTCCTCCCAGCAGAGCACTTCTGGGGGATTCCCAGGCAAAGACTCCAACAGCTGGAGTGTCTTTGCGTGCCGTTAAAATCAGAGAGCTCAGAACAGGGTGGGATGGGGTTCTTGAGTTCAGAAGGCACTCCCTTGTGAGTGAGGCCATGGGAGCAGATCCGGGCTGCTTGTCTCTGGGCCCTGAGCCACCTGCAGCGTGACGGGGGGCCAGAGCTCCGGGTGCCGGGAGCAGGCGGCAGGGGCTGGAGGGGAGCAGGGGCTGTTGGTGATTTATAGAATTTGATGTCCTATTTGAGTCCCTGGATTACAGGCTTAGAATTGCCACTTGAGCGTTCTCTCCCGGGAAGTCTGTCCCTGAAAATCCCACTAGGACAAATATTTGTCGGCCTTCAGGACACGAAGGGCAGGCGGGGAAGGGGGGTGTGCGGGAGCCTGCGTGCGATGCCTACCCGCTCAGTGTGTCATTTCTCCACCTGTGCCCAAAGTCCCAAGTTCTATTACATGAGGACACAGTGTTTGTCTAGAGCAGTAACACAAGTGTAATATTCTCCAGGTTCCTCCCAGCCGGGATGCAGCCGTGTCTCCTCCCCCCCCCCCACAGGTGCATGGTCAGCTCCAATCTGGGGTGATAAATGGATATTCTGGTTGATGGAGGGAGAAAAGCATCACAAATTTCATCTTTCAGAGTGTCAGGCTCACAGCTCTGTATCTCAGCCCGAGCTGCACACGCAGAATCTTTCTCCTAAAAACGTGATGTGGGTTGCATGGTGGAATCCTCAAGACAGGCTTCTGAGAGAGGCACGACCATGACGCCCATCTTACAGACGCCTCCCACATCCCGTCTCACGATTTAGTCCTCACAGCGATTCAGCGAGGTAGATGTCATTCACCCCATCTACGGATGGGCACACTGAGTCCTGCAGGGCTGGGGGAGGAGCAGGGAGTGGGTGGAACCCAGAGCCACTTCTTCCAACAGGAGGCAATTCTTGGAATTTCAGAGCGTCCTGGAGATCTCAAGAATTCTCACCATTTCTACCGGATCACGCTTATTCAGTTCCCATCCTATTCTGCAACTATCATTTCCTTCGCTGCTGGTTTTTAATGGAGAGGCATACATTTGATGAATTATTTTTTTTCCAGCGTATACTCCCCAGATCAAGATGTGGAACATGTCCATCGCCACAGAAACTTCCCTGGGGCCCCTTTTCGGTCTTTTACACAATTATTTTTAGCAGTTGCGACACCCAGCCTCTATTCTAATGGTACTTTACAATTGATAGATTTTCATTGACTAGAAGTTTAGATTCTGAAGTCATGGCTTTTCAAACAGAGTATTTGCGGAGCCATAAGATTCTGTGACTACATTCTCAGGGGTCCCGACCAAGCCCCTTCTTTTGAGGGGAGCCTGGGTGGCTCAGTGGGTGGAGCGTCTGACTTCGTTAGGCTCAGGGCATGAGCTCAGGGTTCATGAGTTCAAACCCTGCATCCGGCTGGCTGCTGTCAGCACGGAGCCTGCTTCAGATCCCTGTCCACCCCACCCCCCCTTCTCTGCACTTCCCCGGCTCATGCTCTGTCTCTCAAAAAGAAACATTAAAAAAAACAAGAAGCTGGGGCGCCTGGGTGGCACAGTCGGTTAAGCGTCCGACTTCAGCCAGGTCACGATCTCGCGGTCTGGGAGTTCGAGCCCCGCGTCGGGCTCTGGGCTGATGGCTCAGAGCCTGGAGCCTGTTTCCGATTCTGTGTCTCCCTCTCTCTCTGCCCCTCCCCCATTCATGCTCTCTCTCTGTCCCAAAAATAAATAAAAAACGTCGAAAAAAAAATTTAAAAAAAAAAAAAAAAAAAAAAAAACAAGAAGCAGGAGAAGACACTCCCTTTAAAATGGTTCAAAGTGTACCAGGGTTGGAGAACCGGGAAACCTGGATCCTCTCTGCCAACATACACAGCCACTAGCCCACTGCAGGGTTTCTGCACCTCGGCACCGCTGACATTTCGGGAAAGATCATTCTTTATTGTGGAGGCCGTCCTGTGCCTTGTAGGATGTTTAACTCTGCCTCCGCCCGCTAGACGCCCATAGCACCCCATCCCCCAAGTTGTGACAAGAACAAATGTCTCTAGACAGGACATCATCTCTGGTTGAGAAGCACAGTCCTGCTTAGACAGGCTTAGCTCTGGAGAAACTAAAGATCTTGCAGTAAATCAGACTGAGGGTTCCATAATGATAAATAACAACAACAACAATAATAATAATAATAAGGGAGGAGGAGGCTGGGTTTGGCGGGGCAGGCGGAGGAGAGGGTCCCAGGAGGAGAGGGTCCCAGCCTGCTCACTGAAAGCTCCTACCCTCGAGGAAGCCCTCTGTCTCCTTGTCAGTCAGGCCCCAGGCAGAGTGCAAAAAAGCCCTCCAGGAACAGCCTATAGGCACAAGGCGCCTTTTGGGAGCCAGGAGAGAGGCCCAGAGGTGCTGAGGGAGGCTTGGAAAACCAAGTCACCTGACCCTGGGCACTGTCCTCAAATCTCTGCATGAGCCACAGCTCCAGGGACCTTTAACCCTGGGTTTATCCTTTCTCCTCCCCGCCTCCCCCCACAACTAAAATATTGGAGAATTCTTACTTACCCTCTTCTTCAACGAGGCCCTTCCTGGGCTCGCAAAACGCTTTCCTGATAACATCTTTCTGGATAAACCCACCTCGGAGGAGAAGGCTTTGTGGTTGAAACTGTCAGGTTCTGAGAGACACAGAGACCCCCTAAAGGGTTTTGTTTTTTTTTCTCTTGTTTTTCACTGACGATGTAGCCCAACCTAAATCAGTGCCTGGAGCCCTGATCCGCCTTCTGCCTGAAAGTTCCTTATAGATGAGTTACAGGTGTGTGTGCCCGAGGCTTGTGTTTACCAGGTGCAATTTACTTGACATTAACCATTTTTTTTCATTTTTTTTAACATTTATTTATTTATTTATTATTTTTTTTTTTAATTTTTTTTTTCAACGTTTATTTATTTTTGGGACAGAGAGAGACAGAGCATGAACGGGGGAGGGGCAGAGAGAGAGGGAGACACAGAATCAGAAACAGGCTCCAGGCTCTGAGCCATCAGCCCAGAGCCCGACGCGGGGCTCGAACTCACGGACCGCGAGATCGTGACCTGGCTGAAGTCGGACGCTTAACCGACTGCGCCACCCAGGCGCCCCTAACGTTTATTTATTTTTGAGACAGAGAGAGACAGAGCATGAACAGGGGAGGGGCAGAGAGAGAGAGGGAGACACAGAATCTGAAACAGGCTCCAGGCTGCAAGCTGTCAGCACAGAGCCCGACGCGGGGCTCGAACTCACGGACCGTGAGATCATGACCTGAGCCGAAGTCGGACGCTTAACCGACCAAGCCACCCAGGCGCCCTGACATTAACCATTTTAAAGTGAACAATTCAGCGGCATCAGGCGCTCGCAATGTTGTACAACCACCACCCACTGCCTCTATCTAGTTCCAAAACGTGTTCGTCACCCCAGAATGAACCCCCATACCGTTGCTCCCCAAGACATTGCTCCCGATAACCTCCCCGTTTGTCCTGTCAACTGCCAGGTCTCACAGCTCAGAGCCTGGAGCCTGCTTCAGATTCTGTGTCTCCATCTCTCTCTCTCTCTCTCTCTCTCTCTCTCTCTCTCTCTCTCTCTCTCTCTCTCTCCCTCCCCCCGCTTGTGCTCTGCCTCTCTCTCTCTCTCAAAAACAAACATTAAAAATTTTTAAAAAAGGGGCGCCTGGGTGGCTCAGTCGGTTAAGCGTCCGACTTCGGCTCAGGTCATGATCTCGCGGTCCGTGAGTTCTAGCCCCGCGTCGGGCTCTGGGCTGACAGCTCAGAGCCTGGAGCCTGCTTCATATTCTGTGTCTCCCTCTCTCTGCCCCTCCCCTGTTCATGCTCTGTCTCTCCCTGTCTCAAAAATAAATAAACGTTAAAAAAAATTTTTTTTAATTAAAAAAACACAGGGGTTTGAGTATCTGTTGTCAATTCTTTTGGTTGTATACCTAGAAGTGGAGTTGCTGAGTCATAGGGTAATTCTATGTTTAACTTTTTGAGGAGCTGCCATACTGTTTTCCACAGTGGTAGGGCCATGTTTCGTTTCCACCAGCAACGCATGAGGGTTCCTATTTCCATATCCTTGCCAACACCTGCTTCTTTGTTTGTTCGTTTTTTAAGTTATGGCCATCCTAGTGGTGTCTGAAGGGAATTGGGGTTTTATTTATTTATTTATTTATTTTTTAGCTTTAAGTAAACTCTACGCCGATGTGGGGCTCGAACTCACAACCCCGAGATCAGGAGTCTCTACTGACTGACCCAGCCAAACACCCCGGGGTTTGAGGTTTTTATGGGATATATGCGGCATATTTTAATTAAGGAAATCAACTAGCCTCTTCTAGAGAATTCAAAGCATCTGTGGTTAGAGGTGGTTATCACAAAGAGACTTAGAACTATTTTTTTTTTCAACGTTTATTTATTTTTGGGACAGAGAGAGACAGAGCATGAACAGGGGAGGGGCAGAGAAAGAGGGAGACACAGAATCGGAAACAGGCTCCAGGCTCTGAGCCATCAGCCCAGAGCCCGACGCGGGGCTCGAACTCACGGATCGTGAGTTCGTGACCTGGCTGAAGTCGGACGCTTAACCGACTGTGCCACCCAGGTGCCCCTAGAACTATTTTTTTAATGTTTATTTATTTTAGAGAGAGAGAGAGAGAGAGAGAGAGAGCATTCGCAAGTGGGGGAGGGGCAGAGAGAGATGGAGACACAGAATCCGAAGCAGGCTCCAGGCTCCGAGCTGTCGGCACAGAGCCTGACGCGGGGCTCGAACCCACGAACCGCAAGATCACGACCCGAGCTTAAGTTGGATGCTTAATTGACTGCACCACCCAGGCGCCCCTCAAATAGACTTTTTAAATTTATATGCTACCTCCAGGCACGATGGGATGTTAGTGGCAACTCGAAGGAAGCAATACTTCGGATTTACAGACCTGGCCACAGATAGCAAAGGAATGCCCTCATTTCCTCCCACCGATTATAAATTGTTTCTAATTCACAAAGAGGCCTCAGTTAAAGATGTCAACATTAATAACAATAATGTCTAGAATTTATTGGGTGCTTGACCACACGTCAGATACCGGGCATCTATTGTATGAAACGGCTTCCATTTTTTATCTTCGTTATATAAATGAACTGCCTCAAGGTAAATGGCTATTAAATGGGCATTAAATGGCCACTTGGTATCCTGAAGTTGGTACGTGGCCAAGCAGAAGCTGAATCTGGGAAGTCTGAGCCCAGGGACTGTGCACTTAACCCGTGACCCTGTGCTGTCTCTTGAGGCATTCTGTTCCCTTACATCCCGATGCTACAGGAAGAGCTGTGGTATCCATGCTGGCCTCAGTTTCCTTGTGTGAGAGCAAGAGGATGGGACTGAGTGGTCCTCTCTGGTGCCCCAGGACTCTCCCCATCTGGGGAAGAGATCAGAGCCCATCACCTCTGCAGCTGGAAAGAAGAACGTTGATGTCTTTTGGGGAGACGGAGTCGGTCGTCACCATGGCTGGGCTAAGAAGTAACACGCCAGAGTAAGTCTCTTTCCTGGAGTGCCCACTCTCCCTCTACTGACACTTGAAACCAAAACCAAGCCTGAGAGGTTGGGATCTGTCCTCAGAAACAGGCACAGGAACGGGGGAGGAGGAGGTCCTCTGTTCTGGGCCTGTCTCTGTGCTGGCCCATCCACACACATGGTTTGGGGACCGGAAATGCACTCTTGGTCACCATCCCAGTGGCTGATGGCACTGGGGGCCCTGCAGACTCTGAAGCCAGCCCGGCCCCAAGCCTGGAATCCGTAACTTCTGGCTGGCAACTGCACGCTCTGTCTAATCAGGAAAAGTGGATCCCTGGACCTTACTGCCTCCTCGCTGAGCTCATGCTCTGGTTTAGGTGTTAGGTTTGCAGTCACGGAGGATGGCAAGGAAAAGCCTTTTTGCCTTGTCATTGGGACTCTTTTCAAAGAAAGCCAGAAATAGCCATGCTGGGAAGGGGTTCTGTCCGGGAATGGCAGGGTCCCCCCCACCCCCACCAGGAGGAAGGTCTCAGTGTGGTGTTTTTGAGGAACTCAAAAGGACCTATCTAAGTAGCACGTCAGAGAACTTACAAATCCCTCTGTACTTGGCTGGGGTAAGCTTTCTCTTTACCGTGAACAAGCACATACTCCAGAGAGGCAGAGTGATGTTGGCAGAAACCAATAAAAATAGGTGACTTGTCCGGGGGGTGGGGGGTTAAGCATCTGACTTTGGCTCAGGTCATGATCTCACCACTTGTGAGTTTGATTCTGTGTCTTCCTCTCTCTCTGCCCCTCCCCCATGCGTACTCTGTCTCTGTCTCTGTCTCTCTCTCAAAAACAAATACTAAAACATTAAAAAAAATTAAAATAGGTGACTGGGGTGCCCCACCCCCTCTCTGGAACTACTTCAGACAAGTCTTATGTGCAATGTCTCAAATTTTCATGTGGAGAAAGTATTATGTGTATTATTTGGGTAATTCAATTTTAATTTTTAAAAAGCCACTCTGTTGGAAACCACCACGGTTTTTCTCCTGCAGTGCTTGGAAACACCCTGATCTTTGTGTTATTCTGTTCTCAAATTCAGGTCTTCCTCCCCTGTTTGGTTTTCTCCAAGAACATTATGCCTTTGAAATTCTCTTAGGTGTTGGTTTACTTTCCGGGGAGGTCTGTCTCTCCACTTATCAGAATGCAACCATAATAGCATCCTGTAGACATTACTCTGCACCAGGCATCATTTTAAGTGCTTTGTATGTAAATTAAACCATGCAAATATCACAACAGACCCTCCCCCCGCCAGGAAGGAATATTCCATTAACATCCCCCATCCTGGGGCGCCTGGGTGGAGCAGTCGGTTAAGTGTCCGACTTCGGCCAGGTCACGATCTTGCGGTCCGTGAGTTCGAGCCCCGCGTCAGGCTCTGGGCTGATGGCTCGGAGCCTGGAGCCTGTTTCCGATTCTGTGTCTCCCTCTCTCTCTGCCCCTCTGCCCCTCCCCCGTTCATGCTCTGTCTCTCTCTGTCCCAAAAATAAAGAAACGTTGAAAAAAAAATTTAAAAAAACATCCCCCATCTTATAAGGGGGGGCGTGAGTGGCTCTGTCAGTTAAGCCTCCGACTCTGGCTCAGGTCATGATCTTGTGGTCCATGGGCTCGAGCCCCACATCCGGCTTTGTGCTGACAGCTCAGAGCCTGGAGCCTGCTTTGGATTCTCTCTCTCTCTCTCTCTCTCTCTCTCGGAAATAAATACATATTAAAAGAAATATATCCCCATCTTACAGATGAGGACATTCTGCCCCACACAGGTGAGATGATCTGCCCGATGTCACGGGGCCAGGGGTTAAACTCAGTCACAGACTCTAGAGTCTGGCTCTTCACCACCAGCCATGACGTCACGGAAACCGGCTTGCTGGGCTTAAAGACACATCTCGGAACTTAGTGATCTTTCAGGGTGGACTTGATGATGGCCCGGGGAGCCCGTGGTGCTGAGGAGAGAAGAGAGGCAGTTTGACCTGTGTGCGGGGTGCGTGCAGGTGCTCTGCTATCTGCTTATCCCTAGGGTCTGTCCAAAAGGGGTCGTGAGCCCTCCAGGAAAGGGCTGCTCCCAGGGGCTCCTGGGTACTCCTGGCCCCCGGGGGGGTGCAGGAAGCAGGGTGTTGCCTCCTGTGGATTTCTCACTTTTTTAAATGACTTTTTTAACGTCTGTTTATTTGTGAGAGAGAGAGCGAGCATGTAAGCAGGGGATAGGCAGAGAGAGGGGGAGGGGGACAGAAGATCTGTGCCGACAGCACACCGCCTGACGTGGGGCTCGAGCTCACGAGCAGCGAGATCATGACCTGAGCTGAAGTGGACACCTGAGCCACCCAGGTGCCCCTGGATTTCCCACTTTTATCCACCCTAAACTGAGTCCATATAGCACGGACCCCAGCCCTGGCATCCACGTGGGCCAGTGTCAGATGGACCCTCCCAATGGCCACCTCTTGCTGTTTTTGTCTTGAGAAAATGCATATGACGTTTGCACACGAAACAAGATAAATGGCTGAATCTGGGGAAGGTGCTTGGCCGGATCGAATTTCCTGCGATTTAAGCAGAACGTTTCTTTCAGCTTCTCAAGCCCAGGGCCAAGGACAAAGACAAGTGCTGGGCTGTGCCCTAGGACGCAGGGTGAGCCAAGCTGACGAGCTAGCGGGAGGCAGAAGGGAGGGAAGAGCTAGTGAAATGTGCTAACCTGTCCCTGCTGGGTGCAGACAGTGCCGCTGACAAGGCCCACCTGGCCAGCGTCTGGGGCAGAAAGCAATCCTGCCCCGTGCGTCTCGTTTTGTTTTGGAGCAAAGGGACAGGAACACTGTTGACTCAGATGTTTGACCCAGGAAAAGAGGATGGGATTCCTCTGTTTTTTCCCTCCTTCTCAGAGAAAGGGTTCCTGTCTCCTAAGAAATCGGGGTCGCTGCCCCTGTCTGCCCCTGGAGCCACTCCCTGACTTTTGGGTTGGGAGATTTCCAGATTTCCTCCACATTTATGAAGGGAACCTTGTGCTTAATTGTTTTGTTTTTTTTTTTAGTTTGATAGCTTTTTGGCTTTGTTTTCTTTTTTTTTTTTTTAATTTTTTTTAATGTTTATTTATTTTTGAGACAGAGAGAGACAGAGCATGAACGGGGGAGGGTCAGAGAGAGAGGGAGACACAGAATCTGAAGCAGGCTCCAGGCTCTGAGCTGTCAGCACAGAGCCCGACGCGGGGCTCGAGCTCACGGACCTCGAGATCATGACCTGAGCCGAAGTCGGCCGCTTAACCGACTGAGCCACCCAGGCGTCCCTTTGGCTTTGTTTTCAATTTAAATTTTTTTTTTTATTTTTATATTGCCTTAAAACACACAGACTATAAAATGTACCATCTTAACCATTTTTTTTACATTTGTTTATGTATTTTGAGAGAGAGAGAGAAAGTGTGAGAGGGGGAGGGACAGAGAGAGAGAGAGAGAGAGAGAGAGAGAGAGAGAGAATCTCAAGCAGGCTCTGTGCTGTTAGCACAGAGCCCGACTCAGGCCTCGTTCTCACAAACCTTGACATCACGACCTGAGCCAAACTCAAAAGTCACCACTTAACCGAGGAGCCACCCAGGTGCCCCTTAATCATTTTTAAGAGCACAGTTCAGGGGTATTAACCACACTCACACGGCTGTGCGGCCATCACCACTGTCCATCCCCATAACTCTTGGAAACCTGAAAAGCACCTGTTAAAATATAACTCCCCAGTCTTCCCTCCCCTGAGCCCATACCAACCACCATCCATTCTTCTGTCCATCTTTAGGATTCTGACTGCTCCAGGTACCTCATATAGGTGAAATAATACAACGTTTGTCTTTTTGTGACTGCCCTTTTCACTTAGCATAATGCCCCCAAGGTCCCTCCTGCTGGAGCAGGTGCCAGGATGCCCTTCCCCTTTCAGGCTGAATAATAGCCCGTTGTATGGATAGGCCACACTCTGCTTATGGGTTAATTGGTGGATGGATGCTTGCCTTGCTTCCAGGCTATAGCCCTTGTGAATAGTGTTGCTATGAACACAGGTGCACAAATATGCCCCTGGGGGCCCCTGCTTTCAATTTTTTTCAGTATATTCCTAGAAGTAGAGTTCCTGGATCGTATGTGGCCATTCTATTTTCAATTTTTTGAGGAACCATCATACTGTTTTCCATAACGGCTGCACCATTCCACATTCCCATGAACAGTGTACTAGAATTCTAATTTCTCTCCATCCTCGCCAACAGTTGTCATTTTCTGGTGTGTGTGTGTGTGTGTGTGTGTGTGTGTGTGTTTGATTTAGTAGCCTTCCTAGTGGGTTGGACATAGTATCTCATTGTGGGTTTTTTGTTTATTGTTTTTGAGAGACACAGAGCGCAAGTCGGGGGGGGGGGAGGGCAGAGAGAAAGGGAGACACAGAATCCGAAGCAGGCTCCAGGCTCTGAGCTGCCAGCACAGAGCCCGATGCGGGGCTCAAATTCACAAACTATGAGATCATGACCTGAGCCGAAGTTGGACGCTTAACCGACTGAGCCACCCAGGCACCCCCTCATTGTGGTTTTGATTTGCATTTCCCTATGATTAGTGACATTGAGCATCGGTCATTTGTGTGTCTTCTTTGGAGTAGTGTCTGTTCATGTCCCTTGTCCATTTTTAATCGGATCGTTTGGGGGGTTGGCCCTTGTGGTTACTGAGGTATAGGAGTTCTTTATGGATTCTCGATACTAACCCCTTATCAGATGAACGGTTTGCAAATATTTCCCTCCATTCCGTGGGTCGTCTTTTCACTCTGGCGCACAGAAGTTTGTTTTAGTTTTGCGGTGGTCCGATGTATCTGTTTTTCCCTTCGTTGTCTGTGGTCGTGCTTGATTTGTACAAAAACTGTTTTCTCGGAAACCACCGTGGTTATCCTCCCGCAGTGCTTTGCAAAGTTCTGCCACCTGTGTCACTGTGTTTTCCTAGGAAGGTCTTTCTTCCGAGTGATTCCCACGGGTCTGCCTTCTGTCCATCCTGGGAGACAGAGTCGGTGGCCTGCACCAAAGGGACCGGTCCATATACACAAGCTTCCCCACTAAGGTGGCGGTTCGCCTGCAGCCCCCCCCACCCAGTGGCCCACATGGATCCTGAAATCTCCCAGTTAATCACTGTTCTGAGTTAGGACCCCTTGGGGAAAGGCAGACTGTTCCCAGGACCACGGCTCTTGGACCCCCGTCAGGCACGAAGTCCTGGGAGGTGGGCTTCCCATGAATGCTGGGCATGATCTCAGCACTAAGACCAACCCCGGACAGACGTTCAGCTCTCCCAATATCGCCCCAACCAGAGGCAGAGAAAGCTCCAGAAAAGGCCTCTTGATCCTTCTCTGCTGGCTCTCGCTTCTGCCTTCTGGGCTCACGGTTCTCCACATGCACATTCCCTCAGGGGGCCTTGAAAACCGCTCATTCTGGCCATTCTTTTCCATTCTGGCACTTAATCATTTACTGCCATAGAATCTATTTTGAACTGCCTTTTTTTGTCTGCTTGCTTCATATATGTGGGTCTCCTGTGGGCTCCACGGCAGAGATGCTTCATCCCCTGGCTCATTCTCAGAAACACAGCCAGCCACGTGGGGAGAACTGCTCTCGGGCACAGATGGCACCCACAGTGGAGACGACAGCACTCTGGTTCCCTTCCACCTGCACCGTGGGACCAAGGCCAGCTTCCCGGCCCGCCTTCCAAATCAGAAAGAGCTGACCACAAAGTTCCTTTCAAAGCCACTTGCCTGCAGCCCTGGACCTTGAAAACACATCCCACAGTTGTTTTCTGTTCCCTGGGCTGGGATGTTGGTGGCTTGTAGACTGGCGTCTCTTCAAATTCGGATTCTTATACACTACCACTTAGTGATGCTGGTCTGTGGCCCGCTGATATGGGGGTGGGGGTGGGAGTAGGGGCTTCCGGAGCAAAAGCCGTGTGCTCTCTCTGGGTCGGGTCCTGAACTGCTGCGCGGGGGGGGGGGGGGGGGGGGGGGCAGGGGGGCAGGGTCTGGGGAGCTGGACTGTCATCCGTATTTGCTGTATGGCCATCCACGAGGGCCCGCTGCACTTCGGGGGACCCTGGGGTCTTGTCACTCCCCTACACTCTGCAATAACTATTTTAAACTCGGCCTCTGATTCTTGTTCCCTCCCACTCAGCCAGGGACCTCGCCTCCCACTTCACAGAGGTGGTAGAACCTTCAACCAGAAACTCCCGGTGCCCCTCCCCCAAACACACAGACTGCCTTCACCTGCCCCGCCCTCCGCTATATCTGCTCTGCTGTCTGAGTCTGCACCCCACCCAGGACTGCTCCCCACCCAGCCTTCTCTCCACCACTTTCCCTGTGTCCACAAGATCCTCCCCCAAACAAAACCCATAAAGCCCTCCCTGGGCCCCTCACCCCTTCTAGCTAACGCCAGCTTTCTGTCTTCCTTTTGCAGCCAAACTCCCCAAAAGATCTAAACTTACTTCCTCCCAGGGGCGCCTGAGTGGCTCAGTCGGTTAAGCCTCCGACTTCGGCTCAGGTCATGATCTCACGGTTCGTGAGTTCGAGCCCCGCATCGGGCTCTGTGCTGCCAGCTAGGACCCTGGAGCCTGTTTTGGATTCTGGGTCTCTCTGCCCCTCCTCCACTCATGCCGTGTGTGTCTCTCTCTCTCTTTCTCAAAATAAATAAACAAACATTAAACTTACTCCCTCCTATCTCCCACTCTCTGATGAGTCCCACTTTCTCAGCATCACTAGAGTCGGGGGCATCTCAGTCCCTTCTCACCTGTCCTCTTGGCCAGAGAGACGCCAGAAGGTTCTCTTTGCCCAGCTGGCAAAGTCGCCCCCGCCTCATTAGAGCTACTCTTCTGCATCTCCTTTGGAGGCTCTCTTCCTGCACCGGGCTGGGCACCGTCTTCGATATCCTCACACACCCCACCCCTGCCCCATGACACCGGTTACGGTCAATTCCCATGACTCGTGGTCCTTATGTTCGATACAGAAACTGCACACTGAATTAGCAGATACCGAACCCCTGCTCTCAGGGAAAATACAAGGTCAGCTTCCTTCCAGCCTCGGATCACATTTTCACCAACCGATCAATACATAACCTCATTGTGTGTGGGTTTCTGTTTAAAGACACCGTGTTTCATGTCTGTTGTTGGCTCATTAACAGTGAACTTGGGACCGACCGCACTGTATCTCCTGCCTGAATGAAGATTATCTAACCAACACACGTATTTTCTCCATACCGTGCCCCACAGGTTTCTTGCACTTGGGAACACCTTGGCACTGTATGCGTGGGGCCATCTGAAAGAGCCTAGTCACCAACAAAAAGGCACAGAAATGCAAAAAACGGTGGCATGACACAGACCTTGAGAGGGACCTTATGAACAGCGCCAGCTGCAGCGAAAAGACAGAGCCCCCTTGTTCCATCTGTCCGAATGAGGACATCGGGAGACTTCAATTTTGCACCCTCTTGGGACGTCTGTGACCAACTGCAAGACGCTGGGAGGGTTGGGGGCGGGGTGGGGGGTGACAGATCAAAGTAGCAAGCAGGCAAACTCACAAGTGGGGAATCCCTGAATCACGAGGACGGACTAGACACCCAGAAGCTGAGAGTCACGGGCTGAGCGTCTTCCTTCTCGGACCTGGCTGTGCCCTGCACGGCCGGTGTGGCACGTCTCGATGGAATTACACATTTAACTGTCCAAATTGTCCCCTTGAGCGTGTCCCCCTTAAACTGGGTCTGGTTCCAGTTCTGTCCCCTCCTTAGGAACGGAGCCACCATCCAGCCTGTCACCAAGAGTCATGGCCGACGCCTCCCCCTCCCCCCCAACACCTCGGAGTCCATCCATCCTAGGCCTTGGTGAGTTTCTATCCCTCCTCTCCACCACCACTGCCCAGCCAGGTGAACTGACCTGGTTCAAGTGTGGATTAACCGACCTGGTTAAGTGTCTGACTCTTGGTTTCAGCTCAGGTCATGATCTCACGGTTCGTGAGACTGAGTCCCACGTCGGGCTCTGTGCTGACGGTGTGGAGCCTGCTTGGGATTCTCTCTCTCTCCCCCCCCCTCTCTCTCTCTGCCCCTCCCCTGCTCTCTTGTGTGTGTGTGATCTCTTTCTCTCTCTCAAAATAAATAAATAAACTTAAAAATAAATAAATAAAATATTTTTTAAAACCTCTGATTTTTTTCATATGGAAGTTTATAGTTTCTTTTTTCTAAATTTTTTTTTATTGTTTACTTTTTTTGAGAGAGAGAGAGCGAGAGTGAGCCAGCAAGCAGGGGAGGGGCAGAGAATGAGGGAGACACAGACTCTGAAGCAGGCTCCAGGCTCTGAGTGCTCAGGACAGAGCCCAACTCGGGGCTCGAACTCACAGACCACAAGATCATGACCTGAGCTATAGTCGGCCGCCCAATCAACTGAGCCTCCCAGGTGCCCCATGGAAGTTTGTAGTTTCACACAAACACACCTATTTTTACTTTACATGTATCTATAATATGTGTGTGTGTGTGTGTGTGTGTGTGTGTGTGTGCTGTCTTCTCTTCTAAGGACACCAGCACTGGATTAGAGCCCACCCTGCTCCAATATGACCTCATCTTAAACTTACATGTTAATTACATCTGCAAAGACCCTGCTTCCAAATGTCACACGAACAGGTACGGAGGGTGGGCGCTAGGACATTAGCATATCTTTTGGGGGGATACGGTTCAACCCCCAACCCAATAAAACGCATCCATCTCCATTAAGAAGTTCCCCATTGGGGCGCCTGGGGGGCTCAGTCGGTTGAGCGTCCGACTCTTGATTTCCGCTCAGGTCGTGATCTCACGGTTCATGAGTTCAAGCCCCGCATCGAGCTCTGTGCTGACAGTGCGGAGCCTGCTTGGGATTCTCTCTCTCTCCCTCTGTCGGTTCCTCTGTGCTTGTGGTTTCTCTCTCTCTCTCTCTCTCTCTCTCTCTCTCTCAAAATAAATAAATAAACTCATAAAAAAAGTTTTCAGAGAGAGGTTCACATTTTTCTCTGCGCCCCTGGTCTTGGGTGCTGTTTGTGAGCCACACCCTGAATAAAGCAGAGTGTGGTATCTGTCCATCCTTAGTCTGTTCAAGGACAGCAGCCTAGTTTGGGGGTGTGCTGTGTGGCTTCTGCATCCGTTTGACCATCCCCAGTGGACTCGGAGCTGGATCACCTGGCTGAAAGACCCCACTCTTTCGCTCTTCCCAGAGACCCCCTGGCTGTTTCCAGCCACCCTCAAGACGCCCTCTCTGATTCTGAGGACTGATTAGGCTCAGCTAATCAAAGTGCCAAGCCACCTTTGACAAGGGATTTATTTTTTAACTTATTTTTACTTAACAAATACACATGCATAGTGTTTTGTGTGACTCAAATGCTAGTCTGAGAGTTTTAAAAATGTTAATTCGTTACATGTCTATTTTTATCTCAATAAAAAATAAATGACATTTCAAAAAGAGATGTCAGCTCATTGAATCCTTCCGCCTCATGAAGTGGGAACTGCTGTTATCTAGCTTTTTCAGATGGGGAAAGTGGGGCACAGAGAAGTCAAGGAACTGGCCCATAGACACACAGCGAGGGAGCGAGGGAGCTGGATTGGAACCCAGCCAGTTGGGCTCCACAGTTGGCACTCCTTGTCCCCACCTTATGAGGTGACCGAGGCTTCATCATCTCTACCCCTTCTCTCTCAGCCCAGGTCTAATCCACCTGCTCATCCTGCTGGCTCCGCCTTCAAGGAAAATTCTTTTTTTTTTTTTTTTTTAAAGTAGGCTCCATGCCCAAGGTGGGGCTCGAACTCACAACCCAGAGACCAAGAGTCGTGTGCTCTACCAACTAAGCCAGCCGGGCACAAGCCCCACCTTCACAACTCATCCTGCACCTGACCCTTCTCACTCTCCCCCATCCCTGCACCCCATTGCGGGTGTCTGTCCCCTCCCTCCTGGAGGACAGCAATCACTTTTTTCATTTTTAAAGTTTATTTATTTATTTTGAGAGAGAGAGAGAGAGAGAGAGAGAATCCCACACAGGCTCTGCACTGACAGCACAGAGCCCGACGCAGGGCTCGAACTCGTGAACTGTGAGATCATGACCTGAGGGGAAACCCAGAGGCGCACGCTTAACCGCTTACCCGACTGAGCCGCCAGGCAGCAGTCATGTCCTTCCCGGTCTCCCTGCTTCCACCCCTCCCCTGCCTCTGTCTTCCCCAGGCTCTGTCACACAGCAGCTCACATGGCAGCCAGATGTCCTTTTAAAAATGGAAGTCTTGGAATAACGTTCTGATTCATGCCACGCTGTGGGAGAGCCTCGGAAACATTCTGCCAAGTGAAAGAAGGCAGACACAGAAGGAGAAACAGTGTATGATTCCCCTTCCCTGTGCAATCTCGAAAATAGATGAATTGGCAGACGGCGGCAGAACAGGGGCTCCCAGGGGCCGTGTTGGGCACAGCAACAGGGGAGTTGTTGCTGAATGGGTGCAGGGTTTCTGTTCGGGGGGATTAAAAGGTTTGGGACATGGATCGTGGTGACGGGTGTACGATATCGAGAACGCAACACATGTCCCTGATCTGTGTGCACATGAATATGATTAACGGGGCAGATTCTTTGTCGTGTCTGTTTTGCCACACTTGTGAAAATTAATAATGTACTAAGGGCGCCGGGGTGGCTCAGTCAGTTAAGCGTCTGACTTCGGCTCAGGTCCTGATCTCGCGTCTTGAGTTCGAGCCCCGCGTCGGGCTCTGCGCTGACGGCTCGGGAGCCCGGAGCCTGCTTCGGATTCCGTGTCTCCCTCTCTCTCTGCCCCTCCCCCACTCGCGCTCTGTTTCTCAAAAATGAATAAACGTTCAAAAAATTTTTGAAAATGAATAATGTACCAAATAAATAGCATGCCAACACCTTTAAAATTATACATTTTAAATAAGTGAATTGCATGGTCATGAATTATACCTCAGTAAAGCTGTTTTTTTGCATAAATGGGTTACCTTATCTGGGATCAGTGCCCTCCTGGGATGAAATCCTAGACTTGACCAGGCCCTTGGTGATCTGCTGCCCCCGGTGCCCTTCTCAATGTCTCCCCATTCTTCACTTGCTCCTCAAATCACTTGGGCCACTTAGCTGTTCCTCTAGGGTACCAAGGACACCTCTACCCCAGGGCCTTTGCACGTGCTCTACCCCCTGCATGGAACTCTTCCCTCAAGTATCGGCACTGTCCACTCCTACTTCCTTCACCTCTCTCCCCAAATGTCATTTAAGACACCTTCCTTAACCGATAAAATAGCAGACACACAACCCCGTCACTATCTGCTTTTTATCTTGCTTTATTTTCTTCTCAGCACATTTCACCATCTGAATATTAAAAACGTTTTAACAAAACCCCAAATCCTCTGTCTCCTCCAACTGGGAGCTTAATGCTGTGAGAGGAGGGAGTTTGTTTTAGCTCCCAGCCCCTCAAAGAATGCCTGGTCGCCATAGGTGCTTAAGTAGGATTTGTTGAGACAATAAAGAGCTGCAAAGCATTTCAGCTTGTGGGTGCTACATAATGTCTTCAGCTAGTCTTTTGCTATTATCAACAATGTTGTGACAAATACCCTTGTAGCCAGGTCTTGGGTACTCGGTAGAGTTCTCCCGTGGGACAAATTTCTCACCAGTGGAACTGATGCTTCAAAGGCATGTGCATGTTTTGGCTTCCTAGATATTGCCAGATTGCCTTCCGAAGGGGGCATCAACCATCCCTTGACTGACCACCCCGCTGAGACAGAGAAACTGGAGGGATTTCACGGAGGACTGCCTTTTTTCCTCCTTTCCCTGCTTCGGATTCTTGCCATGACGGGCACCCACACGTGTATGTGTGGTACAGACAATGTGTCTTCCTTGTAAAGGTCAAGGAGTTAATGATTTCTTTGGAGTTTTCCAGCACAACGTATAACGTCTGAGGAGTGACTGGGCAAGGTCCTCAGGTACCTTTTCCCAGAGCACTGACTCACCAAGACTCCTGACTCCAGGGCATAAGTGGCTTATAGAGGACACCTCAACACTCATTTTTGTTTTGACCAGTTCCTGGATGCCTGAGAAGACACACACACTGGACCACAGTCCTCAATAAAAACCCCAGACCCCAAGCAAAGGCAAGACGCTGTCTCTTTTCCTTTCTGAGTCTTCCAGATGCTCTGTCTATTTCTGCGCTCTCTCTACGCCTTCCATAAACTCTGCTCTCACTCTCTCTCTGCTTATGTTTGAGTTCTATCCTGCACGAAGCCAACCACACCCTCTTGGCTGGTCCCGCAGGACCCCCACTGGCCACCCTCCATCACCACCAACCACTGTAGACTAAGCAATGATGTGCCATCTTTTACCTTTGCTAACCTGAGAGGTGGGAAGTATTTTTTTTCCCTTCTAGTTTTAACCTGTGTTTCTCGCTCTGAGTGAGGTTGATCGCTCTGAGTTGCTTTGCCCTTGCTTCCAGGAACTGATGTCTAAGCCCTTGGAATGTCCTGTCTTAGAAGAGTGTGTTTCTTTACCTGGGGGCCTCAGACCACGCCAGAAAGTGTAACAATGTGATTTAGACTTGGCCACACGGTGTCAGTTCAGCCTCTGGAGGGGCTGGAGACTGCCCGTCAACCACCTGGGGAGTCTGTCATGTCGGTGTGTTGGAGCCCCTTATTGGGTGTCCCTGGACACCAAAGCCTGGAGGGGCTTCTCTGGTGGGCAGTACTCCGTGTATGTTGTCACATGTCGTTGCTGGGAGATGTTAGCACCCTCCTTGACTCCACTGGGAGGGGACAACTGGAATTAATTCTCTTGGACCTTGCCCCAGGAGCCTCTGCCCTTGGCTGACCTTAATATGTATCCTTTTGCTGTCATAAACCATAATCATGAGTGTCATGGCTTTGCTGAGTTCTCTGAGTCATTCTGGCAAATCATTGAACTTGAGGTTAGTCTCAAGGTGCCCCCAACTTGAACTTATCCTTGCAAAAGTTTGGTGGCCCACATAGGCACCTGTGTCTGTTCCCCTCTGCCTGCCTTTTGGGGCCTTCTGCTGGTTCCTGTGTCAACCATAGCAATTCGAGCTCCTGCTCTGTCTCATGGGGTTCTTGGAGACCCTCTGGGGTGTGGCCAGGGAGCACCTTCCCGAGCTGGTTTGAGACTTAAAATCTCGATGCCACGAAGTGCTCAGCTGGCCAGGCCACTCCTTAAAGCTGTGGAGGACTGAAAACGGGCCACACGTCCAAAAGGAGGAGAACGGGAAAATAAATCATGGTACATCTACCAGATGGGATGTTACGCAGCTCTTAAAAATAACAACCACGAGGACCGCAGCAATATATTTTAAAAAAATGCCCACAACACTTAAAGTAAAACAAGCAGAATCCAAAGCTCTATCTGTGCCGACCGGAACCTATAAACATGCACCTGCAGGTGAACAGAAACCAGAGGGAACGTAGAACAGAGCAGAGGGCGGTGTGGATGATTTCCCCCTTGTTTTGTCCTTTGGTGGTGGTGGTGCAATTGATCGGATGGAGAGAGAGGATGAGTTCAGAGCCTCCCAAGGAGGGAGAGGCTGTGGACCTCACGCCTCTGCCCTGAAGGGCTGCCAGGGAGGGGGCTTTGTGGCTTCTGCAACGCTCTGCACTCGGCAGGGGGGCGGGTGGGGAGGGCTGGGCACCTTGCAGGGAGCAGGTTATGCCGATGTGCTTCCCGGTCCACCCAAGTTCACGGCTGCCATCTGGACCTGTGTTTCCCTCAGCGTGATACATGTCCCACCTAATTTCAATACAAGTGGTGTGTGTGTGTGTGTGTGTGTGTGTGTGTGTGTGTGTGAGATGGTGATTTTCTACCATGGTAAAATACACCTAGCATAAAATTTCCCATTTTCGCCATTTATTAAGAGTACAGTTCAGCGGCATTAAGTATGTTCACATTGTCAGGCAACCGTCACCACTGTCCATCCAGCAGAACCTTTCCATCTTCCCAAACTCTGTCCCCACCAAACAACCCTCCCACCCCTTTCCTCCAGGCCCTGGCACTCGCCATCCCACTTCCTGTCTCTGTGGATCTGACTCCTCTGGGAACCTCATCTAAGGGGAATCATACAATATTTGCCCTTCTCAAAAAATTTTTTACTGTTTATTTCCGAGGGCGAGGGGAGGAGCAGAGAGAGCGGGAGACCCAGAGTCCAAGCAGGCTCCGGGCTCTGAGCTTGAAAGGGCGGGCCTACGCCCGCCAACTCCATCTTGTTCTGTGTCCTTCATCTTGACCACGCCTCCTCCCCTTGAGTAACCTCCTGCTCACCTGCCTAACAGGACTCGGACCCTTCCCCAGCCAATCGGCTAAGGCCACAGCCATTACCTCACCAACTGCCCCTAGACCCCTATAAAACCTTTGTGCTTTTGAAACTCCATCTCTCTCCTTGGTATCTCACCGCTGCCTCGGTGCAGGTAGGGGATTGAGCTCGAGCTAGCTCGAATAAAGGCTCTTTTGCTTTTACATCGGACTCGGCTCCCTGGCGGTCTTTGGGGATCACGAACTCTGGGCATAACAAGCTGTCAGCACAGAGCCCGATGCGGGGCTCGAACCTGTGAACGGTGAGATCATGGCCTGAGCTGAAGTCGGACGCTTAACCGACTGAGCCACCCAGGCGCCCCTGATTGCCCTTTTGTAACTGACTTATGGCACTCGGCACACCGTCCTCAAGGTACATCCGTGCTGTAACGTGTCAGAATTTTCCTCCTTTTTAAGGCAGAATAACATTCCACTGTGTGGGTATACTGCATTTTGGGTATGCGATCATTTGTGATGGACGTTTGAGTTGTTTCCACCTTTTGGCTCTTGTAAATAATGCTGCTGGGAACATGGGTATACAAATATCTGTTTCAGTCCCTGCTTTCGATTCTTTTGGGTACCTACCCAGAGTGGAATCGCCAAGACAAGCGGGTTTGGTTTTTTATATACGTAGTTAGGTATTCACTTAATGCGTTGATTTGGTTACACAATAGAGGTCTGTGAGCAACGACCACGTGCCCGATAGTACTTCTAAGCCCTGGGGATACAGATCAGTGAACAAAACCAAAAACCTGCCCTCACGGAATGTACATTCTAAAGAGGAGAGACACAATAGACAAACGAGCATAAGTAAAATACACAGAATGTGAGAAGGTGATAAGAACGAACAGAAATGAGAACAAGAAAGGCAGGGTGGACGTTTGGGAAATGTTGCTAAAAAATACTAAAATACAGGGGCGCCTGGGTGGCTCCGTCCGTTGAGCATCCGGCTTTGGCTCAGGTCACGATATTGCAGTTCACAAGTTTGCGCCCCACGTCGGGCTCTGTGCTGACAGCTCAGAGCCTGGAACCTGCTTCGGATTCTGTGTGTCTCTCTCTCTGCTCCTTCCCCCACTCGTACCCTGTCTCTGTCTCTCTCAAAAATAAACATTAAAAAAATACTGAAATACAAAGCTTTTTTCTTCCTTCCATGGTCTCTCTCTTGACCATAGAGACCATGGTGTTTTTCATTTGCTACTTAACATCTTTCTAAGTAAAACTCAAAAATCTACCTCCAGCTCACGGATGAGTAAGGATTGAAAGGAAAAGGATTTGAGGTTGCCTCATCTTTCTCTTTCCTTCGATGCCATCATTTGCAAGACAGGTGGGTGGCTAACATGGGAAGTCACACAGGAAGGAACAGGTGATAGGGTTCCTTGGTGGTTCATGATTCTTAAACCACCGTTGCCCACTTTCTGCATGTGAAGCAAGCTCCGATGTGAATAGAAAGCGTGGCCTCTCTGGACTGTCAGGATCCCCACTTACTAAGTATTTGGTGTCACATGCTTATCATGCCCTAGCTTTGGATCTCAAGGAACTGCCCTGCACTGTGGGTCTGTTGGAGCACCAGCTCTTAAGCAAACTGGTGTCAAACAACCACAGAGCGCGCTTGTTTCTGGAACCTCTTTTGTTCACGGGCAGGCTTCAAAGCCCCATGAAACCTCACTCAACAAACACAAGTTCAAAGATAAAATTATAAAGAGTTTCAAAATGGGGGCACCTGGGTGGCTCAGTTGGCTGAGCGTCCAACTTCGGCTCAGGTCGTGATCTCGTGGTTCGGGAGTTTGAGCCCCACATCAGGCTCAAAGCTGTCAGCACAGAGCCCATTCAGATCCTCTGTTCCACCCCACTCCTGCCTCTCTGCCCCTCCCCGACTTGCATGCACACGGGCTCTCTCTCAAAAATAAATAAAACATTAAAAAAAAAACACCACAAGTTTCAAAATGGTGAGAACGGAGTATTAAACCAAACATGGGACTCCTCTGAGCGTGGGGCCAACTGCACAGGCTGTTGTTGGTTTGCAACCCTCCTGGGAGCTCCCCTGGTGTGATGTGAAGTCAGCCCCTATACTTGGAAGCAGAGAGAGACCAAAGGAAGAGGCAGGCTACCCCAAGGAGGTAGGGGGCAGTTGCTTTTTGTTTTATTTTCTTTTATTAAGTTTTATTTATTTTTGAGAGACAGAGACAGAGCATAAGCAAGGGAGGAACAGAGAGAGGGAGACACAGAATCTGAAGCAGGCTCCAGGCTCTGAGCTGTCAGCACAGAACCCGATGTGAGGCTCAAACCCACGAACTGTGAGATCACGACCTGAGCCAAAGTCAGAGGCTTAACCAACTGAGCCACCCAGGCGCCCCTAGGTGACGGTTTTTTTTTTTTCAACTTTTTAAAATTTATTTTGGGACAGAGAGAGACAGAGCATGAACAGGGGAGGGGCAGAGAGAGAGGAAGACACAGAATCGGAAACAGGCTCCAGGCTCCGAGCCATCAGCCCAGAGCCCGACGCGGGGCTCGAACTCATGGACTGCGAGATCGTGACCTGGCTGAAGTCGGACGCTTAACCGACTGTGCCACCCAGGCGCCTCAAGGTGATGGTTTTATTTTTTAAATTTTAATTTTTTTTTCAACGTTTATTTATTTTTGGGACAGAGAGAGACAGAGCATGAACGGGGGAGGGGCAGAGAGAGAGGGAGACACAGAATCGGAAACAGGCTCCAGGCTCTGAGCCATCAGCCCAGAGCCTGACGCGGGGCTCGAACTCACGGACCGCGAGATCGTGACCTGGCTGAAGTCCGACGCTTAACCGACTGTGCCACCCAGGCGCCCCAAGGTGATGGTTTTAATAAGCAAAGGGAACCCACGTACGAGGTTGTCTTGGGTAGCACGTGTCCCCGGGCTGCCTGACAAGTCTTAGAGGTTTGTAAAGAAGCCTTAACTGTGTTCAGTTGTGTATACCGTGCAGGTGTTCTCAACCCCGCATCACTGTCTCAAGACTATGACCTCAGAGCAGCTTCTGAGAACAGGAAAGGCAAGTGGAACCCACATTCCAAGGACAGGGCAGGGGGTGAGGGGCCTCTGAGTACCCTGGTCCAGCCCATGGGTCACTCAGCAGGCACATTGTTTTTTTTCAATGACATTCCTCGACAGTCACTCACCCACGAAGCCACCCCTGGTCTGTAGACTTGGCCTGGAGTAGGCAGCTTCAGAATGCAGCAAGGAAGGAGACGGTTTGGGAGGGAGAGGACACACAGGTGACAAGGGCTGTGGTCAAGGGCATTTATTCTGATGGCACTATGAACACTCACAGAAAACCGATAGCCCCCGGGGTGGGAGCCGATCCTGCTCCCCCACTGGTGTGCACACAAGGAGAAATTGCAAAACATAAAAAAAATGCCCACTGGGGATTCGGTTCAGAGATCAGCCACCATTACAGCAAAGAACCACCTCTCGCTGCCCAGAAGGGCAGGCAAGAAGACATCGGGCTGAAAAAGTGAAAGGGTGACATTGCTCAGTGCTGGCGAAGATGTGGGGAAACAGGGACTCGCCCCCTACTGGGGGCTGTAGAAACTGCCTCATTTGCTTGAAACATTGGCAATCCCTGGGGACTGGAGGTTGCTCACACCACATACCCCAGAACTTGTGTTTCTAGACACATTCCAGAGAGAATCTCTCACGTGGGGAACCAGAAGCAAGGTGCAAAGGTGTTCATTGCAGCACTGAGTGTAATAGCAAAAAATTAGTAGCAGTATAAATGACCATAGTTCTTTTTTATAAATCTAAGCTAGTTAACATGTATTGTAGTCTTGGTTTCAGGAGCAGAACCCAGTGATCTGTCACTTACATATAACACCCAGTGCTCATCCCAACAAGTGCCCTCCTTAACGCCCATCGCCCATTTAGCCCATCCCCCACGCACCGCCCCTCCATCGACCCTCAGTTTTTTCTCTTTGTTTAAGGGTCTCATATGGTTTGCCTCCCTCTCTGTTTTTATCTTATTTTCCCCTCCCTTTCCCTGTGTTCATCTGTTTCGTTTCTTAAATTTTGCATATGAGTGAAATCATATAATATGTCTCTTCCTCTGACTTATTTCACTTGGCAAAATACCCTCTAGGTCCATCCACGTTGTTGCAAATGGCAAGATTTCATTCTTTTTGATCGGAGTAATACTCCATTGTGTGTGTATACCACATCTTTATCCATTCATCAAGCGGTGGACGTTTGGGCTCTTTCAATACTTTGTAAGGAGTACTGCTCCCTCGTAGATAATAATGCCGTAAGCATTGGGGTGCATGTGCCCCTTTGAATCAGCATTTTTGTATCCTTTGGATAAATACCTAGTAGTGCAATTACCAGGTCGGAGGGTAGTTCCATTTTTAATCCTTTGAGGAACCTCCATCCTGTTTTCCAGAGCAGCTGCACCAGTCTGCATTCCCACCAGCAGCCCAAAAGGCTTCCCTCTTCTCCGCATCCTCACCAACGTGGTGTTGCCTGAGTTGTTCCTGTTAGCCATTCGGACAGGTTCGAGGTGGTATCTCATTGTGAAATGACTATACTTTTTAACAACCAAAACGGAGTCTTAAAATAAAGGACTTTAAAACGAACACCTATCAAGAATAAATCTCAACAGGATGTCAGGTAAAAAAAAAAAAGCAATTTGTAAGCTGTGGACAGTGTGAAAGTGTACATTTGAAGACACAACATGCAATACTCTTTATTGTTCACGGCTACTTAACCAAGGCAGTAAAAGTATGAAAGCAGGGACGGGAAGGACACAGGCCAACCTCCGGGCTGAGAGGTTGCTTCAAGAGAGAGAATGAAATCCACCAGGATGCGAAGGGGATTTCTTAAAATAAGAATTGGAAACCTGCAGAGCAACAATGTTAACATATATCAATTCTGGGTGTGTGTAGCGGGGGGGGGGGGGGACGGGACGCACGAGCGTTTAGTTTCGTCCCTATAGTCAGTCTTCCGGAAATTTGAGCCACTCCATAATTAAAAAAAAAAAAAAAAAAGAGCAGTGTTGAAAGTTTCTCTTTTTGTTTTTCACCCTTCCGCCGTCTCCACCTTTTAAACCGAGGCCTGGGGTGGCGTGGGGTGACAGGACTGGGGGCTATGGGGTGAGGAATGAAAACTGGCCCGGTGGGGGGCAGGGAGGTGAGGCTCACCACCTCCTTCGCAGATCCACTTTGGCCCCGCCCCCGCCCAGCGGTATCCACGGCAACCAGGGTCAAAGCTCGCTCGGACCAGGTGTCAAGCCAGGCTCCGGGGCGCCACCTGGTGGTCTTTCTGGTGACCCAAGAGTGGGTCAGGGGACCGCCTTGAGAAGCGCTCCTTAAAAATAAAGACCAGCGTTGTCCTGTCGCACCGGGTCCCTCGTAGCTGCCCTTAGGGCAGTGGCGATTCATCCCAGAAAATGCTTTCATTAAAGTTCGGCTGCAGCCATGGGCCACGCGGGGTTTTGGGGGTGTCTCCAGGAGTCCTTCAACGCTCCCACCATTTGCAGGTGTGTGTCTTCACAGGGACCCCCCCCCCCAGACCTCGCGGTTAAAAAGCCTCTTGGAGACCCCAAGAGAGAAGGCTTTAAAACATGCCAGTGTGGACTTCCAGAGAGCATAAACCCATTCTTCTCTATTTTCTTAAATTTGCTTTACTCTAAAAGTAACATACATTTGTAGAAAGCTTGGAAACTCATCTCACCACCCACATAACCAGAACTAACATCCGGGCTTTATCCCTCTAGTCTCCCTCTGCTCCATTCATTTTTGAGGGTTTGGTTTCTTACAAAATTGGAAATTCACGGGCTCAGAGGGATTTTCCGCCAGGAAAGGTAGACCTGGGTTATAAGCCCAGCTCCCCTGCTTAACTGTCCCCTCAGGCAAACGGATGAACTTCTCTATGTCTCAGTCTTCCGACCTGCAAAATGGGAATATTAACTGCCTCTCATAGGGCCACTTGGAAATTTTCGATGATGTAATGCGAATAGAACATCTAGCACCGTGCCGAATACGTAGTAAGGATTCGCACCTTGGCCATCGCTAAAATTATAGCAGCACTCGGCGTGATATAATTACAGTATTCTGCAGCCCACTTTCCCCACTTACACACAGCATACGCATTTTCCTCACGTGGAGGAAAAACCTAGTTTTTTCCTTGCTGTGTGGAGAAGCGTCCCTGCTTCTCTACTATGTTATGTCTTTTACCTGTGGGTCTCCTCTCCTGCTCGCAGAAAACACTGCGTTGCTGACACTTCTGGTCACCATGTGTAGAGGTTTATGCCAAACAATTCCCCGTGACACCAGGTGGGTGTCCTGCAATTTAACTCAATCCTAACACTACCTACCTGGAGATGGTGTCAGATCCCGCAAGGTTAAGGGCTCCACCCTTAAGTCGGCAAGACGGCCCCCGTCCCCACTTCAGATGCCTGTGTCAAATCCAGATTGCCTGTGGCCTGTGCTTCTGACCAACGGCTCCAGATCGGAGATCCCAGTGTCCCCCCCCCCTCCTTGAGTTCAATTAATTTGCGAGAGTGGCTCACAGAACTCGGGGGAACACTTACTTACATTTACCAGTTTGTTAAAGGATATGGATATTATTATATTATTAAAGGCGAGGTCTGGGAGCTTCTGTCCCTGTGGAGTTGGGTATGTCATTCTCCCCGGGGCCTCGAAGCTCCCCGAGCCCATACCTTTGGGATTTCGTGGAGGCTTCCTCATGCAAGCGTGATCAATTATTAACTCCATTTCTGGTTCCTCTCCTCTCTCTGGAGAAGCGGAGGGGGAAGGGCTGAAAAGTCCAAGCTTCTCATCATGACTTGGTTTTTCTGGTGACCAGCCCCCATCCAGGAGCCCACCCAGAGTCACCTCGTTAGAGCAGAAAAGTACTCCAGTGCTCTCATCAGTTAGGAATTTACAAGGGGGTTAGGAGCCCTGGGTCAGGGACATGGTCAAAGACAAATATTAGACCAGAGATGCTCCCGGGGTTCTCAATAAAGTAGAGGTTCAGTGCCAGAAACTGGGGGGCTGAGACCAGTATAGACTTTCTATTCTCTCACTGTGTGTGTGTGTGTGTGTGCGTGTGTGCGCGCGTGTATCTCCTTAAATATTATCTAACAATGGGGTCCTTAATGATCACATGATGTTTCAACATGCAAATGTATCCAATAACTTACTTTTGTTTCCAATAACTTATTTAACCAACTCTCCACCTTTGGATTCAAAACGTTCCTTTTTTTTTCTTTTTTTCTTTTTATAAGCAGTGCTCTAGAGAAGATTCCTCATTAGCTGCTTCCCCCATTGATGATTCATTGAGGCCTTCCCCTCTCCAGGATCAAATAAACATTTTCCTAAGTGTGTTTAGTTCCATTACGGCTCCAGATTTTTAATTGAGTTCTTTAATCCATCTGGAATGTATTTCGATGCCGTGAAGTGAGAGCTAAGAAGTCTCCTTTTATTCTCCTTCACAATAACCTCACGCACTGTCCCGGCATCATCGACCACTCCTCCATCCAATCACTCTTCACTGGTTCCTCGAACCACCCTTATTAGAGTCTAAACTCATCTCCATGCTGGCTGGCTGCTGGGCCCATTGTTCTGCCTCCTACTGCAGGTGTGGCTATTGGCCACAGGCATCGTTTTGTTGAGTCCCAGGGGAGCTCAACCTTTTGGCACAGGGCACGACTTTCAGACAGGAGGAGCCAAGGCTCCAGCTCTTACCCAGCCTGTGTTGACTGTCTTTGCTATCTTTCCTGCACCACGGACAATCTTCTATTGCTGTTCAGCGTCAAGCCCAAAACTCGCCTCCTGTATGGTCCGCCATTTCCCTCCATGGTCGTATCTATACTTGGAAATCTCTCAGCACTTATGTATTTGTACTCAGCCTCCTCATGGGCGGCAGGTTGTGTTTTCCAATGATGGCCTCACCAGTACATTTATCCATCCTACGTACTCTTGTTAAAAAAAATCGACTGACTTGCCTCTCCCTGAGAAGTGGAGTCTGTGTGCCTTCCCGTGAGTCTGGACCTTCTGGTTGCCCCATCCAATGGACCACAACCAGAGTGATGCCAAGTGATCTCTGGGATGAGGTCATAAAAAGGATATGGCTTCCTCCTGACTCTCTCTCTCTCTCTCTTTCTCTCTCTCAGTCCTTACCTTTGGAATCCAGCCACCATCTTTTGAGAAAGCCTAAGCCACAAGGAGAGGCCACGTGTAGGTGCTCTGGCCAGTATCAACCGTCAGACGTGTGAATGAATGACATGATTCTGGCCTCAGCCTTCTAGCCTTCCAGAATTCCAGCTGAGGACGCAGACATTAAGAAGCAAAGATAACAGGGTACGGGGAGGACAGGAAATTGTTGTTGATGAGGGCAAAGTTTCTGTTTAGGATGATGAAAAAGTTCTGGACTTTGAGAGTGGTGATGACCATACAACATCATGCATGGGTTCGAATGGTACACTTAAAATGATAAATTTTACATTCTGTGTATTTTACCACAATAAAAAAAATATATTAAAGGGGGAAAAAAAACCCAGAAAACAAAGATGAGTCATCCCCACTTTCCCTCTTGAAATTCCTGAGCCACAGAAATCAACCCCAAAACTAAGTTTTGAGGTAATTTTTGTTATGCAGCAATAGCTAACTAATACAGACATGATCTCTTACCTTGCAGAAAAAGAATACCCCCCTTTTCAGGAATAAATGATAAGCTTTCAGGGCAAAGTCTCTCCCCACAGCAACTAAAACACTGCTAAGGACACAGTAGGTGCTCAGAAAACGTTTGTAGACTTGAATGTTCTAAGTTACAGATGCGATCTTCGATCCTTTCACAGTGCTTAAAGTTACAACATCAATCAGAGACCTTACAAAACTCAACCTGCTGTCAAGAAGGTCTGAACTAACGATTACTGGGCACCCCTGCGCCAGGCACATCATCTCCATTACGGTTAAGTCCCCGGGTTCTGGAGTCGGGCAAACCTGGGTTCAAATCATACCACCATACTTACCAGACGTGTGGTCTGGGGCAAGGTACTTGATCATGTGGGACCTCCGTTTCCTGGAACCGTAACACGGGTTTCGCAGAACCACTTTCGGAGAGATGTGTGAGGATTAAGCAGCGTAAACGCACATAGATCACAAGCAAACGTGAGGTGCACATTCAGTGCTCGAGAAATGTTAGCTGTATCTCATTTGCTCTTCATATCAGCTCTGCAATGCGAGTGCAGACTTATGTCTGTTTTACTGATGGGGAAGGAAACTTTGGAAGCGTGGGCCACCTGCTAACACGAGTGGCCAGGGCTTAGAGCCTGGCAAGCATCGGCTTGCTCCGGCTGCCACAACCCCCACAGAAATTAATTTTCTCACAGTTCCGGGGGTTAGAAGTCAGAGACCAAGGTGACAGCAGGTTTGGTTCCTTCTAGGCCTTTCTCCTCAGCCTGTAGATGCGGTCTTGTCCCTGTGTCCTCATGTGGTCATCCCTCTGTGCGTGTCTGTTCCCTAAACCCCTCTTCCTAGAAGGACCTGAATCATAATGGATTGGGACCCGCACGCACGACCTTCTTTAACTTAGTCACCTGTTTAAAGACCCTAACTACAAAACAGCTCCATTCTCAGGGAGTGAGGTTTGGGACTTCTGCATGTGAATTTTGGGGGGGGGGGTGCGGGGCACCTGGTTCAGCCCATCGCGGCCCCCTTCCTGTTGTTCCTGAAACATGTGGAGGTGAAGGTCTGTGCTGGGACCTTGGTCTCGGCCTGTCCCGGGTCTAGGGCTGCGTGTCCGGACCAGAAGGAAACACCCAATCGGTGAGGTACGTTCAGGGAGAACAGCCTGTTCCGCGTGAGGCCAGGCTGTCAGACTCCGCCGCTGCCCTCCAGGCCTTGGCAAGACTAGAAAGTGCCAGTAAAACCGCATGGAGCGATGATTGTTCAGACAGGTCCAGGCCGGCAGGGCTCACCTCCTCACAAAGACCCGGGAGAGGGGAACAAAATATCTGTTGCCTAAGTGGAGAGGAACAAACCTTCAATTAACGACTCCCTGGGGGTTGTGGGGTGAGAGGAGGTGGGGAGGCGGCTAGACAGCAAAAATTTCCATCTGTAGTGGCTGTGAAAATCTGCCGGGATGGCTTCGCAGAGGAGACAGACAAGAAGTAGAAATTAACCAGCAAGATGGTTTCGCATGATGGCAGCGGCCGTGAAGAAAGTGAAGCCGTGTGATGTGACAAGGGGGGGGGCAGGAGGTGACCCCTTGTACAAAGAGGATGGTTGGGGGCACCGCCTCTTTGAGGAAGTGGCATTCGAGCTGCAGACTGAAAGACGAGGGTTATGGAAAGATCTAGAACCGGGTTTCTGGTCCTCAGCACTGTGGACATTTTGGCCAGGATAATTCATTGCTGCAGGGGGCCGTCTTGTGCCCTGGGGGGGCCGGGGGGGGGGCGAGGTGGCAAGCAGCCTCCTTGGCTTCTACTCCCTGGACGTCAGTGAGCGTCTCCTCAGCCGCCCTCCCCCAACGTGAAAACTAAAAATGTCTCCGGACAGCCCCAAATGCTCCCCCCCAGGGCGAAGTCACCCCTGGTCCAGGGGAAGGGCGTTCCGGGAAGAAGGCACAGTAAACATGAGGCTGCTGAGGTGAGAACAAGCTCGGGCAGGTTTTCTGGGAACAGAAGTTTCCAGAAATGAAAGTTTTCAAGGAAGTGACGGTTCGTGGGTGGAGTCCAGTGAGGGAGGAGAGTGTGGAGGTAGGTAGAGGCCGGGTGACTGGGCGCCTGATGGCCTGACGCTGTGGGAAGGGGGAGGAACTCAATCTGACCTGAAACTTCTCTCCAGCTGCGGGGGGCACACATGGGGGCGAGATGGTAAGCGTGTAGTTTCCTGGGGCTGCTCTGACAAACAGCAGGAATAAATTCTCTTATTCTGGGGGCCAGGAGTCCAAACTCAAGGTGTGGGCAGGGCCGTGGGTTTGAAGGCTCTAGGTGAAGATCCTCCCTTGCACCTTCCAGCTTCTGACGGCCCCAGACGTTCCTTGGCTTTCCTTTCTGTCTTCGAATGCCTCTTCCCTGTGTCTCTCTGTGCCCACTCCTCTTCTTATGAGGTCACCAGTCATTGGAAGTAGGGCCCCCCTCAACCCAGGATGATTTCAGCAGGAGATCCTTAACCAAGGACATTTGCAAAGACCCTATTTCCAAAGAAGGTCCCAGTCTGAGGTTCTGGGCGGGTGTGAATTTCGGGGGACACTATTGAGCCCACCCCAGCAAGCAAGCAGGAGGCAGGGTGGCTCCAGGCAAGGACTGGTGGGGCCTGGGCCATGGGGCTCCAACGAGATGGAGTGTCGGGTGGCTCACACAGCAGGCATCCCCACCTTGACCTGCTGGGCCGTGTTTGGCACAGGGGTCCCAGGGCTTGCCCCCGCCTCCCCGCATCTCCTCACTGCAGGGAGGAGTCGGCCCTGACAGGGTCAGCATCGAGGCTTCCCTGGAACCACTGCCACCCTTCCCCCCTTTCTGGCCTCTGGCGCTGGGTTGGGGGCTCCCCTCCACTCCTCCAGGGTGCCGGGGCCTCCTGCGCTCAGAAGCTTCCGAGAAAGCACAATTTAGTCCCGGGCTCCTGCCTTCCTCCTAAAGCTCTCACGTGAACATTTTTCTTCAAGAACAGAGATTAGGAGCCTTTATCTCTGGGCCAAGGGCAAAACAGAAGCATGTCCCTGGGTTTCCTAGGCACACGGCCCTCATCGTCCACGCAGGGCTGGGCTTGTTTATCAGGTTTCAGTCAATGGAGATTTTTGTTCTCTCCCCGGTCCTATTGGAGGATATGGGACATCGCTGGCCCCCAAGCCCCGCCCCCCCCCCCACCGTGGTCTGGGTGTGCCCCTTCCCCCACACCCAGGGAAGTGGGGCCTGAGGCTCCAGGAAGGAAGGTTCCGCCAGCAGGAAGCCTAGCTCCCACCCTCTCAAGGGTGGTAATTAGGGCTCTCGGTGGGTGGGGGCCACGCGGGCAGGCAGGGGTGAAGATGTGGAAATGATCCCAAGCGGTCAGGGTAGGGGTGGAGAAAGGCGTGGGCAGGGACAGGAGGAGGGCACCCCGGAATGGACGCGTTTGGGGAAAATCAAAGCACATTCAGTGGTGTTGTGTCACCTCCGTTTACTTTCAAAACATTGCCATCACCCTGAGGAAGACCCCATACCCTTTAAGCAATTGCGCCACCCAACGCCCGCCCTCACCCCTGTCGCCTTCCACCAGCCCCTGGCAAACACCAGACGGCCCCTGTGTTTTGAGGGATGTGCCTTCCTCTTCTGTCTCTCTCTGGCTCGACATGAAAACTAAAAAAGTAAGAAAGAATAATCCCATGGGTGCCTGGATGACTCAGTCCGTGGAGAGTGAGACATGATCTCAGGGTCATGGGTTTGAGCCCCATGTTGGGAGTGGAGCTTTCTAAAAAAGAAAGAAAGAAAGAAAGAAAGAAAGAAAGAAAGAAAGAAAGAAAGGAAGGAAGAAAGAAAAGAAAGAGAGAGAGAAAGAAAGAGAGAGAGAGAGAGAGAAAGAGAGAAAGAAAGAAAGAAAAGAAAAGAAAAAAAGAAATGGGGTGCCTGGGTGGCTCAGTAGGTTGAGCGTCTGACTCTTGGTTTCAGCTCAGGTCATGATCTCAGGGTTCGTGAGTTCAAGCCCCAAGTTGGGCTCTGTGAGGACAGTACAGAGCCTGCTTGGGATTCTCTCTTTCCCTCTCTCTCTGCCCTTCCCTGGCTCATGGTCACTTGCTCTCTCTCTCTCTCTCTCTCTCTCTCACACACACACACACACACACACACACACACACACTAAATAAATAAACTTAGAAAGAAAGGAAGAGAGGAAGATCTCAGCCCTCTGGCCATTAATCCTGGGCCACGGTGGGCCCAACATACAGGACACAGGTTAGATTACTTTTAATACTCCTCTATAAGATCACATTGTTTTCAGGAATAACTACAAAAATGATTATTGCCTAGATTTGTTCTTCAGTTTTAAAACAATCAAAATTTTAGGAAAGAAGAATACATTTTTATTGGTAAAGATATTGTTCAAATTCACTAGAATATTTCACATAGGAATTAGAAGTTACATTTAATCCAGGTGCCTAGGTGGCTCACTCAGTTGAGTTGGTTGACTTCGGCTCAGGTCATGATCTCAGTCGTGAGTTCAAGCCCCACATCAGGTTTTATGCTGACAGCTCAGAGCCTGGAGCCTGCTTCTGATTCTGTGTCTCTCTCTCTCTCTCTCTGCCCCTCCCCGTCTCGTGCTCTGTGTCTCTCTGTCTCTCAAAAATAAAAATAAACGTTAAAAAAAATTTTTTTTTTAAGTTACACTGAATCAAAACATCACACCTGTTGTTTTTGCTTTGTTTCACGCTTTTATTTTATTTATTTATTTATTTTTCAACGTTTTTAATTTATTTTTGAGACAGAGAGAGACAGAGCATGAACGGGGGAGGGGCAGAGAGAGAGGGAGACACAGAATCGGAAACAGGCTCCAGGCTCTGAGCCGTCAGCACAGAGCCGACGGGGGGGGGGGGGGGGGGGGGGGGGGGGGGGGGGCTCGAACTCACGCGAGATCACGCGAGATCTCGCGAGATCGTGACCTGAGCCGAAGTCGGACACTTAACCGACTGAGCCACCCAGGCGCCCCTGTTTCACGCTTTTAAATCTTAAACCCAGATGAAAATTCCCCGAGGGGTCGTGCGAAAGGACAGAGCCCCAAAAATTCACTTTCAGAGTCTTGTCTTCGCAGTCACTATCTCTGGAAGATGTGGTTGTCTCACAGGAGTGAGAGACATAAATCGCACCCAAAGTCAGTTCCAGTAACACCCACCCGGGAACGAAGTGGGTCCACGCATGACGGGGCCTGGGCGCCTAACTGCAAGGTCTCTAAATTAACTGTCATGCTGAATGCGATGCTTCTTAAAGCTTGAGGAATAAAAAGGTGCACGTTTGAATTTAAATTCACATATATATTATTAAAACCCAACACTGACTGCAGCTAGTGTCTAAAACTTAAACCACAGTAATTTCTTTTCCAGAGGAGTATTTTACCACTAGTGTTTAGAATTGCTGACACTAAATGATAATAAAAGGCATGCAAATTTCGGGCTGAGTTTACGATTTTAAATGCTCAGCAGAAAATGCACCTCCTCGTTGCCTGTGCTTGGGGTGGTCTGCTCCCCCTGCCCTGCCCTTGGTGTGCCACTGTCTGGGGGCTTTGGGGGGAAAGACTCCGGAGGCAGCCTCCGCAGCCCCTCACCGGACATGGGGAGGAAGCCACAGCCCGGGTGTTTGTTGGTGGTCTTTACGTATATCGAGGGGAGCCTGCACTCTGCAAGGGAGACGAAAGAGATAGAAAGAAATGCCAAGGGGCACCTGGGTGGCTCAGTAGGTTAAGCGCCCGACTTCGGCTCAGGTCGTGATATCGCGGTTCGTGGGCTCGAGCCCCACATCCGGCTCTCTGCTGTCACAGAGCCCACTTCAAATCCTGTCTCCCTCTCTCTCTCTCTCTCTGCCCCTCCACGGCTCACCCTCTCTCTCAAAATAAATAAACTTGAAAAAATTAAGGAAAAAACACCCAAAAGCATTAAAATTAAATAAATGAACATTAAAAAAAAAGGGGGGGGGGAGGGAAGAAAGAAATGCCAAGCCCCTGAATCAAACCAACACTGAAGCAGGTGTGAATCACCCCTGAATATAAATGCAGACCAACAATGGCCAGACCATACGTTAAAATAGAACCCCGACCCACGGCATGGGCAGCCTTCCCTGCCCGCCCCTTCCCCGCCCTTTCCAATTCAGGACCAATGGGAGAAGCCAGGAATGCTCCCCAACCCATCGCACGGGACCTCGGGATGGTAAGCCGGCAATGAAGAGCCTCTGTTCATGGTCACTCACGCGGTCCTCACGTGGTCGCAGGCGCCCCGTTAGCTGCTGGAGCGGCCCCCAGTGTGTTTTGTTACTTAACGTCCTCACCGAAGGCACTCCCCTCAGCCTCCCCCGCGACAAAGGAGGGATGATTATGTCCACTCCACCTGCCGGTGCCTGGCATACCAGATGATTTCTTTTTTTATTTATTAAGTTTATTTCTTTATTTTTGAGGGAGAGGGAGCAGGAGCACGAGCCGGGGAGGGGCAGAGAGAGAGAAGCCCGAGCAGGCCCAGCACAGAGCCAGATGCGTGGCTCGCACTCGCGAGCCATGAGATCGTGACCCTGAGCTGAAATCCGGAGCCGGATGCTTAACCGACTGAGCCACCCAGGCGCCCCTAAGATGATTTCTGCTGGAAGGAGACGAAAACCCAGGATCAGGCTGGGTTCAACCGTGAGGATATTTGTTATCTTGCGTCGCCAGACCTCTGGAGGGACGGCCAGTCCAGAGTGTCGCCTGGGCCTCAGGAGGCCTCCCTGAGTGGTTTCAAGATATCTGTGCTATTCCGTGTCACATCCAGACACGTGAACTTCCACAGAGAGTCTATTTTTCCTTCTGAAGGTCCCTTGGGAGCAGACACCTCATTGAACAGGATTATACCACACGGCCACACTTGAGCCCCACGAAAGCTGAGGCACCGAAATTATTATGACTGGCAGGTGCCGATCAGGATCCGCCCATGGCCTTCCGGAATCAGATAAATATCTGAATAAAAAGTGAGATCTGGGGCGCCTGGTTAGCTCAGTTGGTTAAGCGTCCAACTCTTGATTTCAGCGCAGGTCACGATTTCACGATTCATGAATTCGAGCCCTGCATCAGGCTCTATGCTGGCTGTGGGGAACCTGTTTGGGATTCTCTCTCTCCCCCCCCCCCCCCCCCCCCCCCCCTCTCTGCCCCTCTCCTGCTTGCTCTCTTTCTAAAATAAATAAACCAAAAAAAAAAAAAAGTAGAATCTGCCAGGAAGGAGGAGGAGGGTGGGGAAGGACGTTGAGGACTGTCACACCTGGGCAGTATCCCCCCGGGCATTTTATTTCAGATCCTCAATGAAAAGAAGGTACTGCACCCCAGCCTTCCTTGGGCTGCTCCCCACGCGGGCCTGGTCTCTTCCCATTTATCACAGGCGAGAGCCTCACCCAGCTCCTCACTGGCCTGCCTTCCCTTTGGAAAGGAGAGTCACTGGGAATGTGGGATGCAAAACCGGGCATGGGGAGGGGGGGGGTCCCAAGACCATTTTCACTGCCGGCACCAACTGCAAAGTTCAGAGGTCCCCAAGACCACCCTCAGGCTTGGTAGTTTCCCAGGACTCACAGAACTCACTGAGAGCCTGTCGAACTCAAGATTATTCTTATTTTATTTTACACTTTATTTCATTACAGTGAAGGATACAGACTACAAGAGATTCTGAGGGCAGAGGGCTCCACATGTGGGTCTTCCTGCTGTCTCCCCCACCCCCCCCACCCCGGGAAGTGCAGGAGATGCTAACATCTCCCAGCAAGAAACATGTGATGATGTAAGTGGAGGATCTCCGACCGGGGAAGCCCTTCCCCCAGTCTTGCCGTCCAGAGTTTTTACTGGGGCTCCGTCACATAGACATGGTTGACTCCCCATATGGCTGACCTCAGCTACCAGCCTCCCCAGAGGTCAAACCGTGTGGCTCCAGGCCTCCACCATAAATCACATAGTTCGCTGTCTGGCATTGCACAAGGTCCCCAGGTAAACAGAGGCTCTTATCGGCCAGGACATACCGGGACTTAGAGATAACCTCCCGGGAGCTGAAGGCAAAGGCCAGACCTTCCTTTGGGTCACGTCTGTTCTTTGCTAAGCACAGATAATTTAGCCAAGAGCTGTCTTTGAAGGCTCTGAAATCACTACTGCCTTTCAGCCGAGAAGGGGCAAGAGAAGGCAGGTCCCAAAAGCCCAAACTGAGTCCCCCAGTACGTCTGGGGGAGTGGCGGGGGCCACATTCATGGTCCTCTTATCACCCTTCCTTGAGCTAGGCCATCAGTGACTTTCTGGGCCTCTTGATTAGGGGACCTTCCCGGAGATGAATGTTTAGTGGTCAATTAAGAACTGTGGGGGGAAGGGGGCTCTCCCCTCCAGGTCCAAGCGCCTTACAGAACGGCGAGTGCGGGACTGACTGGCGCCCCTCCCCCCGCCCCGGTTAATTGTGGGTTTTGTCTCCAAGGGGTGGATGTTCATGTTTTGCTGTAATTAGGTGAAAATTCTACTGCAATCACGTCAGTAATTGCTGTGTTCACACCAAGAGGCAGGGTTGAGCGGCCAGCCCCGGGGACGGGAGCCCTTGTCCCTGCCAGCTTCTCCTTGGACGGCAGCCACCGTCTCCTCGTGTGTCAGGGGCTCAGTGGGCATATCCGAGGCTCTGACCACGCCGGGTGTTTAAACACGGGCACCGGGAATCCCAGCAAGTATGGCTCTCAGCATTTCTTGAGCACCCAGCTGTGTGAACACAGCTCACACAATATCGCATTAATCCTTACGGTGATCCCAAGACCGAGGGCCCATCTGTTTATAGATGAGGAAGCTGAGGCTCTCAGAAGTTAAGTGACAGACCCAACATCGCGAAGCCAGATGGTGGCAGAACTGGGTTTGCACTGAACGAAGTTAGGGGCAGTTGAAACTCCCCAAATCCCAGGTTTTCATCACCAACATGTCTTTGAAGTTGTAGATGCACCGTGATGTCCCCACCGAAACTTGGAGGTAGAAAAGCGGGCACCCAGGCGACAGGAGGGTTCTGCAGGCCGGGCAAAGGATTTTCCCGCAAACCTGTGAGCCATCCACGCGCCACACGCTCCAGCTCAAAACTGTGTGCTCTAAGTCCTGATAGAAAATACGAGGTGTGGTGAGGCCAGCAGATCCGGAGACGAGCGCCATCGCAAAATTAGCGTGTCACTCACATGCGTGCCACGCGGGGCCACGTGAGGAAGCACCAGGGTAGGTCAGGAGGCGGAGGCAACAGGGAGAAAACACCCGTAAGAGCTTTTATTGTGTTTTTGGGTGGGAAGGAATGGCCAAGGCAGGAGAAGGAGGGTGAACAGGCCACGTAGGGTTGGGACTAATCCCAGTGGGCGCTGGGGCAGACAGGCTGGCCCTAGCTGGCTGGTCCCTGGCCCTGGGGGATCAGGGCAGGGGGGTAATGGCCCAGAGTGGGAGAAGGGGAGTGGAGGGTGGGCTCTAGAGGGTAGGTCTGCATATGAAAGGTACATTCCAGTGGTTTACTACTTCCAGGATTTGGCTAATCCTGGGAGCGGCAGTCTCTCTAGGGTCAACAGGCCCCAGACAGGAAAGCACCAGAACAGAAAATAAAAGACGTGGATGATACAGTGTGCAAGAGCTTTGATCACAAGGAAACTCTGGACCAAGAGAGATGAGCAGGATTTCACGAGGCTGAGGAGAGCAGGAAAGGATTTTTAAGCAGAGGAACAGGCGTGAGCAAAGGTAAGGGGGCAGGAAGGTGTGGGTGCGTGTGCCATGGTGCTCTGGAAAGGTCTGGAAGGTCAGATGGTCCCGGGCTCCACCTCTTCTTTCTCATGCCAACCCTTCTACATCCTATCAGTTTCTGCACCTTCCCATCGCCTCTACTGCTCAGCCAAGCCCAGGCCACGTCAGCTCTTCCTTGGTGGGGGGGGGGGACAACAGCCTCCTAGCCCATCTCCCCGCCTCCTCTTATCCTCCTTCCTGCCATCTTCATGAGACGTCAATCGGACCATATTATTTCTACGTTCAGAACCTCTGGTGGAACTGAATATTTGAAGATGTTAAGGAATTGTTGACTGTTTTTGGTAATGGTGGCATTGCTGATTAAAAAAAATAAAATGGGGCGCCTGGGTGGCTCAGTTGGTTGAGGGTCTGACTCTTTATTTTTTTTTTAATTTTTTATTTATTTTTGAGAGAGAGCAAGAAAGAGAGCGCGAGCAGGGGACGGGCAGAGAGAGAGGGAGACCCAGAATCCGAAGCAGGCTCCGGGCTCTGAGCTGTCAGCACAGAGCCTGACACGGGGCTCGAACTCCCAGACTATGAGCTCACGACCTGAGCTGAAGTCAAACACTCAACTGACTCAGCCACCCAGGCGCCCCGAGGGTCTGACTCTTGATTTTGGCTCAGGTCATGAGCTCATGGTCTGTGGGATTGAGCCCCACGTTGGGCTCTGCCCTGACCGTGTGAAGCCTACTTGGGATTCTGTCTTTCCCTCTCCCTCTCCCTTTCTCCCCCTCTGCTCTCCTCCCACCCCACGCGTGCATGCCCTCTTTCTCTCTCTCTTAAAATAAATAAACTTAAACATAAATAAGAAATTAAAAGGGTTCCTTTATCTTCTGGAGATGCAGAATGAAATATTTGCAAATGGAAGAGTAGGATGTCTGGAATTTGCTCCGTAATAATATAGGAGGAGAAAGGAACAGGTGGAGGTGAGACCAGACTGGCCTTGAGTTGAAGGTTTGCTAAAGCTGGTGACGGGTATGGGGACTGTCCTTATACTCTGCCGTCCATGTTTCAAAACAAATGTCCCGAGTGCAAAGCTCAGTGAAAAAGTCTCTTCACGGGTCCCCAACAGGGACTAGACAGAGTCCAAACCCTCGACCTGGCTTTCCTAACCTCACGACCTGGCCCCAGCTCTCCTCTCTGCTCCCCAGTTGCCCTCTCTAGGTACTAACGAGTGCCCTGAGCTCACCCCACACCAGCCCCTAACACTTGCCTCCTGCACTTGCTCTGTCCTCAAAACACACCCCAAATTAAACTCATCTTTTTTTAAATGTTTATTTATTTTTGAGAGAGACAGAGAGATAGTGTGTGGCTGAGGGAGGGGCAGAGAGCGAGAGGGAGACAGGATTGACGTGGGCTTTGCGCTGACAGCAGAGAGCCTGGTGCGGGGCTCGAACTACTGAACCGCGTGAGTGAGATCATGATCAGAGCCAAAGTCAGACGCTTAGCCAGGTGAGCCACCCAGGAGCCCCTAAACTCGTCTTTTTTTGCCTGCTACCCCTAGGCTAGCTTGGTACCTCGTAAATAACCTAAATTGTATTGTATTTCGAACACCTGCCTCCTTATCTCTCCTATTCATTCGTTCATTCATCCAATCAGTCAATCAACATTTGTTGGCCATTTACAGTAGGCATTTAATCCAGCCACCAGGAACGTGGCGGGCATTGTGCCTGTTTGACCCAGAAGGTACAGGTGTTGGGTTGTTTTTTTGTATTGTTTTGTTTTGCTTTGTTTTCGTTTTTACTTTTTCTTAGCCAGATTTTTATTGCAATCAATGTCGTGGATTAACTTAAAGACTCCACAGTCTTCCAGAACCAGACTGCTGGGATGTGTCCTTGCTGGGCGAATTACTTACTTTCCCTGTGTTTCTGTTTCCTTGTCTGAAAAATCAAGGTTGGAATAGTACCTACCTTGTTGGGTTGATGTGGAAAATTGAATGAGTTAATACATGGGGCTCCTGGATGGCTCAGTCAGTTAAGCGTCCAACTCTTGATTTCGGCTCAGGTCATGATCTCACGCTTCGTGGGATCGAGCCCCATGTCAGGCTCTGTGCTGGCAGCGTGGAGCCTGCTTGGGAGTCTCTGTCTCCCTTTTCTCTCTGCTTCTCTCTCTCTCTCTCTCTGTCTCAAAATAAGTAAATAAACTTAAAAAAAAAAAAAGGAGTTAATATATGTAGACCAGAGGCCAGGGCCATGGTTAAAGCATCTGTACAGCACAAGCCAGAATCTCAGAGGTCACCTGTGTGTGTCCTCTGTCCCACATCCAACCATGTTCTGTGGGTTGTACCTGGTTGAAATGTATCCTATCATTTCTCCTCATCCCCACCTGAGGTGGTGAGGCCTCAGTCCATCACTTTGTGCCTGAGTGTCCACAACGCTCTCTCCATCCAGATAGCTTTCCCAGATAGTGATTTCATTTCCTTCGGGTAAATACCCAGAAGCAGAATTGCTAGATCATCTGGAAATCCCGTTTTTTATTTTCCGAGGAGCCTCCATATCGTTTTCCATGGTGGCTACACCAGCTTACGTCCTCCTGAAAGTGCGCAGGGGTTCCCTTTCGCCAGGTCCCCGTTGGCCGATGCATGGATAATGAGATGTAGTGTATCTGCACGATGGAATATTACTCAAGCTTAAAGAGGAAGGAAATTCTGACACCTGCTACAGCATGGACGAAACTGGAGGTCACCGTGCTGAGCGAAATAGGAATGGTGGTTGCTGGGCATTGGGGGAGGAGGGAATTGGGAGTTAGTATCTCGTGGGCACAGACTTTCAGTTTGGGAAGATGAAAAAGGCCTGGTGATAGGTGGTGATGATGGCGGCACAACAGTATGAATGTACTTGATGTACTTCAAAATTATTAAAATGGCGACTTAAAAAAATATGTACTTTTGAGAGAGAGAGCGTGTGCAAGCGGGGGAGGGGCAGAGAGAGAGAAGGAGACACGGAATCCCGAGTAGACTCCACTCCTCCAGTGCAGAGCCCGACACAGGGCTCAAACCCATGAACCGTGAGATCATGACCTGAACCGAAATCATGAGTCGCCACTTGACTGACTGAGCCACTCAGGTGCCAGAAAATGGCGGCCTTTATGTTATGTGTATTTTACCACAATTGCAGAGAAATTACCTCCTCAGCCATACTAGCCACGTTTCAAAGGCCCAACATGTGGTCAATGGCTACCATATTGGACCACGAAGATATAGAACATTTCCATCATCTCAGAACATCCTGTTGGCCAGTGTGACGCCAGGATGTAGTTGAGGAGGAGCTGGGTGCCATGGACCTCAGTGGTTCCTCCTCGCTGATATCATCACCGGGGACGAGGCATGAAGCCAAAAGGGGTGAGCGGGAAGCCTTCCCATGGGGCCTAGTGCCGAGGGAGTGGTGCATTCTGGGTTTTCCGACGCTCCTCCTGGATGATTTGAGAGTGAGCTGGACTCGATCACACATGCAGAGCCCGAAGCCCTGTCTGTGCTCACCTCTTAGCAGACAAAAGAGACCTGTGATCCCACCCACCTTTAGAGAGGCTGAAGCAAGTACATCCCCCTCTGTATGACTCCAACGCTATTCTCCCTCGTTTTGGAGTCTTTCTCATTACGTCTACTGGGGTTCCTTGAGGACAGAGGGCTGCATCTCATCTATTTTTCTACATGCTGTCAGCACTTATTACAATGCCTGGCACGGGGTAGCCGTTTGATAAATTTTATTTTTAATTAAAAAAAAAAATTGTCTCTGTGGCAGGGTTCCTCCCACGAGAGTTGAGATGGCTTCCAAAAGGAAAATATTCAACAAAGTAATCACAGCCTAGATAGGAAGAAGGAACCAGGGCCAGTTAAATGAAAAAAGGAGGGACAACCAGGGACAGAAGAAGTCAAAAGGCAAGTCAAAGGCTGACAGAGTTGCTTTAACCTCCTATTTGCTTCAGAGCTTCCTAGTGGGCAAAGTGAAAAGGAAGATAAGATCAGTTGTGTCCCTTTTACTGTCAGGGAAGGAAACACGTCTGTGGCAGACATCTCCCCTTTGTCACTTCAGATCCACCCTGAACCCTTCTCCACACCGTTCTTTGTGCCAGGAAGAGCTGCAGGGACTGTACTAACAGGTTCCGGTGGCCTCCAGCTTCTTGCTGGGTTTAACCCAGGCAAAGCTCTGGCACGAGGTAAGAGGAAGCCTGGAGAGTAAGGTTGGGTCATTCATCTCCCCCGCCGCCCCCAGGGCCTAATCCCTTCAAGGTCAAATTGCCTTGGGCTGGCTATTCCCTCAACTGAAGATCATCCTTCTGTACCTCGCTTTCTGCTCTTCTGGGTTCCGGTAACCCGCTCCTTCCCGACTCCTTAACAACATGGCTGTGGTTAGCCACACCTTTGGAAACAGCTCCGTTGTAAATAAGCCCTCCTAAAATGATGATATTTTGAGTGTGCCATCTGGATCCTGATGGGACCCCCACTGAAACCAATATCCATTTCTCATGGGAAGCAAGCTCTTGCCGCCCTAAATTTGAAAATGAATGTCTCATGTGGAGTGCATTATAGGGATAGGGACTAAGGGGTGGTGAACAACATTCCCACAGCAAAGGCAAACGCGGAAAAGAGTGTCAACGAATTGTTTCCTTTACGAGAGCCAAGAACATCTCATTCGTTCATGCAGCAAATGATTATTCAACTCCTACTATGTGCCCAGGGCCGTTCCAGGTGCTGGGAATCACGCTAGCGAACAAAATGTAACCCGGGGAGGACAGCTCCCTGAGAGGCTGAGCTGCCGTGTCCCAGTATGTGCACTTTCGAATGGTGGTTCTCAAACTTCAGCATCCGATCGCCCCGGGGAGGCTGCTTGAGACACCGATACCGGGCTCCACCCCCAGTTTCTGTTTCAAGAAGTCCAGGCTGGGGCCTAAACATGTGCATGTCTTTTCTTTTTTTTTTTTTTAATGTTTATTTAGTTTTGAGAGACAGAGACAGAGACAGAGCACGAGTGGGGGAGGGGCAGAGAGAGAGACACACACCATCCGAAGCAGCCTCCAGGCTCTGAGCTGTCAACACGGAGCCCAACGCAGGGCTTGAACCCGCTGACCACGAGATCATGACCTGAGCCGAAGTTGGACGCTTAACCGACTGAGCCACCCAGGCACCCCTAAAAATGTGCATTTCTAACACATTCCCTGGTGGTGCTGTTGCTTCTTCTGGTCTGGGGATCCCACTGACTTGTAATGCCTAAACCCCAAGAGTGGTCCACAGAAGCCCTCTTGAAATGAGCATATTTTGTAAGCCGTCTGTCAGTGATGAATCTCCTCCTTCACTTTTGTATCCCATCTGGGGCCGTGTTCTCTTGCCAGGGTTCTGGATGCTAAAAATCCCCACTCTTAGTTATAAGAATCCAGGAGATATACCCCCTCTCACCTTTTTTTGAAGTTTATCTATTTTGAGGGGGAGACAGAGAGCCGGGGAGAGGGGCAGAGAGAGAGAGAGAGAGAGAGAGAGAGAATCCAAAGCAGGCTCTGCATCATAAGTGCAGAACCCAATGTGGGGCTTGATCCCCCAAACAGTGAGATCGAGACCTGAGCCAAGATCAAGACAGTCGCTCAACTGAGCCACTCAGGCACCCCCAGGAGATGTCCCTTTTTGAAAACAAAGGCACTGATTCCAGGACTCTGGGTAGCATAGGAATGTTGAGGGATAAAATCTAAACTGAGCACCCCCTTCTGTGTTCCCTCACTACGGCAGGGACTGGCTTCCCCACTAAACGAAAGCTCCAATTCTTAGCTGGCTACATGGCCAGCTAGAAAAAAAGCCTACATTTCCCAGGCTCCCATGCGCCCAGGCATGGCAATGTGTCTACACTCAGAGCAATGAGTTTTTCTTCCTAATTGAGATATAATTCACATAGCATAAAATTCACCCTTTTAAAGGGAATTCAGCGATTTTTCAATATAACTCACCAAGTCGTGCAACCATCGCCACCATAGAATTCCAGAAGGGCACATGAGTTTTAAGCTTCCAGGAACTTTCCTTAAAAGATAGCTCTTGTAAACTCTTTGCCCCTTCTTCTTCGTCCTGTCTTCCATTTTGCAACCTGGAGTGCGGATGTGCTGGCTGGCGTTCCAGCTGCTATCTTGGACCATGAGGATGGGGCCACACGCTAGGGATGACAGCGTGGGAAGCTGGAAGGAGCCAGGACACCTGAGACCTTTGTGTTGCCAAGACTGTTCACCCAGACTTTTAAATGAGAAAGGAATAAACTTGTGACTTGTTTAAGGGCTCTCTTATTTGGGGAGAGGGGGCGGGGGGGGGGGGTCACCAATACTCACAGCTGAACCTAATTCTAACTGATAACCAGTAATCTGATGAATCAATCTGGGTTCTTAGTCACAACCCCAGGAACTAACTCTAATTGGTTTGGGCAGAAAAGGGACGCATTAAAGATAATGGCTAACTCACAGCCTCCCCGGGAAGGCTGGAGAACCCGGATTGGAGCCTACACGGGCAAGGAACAAGGCCCAAGCACACCGCAGGACAGGTTTAATGGAGACACCACCGCTAGAAACAAATCGCAATCCCTCGGATTCCCTCTGTCTAGGCGTTATATGCAGTTTTGGCCACCCTCCTTCAGGGTGGATATGCCTGGTATTCGCTTCCATTTCTAGCCTCTGGCTAGGCACCCTTGCAACTGATTGGTGGAACACAGTCACATGGCAGGGCCCTAGCTTCAAAGGAGGCTGGGAGAATGATGATCAGCCATGCCGGCCGGCCAGAAGGAATGATAAATGGCCACTACAACCACCTCTGGCATCCCCCACAGCTGTTGCCAAAGCAGCATCTCAGGTGGCTGTTTAATGAACAGAGCCTCGGGCTTACGTCCGTGGGAAGGAGATCTCTGATGGGCAATGGCTTATCTCCAGGACTCACTCAACCACGCCTTTTAATGCTTTATATTGCCTGTTGCTTTGGGTGTGATGAGTCTGTGTGTCGCCTCTTGAAATTCCCTGTTTGTCCTGAAAAGAAGCATATGCATCCGCATATGAGCTTGTCATGAGGAGCAGGCAGTTCCTGGCCCAGCAGAAAATTCCGCCTGCAACTCCTACTCCAGAGTCGTGGGTTTCCTCCTTTTTCTTTATCCCCGAGAGGACAAGGGCCCAAGCTTCATGACCAGGACGGAGGGACTGTGTCACTGCAAGACTGGATTCGATCCAGGGGCGCCTGGGTGGCTCAGGCGGTTAAGCGTCCAACTCTTGGTTTTGGCTCAGGTCAGGCTCTTGAAGTTCATGAGTTTGAGCCCCGCATCAGGCTCGATGCAGAGAGTGAGGAGCCTGCTTGGGTTTCTCTCTTTCCTTCTCCTCTCATGCTCCCTCTCTCTCTCTCTCTCAAAATAAATAAATAAACTTATAAAAAAAATTCTAGGGGCACCTGGGTGGCTCAGCCAGTTAAGCGTCCGGCTTCAGCTCAGGTCATGATCTCTCGGTCCGTGAGTATGAGCCCCGCATCGGGCTCTGTGCTGACGGCTCAGAGCCTGGAGCCTGCTTCCGATTCTGTGTCTCCCTCTCTCTCTGCCCCTCCCTCACGCACGCTCTGTCTCTCTCTCTGTCTCTGTCTCTCTCAAAAATAAATAAACGTTAAAGAAAAAATTTTTTTAAAGTCTAAAAAAACTGGTTTGGACTCAAGTGCCGATTCTTCATCCACAAAGAGAAGCTTTGGGCTCCATGCTTCTCAAGACCCGTCCAGCTCAAACCTATATTCTCGGGTTTAGTGCTGCTGCCTTTTCCAAACTTCCTGGGGCCCCTCCAGGAGGCAGGTGTTGCTGACACCTAGAATCAGGAGCCAGAGGACTTTTTTAATTGGCCTTATTTCTATTTCTATTAAAAAGCAGCCTCGCTCAGCAATTCCACCTCTGGATATACACCCACGAGGACTGAGAGCAGGGGCGTGGGCAAGTAATGTAAGCCCATGCTCCTAGCAGTGTTATTCTCAACAGCCAGAGGGTAGAAACAACCCAGGGGTCCATCAACGAATGAATGGAGAAACAAGATGTAATCTATCGTACCTTGGAATACTATCCAGCCTTAAAAAGGAAAGAAATTCTGACACCTGCTCTGATATGAACCAGCCTCGAGGACATCATGCTAGATGAAAGAAGCCACTCACGAAATGACAAATATTATATGATTCCACTTATGTTATGGCACCTAGAATAGTCGAATTCAGACAGAAAGTGAAATGGTGGCTGCGGGGGGCTGGGGGGAGATTCAGTTTGGGGAGGCGAAAAGTTTCCAGAGACGTGCGGTGGTGATGGTTGCACAGCAGTGTGAAGGTACTTAATGCCTCCGAGCTGTAACTTACGAATAGTTAAAGTGATACATTTTATGTTATGTATATTTGGCCATAATAATAATAATTTGAAAATGCCTGCTTGCTCAGAGCCCAGGGTCTTCAAAGATTCCCTTGGCTGGATCTTATTAGCAGGACTAAAGCGAAGTTACCCATTGCCAAAACATCCCATGAACTCACTCGGTTCACTGATAATTGTAATTAATACAGAGAAAAGCAGCGACCAGCCAGCCCTTCCCCATTCTTATGTAAAGGAGCCAGCACCTATTTATATAAGATGTGCTGTCGTCTGGAGACCTGGACCCTCTGACTTGTGGAAAGGTGCAGATTCCACTTAGATATTCCCAAATCTCATTCCCAAATCGTCTTGTCCCCAAACAAGCCAGCTGCTGGCTCCAGCTCCCTTCTGAACACAGACACATCCACCCAGATTTGAATAAAGACGCGACAAATAGAATATCCTCTCCATGCGTCTGTACCTTGCTCAGAAACAATGCAGAGTGGCAAATCGAAAAGCTATCCACCATCCCAACAGCAACAATCTTTCAAGTAAAATTTAAAGAAATACATGGAATGTAGCCAAACATCCCCACCAAAAATAAAACACTCCACTTCCCTCAGCCGATTCAATTATCTCGCTAAAAAAGGGCTTTTTTTAACACCTCCCAGCAGGCAGCAGATTCGGAGTTGGTGGGGATAACAGTGCATAATCAAGCACCCAGAGTCCAAGGTGTAAAATAAAACACGGACTGGCTTGGCCAGGAGCAGCGGCGCCCTAGCACCATGAATATAAATGTTTAGAAATGGATATTATCGTTTTCGTGCCATCTGGAATATTTTCCACGATGTAAAGCATATTAAAAAAAAAAATTCCTCATGATTCTCTAATTGTGGTGACTATGCGGGTGCTATGCTGGTGACTTAGTCTCTGTCCTTGACATGATATTGCTCTGAGTTGAGTCTGTGCCATCCACCAGCTTAAAAACAAAAATAAACACACAAAGGTAAAACAAAACAAAACAAACAAAAAAACAAAACCTTTCCCCTTTCCCAACAAGATAATTCAGGCTCATTATAGAACAGTGAGAAAATACCCTCTCCACGCCCCACCAAAAAAAAAAAAAAAAAAGAAAAAAGAAAGAAAAAGAAAAGAAACATCCACAGTCCTACTGTTTAGAGATAACTGCCTTAGTATTCCAATGTTTTGGTGATTTCCTTCTAGTTCTTATGAATATGTATGAATACAAATTTGAATATGCATATGAATATGAGATCATGCTGCCTCCTTTTCCTTAACATGGCAACATGGCATTTTCCCTTGTCAACATGGTCACTCCCAGGTCTGGTCACGTTTGTCTCGTCCCCTTTCCTGCCTTTTAAGGCCTTTTGGTCTCTGTCTTCTGGCTGGAGATCTCTCCTGCCCTATGCTTCCCTTTCTCATCCGGCCTTCCTGCGATGTAATTTTCCATAGTCAGCCCTCTCTATTGGAGTGTCTGTGCTCCGGGCCTGTCCAGCGCCATCAGGGCCTTCTGGCCGCCCAGCAGCCAGCCCCGCTGGACCCCCAGATCCCTGGCCAGGCCTCTTGCCAGCCAGGACAGCCTCTACAGACACAGCCACTCGCCACCCACCGGCTCTCTCACCGAGCCTCCATGTAAACAGCTCAGGAGGCCCCATGTCGTTTCCCTGAAATGCTTCTTTGAAGTATGAAGAAGTTTACCATGGGATTTCCCCATAGCAGTCATGAGCTTACATGGTTTATATTCCTCAGCCATTTCAAAAAGAAGAAAGTCCCAGATGGTTTGTTCTCAAAGGAATCGGGTGTGGCCGGGTAAGACCCAAGAAATCTCAGCACAAGCGGAGGAGGACAGAGGATGGTTTTAGGGGTGGCCAGGGATGTCCCACACACCTGTGCCTCGTACCTCCCAGGGGCAAGAAAACCCCCATTCTCCAGCTAAAGAGCTAGTTGTGGTTTTTCACCTGCTCAAGACCGAGGACAGACCTGGTGTGGGTCCCTACAGCTTAGGCCCCCTTGGCTCTCCTTCCTTCCTTGGGGTCTCCACCAGCCCACCTGAGCTGGGATGAACCTTACCTGTGCTCAGGCAGCGTTTCAGGCGGAGAGGTGAGCAGATGGGACAGGGCCAGTGTCCCCCAACAGGAAACAGGAACGAGGAGGGAGACTATGGCTGTGGGCCCAAGTCCCTGGCAGGGAGGTTGACTTCCCTGGGAGCCCTGCTGCTGATCAAATACTGTCCCACACGTTAGCATCCTCGGGGAGAACACATCTGTAAAATGTGCACCGCGCCCGTCCCAGAGGGTTACTCTAGTGAAGACTGAAAAACAAAAACCCCACACACCGGAAGAGCCTGCATATCACTCGGGACACAGCATCCTGAGCAGAGCCTGGAATTGTGTGTGGCTTGTCCCCGAAAACCCAAAAGAGGGACACCCGCATGCCACCCTAAAAGAGCCGTGGTTCATGATTGAAACCGGCTCTACAAGGAGCAATGGAAAGGCTTGTTTCTAATAAAACCCTGCGGTTAAAACAATAGCCGTACGTCCCTCTGCTATTAAATAATAAATCCATCGAGCATTAGAGAAAGAACCACGCGTTCCGGCGGATCTTGTTGGCAGGAACCACCCTGACCGGCTTCGAGCGCAAACAGGTGAGGTGAAGGGAGGGGCAGGAAGTCACCTGGGCCTCCCCGACTTGGGCCCAGCACCTGGGGTGGAGGGTGAGCGGGAGTACAGCTTCCTGCTGGGCACCGAGCCCGTGCGGGAGCCGCGGGAAGGATCAGACACCAACCACAAACGGCAGCCTAAGGGTTACCCAGGTGACTTTGATCTCAGGTTCTGGGCGGCTGCTGGAGGAGTCAATCCCTGACTGGTCGTCTCTGGGGTCACATGAAGTGTTTACTTGGAGGCAGACGGGGGGAAAAAAAAAGGGGGAATTCCTCCTTCTGGCTGTCCCTTGCTGGGACACACCCCGGGGAACCTCAAATGGGATAGGGTGGCATTGCAAGAGGGGGAGACGTGGCCTCAGGAGCCTCCCCTAGGATTCCCTCTGACTCAAAGTTCCCAGGCCCTGCTTCCTGAACTCCCTTTGTGGCCCAGCGCCTACGCAGTCAGAGGGTGGCGTTGCACGGGCTGATGGGTGCAGGCAAGCCCGCCTGGGTCCCCCTGTCAGCACTGCCTTGGTGAAACTCCCCACCACACGGGCTGGCCTGGGGAGAGCTGGCGCAGGAAGCCGCGGTTCGTAGGCTTGGGGCAAGGGCCCCATGACTGGCGGGGAAGCTGAGCCAGGCAGGGCTTTCCACGGCAGTCTTGGCTCTCCTTGTCCTAGAGCATCGCCTCCCCAAGAGCCCGAAGCTCACCTTGTTTATTCCTGTGCCTGGAAGACGACCGGACACATCAGCCACCGCTTGGATTTGTGAAAATCCCCATGGAGTGATCAGTGAGGAGCGGATGTGAACAGAACACGTGCCCTGCCCTGAAGAGGCCCCAGGGTGCACACACACCACCCATTACTACACTGGGCGGGGTGCTCTGCCGTAGCGAGGGGCTACTGGAGGCGACGGGAGGGCGCCGGGGAGGAATCAGGAGAGGATGGATGGAGGGGGTTGCAGAAAGCAGCAAGAAGGAAGGGCCTTCTGGATAAAGGGAACAGCAGGTTTAGTAAAGGCTCCGAGGTGACAGGTTTGGTGTGAGGGAGGGGAGGCCTAGGGAGGCTGAGGGATGGCTCCTGGCCCAGGCCATCGGGAGGCCTGAAGGACAAAAGCCCACGGGATGCCTTTAAGGAGAGGAGTGACCCTTAGACCTTTATCCAGGAAGATGGCACTGTGCAAGGTGGACGGCGGTCAGGGACCGGGGGAGGGAGAGTGGCAGTGACCCCAAGGGAAGCTGGGGAAGCCCCGCGTTACGTCTCTGGAGAGCAGCCTAGGGACCCAGCTGGGCAGTGGTGGTCAGACAGGGACAGAGTGCACATGGGAGAGACAGAAGGAGTCAATCATAGGCTCTGTGTCTGGCTGGGGGAGGGGAGGAAAGCTAATCCTGCGTCAGATTTTCCTGAAAAAGCCGCCAGCAGGAGTGAATGTTGCCACCTGGGCCCTGCCTCTGGCTGGCCCACCCGGCAGACTGAGAGGGGCCCGGGGGGACACGCTTGGGTTCTGGCACGCCACGGACCCACAGCCACTCAACAGTGGCTTATGGAGATCCCACCAGTGCCTCCTAGCGGCAGGGATACGGGGACTTCCGTTCTGGTGGAGGGTGACGGGCGATACACCGATGAACATATATAGGTGAAAGAGAGAGTGAAAAGTGCTCCATGGAATAATGACCTTGAGTAGGGGTCACACAGTGACAAGGTTGGGTGGCCAGGGAGGCGCCTCTGAGGATATTTGGGAGCCAGAAAGCAGGGATGGGGGGTGCATTCCAGGCAGAAGCCACAGCCCAAAGCAGGGGGCGCTGAGGAGGGAGCTGCCCTGTGTTTCAGGAATGTCCAGAGCCTAAATCAGGTAAAAGACACACACACAGAAGGAGTGAACTGAGTGTCCCAAGAAAGCATGACTGTGTGTGTGTGTGTGTGTGTGTGTGTCCTGTGGTCAGAAATGGGGGAAGAAATGGGACGAATCAGGAAGAAATGGGAGGAATCAGGGCCTGACCCTGCCATTTTCCCACGGCATTCCCATACCCCTCATGGTCTACACCAGACTCTTCCCTTCCCTCATCAAAATCTATCTCCCCGTCCACCAGATAGTGACAACTTCCCCTCTGACACACCGGAGATCAAACATCAAAACCCATGCTCCTCCCTCCGTCTGGAGCTCTATCTCCCTCTTCCCTTAATAAACTGCCTTCTGTTCATCCTTGGGATTGCCGCTCAAGTATCACTTCCTCCCAGAAGCCCTCCTTGATTCCCAGGACTGGATCAGGCTGCTTTGCATACCTAGTCTTCACCACCTCTCACTCTGACCACAGTGCACTGACAATTAATCGTCCGATCAGCTACGTGATTTCTGTCCCCGACAGAGTGCGAGCGCCAAGAGCACAAGGACTGCGTTTGTCTGGTCCACGACGGTATCTCCGGGGTCCCAAACAGTGACTGATACTCAGTTGATGCTCCGTGGATACCTGAGGGTCTGGTTCAGGAGCAGCGCTCAGAGAGCTGGCTGCCCCCATAAGGAGGAGAGGCCCAGGGCCTTTGCAGGAACTGGAAGTGGCTTCAAGGATCTTCTGATCCTCGTGGAGCCTGCATGGGGCCGAGAAGTGACTGGAGGGCAGCGAACAGCCACAGAAGAGCTGGGTCTGGGCTCCGGACTTGGGCTCAGGACATAAGCAGCCACCAAAGGGGGCCGTGCAGTGCTAAGTCACCAGGCCCCACCTTGGGAAATGTGGGCCGGGGGGGATGACGTTGCTGGCACCACCCAGGACCCGGAAGGATGCCAGGGCCATGTCTGGCCCCTAGGCCTTCCTGCCAGCAAGATTCACATCGTGGGACTTTCTCATTTCTCCACATGGTAAGGCATTCGCTGCTGGGCAGCCTAACGTGTTCATCCCAGGAGGAGGTTCTGTCTTTCCCTTTGGACAAATGTATTCGATTAAGCAACTTCCTGCTTTCAGGGAGTATAGAATACCCATACCTGGTGTTCACAGAAGGCCTTCAATGTATGCTTTTGGCATTATTCATTTTGATTTTGAGACTTAGCGAGGACTCTGGAGCCAGGCTGCCTGGGTTTGGATCCTACCTCGGCCACATGACCTTGGCCGAAGTACCTGACCTCTGTGTATTTCAGGTTCCTCATCGGTAAAAGGGGAACAATAGTTTATGTCAGTCACAGAAAGCCACATATTGTATGATTCCATTTAAAAAAGTTGATTTATTTTGAGAGAGAGTGAGCACACACGGCAGAGGGGCAGAGAGAGACAGAAGAAGAGAGAAAATCCCAAGCGGGCTCCGTGCTGCCAGTGCAGAGCCTGATGTGGAGCTTGATGCCATGAGCCGTGAGATCACGACCCGAGCAGAAACCAAGAGTTGGACGCTTAACCGACAGAGCCACCCAGGCGCCCCTGGATGATTCCATTCGAAGGAAAGATCCAGATTAGAGAAATCCATAGAGACAAAAAGGAGATTAGTGGTTACCAGGGGCTGGAGGAGGGGAGAAATGGGAAGTGACTGCTAATGGGTACAGAGTTCAGGGATGGTAAAATATTCTAAAATTTGATAAAGTTTAAAGAGTTATTACTTATAAAGTGTTTAGAGCAGTGCCTGACACATAGAGAATGATTTTTTTTTTTAATTTAACTCACCGTTAAAGAAAACTCACTTCCGAACAAAGGCATAAATACTGATGAGCTTGGAAAAATGTTTGTAATAGGATTTTAAAGTGGTATCATGTTCCTGAATCTCCCTGTCAGTTGTGTGCTTTTTATAAATGTCGTCACGATCTAGTGGATGGCATTGTTCTCTCGTATTACAAATTTTGTATATGAAAAGGGTTAATTTGTTAGACTTAAACTATAGCATATATTTGAGCTCTTCCTCAGCATCTCTTATTTCGATCGATCGATCGATTGATCCATTCATTTTTACAATATTGGGTGCAGCTCCTAAAATGGGAGGTGGCTTGGGACGCTGAAAGGCAAACACAGGTGTGAGCTGTCTTTGACTCATCCAACTTTGGACAGAGGATCTAGAAGGCAATGCAAGGTGAGGACTTCACACAGTCAGGGATGAGGTATGCGGGCTGTGTTGAAGGCAGAGAACTAGGGAGAGCCCCACCTATAATCTGCATGGTCTCCTTATTTGCCTAAGGCTGGATGAAAGCAGGTCAATCACATAAAGGATTCAAGCCAGCAAGGGGGTAATCATAAAGACTCTGTAGAGAGGACCCTATGGCAAGACCATTAGCATGCGTGACAAGTGGCCCTCCAGGAGGAAAACAGCCCTGATTAGTATCATTTGCCCATTTCCGTGGTGTAAATACTTACGCCATGGTTTATTTCAAGCTACAGACGTGATACCCTTGACATTGGAGTTGGGAAGAAGTGTTCAACACTGCACTGCCATATAGTGTTTCCATTCTACAGCTACAACATATGGAACCAAGCACAAAGCATAGACAACAGTAAAAGGTAGTAAAATCACGAGAATTGACTGTGGCCATTCCCCATTTCTTCCTGTCACTCCCTGGCCCTAGGCAATCACGAACCTAGTTTCTTTTTTTTTTTTTTTAATTTTTTTTAACGTTTTTATTTATTTTTGAGACAGAGAGAGACAGAGCATGAACGGGGGAGGGGCAGAGAGAAAGGGAGACACAGAATCGGAAGCAGGCTCCAGGCTCTGAGCCATCAGCCCAGAGCCCGACGCGGGGCTCGAACCCACGGACCGCGAGATCGTGACCTGAGCTGAGGTCGGACGCTTAACCGACTGAGCCACCCAGGCGCCCCCCTACTTTCTGTTTCTATGGATTTGCTTATTCTGGATATTTGATAAAAATGGGAGTATACAATATATGATCTTTTATGACTGGCTTCTTTCACTTAGCACTAGGTTTTCAAGGTTCATCCACGTCGTAGCTATATCAGTACCTCACTCCTTTATTGCTGAATAATATTCCATTACAAGGATATACCCTATTCTGCTAATCCACCCATCAGTTGATGGGCATTTGGGTTGTTTCCACCATTCAGCTGTTGTGAATAGTGCTGCTGTGAACATTGATTAATGAGGATGTTTGTGGACACAATTATATTAGATCTCTATCCAGGAGTGTAATTACTGGATCATATGGTAACTCCATGTTTAACATTTTGAGGAACTGTCAGAGTATTTTCCAGAGCAGCTGCACCATTTTATATTCCCATCAGCGATGCAGGGCTTTCCAATTTCTATACATTCTCACCAACACTTAGGATTATCCGTCTTTTTGATTAGAGCCATCTAATGAGTGAAGTGGTGTTAATTTGCATTTCCCTGATGCCAAATGATTTTGAGCATCTTCCCATTTGTTTATTGTACATCCTGTATATCTTGGGAGCAATGTCTATTCATATCCTTTGCCTGCTTTTTTTTTTTTTTTTACTGTTTATTTATTTTTGAGAGAGACAGACAGAGCGTGAGCAGGCGAGGGGCAGACAGAGAGGGAGACACAGAATGCGAAGCAGGTTCCAGGCTCTGAGCTGTCAGTACAGAGCCCAACGCAGGGTTTGAACCCACAAGCAGCGGGATCATGACCTGAGCCGAAGTCGGTTGCTCAACCGACTGAGCCACCCAGGCACCCTGCCTTTACCCACTTCTAACTGGATTTATTTCTCTTCTTATCATTGAATTGTAAGGGTTCTTTATATATTCCAAAGACAAGTACTTTATCAGATACATGCTTCACAAATATTTTCTCCTATTCTATGAGTTGTCTTTTCACTTCTCAGTGGTGTTCTTTGAAGCACAAAAGTTTTTAATTTTGAAGAAGCCCAGCTTATCATTTTGGTGTTACTGTTACTTGTGCTTTTGGTGTCCGTGGGTGCAAAACCATCGCCAAGATCATGAAGATATATGCCTATATTTTCTTCTGAGAGTTTTATAGTTTTACCTCTTAGAAGCAGGTCTTCTATTTGCTTCGAGCTAATTTCTGTATATGGCACGAGGAAGGGGCTCATACTTATGCTTTCCACGTGGAATGTTTCAGCACTGCCTGGTGAGAAACCAGTATTCCCCACTGAGTTGTATTGGCGCCCTTCCTGAGTAGCAATCGACTACAAATATTTAGGTTTACTTACGGACTCTCAGTTCTATTATTTGCTCTGTATGTCTGTTCTTATGCCAACATCACATTACTTTGATTACTCGACCTTTGTAATCAGGAAGGATGAGTCCTCCAACTTTGCTGTTTTTTTCAAGATTGTTTTAACTATTCTGGGTCCCTTGAATTTCAATATGAATATTAGGATAAGCTTTTCAATTTCTGCAAAGAAGCCAGCTGGAATTGGATGGGGATTGCACTGAATCTGTAGGTCAACTGGGGAGTGTTGCCTTCTTAACAAATATTTTTTTAAAGATTTTATTTTTTATTTTGAGACAGAGAGAGGAAGAGAGCATGAGTGGAGGAGAGGGGCAGAGGGAGAGAAAGAATCCCAAGCAGGTTCCATACTCAGCATGGAGCCTGATGTAGGGCTGGATCCCACAACCCTGGGATCATGGCCTGAGCTGAAATCAAGAGTCGAACACCCAACAGGCTGTACCACCCAGGTGTCCCGCCTTCTTAACAATATTAAATCTGGGGCACCTGGGTGGTACAGTCATTTAAGCGTGCAACTCTTTAATTTTTTTTAATGCTTTTTAACATTTTTATTCACTTTTTGAGAGACAGAGCACAAGCGGAGGAGGGGCAGAGAGAGGGAGACAGAATCCAAAGCAGGCTCCAGGCTCTGAGCTGTCAGCACAGAGCCGGATGCGGGGCTCGAACTCAGGAGCTGTGAGATCATGACCTGAGCCGAGGTCAGCCATTTAACTGACTGAGCCGCCCAGGCGTCCCTAAGTGTGTGACTTTTGATTTCGAATCAGGTCATGATCTCACAGTTGGTGGGTTTCAGCCCACATTGGGCTCCATGCTGAGTGTGGAGCCTGCTTGGGATTCTGTCTCCCTCTCTCTCTGCCCCTTCCCTGTTCACGCTCTGTCTCTCTCAAAATAAATAAATAAACATTAAAAAAAATTAAATCTTCTGATCCATGAACATGGAATATCTTCTATTTAGTCAGGTCTTCTTTAACGTCTTTCAATCAACTTTTAATTACTTAGACACAGTTTCCTTTAGTTCCTTGAACATATTTGTGATAGCTGATTTATTTCAAAATTAATTTTAATAGCTTTTTCTTATTTTATATGTTTTGTCTGTCAAGTCCACCTTTTCAGCCTCCTCATGGGAAGTTTTTACTTATTGCTTTTTCATCTTGGGTATGGAGCATACTTTCCTGTCCCCTTCTGTGTCTTGCCATTGTTCCTTTCTCTCTTTCTTTCTTTTTAAAGTGGACCTTTAAAATCACGTAATATGGCGACTCCGGAAACCCGTTTTTCCTAATACCTCCCTTCCCCAGAATTTGTTTTGTTGTCGCTGTTTGTTTTTGTTTCAACAACTGCTGCTGCCACCATCTGTTTGTTTCGTGACTTTCCTGGACTAATTCTGTAGTCTGTATTTTTTGTGTGTGGCCACTGAAGTCTCTGTTCAGCTAGCTTCATGGTCAGCTAATGATTACCCGAAGGTTTCCTTAGATGCCTTGAACGAATATGTCTCCTCAATTATGCTAAGAGTCTCTGTGTGTGTATTAAGCCATGACTTCAGTGCTCTCCAGCTTGAAATTCCACCCCAGCCTCCACTTCCTGCTTGTACAGAGCCTCAAGATCAGCCAGGGAGAGATTCAGGCCTTCTCATGTCTTTCCTGGGCGTGTGCACAGCCTTTGCATATGCACATAGCTTTCTAGATTTCCAGGAATATATCAGAGCTTTTAGAAACCCCCAGTGATACCTCGTTCTCTAAATTTTCAAGTTTTTGATCAGCCAACAGGTATCATCGGCTCAGGAAGCTCGATGCTCAACAGTTACTATTGATTATTTTCAACAAACTGGGGAAAGGGGGGTTTGCACTAAGGGAGTCCTGAGTCATAGCAAATAAAGACCATTCTTGAGAATGGTGCCTTTCTAGGGAGCTGTCTGATGGGTCCAACATTGTCAGTTCTCCGGAGATGCAGTTTTGGGGGGACCTTCACACCTGTTCCCTCCTGCAGCTTTTAGGCTGCTCATTTTCACAGCTACTCTGGTTGTGAGGCCGCTGGTTTTTAAGGCTCCCATGGAGGTTGGGGGGCGGGTAGAGAAGAATGGGAATACAGCAAGTGGAAATGCCATAAAGCTCAAAGTTTTTACTGAGATTCGGCTGTTTTTCTTTAATAACTACTCCTTGTGTCGTTGCAAGCCTTTGGCTAATTTCTAGAGTTCTGCAGAAGTCAATTTTGACCATTTTTGTCAGTGTTCTCATTGCTTTTCATTCTGGAATGCTTCTCCTCATCACCTTTGTTTTATTTATTTATTTTGTGAGAGAGATAAGTGCGTGCATGCACCTGAGTGAGGGGCAGAGAGAGAGAGAGAGAGAGAGAGAGAGAGAGAGAATCCCAAGCAGGCTCTGTGCTGTCAGCACGGAGCCCAATGCAGGGCTCGATCCCCTGAACCGTGAGATCATGACCTGAGCCAAAATTGAGAGTCGGATGCTTAACCGACCGAGCCATCCAGGCGCCACTATAATTTAATTTGTAACAATGGCTGTGTCTAACAACTGGCATGCAAAATTCCTGAAGAGTTCACAATACCACTGGCAGAACCCTCATGGATGCACCCATGTGATCCAGCTCAGCCCTGCAAACACTCAGGGTATCTGCTGGATGCCAGACCCTCAGGGATGCATGCTCATTTAGTACTAAACTAACTCCGTATCTCTCAGCACCTACCCCTCAGTCACTGCTGGCAGGACAACAATGCCAGTAGGGTTGTCCAATTGATGTCTTGGCATGGAAGAAAAACTGGAAAAGGCTGAGCACAGGTGAGAACAGCTATAGGAACACACCCCAAGATATTGCTTCTAAGCTTTAGGGATCTAATCCCAAATTGCGCCTAAGGCTGTTTTCTGATTGCCAGGTGAAATGAAACAAAGCAAACCGGTCGGTGTTCAATTGTTTTATAAGTTCTCGACCGAATCTTCAAGAGAAGCACTGGGCAAAGGTATGAGTGGTGAGGTGGATGGTAAAGGTTTCCATTAGACACCCTCTGAGGAATGTGTACCTTAACTCCTGCTCTGTGAAGTGAGAAAAAGAGGTTTTTAAAAAATTTCGGGGCTTGGGGCGCCTGGGTGGCTCAGTCAGTTAAGCATCGGACTTCGGCTCAGGTCACGATCTCGCAGTTCGTGAATTCGAGCCCCACATCTGAGCTGTCAGCACAGAGCCGGGCGCCTGCTTTGGATTCTGTGTCTCCCTCTCTCTCTGCCCCTCCTCTGCTCGTGCTCTCGCTCGCTCTCTTTCAAAGAATAAATAAACATTAAAAAATTTTTTTTTAAGATTTGGGGGGCTTGCTCAAATAATAATGAAACCTGCTTTGGGATTGTGGTCTGACATGTTGCTGTTGGGGTGCACTTTAATTAAAGATTGACAACCACAAGGTTTATGAGGCAGGGCCTCGCTTGGGCCAGCCCTGCTGCAGATAAGCATGGTGACTCTCCTCCATACAGAGCATGAGCATTCCCTGGCTTCCTCAAACTCAAAGTCTGGAGCTTCCTGAGGGAAGTAGAAAGACCACAGAGGGATTGCATCCCTTTCCCAGACAGAGATCTGTCTGCCTCCCCTTTCCCAAACAGAGATCAGCAGACAGGCAGGGACGCTTAACTCAGTATTTCACATTCCAGCTCTGTGTTTACTTAGGTGTTTATTGGCTTGCTTTAATCATTGAACAAATATTCCCTGGGGCATCGCCTGTAGGTCCAATGCTGGGCTAGCACCGCAAGAGCTGACATTTAGGATGGACATTTGAGGAGTTTGGAGAACTGGGCTCCCCTGCTGGCAGTCCACAGAGCTCCATCTGATAAGATTCAAATAAGTCCCTCTCATGCACGAACCGGTGCGAGTGCCAGAAAGGCCTGGCCTTTTCCCAACCTTCAGGTCTCTCACTACTATGTTACTTCTGCCCGGAAGGTGCTTTCTCTACCCTTTCTGCAGGACTATGGTCTCTCCTTCCCTGTTGGCTGGACCTTGTCTCTTGGTGGGAAGAGGCTGGCACCTGGGAGTGCCCAGCACCAGGACAGGGCGCCGTTCCATAGGACACAACTACTCAGGGCCAGGCCCTGTGCCAGCCCCCCGGGGGGGACTCCCATTGACACAGGCGCAGTGCCTGTCCTCAGGGAGCTTACAGTCACAGGAACAATAAAATATGGCAGCTGGGATAGCAGTCTGTCCAGGGCCAGGGCGAGGCACTAGGAGATGCTAGTCATTTCTCCCGGGGCTGGGAGGGGTTTTCTTAGATGACGTCATCCTTTAGGTGACTCTTGACAGATGACAGAGAGTGTGCCAGGTGGCCAAGAGAGGACAGGAAGGGCACTCTTGGTAAAGGGAACATCTTGAGCTCAGGAGCTGAGTCAGTGAGTGTGAGGGGAGAGCCATCCTATTCTTGTTGGACTGAAATAAAAGCCCAAGTATTCTTGATGGCTGCTAAGATGTATAGGTCAACCTAAGGAGAGAAGAGCCTAAAAGGGCTATGCCAAGTAAAAAAGGCAGAAGACAAAACAGGCCTAGTTTTGCTCGTTTTAAAATACTGAAAAAAAATCAGATGGATTCTGAATGCTTTTTATTGTCTTCTTTATACTTCCCTGTATTTTAAAATTTAAAATAATTGTCGGCATTACCTGCTGCCCACGCACTCCTCGGTCTGCAGGGGGCGCACCGGCGGCCACCCTCCCTCTTTCAGGGTGGTGGGCGGGGCCTCTGGGGCCGGTGTGGAACGGACGATTGGCTGGCTGGGCTGTTTGTCACGGCATCCCGCCCCCACCCTACGTCACATGACGCAGCCCATCATGGCGGCAGGAGCGCGGCTGCCCTGGCCCGCGGCTCCGCAGGGCTGCTGCCGTTGCTGCTGTTGAGAGGCGGCGGCGGCGGCGGCGGCACAGACGGGCGGGCGGGAAGGATGGTGTTTCTGTGGCCGGGGCGGCGGGTGCGGACTAGGAGCCGGGCTGAGTTTTGGCCGAAGCGACGTGTGCTCAGGAGCAGCTGGCGCGGGTGCCGCTGAGGCAGGCAGGACCGACTGACGGACGGACCGACGGAAGGAGACCCGAGAGCCGGCCCCGGGGGCCGTGCAGTGGGCGAGATGCCGGGGCCGCCGGCGTTGCTGCTACTGCCGCTGCTCCTGGCCGCCGGCAGTGCCGGGGCCGCGCCACTTCCGCAAACAGGTGCAGGTGAGCGGGCCCGCTGCGGGGACGCGGCTGCGGGAACCCAGGCTGCGGGGCCGCTGCGACGGCGGTGGCAGGGGAGGAGGCGGCGGGCCCCGTCCGGCGACGCCGAGGAATCGGAGGGCCTGCCAGGGCGGGAGGCCCGGGGAAGCAAGCGATTAGGGAGGTTTCTGCCGCAGGGGCGTGGGGTGGGGGAGCGGGCAGCCTCTCCAGGGCCGAAGCGGGGGCGAGGCGATGCGGTTGGGCCCGGGGAGGGCGGCGAGCCGGGCGGCAGCGATCGACCCCTCCCGGCGTAGGCTGCGGTACCTGCTCTGAACCTGTTGCCCGGAGGTCCTCAGCCTACATCCCTTTCTGGCAGTTCTGCTTCCCTTTCAGATGTCACCTGCCTTCTGTGCGTTTCTCACATCTTATATTAAGAACCGTTTCTTAGCCCTAATTTTACTTGAATGCAAATGACTTAATGAACTGTGCGGAGTTTCATTCGCTCCCTGCAACTTGTTCTGAAGTTGTAAATTGATTTTAGACGCTGTGCTTTTTTTCGGATTGAATCTCAAGGAATGAAAAGGAAACAACTCTGTAAATATTTCTATTTTAGGAAGCCAGTGATTAGAGTAGCAGTCTTTGAGTAACTATTGACAGAATGGCCCAAGGGTGATTGAAGTTTCTATTTTAGCTACGTCAGTGTGTGGTTTTCTTTTCTTTTTCTTTTTTTCTCCCCATTTTCTCGACATCCTCTTCAGTTTTGGTTTATTTTCCCAGATAAAACTTTACCCGAGGAAAGCATCCCAAGTTGAGTCATTTTTTTTTTTTAAAGAAAAAAATCTGGGTTAAGATCTAGTGCTTGTCTTTGAAGTAAGGAGAGACTGAAATTTCATAGATTCATGAAATTTTGGCATTGAAAGAGTCCTTAAAGAAAATTTAGCCTGATATCTTTGTTTCGCAGTTGAAGATACCGAGGCCCTGGGGGGGTCAAATGACCTACCCAAGGTGACACAGCTAAATTGTAGGCGGAGCCACATCTAAAACCCATGTCTGAGATTTCCCTAGTTGTGTGATTTTTCCACTTCCCCACCTTAGGTCTTGTAAGTGTTTCGGAATACTCTTGAGGTTAAGAGTTATTTTAATACGATGTTAACCGGGTACACAATGTGGAAGTTCCCTTCCCCAGTAAAGACAAACACATCCACTATGCAAGTTATAAATAATGTTTCCAGAGCTACACCAAGTTCTGTCATTGAGTGCCCTTTAGTTGGGTATTAACTGTTATCAGTGTACCACGTAATGTATCGCTAAATTTTTGCCACTGCCTTAGATCAAATATTGGTTAGGTGAATTCTGTTTTCTGATCTGATAGACAAGAAAAGTGAGTGTTATGAGAAGTGTATGCAGCCCAGGTATGAGTCACAGAAAGTGACAAAGTTGTAAAAGACAATACAGAAGAGCGTGGATGGTGATATTGAAACTGACGGTGAAATTGAAAATTAGCACCAGAGTAGGATAGTGTGTAAAGAGTATTTATGTGAAAGGGATTCAAGAAGTTTCCAGATGACTTTGCACTTAAATTTTTATATATTTTGAAAAACAGACTCTAGGTGGGAACCTATGGGAATGTGTCTCCTTATAAACCTCTTTTAAAAAAAAAATTTTTTTAAACGTTTATTTATTGAGAGACAGAGAAAGACAGAGCATAAGCATGGGAGGGGCAAAGAGAGAGGGAGACACAGAATCCGAAGCAAGCTCCAGGCTCCGAGCTGTCAGCACAGAGCCCGATGCAGGACTCAAACCCACAAACCACCAGATCATGACCTGAGCTGAAGTCGATGCTTAACCAACTGAGCCACCCAGGTGCCCCTCCTTATAAACCTCTTAACATGATTTTTATTCCGTTCTTTCACTTTCACCTCCATTTTTACGGAGGTACAGATCAGAATATTGGAGGTTTTGGGGGGAGCATTGTAAAACAAGACAATCAGGAAAAGTCATCCATAAATAGAAATACCAAATTTTGGCATGAATAAAGCAGAAAGAAATACGTGGTGACTTACAGCAGCTTTTGCAGATTTTCCCTTCGTATTCTGTTGCTCAGAAGGAATACAATTAGACATGTGGCGTATGAGTGACAGGTCCCTGGGGTTAAATTCTGTGGAAGGGGTGCTCAGTCACACATAGATTTGTGGGTTTGTGTTTCCATCCAAAAGAGATTATTAATCCTGGTAATGGAGCTGGATTCTTGAGGAAGATGTGTGTGACCAAGAAGAATAAAGAAACCTTTGAGCTGATCCTGATAAGTGAGCTCACTGGTTAAGAGAGAGGAGCCCGTCTTGAACATATATGTGAGCTAAAAGAGCAGTTAAATGTTGGAAGCATTGTAACGCTCAGGCCTCTGATTCTGTGGGGACTGCGCTCCACACAGAAGTAGGGCTGGCCATTTCCAAATTCCGGATACATGCCTCACATGTAGTCTTTTGCCTCCTCGGCTTTGTTCTTTCCACTTAAATTCCAAACTGCTTGATAGTGCCTTGGAGAAAGCGTGGCTTATCAAAAATAGGTTGGAAAAAATACTTGAATGTTTTCCTTTGCCAGCCCATTTGCATGGGGGGAAAGAAATGAGGCAGTTAACTAAAATTCAGCCAAAATGCATCCAAAATTCATTTCTAGGTGTCGGAAGTTGAAAAGGGTATTTACCCATTCAGTCATAATTAAGCTTTGTAAATACGTGGATTGCCTTTGCCTATCAGGCAAGAAGGCTCTTTCTTTTTTTAAGTATATTTAAAAAATTTTTTTAATTATTATTTTTTTTATTTTTGAGAGTCAGAGAGAGACAGAGAGACAGAGCACAAGTGGGGGAGGGGCAGAGAGAGAGGGAGACACAGAATCTGAAGCAGGCTCCAGGGTCTGAGCTGTCCACACAGAGCCCAACGCGGGGCCCGAACTCACGAACCATGTGATCATGACCTGAGCCGAAGTTGGACACTCAACCGACTGAGCCACCCAGGCACCCCTCTTTCTTTCTTTCTTTCTTTCTTTCTTTCTTTCTTTCTTTCTTTCTTTCTTTCTTTCTTTCTTTCAGTTGGTTGATGTACAGTGTTATATTAGTTTCAGGTGTACAAGAAAAGCATTTTTTGCTTGAACTTTATTTTGGGCCTGTCTTTATTGCTCTGGGAGTCGCTCCTGTCCTCTTTGGGAGCCTTTTCCTGAGAATGTGTATTTCTGCGAGGGCCCTTGCTGGCTGTGTAGACGGAGATCGTGTCCGTCCTCACTGGAAAGCTTACATAAAGGGAGAAAGTCCACTGTTTTCACACACCGTTAAACGACCAGACTAAGGTTACAGTTGAGAAATTCTTTTCTCCATTCCTAGTGATGAGGTCATTCTTGTCTTAGAAAACACTTATGTACCTTTTGTGAGATTCTCAGTCACATCATAGAAAGAGATAGTATATTTGTATGCATTCCCCTAAGTCCCCTGTTTGTTAATACCAGGATAGTGGTTAGACCGGGAAGCCCACTTCTGTTGTCCTGTGGCATATTAGGTCACAGAGTACAGAGGAAGCTGTTAGCAGTTCCAGATAAAGGAGCTCACGCAAGTCTGTGAAGCCAGTGGGACTCAGCTACTTATTAAACAGCAGCTAGTGAAACCGGGGCTCTCATTTTAGATTAAACAAACAGCCTTGGATCTTGAGAAAGATTCTGCAGTAAAGGAAGTGCTTTCTAAAGTGAATTCTAAGTGTGAGTTTTTGTGTTTATTTCAATGGCATCTGAGAAATAAAAATTAATTTCAACAGGCTTTTCGTGCTGATTATCTCAGGATTTATGGCTGTGAGGCTCAAGATTTCATTTAGGTTGGGAGTGTTGGTATTTGCTCTCAGTTGGTGGTATTTTTGGGTAACTATGTTCATTTGCACAGTAATAGGAAGTCTGTCCAACAATTTTGTAGCTAATGAGCATTGAAGTTAGCAAATCTCTACAGTTTTGCTGATATCAATGTGCTGACTGTTCATGCAATTGTCTTGAAATTTAGAGAGTCGTTGGGTCTGCTGTGTCAGATAACAGCTGTACATGTAATAAAAAAGATTGGTAACATAAATGAAATGTAATGTAAGGGGTGGCCAGGGTTCTGAAGCAAACAAGTGAGTCCTCAAAAAAGTCCTTATAGATGGACGTATAAAAAGAATCCAACCTTTCAGTCCTGTTGAGAGTGTAAGTCGTGAACCAGTCACAGGAGGAGCGGGTGTTGCGGACAGAACTTGGACTTTGGAGGTAGTCTGGGTGGGAGGCCTTCCTTTGCCGCTTCAATAGCATTGAGACCTTGGGCCAGTTACTTGACCTCTCCAAGCTTCTCAAAACTCAACTCAAAAAAAAATGATGAGGGGCACCTGGGTGCCTCAGTTGGTTGAGCGTCTGACTCTTGATTTTGGCTCAGGTCATGACTGATCCCAGAGTCATGGGATTGAGCCCTGCATCAGGCTTTGCACTGAGTGTGGAGCCTGCTTGAGATTTTTTTTCTCTCTCTTTCCATTTCCCTCTGCCCCTTTCCCCAACTCACACGTGCGTGGTCTCTGTAAAATAAAATGAAGGGGTGCCTGGGTGGCTCAGTTGGTTAAGCGCCTGACTCCTGATTTCGGCTCAGGTCATGGTCTCATGGTTTGTGAGATTGAGCCCTGCGTTGGGCTCTGTGCTGACAGTGCGGAGCCTGCTTGGGATTCTCTTTCTGTCTCTCTCTCTCTCTCTCTCTCTCTCTCCCCCCCCCATAAGTAAATAAACATTTTTTTAAAATTAAAAAATAAAGGGATGATGATATTTACCTAAAGGGTTTGGGGAGGGTGAGGTCGCATCATGCTGGTGCGCCATGTCGGCCACGTTAGGTGTCTTCATTGCTTCAGATTTCCTTGTAAAATTGGTGGGTTACCGTGGCATCAGCTAATGGTGAGTGGTATGGTTCCAAGAAGGAACTCAAAGTGGTAGCTGCTTATGGCATGCCCAGAATTTACTGAATTTAAAAACCTTTGTTACTTAAAATAATTTGCTGTGTGATGGGTGAGGAAGAGATCCTTTACAGAGAAGTCTGACTTATTTAAGATGATCTGGATTAGCCCACTTTTATGTAATAAACCCGTTTTTAAATGTCAAGATAATTAAAGCTCTTGCACGTGAACAGTTTCTGGTTTTAATGTACTTAAAGGAACTGCAGGCAGTGGAGGTTGAGTTGGTCCCAAACAAAATGTATACTCCCACAAAGCATCCCTGAAGACAGCCCGTTAAGCTGGGCTGTGGTACAACCACCACAGGGCTGAGACCTTCCCTTAGAAAATGTCATTTGGAGAGATGACTGTGACTGAGTTGCTTCCTCTCTGTCTTTTAAAATCATGTATTTTTGTAGTCTTTTTTTTTTTAAGTTTATTTATTTCAAGAGAGAGAGAAGACGAGAGAGAGAGAGAGAGAGAGAGAGAGAGAGAGAGAGAGAATCCCAAGCAGGCTCTGCACAGTCAGCATGATTCGAGGCTTGAACTCACAAACCGGGAGATCACGACCTGAGCTGAAGTCAGGTGCTTACCTGACTGAGCCATCCAGGCACCCTGTATTTTTGTAGCCTTCTAGCTGTGTTTTACTCTTCTTTTTTTTTTTTTTTAAATTTTTTTTTCAACGTTTTTTATTTATTTTTTGGGACAGAGAGAGCCAGAGCATGAACGGGGGAGAGGCAGAGAGAGAGGGAGACACAGAATCGGAAACAGGCTCCAGGCTCCGAGCCATCAGCCCAGAGCCTGACGCAGGGCTCGAACTCACGGACCGTGAGATCGTGACCTGGCTGAAGTCGGACGCTTAACCAACTGTGCCACCCAGGCGCCCCTGTGTTTTACTCTTCTTAAAAAAGTTTATTTTCTTTTTTTAAAGTTTATTAAAGGAATCCGCACCTAACGTGGGGCTCAAACCCATGACCCTGAGACCCAGAGCTTCACACTCCCTCAACTGAGCCAGCCAAGGTGCCCCTTAAAAGGTTTATTTATTACTCAGGGACGAGGAAGGAAAGATTAGAGGAAAAGTTGTACAAACACTCCTGGTCTAAAACAGATTGCTACATCTAGGGTCTTTTTTAGATTAGATTCTCAACTTTTCTGTAAATCTTCATATGAAGACGCTGTAAGAGAAAGCTGAGGAAATATGGTAAAATCAGTGTGTCACAGCAAAATATTGGAGTGAAGTATTTTTAAATTGTTAACAAGTGACTAATTTGGAACCATGCCTCGGCATTACAGTTATTTGCCACAAAGAACAGGCCTATCAGAAAAATAACCTCAGTATTTTTTTAAAAAGGTGTTTTTCCCCCCAATGGTTAGTATAAGGCAGAGATTCCAAATTTCATTTGACTTTATTGTGATTCAAATGGGAGAAATTAGAATTGTTAACACCAAATGCGCCAGGTGCCCAAAACCACAACATGGGGAGTGCCTCACCTCTCAAGGTCTCCCTGGGCTCATCCTCATCCAGACCAGTGTTCTGCAGTCCCCCCGACTGCAAAGAGTGACTTTGTACACTTCCACCCTCCTGGGGCATGGGGCATGGTGGTGACACCTTTTGTTTTTGACAATTTGGCGGATTTTGCATTTTACTGTGTAGTATATGTTTGTGGAAAAGGCTTAAATTACCATCGATTTCAGGTATGCTGAAACCCTGTGCTGTGGTGTGGCTAGGGTAGCCCCTGGCCTGCAGCATCTGACCCCAGTTTGGGAAGCATTGGTCAGGAAAGGTCATGCGTCTGGCGGGGCATCGGCGGTCCCTGCCTGCCCCCACGCTCTGGCTTTCATGGCACTTTAAGAGCTAAGTTAGTCTGCTTTCGTTTGCAAGTTATTCTGTGCGAATTCCTCTCTCCCAGCTCACCATATATATTCTGTCTGCAGTAGGCTGGCTCTTCCTAGCACCTCTGTGTGCTGTCGTCTTTTTCTTTCAGTTCTTTTCACCTCTTGGCAGCCCCAGTGCCCTACCAAGACCTCGCCCAGACCCCAGAGCTTTCTTCCACCAGTGACCTCCCACTAGAAGTGTTTACTTGTGGGACGTGATGTTCCATGGGGTGCGGGACGGAAACTTTGGAGCTTCAGCCTTTAGTTTTCGTTTCATCCCTTAAAAATGTTGACTTACGTGACTTTTAAAGGTACAGAGTATATTGGTACACTAACACGTTTTGTGGTTTGTGAATCAATGCACATGAAGTGGAAGGAATGTGAAGAAACTTCACCGACAGGCTCTGTGATCGGAAAAGGTTTGGGTTGCCTGTGCCAGTCTCCCGTTTGCGTTTAGCAGCTGCCACCTGTTTCTTCAAGTCCCGTCTCTTTACCAGGACTGCAAGGACTGTGTCCTGCATCCTCGGTGTTTCTAGTATCTGCATGATCACAGGCCGTGGACGCTCAAAGGTTGTGTGTGAGGTTGGTGAAGGCGGTGCTGGGGAACGAAGCTTGCAGACCAGTACTCCTGGGAGCCAGAAGGAGAGCATGTCAGCCTAGAGCCTCTCACGCTCCCGCAAACTTTGCTTTTCATCCGGCCACAGCCCATTGCCTGGAACAAGGCCATTTATAGTGGCCTTATTTTGAATAATAAACCTAATCTTTTAGAACAATTTTATTTTTTTAGTATATTTTAAGACTTTTTAAATTTATTTTTGAGAGAGCGCAAGTAGGGGAGGCACAGAGAGAGGGACAAAGGGTCCCAGGGGGCTTTGTGCTGACAGCAGCAAGCCTGATGTGGGGCTCGAACTCCCGAGCCACGGGATCATGATCTCAGCCGAAGTTGGATGCTCAACACACTGAGCCACCCAGGCGCCCCTAGAACAATTTTAGGTTTACAGAAGAGTTGCAAAGATAGTACAAAGAGTTCCTGCATAGGCAGGGTTTTCCCTCTTGGTAACGTCTTACGTCAGTGTGGTACACTTGTCATAGCTAAGGAGCCACTACTAATAATTCATTAGTATCAACTGAAGTCCATACTTTGCTCATGTTTCTGTAGTGTTTCCCTGATGTCCCTTTTCGGTTCGGGATACCACATTCCATTTAATGTCCTGTCTCCTCGGGCTTCTTTGGTATGTTCCCCTGTTTCAGTGATCTTGACAGTTGTTGAGGAGTTTGATGTTTTTCTCGTTGGTTAGACTGGGGTCAGCTGTTTTTGGGAGGAAGACCACAGAGATTAAGTGCCGTTCTAATCACGTCCTGTCAAGGGTACATGCTTTCAGCATGACCGGTCACTTCACCACCTGACTGTGATCACCTGTTGTCAACTTTCTCCACTTTGAAGTTCCTTTTTCTTCCAGTCTCCACATGAGCAGGGGAGAGGCAGGGGCCGGGGGAGAGAGAATCCCAAATAGGCTCTGCGCTATCAGCATAGAGCCTGATGTGGGACTCAGTCCTATGAACCTCGAGATCACAACCCGAGCCAAAATCAAGAGTTGGACGCTCAACCCGCCGAGCCAATCACTTATTTGATAGAAATCTGTTGGCTTGGGTGACTAGTGAGACTCAAGGAAAGAAGAACAATTTAAATTTTAAAAATTAATGTCAACACCCGAATTCTGAAGAGACTTCTGCTCCTGACCACAGCACATGAATATTGTTCTGAAGAAGCTTCCTGTGAAAAGTAGGTATGCGATAACCACAAAGGAATTTAAACACTGCAGGGCAGAACACAGTCACAGCTCTAAATGGCTTTTTTTTTTTTTTTAATTTCAGTCCCTCTCTGGAAGTCAGTATAAATAATAGCCTCTTTACATTTTATAAATATCTTGTATAAATAATGAGTAAAAACTGCGAGCTGGAAGCCTGACAGTCAGATGCCAGTGTTGTGAGCCGAGAGCCTCGTGGTGTAAACATGCCAGCCCTCGACTGCCCAGGGTTCTTCCCGCCCGAGCTCAGATTAGCAAGGAAATGAAGCGAGAGCAGGCGTAACGCAGGGACATTCCTGATTCCCCAGGTGAGACGTGCACACGGCAGTGTGAGCGCCCCGGATTCATGACCTATTCAGTAACTCACAGGGCTGTTTCTTTCCAGGATAATGTCATGTCATTAACGTCTTGCTTTCAAAAAGTTTATTTTTCTTAAGCTGGCTTATTTTAGAATAGCCTGGGATTTGTAGCCTATTTCATATCTTCCCACAAGTACTTTTTTTTAAGCCCGTTGATATATTTTTGTATATTTGCTGTGGATGTATTGGCATGTACAGAATAGTCTTATGATGAGCTAAAGAAAGTACGCTGTTTAATCTCTGAAACTGCTACATTGTAATGATTGTATAATGGGTGCAGTTTGATTAAGAACATCCTAGGCTCACATACTAGTACAGATAATTCAGGACTTGTTTTTGGCAACACGTGTATGCCTTGGATGGGAGAAAAGAATTTAGTTACAGACATCTACCATAGTGATTTTTTTTTTAAGTTTATTTATTTTGAGAGAGAGCAGGGTAGGGGCAGAGGGAGAGAGAGAATCCCAAGCAGGCTCCACGCTCAGCCTGGAGCCCAACATGGGGCTCGATCTCATGAACTGTGAGATAGTGACCTGAGCTGAAATCAAGAGCCGGATGCTTAACCGACTGAGCCGCCCAGGCGCCCCCGCCATAGTGATTTTTGGGAGGGAAGCTGCTGTTATCCCATAGTGAAAACACTATTATTTAATTTTTTAAAGGCTCATGGTTTTTTTCCTTCTTGAGGCCCATGTTTAAAGTCCATCCTGAAAACGGCCTTTTCTCTTGCTTGCTCTAGTGCATGGGAGACTTGGGTTTGACATGATAACATTGCAACCTGTAATTATAGGAAGTAAATCTCTAAGGCATCTTGGACTTAGAAGGTAGAGGAGGATGAGTTGTGCAATCATTTTGCACATTTACAATTGCTACTTTAACCAGTGAGCAATTGTAAAATTTTGTAGTTTCAGCTTTTTATTGCAAAACCAGTCTTGTGGTCTATTGGTTGCCTCTCAGATAAGCCACTAAGTTTGAAGTATTTTTCATGTTGCCGTTTCTTCCCCAAATCCCCGGTAAATTCAGCCTGTGTTCCTTTCACAAGGGAAAAAAAATGCCTCTTCCTGGTTCCACCTGGCAGTGTGCCTATGTAGGATGGTTCTGTCAGCAGCAACGGTTACTTTCCAAGGATGCAGCCTGCCCGTCACAGCGCAGAGCCCCACTTGACTCTGACTTCAGACTATTATTAAACGCAACACCAGGACACTGATTGCTAGTGAGACACTGAAAAACAACAAACCTAACCAAAATAGTCCCCCGGGACTGCTGCATCAGAAGCCTGCTGCCTGGGTACGGTCCCGAAACCTGTAATTGAACTTCATTTTCTTTAAGAAAAGTACAGTTAACTTTAATAAAAGATCTGATTTCCAGTATTAACCATACAGGCACTTGGTAGACTCATACAATTTTAGAATGATCAATCCTCGTACAGAGAATTTTAAAGCTGACCGGCCACTTTACAGGTGAAGGCGCTGAGGCTCAGGGCCATTCCGTGTGGTGACTTCCGTCCCAGCAGCCACTCAGTGGCAGACCTAATCCTGATGAGGGACCCTACCCGCCAGACCACCCTGTTCACCAAGTGCTCTGCTTTGTACCCTTGGAATACTGCTTTGTGTGGTGTGCACGCAGAGACTATTTCCGATCGTTTCTCCTCTGGATATCTGTTTCTGTTCGCTGTCTGAAAATGTGGAGATGAAACTTAACCATAGTTGTCATATAGAAGATCCTTGAACTACTGAAGATAATTCCTGATTGAAAATTAGGAAACTCAAGTTCTGACTTGTATATAATGAGGCTCAGTATCCACATTCATATTTAACTTTTTAAAAAACAATTTGTAAGAATAACAATTTAGTTTCCACCTATGAAATGAAATTGTACTGTTTAATTAAAGGTGATAAAAATATTTTTGGCTTAAAAAGATTTTTGTTTTAAAAAATTTTTTTAACGTTTATTTATTTTTGAGACAGAGAATGAATTGGGAGGGTCAGAGAGAGCGGGAGACACAGAATCCAAACCAGGCTCCAGGCTCTGAGCTGTCAGCACAGACCCCGATGTGGGGCTCGAACTCATGGGCCACGAGATCATGACCTGAGCCGAAGTCGGACGCTTAACCGACTGAGCCACCCGGGTGCCCCTAAGTTTATTTAAATTCATTCTCCCTCTGTCCCTCTCCCCCACTTGTGGTCTCTAAATACATACATACATACAGAAGGAAAGAGAGAAAGTAAGAGAAAGAAAGGCACATTGCCTAAGTAAGAATACAATTCAATCATATTAGCAAGAATTTCACTGAGACCATAGGAAGCTAGAAAGTTTCTGAGACCATAGACTCTATGTCAAAGTCCTATAGGAAAACTTAAAGACAAAGGTAGACGTGTTTTTCTAGGGTGTTTAGGGTTCTCTCCCGTCCGTGGATCCTATCGTGCAGAAATTGTATTGGCTGAGTGCTGTGAATCCAGTATTGCCATTGACTACCTGTGCATTTCTACAGATTTCAGAGGGAAGGCCTATGGAAAGACACAATGTTCTTTCCCCTGGGTATTAGTGGTACACTGAAGTGACCACTTATGGGGGAAGAAGCCCTGGGAAGCTGGCCTTGAGTTTCTGCTTGTGGAACCGGATGCTGCCTGTTCCTGAGCTGCCTTCCTGGACTGCAGAAAGATCCTGATTCAGTGCTGTTACAGACATCTGAGCACTGTGGATTGCTCCACGACCGAACTGTGCCGTCAACTTAGTTCAGATTGTAGTTCATAAAATACCATCCCTGCCATTTTTTCCCTGGGGATAGGAGCACTGTCGTCTGACAGAGTTCTGTAAACCTGACATTGCTTTGTCCGGGCTGTTACCATGTTAGATTAGCTCTTCTGTGGTAGTCTCCGTCCTAGTTAGTGTTTTTAAAATTGGAATGGAATTGGGGCACCTGGGTGGCTCAGTCGGTTGGGCGACCGACTTCGGCTCAGGTCACGATCTCGCGGTCCGTGAGTTCGAGCCCCACGTCGGGCTCTGTGCTGACAGCTCAGAGCCTGGAGCCTGTTTCAGATTCTGTGTCTCCCTCTCTCTCTGACCTTCCCCCATTCATGCTCTGTCTCCCTCTGTCTCTAAAATGAATAAACGTTAAAAAAAAAAATTTAAAAAAAATTGGAATGGAATGAATCTTTGATAACCGTCTGATGGAATAGGCAAAGAGAAACAGCAATGTCACATAAAATGATCATGTTCACAGGTATTCAGTCAGCACTCAAATTATGTAACCTTTCTGCAAGTACGAGAGAACGGTTGGGTTGGCTGACCTTGAAAATCATCTTCGAACAAAAAGAACGCTTCACTGTCTGTGATTAGGACACAGCACGATATGTTTTTCTAGGCTGTTGATATTCTGGCTTCGGGGTCTTTGTGGAATTTGTGATTCATCAACTGGATCAATGCACTCTTTACTGTTCTGTGTGGTTGAGTGTATTTAGCGCTATGCTTTGTTTTCTCCTTTTAGTATTCGATTACATTAGGGAGGTTCTAGATTATTTAATGTTATTATAAATAGATGTAGTGTTACACCAGGAGGCAAGGAAAACATTTAGTGACTCAAGATTCTGTGCAAGGAAACCTTTATGATAGATGGGTTTGTCATTTTGAGGCGTTAAGCAGAAATACGTGATCTGCGGTGACGGTCTGAATTTTCCCCCCCACGTGATATGATGATCGTTCATTTTCCTAGGTCTCCAGGATGTGAAGCTACTTGTCAGAATACTGGACAAGGTCCAATTATTGGTCCTACCCTTACAGAAAAAAGGAAAAAAAAACCCCAAAAAACCAAAACTATGTGTTTAGAAGTGGACTTTGTGTCAGGACCAGTTTGGAAGATGGCTGGTCCTTAGCTTCCCTGAGTTGTACTGAGCTCCCTTTGTCTAGTCAGCCCGGTGGCCAGCGGTTTTCCTTGTTAAGTAGCCGCTAAAATCTCTCATGTGAATTTCCAGAGGCCAGAGGGTAGAGAAAAGAGAAAACAGCACAGTGACATACACATGTGGCACTTGCTTCCCGGTCCTGGGACCCGGGGAGGAAGGCAGCATGTGCTGCCCAAGATGGGTCCCCTGCCAGTGGGGAGGCTGTTCCTAAATTAGTAAACGTACAGCGTTATGGGCCACGTTGAGTCCCGGTTCAAACCCAGCCCACCTCCAGTCCCTCGGAAGGTGATGGTGTTTGGAGGTAAAGTCTTTAAAGAAGTGAATAGGTTAAAACGAGGCCATCAGCTCCTTAGTTGCTAATCCAGGACAACTGGTGTCCTCATAAGAGGAGGAAATTTGAACACAGGCAGAGGTACCAAGGGTGCACAAACAGAAGGACCACGTGAAGGCACAGAGAAGGCAGCTGTCATCTGCAGGCCAAGGAGAAAGGCCTCAAAAGAGACCAGCCCTGCCACATCTTGATCTTGGACTTGCAGCCTCCAGAACCGTGAGACCGTGGATTTCTGTTGTTTAAATCGCCGGGGGTGCGGTGGCTTGTAATGGTGGCCTGGGCACATGAATACACAGTGTTGAGACTAAAGCAAATTTTTTTTTAATTTTTTTAAAATGTTTTTATTTTTGAAGGAGAGAGAGAGAGAGAGAGAGAGAGAGAGAGACAGAGCCAGAGCATGAGCGGGGGAGGGGCAGAGAGAGAGGGAGACACAGAATCCAAAGCAGTCTCCAGGCTCCGAGCTGTCAGCACAGAGCCCGACGCGAGGCTCAAACTCACGGACTGTGAGATCGTGACCTGAGCCGAAGTCGGACGCTCAACCGGCTGAGCCACCCAGGCGCCCCAAAAGCAAATTTAGTGTCCTATCTTAGAAGGCGTCTGTCAGGATTCCTTTTTTTTTTTTTTTTTTTTCTTTTCCTCCTCCTCTCACCAGTTTGGGAGTGGAGCCCTGCTCATGCGCTGGGCTCCCCACCCCCCACCCCCCCACCCCCCCTCACCCCCCCCACCCCCCCACCCCCCCCACCCCCCCCACCGCCAGGCCAGCACCTCCCAGGGGCTCCTGTGGAGGGAGGGGAGGGCACCTTTCAATTCCTGTCTTGCTGGCAGAGTGACTCTGCTCGGACAGCTTCCCGCAAAATGAACTGTGTGGAGGGCACAGGTGTGAATAAATACTCGTTATCACAGGAGAATGTAAGTAGGGGGAAATCCACTTGTTGAGAAAACTTACTCCTTAAAGAAAATAGTTATACTCCTAAACATGAGTTGCAAAACGGGTAAATGAAGCATGTGGGAGTTCTCTGTGACCTGGGCAGTAAGTGGTAAACTATTAATAGTGGGAAGGGTCAGAACCACCCCAACACGGTGTCGGTGTCAGTTGGAGTGTGACTAGTAATGGGAGGAAAATCTTTGCCAGATAAGAGCGTTACATTGTCGAAGGAATGCTGCTTTTATAATCTTCCTTGTTTGACCCTGAAAGCATGTTTCTTCTGGTAACCAGTAGATGAATTGTGGATTTCTCTCTCCGTCTTCCCTCCTTTTCTCCGGCCCCTCAGTTGCCATCTTTCTGACTCCCACCCCCTCCCCCTTCTGACTGAGTGCCAGGCTCTCTGTCCTGGGCCCTGGAGCCCTTGCTGGAGTGTCCAGTCCTGGTCACTGACCCCGTTTAGCTTGCAGTCTCGCGGGGAGGACGTTTGGGCATTTAAAATACACAGTGTGATAAACCCTGCGGTGGACCGAACAGCGTGCTGGGGGCTCCAGAGGCGGGCACTCTAACCCGTGGGGCCTTGGGGCGGTTTCCAAGTTGAGATCTGAGTGGTGACGATGAACCAGTGGAGGGAGGCCGTCCGTGCTGTCAGTGCGGGAGCTTCCTGGTCCGGGAGAATGTGAATTTGCAGACTCCAAAGGGGCAGAGGGCCTGCCTGGGAGGACTGGGAGAGGCTCATGGCAGATGAAACAAGGTGCAGGGAGGGAGTTAGGGGCGACGAGAGCCCAGTGTGGAGGGCAGGTGGTCGCCGACCATGAGTGGTATTGGGGCCTGTTAAGGAGTTTGGACGGCAGGCTAAAGAAAACTGGGAAAACCCAGTACAAAATCCAAGAATGTAAAGGGATATAAGGGCGCCTCCTCGTCCCCCAGCCACCCGGTTTCCTTCCCTGTTGGTGACCACCGTTCCCCAGGGGTAGCATTGTGTACACGCTGTTCTGAGCTGTTGGTTTTTGTCTTTTTCTTGTTTTCATTCAAACGTGCATCATAGAATTGGTTTTGAATTGTATTCCCCCCTCCCCACCCCAACTCAAATTCATATGTTGACATCCTAACCCCCGTTACCTCAGTGTGACCCTATTTGGGGATCGGGCTTTTACAGAGATAATCGAGTTCAAATTAGGTTATTAGGCCCTAATCCCACATGACCGCGTCTTTATAAAGAAGGGAAATTTGGACACGGGGACGGATCCAGAGGGAAGACCATGGGAGAAGATGCAGGGGGAAGACGGCCGTCTCCCAGAAGGCAGGAGAGTGGCCGGAGCGCATCCTTCCACACAGCCCACAGGAGGGACCAGACCTGCTGGCACCTTGATGTTGCACTTGTAGCCTCCAGGATTGGTTAAGCCCCCTAGTTTGTGATACTTTGTTACAGCAGCTCTAGCAAGCTGATACACAGGAGTACAGATTGCAAGCTGTTGTATCTAGTTCGCCCTTCTGCTTAAACTTCATATTTTAGTGGATGTGAAGAAATTGCTTAATAAATGGAAGACTTCAGACATACAGATCTGTGCAAGACTAGACAGACATTGCCATACTGACTTCCCCAGGGCTTTCACTCAGGCTCCTGGCTGTCTTTTCCATGCGACCCCCATCGCTTTCACTCCCCTCGTATACTGTTCCTGTTTGGAAGCAAGTTCCGGACATCTTTAACTAGGTCACTATCTGTAAAAGGTAAGGACTCCTTTTAAAAACATAATCACATTATTATCATCACTCCTAGGAGAAATGAGTCATACTTCCTTAATATGGTCAATTACCAGTGTTCACATTTCCAGTTGTCTCAAGTGTCATGATTTTTTTGAGTGTGAATCATGATTCAGATGTCACCCATACAGTGCAGTTGGTTGCTACGTCTTTTCAAATCTCTTTCGGTCTCTTCGCCGTCTCTCTCAACAACACGGTTCTTCCTCTTTAGCGTTTCTTGTACCCTTGGTTCGCTGATTAAATTCTGGTGGTGGTATTGTGTGTATGTTCCATGATTCTCTTTATTTCCTATAAATTGGTATTTAGGTCTAGAGGGTTGGTCGGATATAGGCTGGTATTTTCCCATCAGAAGGCACATAATATCTGGTTGTTGTCTCTCTTTGCATTTAGCTATTGGTGTAAAATGTCACATTCATGAAATATTCTTTTTTTTTTTTCTTTAACAACTATTTAAAAATGTAAACACCATTCTTACATAGCCTCAGAAGGGGGAGTGGTGGCCAAAGGAACCAGTCCTGGGATTAGAGGGTTTGAATTTACCTCTGGATAAGCAAACTAGTAAATAACGAGGAAATTTCTCTGTAAAAGTGTGTCAGCTAGTGCCTGAAGAAGGAATAACAAAATTAAAATATCAGCATTTTCAGTCCCTAAATGGATTTGCACGTATCATCACTTGTTTTTATCTGTGGACCTTAAACATTTTTTTATTTAATCCAAAAATGGATTCACAAGTAACTCTTCCATTAATTACATGTGTGTTCAAGTTCTGATCGAGGTTCTGGGCAGGGATTTATAATAGTTGAATTAATAATCATGTAATCCTCCTGACTTACCTCGTAGTCATTGCCGAGAAATTGCATTCTCCAAATTACCTGTCTATAAATAAAACAGATAATGTGTACCCACTTCTTAGAGTTTCTCAGGTTTTCTGCTTTATTAAATCAAGGACCAGATATCTATTAAAATGGTCTAAAAACTGTACAGGGATAACTCACAGAACGTGCTTTAGAGATGCCGATTATTTTTTTAATCAGTGTCTTGGGGAAGCATACTACTCCAAACCTCTAATTATCCTTGTTCTCGGTTTGTGATTGGGAAAGCAGCCTAAAAGTGGGGAGACACTCCTGTGGTTATCGATTTGCTGTATAGTAGGATATCGGTTTGCTTTATGCATTTCTGAACGCTGCAGGCCCGGACTATTGAAGGAAAGCCATCTTTCTTCGTAGTTTCCTAATACAGCAGTTGCAATCAGGAACCTTCCGGGGCTCAGTTTGTAGTTTGAACCGCTGGGGCTCGGGGATTTTAGTCGTAGTTCCCCACAACCAGAATTTACTTCCTCTCTGTGGTTTGTGCAAACCCACCTCACCTTCCAGCCTGTCACAGGTTGGTTTGATTTCTTCATTTTATGGAAGTGTTTCCTTTGTTGGTATGTAGAGGTTTTTTTTGTTTTTGTTTTTGTTTTTGTTTTTTTTTAGCACAATTCTTTGGACTAATTAAAAATTCAGTAAATAAAGTACTTTTTAAAAGTGGTACAGGGGCGCCTGGGTGGTGTAGTCGGTTGAGGGTCCGACTTCAGCCAGGTCACGATTTCGCGGTCCGTGAGTTCGAGCCCCGCGTCGGGCTCTGGGCTGATGGCTCAGAGCCTGGAGCCTGTTTCCGATTCTGTGTCTCCCTCTCTCTCTGCCCCTCCCCCGTTCATGCTCTGTCTCTCTCTGTCCCAAAAATAAAAATAAACGTTGAAAAAAAAATTTTTTTTAAAGTGGTACAGCTGCAAACATTTCCTCCTGAGCAGTAATTTGTAGAGGCCTTTCCGTGGCTCTGGTGGACACTGTGGTTGAATAAACCTCATGTAAATGGGAGAAATCTGAGTACTGGGGAGCAGACACCCCTGCAGTGTCTTAGCAGAAATAAGTACGTTATCGTTATCGAGGTAGGGCAAAACTCGTAACTAGCTATTTTTAGCAGGAGTCTGGCTTTTCATGCCTACCTGGTGACTCACAGAAGACAGTTTTGTGAATCCGATAATTGAGCTGGCCTTCAGGCAGTTCTGATCAAATTGTACAATAAATAGATGGTTTGTGATCATAAAAAATTGTGGGTGAAAAAAGAGGAAAAAACTAATATCCACTTGGGGAGTTTGGAGGAGAGTCCCAGAAGTATGAACTTTTAATCAGCAACGATGGACTTTGGTTCACAGTGCTTAGGTTAGGCTGTTTTCAAGAATTAAAAGTCAGCCTCCTTGAGGCAAAACAATGTGGTAGCCAGGGAAGCAAGGGGGACTTCTTCTCACCACCCCTGAACGCAGAGTGTGGCCCTGCCGCTTTCCCACTGAGTGTTTTGGCCTTGTCATTGTCCTCGTGTACCATGTGGAGCTGATGGAATTCCCTCAGAGACGTTGTGACGATTGAGTGGAATTGTGTTATATGTCATCAAATCTCAGATAACGTTGGGTTATGACACACCCTTATTTTTATGCCATTAAGAAACAAGAAATGCCAGTGTAAACCAGCTTGCTTTCCTGTGCAAGATGCCCCATGTTAAGATGTGGTTGGACAAAAACTGCATCTTAAAAAAAAATCAATAAGATGCAGTGTATATGAAAGTGCTTTGCTGTATAAGCCTCAGGAGTCATATTTAATCGTTACTCTATGAGTCAGGGGAGTGCAACAAGGTTGTAAGAATAAATACCAGTGGGAAGCCGAGGCCCGGCGGGATGAGAGAGCAGGTGGCTGCCAGGAGAGAGAGAGGAAGTCGCCTCCTTCCAGGTCGCCGTTCACAGAGAGCCGGCTCTCGGGGTCCGCCCCGCACTTAGCTGTCCACACGCGCACAGGTGTCTGCTTAGGGAGTTCTTGCCCTCCGTGACACTGGACTTCGAGAGGAATCTCCAAGTTGCTTTCTGTGTCTGAAGTGTGGATTTTCCTCTTTCAGATTTTTATTGCTATAGAACTTGCAGATCCTTAGCAACCTTTGGTTAACCGTTATTTTTAAGTGCAGGCTTGAGCAAGGCTTCAGCCAGCCTGAGCCTCACGTGGAACAATGTGGGTTTCAGCCTTGTCCCTTCACAGAGGGACCTCTTGTTATTGGCAAGGCTTTGGGTTCTGTTTGCAGTTGATTTCAGACTCCTCTGCTCTTCGCCGAGGTCATTTTTATATTCAAGAACGTGTTTTGCTCACATAGGAGTTTGGGTTAGTTTTTGTTTTCTTCAGGTGCTCCAGGTTCACTTCAGGAAATGGTGACATTGTTCCTTAACTTGTGTCCCTGCTTTCCCCTCGGTGCACTGGGACATTGAACTTACGTGTTGTATGTCAGTTATAGCTCCAAAAAGTGGGCGGAGCGGGGGTAGTTTATTTCTTATTCAAACACCACTGGGCAAAAGAAGAGCTTCAGAATAGCTCTGGTTGAATAGGATGTTTTCCAGATAATTCTTGGCTGAAAGTAAAGTTGCATTTTGTTTTGTTTTGAAAAACACTCCTTTAAAGATGTAAAAGTCATTCTATGCTGGATTTACCGCCCCCCCCCATGCAAAAAACAGGCCCCAGGCTGTAGTTTGCAGACCTCTGCTCTAGTAGAAAGCTCTTATTATGACCAAGGCTCCTTGGAGAAGTGGCTGATGCTAAAGTTGGAGAGTAGGGAAAATAGAAGAAAAGCCTGGAGCTTTGCATGAGGAGGTGTGGGAGAAAAGATGGGGCATGTCCAAAAGACCCAGTAGTCAACTTGAAAAAGCTGCCAGGGGCCAAAGCTGCAATGTTGCAAGCTATAAAATAATGTTAATGATGGATTATAACCCAAAGAATAGAAAATAAATATCTGTGAGTCCGTAACTAAATAAAGGACCAGACAAATAATTAAGGGAGAAGAGACAGATCTTCCTTATGGAAGAATCCCACGTAGTAAATGTAGAAGAAATGAGGGCCATAGACGATCACCCATTAGAACATTGTAGTGGTGATTGCTGCAGGTTAAGACGCAATGGCAAATGTGAAAATGAGTGTGTAAAACTTCAGGGAGACACAGGGTATTTGCACAGCCTCAAAGTGTCTCCCAAATATTAATTACCTTGGTAGTGGTGACATATGTCTGTAGGTTCTATAGTGTTCCTCCCTTCAAGGAGCACAGCTTAAATCCTCTTCTCTGTGAGTGTGCCGTGGACTTTGTGACCCACTTTTAAGGAATATGTAAAGGGGGAAAGTGGTAACTTCTCAGTGGTGACACCTGGCAGAAGCCACCTGGGCCAAGTGGCTTGATGAGGGTTCATGTCACTGGGAGTAAGTTGTGCCAGTGCTGTGTCCTCGTGACGTGATGTGACGAGAAGGGCGGTGTGCCCTGTGATATTCTAGATTCTTCCCACGTATCCGTGACCTCAGTCTAGTCAGGCAGGCAGAAGGGATCAGGCCACCCGGACTGAGGAACATTGTACAAAATGCTGACCGACGCTCTTCCCTGGTGTCCAGGCTATGACACCCGGGGGAAGACTGAGGAACCACGGAGGGGGTGAGATGAGTAAGCACAGCCCTGGGAGCCTGGGCTGGAGCCTGGAAAAAAAGAGGAGACGGCAGAAGCTGTGAAACCCGCCGTGAAACCCGGATGAAGCTGAAAGTTCAGTTAGTAGTATGGCCCCAGGTTACGGGCTTCGCTTTGGTGACTGCTGTGGGGCACAAGGTGTTGATGTTCGAGGAAGCTGGGTGAAGGGTGTGTGGTGGGGCTCAGAGGGTCTCTGCAGCTCTTCCGTAAATCTAAGGTTATTTCCATATTCAGTTGTTTTTTTTTTTTAAACCCTGACTCCTTGTCCTGGATTGATCATCTGCCTTATCTTGAGCATCTAGGCATTATTTTATTAACTCTTGGTCCCATTTATATTGGGTGGAAAATATGTAAAGTAAAGTTGATTTGCAAAGTAAAGTTGCAAAGTAAAGTAAAGTTCGCAAAGTAAAGTTGATCTTGGAATGTCCGTCTTGTTAATATTAGTTATTTCTCTTTCCAGGGGAGGCACCTGCTGCAGAAGTTTCCTCCTCTTTTGTGATCCTGTCTGTGTGCAGTTTAATGATATTAATAGTGTTAATTGCAAACTGTGTATCCTGCTGTAAGGACCCGGAAATAGACTTCAAGGTGAGCACAGATGGTGGGGACATTTAAAAATCATCCTCTGATGCGTTGATCATTGGAGTCCCTTGGGAGCAGGGGCTGGCCAATTTTTTCTGTAAGGGCTGTGTAGTAAATATATCCTGCCATTGTGAATAGTAAATACTGTGGACCATACGGCCTCTGTCAAGGCTCCTCAGCTCTCAGCTCTGCCATTGTAGCGCTACATTGATACAGATATGAAAGGTGAAACCAAACGGTTGTGGCTGTGTGCCAGTAAAACTTTATTTACAAAAGTAAGTGGTTTGGATTTGGTCCAGCAGCTGTAGTTTGCTGACCCTGCTTTAGAGCATCATTGACAATAACCACTTGCCTGTTTAATTTTTGCTAGGTGAGGAATAAAGTATGATTGAATTCACTAGCTATAAAGCCTATAAGGAAGAGCAGGCTGATTTTTTTTTCCCCCCCTGAACTTTAGCATGCTGGTGAGTTTGTGGTGGTTAAGATTATTGAGGCCAAAGGACGCCCCAGTGTGTTTTGTGTATGAGAAACCGCATCTTTCATTTTACCTGAACCCTCGAGTTCTTTGAGGGGAAGAAAGAAGAATCCTACCTATTAGGAATTCTGGTGGGGGGTGTGTGTGTGTGGCGGGGGGTGGGGAGACACTATAGAAGGGCTGGTGTTGTAGCTGCAGATGGGTGGAATCTGCCAGAAACCAGCTGGGACATCCTGCTCTGGAACTTACCACGTTCCTGCTGGTGTACATTAGGGCCCGGGGAATACTTGATAAAGAGGAAGACTTGAGAAACAAAAGGAATGCATGAGAGAAAATGATCTTTCTGTGGAGCCCTGCTGGTTGTCCTGGAGCTGTCCCCAGGGGCCCTGAGGGCCACTGGTTCAAATTGGGGGCGGGGGGGGGGCTGTCTTCTAGCTAAAACCTTCCTGCTAGTGGACACATCAGCCTTATTTCTAGAGCCTCACCCCTGTTTCTGTGTTTTCTTTACCTTGAGTCTGGTGGCAGCCCCGAGAGAGGAGGAGACGTGTTATCCTTTTGGCTTGATGCTAACATTACACACCAGGAAGGCTGCAGGAAAAGACTAGCACGGGCCATTTTTCTTAGAAGATTCTACCCCAAACGCGTGGGCTTAAGTAATCCACAGGTTTAGCCCCCGAGTCCTGGAATCACTATAGACACCTCCGTGGGAACTTACCGACTACCACATGGTTTGGGGGCGGGGGTGCACAGTGGTGGGCAGAGAACCTGTCCTTTGACCATCATTCTTGCTGAGGGACTGTGTACAGACGCCTTGTCTTTGGGGGACAAAGATAAAGTCTGATCAGTGTTGCTGAAACTAAAATCCAGTCACTCTCACGTGTCACAATGCCTCATTCTTGCCTTAGATTTTTCTGACCCAACTGGGTCTCAGTATTGACCCAGGGAGTTCATTATGACGTAGATTCTGCGAAGCAGTGTTTTTATCCGCTTCCCCAGGTGGTTCTGGTACAGGCGGCCCTGGGACCACAGTGCGTACAGGATCCTCTCCAGCTGTGCAAGCCACGACTGAAGACAAGTGTCCACGCCTTTAGATTTAGAACTGCAGCGTTAGAGACCTTCGACCCTTGGAAGTCACGCTACAGACCAGGAGGCTACTGCCTGATAAAGGAAGCGACTTCCTGAGTGCATCTGGGCAGCTGCTGGCATAACTAGAAAAGCGACCCAGTCTTCTCACCAGCCCCATTTTTATTGTTATGCTATTTTACCTCTCTGCATCTCTAAAATCATCGGCTGCCTAATAGTCTATCATGCTGCTGCCAGACTTTTGAGTGGCATTGTTTTTAAGTAGATGCGATGGATAAAAAGTCTTTTTTAATGAGAGAAGCTTTGGGAATGTCCAGAGGGGAAATTGAGCAAAGCTCTTCCATTGAGAGGTGCCTCAGAGATTGAAGTTTCAGCACCTCGCTGGTCCTACGCCCTCCCGTTAAAAACAGCGGTAACGTCCTAATGCATTTGACAGCATAGGTGACATATGTGAGAATAGTGTCCTCCCACATGCGTGTGAGATCATACATGTCCCATCAGACAGATCGACCCTTATAACTTCCCGGGGCTTAGTGGGGGTAGCAAGGGGAGGTGGCAGAAAAGGAAAAGGAAAAGAAGGATATTCTCTAGAGGAAAGGACAACCGTCTTGTTCGCAGATTATTCTCAGCTTCTGTTATGGTGCTTGGTGGGGTGATATTCATTAATTATCTGAGTGAGTGAATGACCTTGATTGTCATCTGTATGAACGTGGAATTAACATGGACACCAGGGTGGACTGAGCTCACTGGAATGATAACAGCAAGAGTCAGGACAGCTCTCTGCTGACTGAGTCACTGAAAAGACTTTCACACCTGTATGGGCGCAGCCTCGGTTTTAAAGTTGCCATCTTCAGAAAACCAGACGTTCTTAGTGTGTTGAAGGTACTTATGTACTACACAGTGTCATACTGACCGTCGTTCACGTCCTAATGGTTTTTCTACACAGCTTAGTAATTTTCCCATCGTTACTCTTTGCAGAGAAACAGGACTTCCTCAAAAATACCGTTTTTGGGTCTTTAACTGTCCCTATTTTGATTGAAATCATAGCAGAATACAATTCTAATGCAATTAGAAATGAACATGTAGTTTTATAATAAAACGAATCTGTTTTGATTCCGTGTGCAAAGGGATCTGTGAAAATGAATAATAAAGAAAAAAGAATAGCCTAAGCTCTGGTAACTTAAAAGCAAAATTTCAGACCAGAAGAGTGTTTCCGCTTGAAGTTCCGTGGTCATTTTAGACAATTTTGCATTTAACTTCAAGCTTTCAGTTGAAAAAATTTAATACAAAGTATGTATAACTTATTAAGCCTTATTTATTCTGCCGTTTGGTGTTGGAGAGCACAATTACATATGCTTTTTACTCAAGTAGGTGCAAATTGGGGGGAAAAAACCCAAGGCGGCATGTTTCAAACGAGTGAGTGAGTCAACGTTCTCATGTCCGATGTTAGCGTATGTATTCTTAATATTTGTTCTCACGTTGGTTTATGTAAGATATAACATTGATCGCCTCTTATTTTAGGAATTTGAAGATAATTTTGATGATGAGATAGATTTCACACCACCAGCAGAAGACACTCCGTCTGTCCAGTCCCCAGCAGAGGTTTTCACACTTTCAGTACCAAATATCTCACTACCAGCTCCGTCACGGCTCCAGCCTTCCGTAGGTAAGGCCTTGCATCCGGCGTCATGTTTTCCAAATACTTGGGTCGCCTGTCTCGTCTGCTTGCTACTTTCTTTCTCTGCTCTCTGGGGAAGCCGAATTGTATGTAGCGGTCGGGCCCACTGCATGCCTGCACAAGCTGAGTCCTTTTCTTCTGGACCCTAGATCTGGCGTAGGAATAAACTGGTCGCCTCTGATCATTGAAGTGGAACTCTCCCACGGAGCTCCTGGCCTTCCCTTGGGTCGAGAGGCTCCTCTGCTAGTTCTTGACGCAGCTTGCCTTGCTGAGTAGAATGCTGCCTTCTTTCTGGGGATGTCCTGTGTTTGGGGAGGAGGGGTTTATTTGGATATGCTAATTGGATTGATTTTTCATCCTAAGATAGAGGTTTGGTTAGAGATCGACTGGCTTCTTGTTCTAGAACAGAAATACTAGCAATTCAAGAGTCAGGGATTTCTGAGACCACTCGGGAGAGGCTCTTCCCTCTGTGAGGGGCCATTTCTGCCCCTCGTGGTGCTGCGCCCAGTGGTGTGGGCGTGGGGCCGTGCGCACCCCGCAGTGGATTGTGCTGCTGGAGGCATGCGTGACTGAAGGGAAAAGTCAGGTGAAACATGACACAGCTGGTGCATTTCATGTGAAACACTTGTAAAGTTGGTAAATTTTAGTATTGGTGGTTTTTGCAACACTAAAAAGCTAACACGTAGTATCTACCTTCAATTTTTGTAAATAGTAATACCCTTGCTTTGACCAAAATAGTGAAATTTAAAAGTAAAATAGTAAAATTTAAAAGGATTGGGATATCCTGGGGATAACCTAAGTAACCTAAGGGCACGTATCCGCAAATGGAAAGATTTTCTCCTATCTTTGCTTACTGGATAATAGGCTTTCCTTTACACGTAAGGGAAGCCCTGAGAGAATTCTCTAGGGCCTTTACCATCCTGGAGTCTTAACACCCATGAATCGATTTCAAGTAATAGAATCTTAACTCAGATCAGTGTACATAGAAAGGGGATTCTTCGGACACTTGGAACCAGGCGATGGGGAAGGGTAGGGGTGAGGCTGACCGTGGAGACAACGGGCGCTGGGAACTTGGACGCCATCGCGCTTCTCGTCCATCTTTCGTTTCTCTCCTCTGTGTGTGTCGGCTTAGATCCCGCACACCGGCTTCTTTCGCCAGCTCGGAGCGTGGCTGCTGCCATTGCCGGGTTCGTGTCCTTGTAGCTTTACTACCAGAAGAAGGGAGCTTCCCTCTCCTCGGAAAACCCTCCGGAGAGGCATCCCGGTTGGCTTCCCCCAAGTCTGATGATGTTGACCCCTCACTGTGGGCAAGAAGGCGCGGCAGAGAAGAGCCTCACGACTTCTGTCCGAGGCATAGTGGGGATGGACCAGAGCCCTGTAGCGAACACAGCGGAAACGGTAGTGACCCGTACAGCCATCCCCATTATGTTCATACACCTTTCTAGTTTCTGAAGCCCTCTGTTCTAAATTCCTTCTTTTTTTTTTTTTTTTAAGTTTATTTATTTTGAGAGAGTGAGAGAGACTGTGCAGACGGGGGAGGGGCAGAGAGAGACGGAGACCTAGAATCCCAAGCAGGCTCCACACTGTCAGCAGGAGCCTGATGTGGGGCTTGAACTCATGAACCGCGAGATCATGACCTGAAATTAAGAATTGACTGTTTTAATTGACTGAGTCGCCCAGGTGCCCCTAAATTCCTTCTTAATAGGAAGAAATTACTTTTGATTTCTCTGCATAGAGACTATTCTGCGTAGAATAGTCACAGAATATTTCTATGATCTTGGGATATAAGAGGCCTAGCCAAGCTTGGCAGCAAATGCAGAAACCATAAAGGAAAATACTGACAAATTTGACGCATAAAATGGAATATTCTGTATGGTAAAACACACCATAAACAAATTTGACAAAGTAGCCAGAATATTTGTAAGCTACAAAAAATGTCTAAAAAAACCCTGTTATATATTAATATATATTAAGATTACAAACAAATGTATAAGACGACGACTAACAGTTCAATAGGCAAAAATAAGTCAAGGATGTAAAAGAAGTTCATGAAAAGAAATTTAAGTGGCCAATAAAAAAGGAACTTCACTATTAATTAAAGAAATACAAACTTAAAGTAGGATGATAACAGATTGGGGCGCCTGGGTGGCTCAGTTGGTTAAGCGTCCGACTCTGGCTCAGGTCATGATCTCTCATTTCGTGGGTTCCAGCCCCGCGTCAGGAGGCTCTGTGCCAACAGCTTGGAGCCTGGAGCCTGCTTCGGATTCTGTGTCTCCCTGTCTTTCTGCCCCTCCCCTGCTCCTGTTAGTGTGTTCTTGCTCTCTCTCTCTCTCTCTCTCTCTCTTGCTCTCTCTCAAAATAAATAAACATTAAAAAAAAATAATAATAACAGTTCAACAAAGAGAAGAAAGGACACTGGGTGGTGACAGGGGAGGGATATGTGTAGGAAACAGGCACTTGGACACTCACTGCTAGCCGGACTGTAAATTGATAGAGATGTTCTTTCCGTAGGGTAGTCTGACAGTATGTATCCAAGTGTAGAATGTGTTTACACTTGATCCCCCAGTTCCACTCTTAGTAGCTTTTTGAGGTCAGTGGGCAAGTAAGTATCTGCAAAGGAGTTTATTGCAGCATTGTTTGGCAGTGTAAGAGTGGAAACATTAAATGTTGGTGTGGAACTCATTAAATGATGGTAAGTCCACACGATGGAGTATTATGTAGTCCTATAAAAGGATGAAAGGTACTGGTGATGTATTAAGTGAAAAAAGTACACCGCATATTCAAAAGCAAGTCTATTAGAAACTCTACCCTTTTTCCTTTTAAAATTTATTTTATTTTTTGAATAGATAATATAGTGATACATTTGGTTCAAAAACCAAAATGTAAAAAGGTATATATAGTGAAAAGCCTCTAATCTTTGAACCTGACCTCAGCTTCTACCCCCAGCTTCTGTACATAACCATTCTTCTTGGTTTCTTATACCTCTTTCCGGACTTTCTTGATGTAAATATTCCCATTTACCTGCTGCCCCTCGCCCCCCCCCCCTTTTATTTTTTTACTCATAGGTGGCATCATAAAATATGCTTCTTGCTTTTTTTTCCACTTAGATAAACCTTAGAGATATTTCCATTTGCATAAGAAGAGCTTATTTATTCCTGCTTACAAGTTTATTCTATTGAGGGGTGCCTGGGAGGCTCAGTCCGTTAAGTGCCTGACTTCAGTTCAGGTCATTGATCTCACGGTTTGTGAGTTCGAGCCCCGCAACAGGTTCTTTGCTGTCAGCACAGAGCCCCCTTCGGTTTCTCTCTCCTCCTCTCTCTCTGCCCTTCCCCTGCTCGTTCTCTCTCTCTCAAAATAAATAAACTTAAAAAAAAGGTCTGTACTATTGAAATTGTATGGACCAAGCACAGTTTATTTAACCAGTCTCCTAGTGATGGATATTTCGGTTGTTTCTAATCTTACGCCATTAAAAACAAAGGTTTCACCTATATTGGTCTGCACACTGATGTTGGGCTAGTGTATTCGTAGAATAAATTTTCAAAAGTGGCCGAAGAGTGCATGTGTTTGTAATTTTGAGGGCTGTTGCCAGCTCCCCCTCCACAAGGAGTTGTGCTCATTTATGTTCCTGCTTGTGGGTTTCACTTGGGCTGTGCTGTTGCTGAAGCTCAGGTGGTATCAGTTCAAGTTAGATTGTTGTAAATTTAGGGTGAGAACTGTAATCTCCATGGTAACCACTAAGAAAATAACTAGTAAATATGGAAACAGAAAATGAAAAAATCAAAATGTATACCAAAAATTAAATATACACAAAAAAGAATTTTTTGATGTTTCCTGATTTTAATATAGCCAAATTTAACAGCCTTTTAAGCTGGAAATTTTGCAGTCTCTTTCTTTTTTTAACTTCTAAATTTTTTTCTTTTTTTCTTTTTTTTTTTTTTTTTTTTTGAGTTAGAGCTTTTTATGTCTTAAGAAATCTTTTTCCGTGCTGTGGTCAAAATGATAACTTAACTACTTTTTTTTCTACAGTGTTTTAAGGTTTTGCTTTGACAGTTAAGTTAAATCCATAGCCCATCCTGAATTGATTTTTGGGTATGGTGTTAGGGAATCCATGAGGTGGTTTGTTTGTTTGTTTGTTTGTTTGTTTGTTTGTGTGTGTGTTTTTACGGATTACTGTGTTTTTCTCAGCTTCATTCCCTGAGCGGCTCTCCCGGCTCTCCCGTTCCTCCCTGCTTTTTAGTTCCATATGTGTATGGGTCTGTTGTGGGCTTTCTGTTCTGTTTCACTAACGTGTCAACTCCTCGTTCTAGTACCACACTGTTGTAATTATAATAGCTTCATAATAAATGATGTGATTTGCACATCTTGCTCCCTGTAGGTTTTTCACTCTTTCAATAGTGTCCTTTGATGCACAGAAGGTTTTAATTTTGATGAAGTCCAGTTGATCTTTTTTTTTCTCTTGTTGCTTGTGCTTTTAGTGTCATCCTTAAGAAATCTTTGTCAAACTCAAGATCATGAAGATTTACACCAGTGTTATCTTCTATGACTTCTGTAGTTTTAGCTTTGGAATTTGCATTAATATTTGCATATGGTGTGAGGTGAGTGAGGGTCCAGGTTCATTCTTTTGCAGGCGGACAGCTCGTTGCCCCAGCAGTAATTTTTGAAGAGACTTTTCTTCCCCCATTGAACTGTCTTGGGACCTTGTTGAAAGTCAGTTTCTCACATTTGTGTGGGTTTATCTGGGGACTCTCGATTAATCCCATCGGTCTATGGTCTCGTCGAGCCTTATGCCAGTACCACACTGTTTTGATTATTGCAGCTTTGCGGTGAGTTTTGGAATGGAGAAGTTTGTGAGTCTTCCAACTTTATTTTTGTTTTTCGGGATTGTTTTGGCTATTCAGAGTCCCTTGCAATTCCGTATGAATTTTAGGATCAGTTCTTCCATTTCTGCAAAACAGACCGTTGGGATTTGTATGTGCATGTGCGTACCATTTCGATTCCCTTCTCATTCCCTTTTGTTTATATTTTGTAGATATTTTCTTGGGGATTACAGTTATCTTAAATGTATAACAATTGTATTTCATCTGATACCAACTTAACTTCAATACCATATAAAAACTCTGCAACGCAGTCCCGTCATTTTATGTTACCACAAATTACATCTGCATACATTGTGTGTCCGCTAACATAGATTTATAATTTTTTATGTGTTCATCTTTTAAATCATGTAGGAAATCCAAAGAGGATATATACACGAAAAATACAATAATGCTGGCTTTTATATTTACCAGTGATATTTATGTGTTCTTATGTCTTCCAGTTATACTTTAGCGTCTTTTTGTTTTAGCCTGAAGGACTCCCTTTAACCTTCTTGTTAGGTATAGTGGCAGCAGTCTCCCTAAACTTGTGTTTATCTGGAGATGTCTCAATTTCTCCTTCATTTTGAAAGACCACTTTTCCAGGTGTAGAACTCTTGGTTAATGGTTTTTCTCCTTTGGCTCTTTATATGTGTCATCCCGCTGCCTTCTGTTCTCCATGGTTTCTGATGGAGAAACCATGATTCTCCAGATTCTCCATGATTCTGAGAAATCCGTTGTTAATCGTATTGAAGATCATTTGTATGTGATGAGTTGGTCCCTTTTGCTGCTTTCAAGGTTCTCCATCTTTGCATTTCACAGTTTGATTATGATGCATCTCAGTGTGGGTTTCCTTGAGTTTGTCTTAGTTGGACTTTGTGGAACTTGTTGGATGTGTAGATTCATGCCTTTTATCATATTGGGACATTTTTAACCACCGCATCTTCAAATATCCTTTCTGACCCCTTTCCCCTCTTTTCCTGGGACTCTCGTTATGTGTGTGGATTGGTCCACTTGGTGGTGTCCCATAAGTCCCCTTAGCCTTTGTTCATCGATATTTTTTTTCATTCTTTTTTCTTTCCACCTCTCAGCCTGGATAGTTTTATTTGAACTCTAAGTTCACTGATTCTTCTGTCTGCTAACATCTGTCGTGGAACCCCTCTAGTGAATTTTTTTTGTTTCAGATATTACACTTTTCAGCTCCAGATTTATATTTGGCTCCTTGTACTAATTTGTATCTCTGTTGATCTTCACTTACCAGAACATCGTTCTCCTGGTTTCCTTTAGTTCTTTGTCCATGATTTCCTTTAGCTCTTTGAGCATGTTTAAGACAATTGGTTTAAAGTCTTGTCTAGTAAGGCCACCATCTGTTTTCTCAGGGGCACTTTCTTTTACATTTCCTTTGTACGTGTGGGTGGGCTATACTTTGTTTCTTTTTTTTTTTTTTTATTAAAAATTTTTTTTTTTTAATTTTTTTTTCAACGTTTTATTTTATTTTTGGGACAGAGAGAGACAGAGCGTGAACGGGGGAGGGGCAGAGAGAGAGGGAGACACAGAATCGGAAACAGGCTCCAGGCTCTGAGCCATCAGCCCAGAGCCCGACGCGGGGCTCGAACTCACGGACTGCGAGATCGTGACCTGGCTGAAGTCGGACGCTTAACCGACTGCGCCACCCAGGCGCCCCTATACTTTGTTTCTTTGCATGTTTTGTACTTTTCTTGTTGAAAATTGGACATGTTGAATGATATGAATGTGCACAGAAGAAGAAAGAAAAGAAAGGAAAAAAGTATTCTGTGGGTCTTTGCCGATTAGCTCTGTGTTGGGACACTCCTTACCCAGGCCACTTATAGCTCTGCTGGAGTCCTCACCTCCTGCCTTTGCGGGGCAGAGAGCCTAGCCAGAGGTGAAAGTTATATTCTTGTCAAGTCTTTTGTGGGCGTGCCCTTCCCTGAACGTGAAGGTGGCTCTCAAGCTTTCTTCATATGTTGCAATAGCTTTTCAAAGACCTCCCCCTCCCACCCCCCGCAAATCTCACTCCCCAGCTTTTCTGCTAAAGCTTTCAGTGTGTCTGTTGTTTGCCTCAGTTGTTATTTATTTATTTATTTATCTTTTTGCCCCAGGTGGAAGTGTCTTGTCCATTTGGCTTTCACTGTTTTTGAGGAACACTCCATCCTGATAGAGTTCTGAGTTTGTGAAACCAAGGGAAGCCGCTTGAGGCAGTCCTTGAGGGAAACCTCTGGTGAAAAGAAACACAGTGCCTGGGGAATGATAAGGTCCACTGTGCTCTCACTGGAACATGTGTTGTCCTTAAGACCGCTGTTGGGTGGGGTTCTGATAAATTAAAAGACACAAAGAAATTCTACCGTTTCAGTGGCTTTCTCCTGGTTTGATTTGGTTGCTATAAATCTTTGTCTTCCAGAATTCTGATAAAGTTGACATTTATGTTTTTTTTTCTTGTATTTAATTTTTTAATTTACATCCAAGTTAGTTAGCATATAGCGCAACAGTGATTTCAGGAGTAGATTCCTTAGTGCCCCTTCCCCATTTAGCCCATCCCCGCTCCCACAACGCCTCCGGTAACCCTCAGTTTGTTCTCCATATTTATGAGTCTCTTCTGTTTTGTCCCCCTCCCTGTTTTTATATTATTTTTATTTCCCTTCCCTTATGTTCATCCGTTTTGTCTCTTAAAGTCCTCATATGAGTGAAGTCATATGATTTTTGTCTTTCTCTGACTGATTTCACTTAGCATAATACCCTCTAGTTCTATGCACGGACACTGACGGTTTTTGACAAGATACTCACTTCTACCCTGGAACTAAGGACTAAGCAAAAGCCAGTGGAATGGTGATCAGTAGTTAGAGTAGAGTAGGTTAGATCAGAAAACACAGTGTCTGGGTGTGTGGGTGGCTCCATCGGTTAAGCATCCACTCTTGATTGCAGCTGAGGTCACGATCTTGTGGTTCGTGAGTTCAAGCCCCACGTTGGGCTCTGCACTGACAGTGTGGAGCCTGCTCGGGGTTCTCCCTCTCTCTGCCCCTCCTCTGCTCACGTGGATGTTCTCTCTCTCTCTCTCTCTTTCAAACAAACAAAAAAACAGTGCAAAGCATTTAAGAATCAGTAGGAAACTCATTCAAAAAGATATTTTCAGTCTTAAAACTTGAAACCATTTTGGCAGTATTGGTTTGAAAGTGATTATATATATATATATATATATATATATATATATATATATAAAATGTGTGTATGTGTGAATTTATATCTACCTTTATTTTCTACCTTTGGGCTGACAAGCTGTAACTTTATGTTCACGTTTATACTTTAGATTTTGTATCTAATATTTATTGTATGTCAGTTAAATGTCCATATTTAGTTTTTATGTTCTTTTTCCTACAGAAGGTTTGAAGTCCCAAGTTGCCCGCCACAGTCTGAACTATATACAGGAAATTGGAAATGGCTGGTTTGGAAAGGTAAGATGTTCACATCTACTTTTTTTCCTTCCTAGTACTAGTGTTTAGAATTTGAAGCTGATTAAGAATTGTTGTGTGTGACATTCCACATTCTCTTTGGATGCTGTGGTACGGATTGATTCTCCTCATTATGCCTGAACCCCGCCCCCCCCTCCCCGAAAGAGGGGTTTCGGCGTTTCCAGGTGGATACGTTTTTCCAAGAAGGCCTTTTATTTATATAGCAGATGCTTTTCTAATTGTTGGTGCAAGAACAGTAAGCAGGGAAAAGGGCCTGGAATTTTGGAAGCTTTTTATCCTCCTCAAGTTAAATTATTTAATTTATTTATTTAATTATTATTTATTTTTATATTTTTATTATTTTTTTCATTCTTCTCCCCTTCTCCCTCCCTCCCTCCCTTGTGATACTGAAACCACTTTAGAATTCTTGATGCATCGTAGTATTGTAATGAAAACCACGACAAAGAACTGTTCTCTCTTTCTCCTGGCTTGTCAAGGGACGAATGGTAACAGTGCTTTGTTGATCCTTTTACCACGGGGTGTTCAGAAGGAATCATTTTATTGCAACAGCTAGTTCCGTGATGTAGCTAGCAGTCATTCTGGGTAAAAGGTTCCTAACTGAGCAGCGATTGCATCGTAAGTGGGGTGGTCAAGACAAGATGTATGTGCTCAGTGGTCAGCCGTGTTACGCACCTTGCTTTCCATTCAGAGTCGTTTGTCAGTCCTGTATCTTTGATGTCATGCAGCCTTTATTAGTCACTGAATCTTCTAAGCCATACAGCAAAACCTATTACGTATCACATTGTTCTCAATGTGGAGGGTATAGCGTGGGGGACGATGGGTGAAGTCCTGACCTGCGTGGAGTCTACGAATGTAGCAGCAAACGAGAGAACCCCTTGCCCCGACAAAGGCTAAATCTCTAGCTGCGGAGAGAGTGTGTGTGTGGGAAGATCAGACAGTAAACATTCAGGGGGAGGAGACGGGCCCAGAGGGGTGTGGGGGAGCCAGGTGACGGGAGACAGCATATGCATCCAGAGACTTTTACTCAGAGTGAAGTGGGAGAGGACTCGGGCGTCTGAGACCCGAGGGATGCAGTCTGGCTTCCCTTCACAAGGACCAGGCGGGCAATTATGTTGTGGAAGGCCAAGGGGAAAGCAGGGAGATTGCTTAGAAGGCTACTGCAGTCATACGGGCGAGGTGCAGGCAGGCTTGGGTGATAGCACGGAGTGGTGACAAGTGGTGCGAGTCGAGATGGAGTTTGCGATAAGAGCGTGCGGGGCTGGGGACGGGTCAGATGTGGAGTCCGGAAGAGGGGGGTCAAGGATGGCTGCTGTGGCCCGGTTGGTGGGAAGCAGAGAATTGCTGTCAAGCGAAACGGAAAGATTAAGGAGAAGCAGGCGTGGAGGAGGAGGAGGAGGAGGAGGTCGGGAGTTCGCTTTTGGGTAGGTTAGGTGTGGGCATCCAGATGGAGAGAGGAGTAGGCAGTTGGAAATACACACCTAGAGTTCAGGGGCGAGGGTCCAGGCCAAAGATAGACATTTGGGAGAACTCAGTGTATAGCTGGAAGTCAAAGGTAAGAGGCCAGATGGAATGACCGAGACCCCGAACGTGGAGGGGAAGGGGGGGCAGGGGGACTGAGCCCCGAGGGTCTGGTTGGGAGGGGTCAGCGCAGTCAGGGAGAGCTGGTGACGGAGACTGAGGCAATTGGCCACTGAGGAGGAGGGGGCGCAGGATAGCGGGGTGTTCTAAGGGTCGGCGAAGAAGGAGACCCAAGAAGATAAATGGTAGTGACTGCTGCTGGCAGACTAAGAGAGGACTGGGAAAAGTGGGACTCGGCCACGTGAGGTCCGTGGTATTGTCAAAAGAGGCTGTTCGGGGGTCACGTCCTCACATGTAGGCGCAAGGGAGAAAGTGGAGACGGCTCGTGGAGACGACCCCGTTGAGGAGTTTTACCATAAAGGGAGCAGAGACGTGGAGTACGAGCCGTTCGGGGCCGTCCCAGGGCCAAGGGAAGGTTGCTTTGGTTTGCTTTGCTTTTTATAGGCTGTGTAGCTATTTTAGCCGCTTTATGCAGTAGGGGAGGAAGTGATAGTGCAGGAGAGAGCAAGGGGGGATGCTGTCAGAGTTCTCTTGAAACGGGAATAAAAGCAGCGTGTGGGTACAGGTGCTGGTATAAAATGGGGAAGTCCACTTCTGGTTACTTTATTCAGTGAACAGAGGCCAGTTTGAAAGGGAGGAGTCAAAAGACACGTTGGGGGTTTGAACAGGAGGAGAGGGTGTGAAAGAGTCCTCCCGGGAAATCCATCCGGTAGGGAACGCAGCGGGAGGATGGGAATGCTGAGGACCCTCACAGATTTGAAACGAGGCCGGTCGCCGTGGTCGTGTGCGCGTGTTTTGTCTACATTCGGCGTTACTGTAGGCAGGTAGTTGAGTGTTAGCGGCACCGGGGTTTGGCTGAGCTCCTAGGCCTCGGCAAGAGTGGTGAAGGGGGTGGCGGTAGTGGAGGATCACGGGCCCTAAGCTGCCAGGGAGGGGAGGGGGCCCTGTGGTAGGGCAGGTGGTAGAGGGCTGCTGTCGTGAATGGATCTGGAGGCCAGGTTGTGCACTTCTTGGGTTAGACGGTTGAAGTGAGCTGGAAATCAGAGGACTGGTAGAGAAGGAGAAGTTAAAATTCAAGGTTAGGGGGGCATCTGGATGGCTTAGTCAATTGTGTCTGCCCTCAGCTCAGGTCATGATCACACGGATCACGAGTTCAAGCCCCATGTTGGGCTCTGTGCTTACAGCATGGAGCCTGCTTTGGATCCTATGTCCCTCTCCCTCTCTGCCCCTCCCTCACTTGTGTTCGTTCTCTCGCTGTCCCTCTCTCTTTCTCTTTCTCTGTCTCTGTCTCTCTCTCTCTCTCTCAAAAATAAAAACATTTAAAATTCAGGGTTTGGGACATGATCCAATTATTAGCTAGGTCTAGACCTGTGGGAGTTTTTTGCCAAGATTGGGTCATAGAAAAGAGTATTGGAAGTGAGGTAGAAAACTTAAGAGGTCAAGATGTTGACTGAATTGTCCCTGCTGACATTGAAGACCAAGGATGATGGCAGCGGTGGTAGAGAGAGTGAGATTATCCTGATCTTTTCTGGAATTGATATCTGATCAGTGTTAGGCTTATAGTAGATGTGTGCAGGCTAGTTATTTGAAACCAGGAATATGACAAGGTTATCAGAATTTCTTGTCTGTTTCTTTTTCTGCCCTTACATTCTTTAATAAACACAATACATGCTGTTCACTTATTCTCAATTTCCAGGGCATTAAAGTTAATCTACTCGATAAAATATTAAAAACTATTTCAAAAAGAAGGCTTTTAGTTTTGGCCATTCTTGAATTAAATGAACACTTTCACTTCATCGTCATTTTCATCTTAAGTATTGTATTTTTGGAACACCTCTGTATTGCCCAGTGTTGTATTTGGTATTTTGCTCGTCGTGTGCTCCTTTGCTCGTTTTCATTCATTTTGTATTCTGTTGCTTTCGGTGGCCTATTTTTTCCTTGTGTTTTAACTGAGGTTTCGGTATAAGATAAAGGTCTGGAATAATTGTGATGCCGTAGATTTTTAAAGTCACAATGCTGTGATAATATGTTTGTACGCTGCTGTTTGTCCCTTTACTTTCTCTTATGTGAAGGAGGCAAAATAACAAAACCCAGCTGAAGTGTTTTGAGAAACATTTGAGTTCTGTTTGAACTGAACTTGTAAATAACTCTTCTGTGATGTCACCGGTAATATTTGTGAAAGTATAGTACATTTTTAAAATAAATAGAAAAGAAACACGGATACATAGATGAATGCTGTCCATATCCAGTAAACAGTTTAAAACAAGGAAAACATTTTCATTTCACAAGCTTTTTCTGAGGTAGTATTTTCATGATAGAGGACCTTCTGATTGTTCCTTAATTTATTTTCCTGGATTCCATCTCCTGATGAGTGAGACCTGCTTCTTTACCATTTCGATGGAAGTGAGATGAAAACCTGTTCTTTGTTTTAGGTCCTCCTTGGAGAGATTTACACAGGCACTAGTGTAGCGAGAGTAATAGTGAAGGAGTTAAAAGCGAGCGCGAGCCCAAAGGAACAAGATACTTTTTTGAAAAATGGCGAGCCTTACTAGTAAGTACCTTAAGATGTGTTTTGTAAACATAGTCCGGGGTCTGTTGAGGACCAGGTGTTTAAAATGACTTTGCAATGTATCGTATTTAAATTGTGATGAATGTTAAAATTTAGATTACTGTCTGAACAGGTGTACTCGTGTGCTCCCTCATGAATGACACGTGACTTTTCTTTTCCCCAGTGTTCTTCAGCATCCAAATATTCTTCAGTGTGTTGGACAATGTGTAGAAGCAATTCCCTATCTCCTGGTGTTTGAGTTCTGTGACCTGGTAAGTTTTTAGTGGAAATTCAAGGTCAGGCGTTCAAAACCTGACACCCAAGTGTTTTTGACAGATAGAAATGCCGGATGAGGGACTGCTTTCACTTCTGTCCCCCGTTTTAAAAACTTTACAATGTGCTAAGTCATTACCTTTTGAAAACAGTCCTGATGGACACTTACGTCAGCGTTGTTTTTACACTCCATCCCTATGCTGAGCTGTTCACATGCATTTCATCTAATCATATTTGTCCACACTTTCTATATGATTAAAGTAAGGCTCACGGAGATTGAGAAAATGTGATTCATCAAGGATATGCCAGAGCCAGAGTTTGGATCTCCAGCATCCCCTTCCCGAGAGCTTGAGGTCTTGACCTCAGCTAGGCAGTTTGAAACACTTTTCCCCAATGAGGTAACCGTCGTACCTGTAGAGTACCCGTGACCTGCCAGGCTTTTAAAATAGTGAGTGTACGTGCCGTTTAGATTTTTAAATAGATGATTTTTTTTAACCCAAAATTAATAGCCTCACTTCTTCGCATGACAGTATTACTGAGATTTATAAGTTGGAAAAACTGTGTGTGTGCAGTTTGTGCATTAAAAGCTGCACAAACACGGTTTTTATGAATACTAATTTTTATGTGAAAAGTTCCTGTAAACATGTTTTTTTAAAAAACTGGGTTTTGATTGATTTCTTTGCATCGCCTCAGTTTTCAGAACGTGAAAACATTAAGATCGGGCACGGAAAGGTGGGAGTACATCGAGATAAACCCCCAGTTCGTTCAGACAGTATTTTCAGCCAGCAAAATTAAAACGGGCAGTAACCATTGTGGATTTTTGTTCTAATTCCAAAGTGTGATTTGAATATTCCTCTTGTTGGCAGTGGTAGTCAATTACAAAGGAAAATTAATAAACTTGATATATTAGCTTTCGTTGGATTATATCAGAGTAGCCCCCAGTCTCAGCGACTGCTGAGAGCAGAGTGGTTCTCACTGATCTTGTACGTCAGCTCTGTTCCAGGCTGTATTCAGCTTCACTCTAGGATCAGTGTATTTTATATTCTCTGTAGGTGCTGGGAGGGGGAGGATGCATATTCTGGTACATTCTGTGCAAGTGTATCTGTATAGGTCTTCTGGGTCAAGCATATGAGGTGGTTCAAATCTCCTGCATCCTTCTGATTTAGGAGGGCATTGATAGAGGAGTCTGAGTCTGTTTTCTATCAGTTATTAAGAGGCATAGTAGAATCTGCTCCGATTACAGATTTTCCTTATAATTCTAGTTGTATTTGCTTTGAATGTTGTGTCAAGGATACAAACTTAGAATTGATGCAATGTCTTGTAATTTTAAGCTTTCACTATTATGAAGGGACTCTTCATAAGATTAAAAGCATTACTGAGGATTAAGTCTGTGCTTTACTGATATTAATATAGTTATCCCAGCCTTTTTTGGTTAGAATTTGCCTGGTGTGTCTAAGTCCTTTGGTTTACATCACCTGAAAATAGCTTATCGTTAAAATTTTGTTAATCTGTCAGTCTTGATCACTTACCATGGAACATGTGGTCCGTTTATGTTTATTGCATTTATGAGATAGTTGGAATTTTGATGTACCTATTTTGTATTATTTTTCCTACCTACTTGTTTCAGTTTTTCTGTTTTGCTTTTCTGCTAGCCTTCTTTTGGATTCTTGGTGGGTTTTTTTGGGGGGGTGGGGGTGGTGGTTGGTTCAGTTTTTCGCACCTACTAGTTTGGATTTTAGATACTGTTCTTAGTTTTTGGTACGATGACACTAGAAGTTACAATATGCGTATGTAATTTGACTAAGTCTAAAATTAATATTTTAACCCTCCCCCAAAGAAGCTGGGACCTCATAGAGCTTTCCCTCCATGTGAGGAAAACTGAAATCCCATTTGCTTTTTTGTCCCAAGCCCACATTTTCTCTGAACATCAAGGGTGCTTCTTTGTTGAACACCTGCTATTGGAAGACGGATTCCCACATGGATCCATGGATCCGGAGGGAGAGTTCGGTCACTGTCCTCTAGGCCTCCTTGGTAGTGAGAGCAGACATGTGATCGTGGTTATTTAGCCCGATAAACCTTTGAATGGAGGCGTGAGAACTAAGACGACGACGTACTCGATGACATTCCTGATTATTTTATTGCATTTACGTTTTGTTTTATCTCAATGTTATCAGTCATAATGTTTATGACCCTCGGCTATTACAACATGAGAACTGCTCCTTTTAGTCTGGCTCAGGCTAACTGATGTGACGGGTGATTCTTGTGCGGACAGCGTTTGAGAAGCCCTATGGACTAGTGTCTCTGTGTGAGGAGACAAGTCTGCAGTCAGAGTTGTAGTTTTCTGAGACACTCTATGGTGGTTCTTTTGGGTCCCTAAGCTCTTGATATTTTTTCTAAATAACAATCAAAACACTCTTCCTGATCAAACACAACAAAATGCGGCAGGGAGCATATCTACTTGAAATACCACAATTCTCGTAATTATAAAACTATCTCAGGGCGCCTGGGTGGCTCAGTCGATTAAGTGTCTGTCCCTTGGTTTTTGGCTCAGGTCATGATCTCGCGGATTGTGGGTTCGAGCCCCCCGTCAGGCTCTGTGCTGACAGTGTGGAGCCTGCTTGGGGTTTTCTCTCTCTCCCTGTCTGCCCCGTCTATTCCTGGAAGTTTTATTAGACATTATTGTTTTTCCTGGAATGGTAAAAGCTTCTGGATGCTCACCTTTTGTTGTCTTCTAAATGGTTCAGGCGATGGGTTTCGTTTTAGTGCTATTCTAATTCATTTTTTCACAAAGCTGCTTGCTCTTTTTGGGAGTAGTAGTTTAACCTACTTTATAAAGAAACTGAAACATTACAAAGCACACAAACAGCTCCTTTACAATTACTATAAAAAAGTCAGAATTGACAAGATTCAAGAGTATTCTTTGTATCTTTGTCATTATACATTTTTTAAAATGTTTATTTTTGAGAGAGAGCGAGAGAGAGAGCGCGAACGAGCATGAGCAGGGGAGGGAAAGAGAGAGAGAGGAGACACAGAATCCGAAGCAGGCTCCAGGCTCCAAGCTGTCAGCACAGAGCCTGACGCGGGGCTCAAACCCATGAACTGTGAGCTCATGGCCTGAGCCAAAGTCGGACGCTTAATCGACTGAGCCACCCAGGTGCCCCTTATGTAAATATAATAAATACATGCTTTTTGTTAACATTCTTTTTATATGGTTTTTACCCAGGACATTTAGGTCTCACATATTTAAATGCATATTCTCCAAGTACTTATTAGACTGAGTATGCAGAGAATATTAACTTACCTAAAGTTGTACTGGTTTCCGTATTTTGGGGTGAGGATTATGCATATAGCCCTCCACAATTAACAAATAAAACTTTTTTTTTTTTTAAATTTTGTACACCCGTTCAACAAATACGACTCCTTGAAACATTTTATGTGAACCTCCTAAGTCGTCATGGGAGAATGTTCACTCCTGTAGCTAGATGTTTGGAAAGAGCTCCTCACCCCCACCAACAGCTTTCATTGGTGGTGCAGAGCTAATAGCTATTTTTAATTTAAGTGCACTGCCCAGCGGTACATTGATCAACAACAAAACCTTGAAAGCAATCATTGTTTCTCAAAAAATTACAAGAGTTACCATACGACCCAGCAGTTTCACTTGGAGGGGCATATATCCAAAATCACGGAAAGCAGTATCTCAAAGAGATGTTCACACGCCCCTGTTTATAGCGGCATGATTCGCAGTAGCCAAAAGGTAGAAGCCCTTCAAGAGTCCATTGGTGGATGAGTAAGTAAACAAAATCGAGTCTATACCGTGGAGTATTACTGAGTCTTAAAAAGGAAGGAAATGCTAACACCTCCAACATGGATGAACCTTGAGGGCATGATCAGTGAGATAAGCCAAACCACTGGCAGAGGATCCTGCGTGGCTCCACCTATGGAGCATCTACAGCAGTCAGACTCACAGGGACCGAGAGTGGGATGGTGGTTGCCGGGGACTGAGTTGGGAGAGATGGGGAGTGTGCTTAATGGGGACACAGTCTCAGTTTGGGAAGATGAAGAGTTCTGGAGAAGGACGGTGGTGACGGTGGCGCCGCAGCGTGAATGCTCTTAATGCCCCTGAACTGTGCGCTTACCAGAGGTTAAGATGGTAGTGTTACGTTACCAGTTTTTACCACACACGTGCAAATCGATGACTACTTACTGTTATTTAAGGTGCCATCCCAGCTGGTCCCCGTGCTAGCAGGATGCTAGGAAGTGCTCCGAGTGCCCAGTCTCCTGTCCAAGTAGAGGCTGTTGACCCAGGGAACCCTCCACCTTGCCTAGCAGCGAGGGTCACGTTTGTGTCATTGGACAGTTTCGGGCTCGTCACCTCTGGGCCCTGCTAAGCTTCAGAGGGAGCGGGGTCACCAGCTCTGAAGTCCGTCTGCCCAGGCTCAGTGTGTGCAGTGGCTCCGTGGCAGGAATGGTCAGGTAGCATCATCCCGGTGAACCAGAGAGGGCACCCGCCTGCGGGGATGTCCCCCTGACACACCAAAGCCTCGCTTCAGTGCTGAGCCCTGCTCCCGGCCTGGATGCCCCACAGCCCTCCCAGAAATAGGCCATCCAGAGCAGAGGGGCGTCACCTGAAGCAAAACCGCCCACTGGCAAGGATCCAGAGGACAGAGGGTAATAGCTTGGGCTTGGTCATAAGCAGCTGCGGCCACAGTGAAAGGAGCCACTATCTTCACATGTTCTTAGTAGGTCAAGAGCTATTGAATGAACATTGGCCTTTCAGTCGTCATCGGGCGGTGATCATACGCAACGATAACATCTTTTAAATAGAAAGGAGAGGATATTTTTGCACTTAAGTCATTCTGGTGATGTGGAATTACCGGTCTGTTGTTGAAAAAGCACTTTATCTTAGACTTTTTATGAAAGAAAACGAAGAGAGAGCGAGTCTGGTAGCTGGACTGTAGCCACCAGTTTGGAACGCTCATGGTGCCGTGCTCAGGGAAGGAGCGATGATTGCGGGGTGCTGTCTCCGGCTTTCTGCCATGGAAGGTGCACACCGCTCGCTCGCTCGTGTCCAGGCAAGGAGACTGCTTTTGGGTAGGGACCGCTCATTCAACAGAAGCGTACCAGGCACCAGCTGGGTACGAGGAGCTGTGCCCGGCGCCCTGGGGAACACAGGCGGGTCACCCGGGTCCCTGTGTTTCCTACCTGGAGAGCCAGGCTGGCCCGCCTTCAGATGCTCATCCTGCCACTCGTGTGTCACTCTGGAAAGTTACCTGACCTCTTTAAGTCCCAGTTTAGGCCTCTGTAAAATGGGGATAATGCCACCTACCCCGTAGACCACCCTGACCATTAATAAGCTGGCAAAGTAAGTTTTGGAGCACATGGTAAGTACTCAAGACATAGGAGCTATTTCTATTCATATTTAGTTACTTAAATTGATCGCAGTTAGTGATTGAGTAAAGGTCTGAGTAGTGTGTGTTGAAGTATGGCAGTTCTGGGCACCTGGCTGGCCCAGTCGGGAGAGCATGCAACTCCTGCTCTCAGGGCCATGAGTTCAAACCCCAACATTGGGTGTAGAGCTTACTTTTACCAAAAAAAAAAAAAAAAAAAAAAAAAAAAAAGGGAGAAGTGTAGCAGTTCTAACTGGGATCATTGGAGAAGGCTAACTTTGGAGAAGGAGTTTGCTCAGCACGCAAGAGCAGTTGGATAGACCTCCTAGCGGGAATAGCCCCTCAGTCATTGTCCCCCTGGGGAGCCGGGGACACGCAAGTCCTGGTGAGAGAGGCAGGCTGATGTCTGCTGGAAAAGATGAGCTGAAAGGGTGAAAAGCAGAGACTGGCCACTCTGGAGCCCAGACCGAGGGCCGAGGTGGCAGAGAGAGGAGTGCAGGTTACACGTTGCTCTGTCTTAATCTTTCTGAAGATTCATCCGTTTCTTTGACTCTTGTCACCTGACTCTGAAGCAAGAGACAGTATTTTCTTTGCGAGGGAGCGTTCTTTTTGGCTTTCTGATCGCCGATAAAGCAGAGGACGAGTTTCTGAAAGGAATTAGCAGTAGCCACATGAGAATGGGAAAGAAGTCCGTTTGGGGTTCTCGATGTGCTGCATGTTCCTCTGTGGGGCTTGCTTTAGTCCGCCTCTTGTCAGGAGTCAGGGCCGCTTAGAATCATGGGCTCTTAGAGCCGAAGGAACCTTGGTCATGCCCACCAAGAGGCCTAAGGAAGGGATAGCTCTAGCCGGTCTGTGCCGGACCTTGTGCTGGGGACGGGGTATCCGTTACTCACTTCGTGGGTGTTGAGAGCCCTTGTGAGGTGGGGTGGCAGGAGCTCCATTTTACAGATACGGAAACTGAGGCTGAGGGAGATGAAGGTGCTCATTGAAGCGCCAAACCCAGGCTTCAGCACCAGGCTTTCTGTTCTTCTTTATTTGGTTAATTGGCTTGCCTCAGGTCACATGATTACCAGTGGCAAAGTAGGGATTTTAATTTATGGCTTAACGTTATTCTGTGTGTTTCTATACCACGTGGTTTAACGGCTGTACATGTTTTTTCCACCAGAGGGGAACCTGCACTTTAGAACTGTCCTTTCGTACAGAAGATGCCTAGTTAATGGGCTTAGTCTAATGTCTTAGTTACAAATGTGTTCATCAAGTAAGCCCATGCACGGGGAGCCTTCTAGGTGCTGGGCAGACAAAGATGAATGACATGTCCCTGCCCCCACAGAGCTCATGAAGAAGAGAGGGTGTGGGGTAACAGTGGAACAGAGGCGCGTGTGACAGGGCCCCTGGCCAGAGGCAGCAGAGAGGACGACGATGCAGCATGATCAGGCTTGACAGCGAGGGTGTCCCCGGGCCCTGCTGGTGGCCTCTCCCTTCCTCACGCCTGGCTGCCACCCTGGGCTTTGGTGAAAGTAGGCCTTGCCCGGGACTTGGCGATGGGTTGGACGTCTAGAGACAGAGCGGACTCGAGGACGAGGCCTTCGGTTTTGGTCTCACCCACCGGGAGGATGGTGATGCCATTTCCCGAGACGGAGCAGGTTGTCCGAGGTCTGCATCAGACCAGCTCGACTCGAGGTGCCTCGGAAGGCATCCAGGAGAGGGCGTCAAGTCAGCAGTTGGGAAGATGAGTCTGGGGCTCGGGAGGAAAGCCTCAGGAGGGCTTTGAGCCTGAGAAGTGCATTAGAGATGATTTTTAAAGCCTTGGGGTGGGTAGAGTCGCCCGAGAATGAGTGTCCACAGTGGCAGGATGGATAGAGCCCTGGGCTGTGCCAACACTTGCTGATGAGCGAGGGGAGGAGGGGCCAGCACAGGGGCCTGGAAAAGGCATGCCAGTGAGCTAGGAGGAGACCGGGAAGGGGGGGGGGGGAGGGGGGAGGGATGGCTCTACCCTGGCAGTGCTGGTGAGGGGCGGTGGGGGGGGGGGGCGGGCAGCAGCGGCGGAGCATGGGGGAGGCGTGGGGACGTGGGGACAGGGTCATGAGGGAGTGGGATCCCGGGAGGTGGGCCAGCCGGTGCAGACCAGGCTTCAGAGTGCATGTGCGAAGGGGGAAGGGGAGAAGGGGGAATGGGACGGCCGGGGCAGGAGGAGTGTGGAGGCAGAGGGAGGCTTGTTTGGTTCCTGGTTGGACCGACCTGAGGGGTGTCTGAGCGTGTGAGCACAGGGGTGAGTAATCCGTAACAACGGCACTTGGTGCGTCAGGGGATGGACGCCGGCAGGTGAGGGCTCAGGGCCGAGGAAGCAGCCTCTGGCGGGTGGGGACACGGCAGGACGGGTACTGGGGCGTTGGCTTCGTGTGGACATTTCCTTCCGTCAGCGGGGGCCGAGTATGTGGCTGTTTATGCCGGTCTTGCACCCTTTCGTTCCAGTTTCGTTTAAAAATCATAAATTCTCCCCCAAAGTCCTCCTGTTAAAAGTATAAGAGACTGTAATTTTCCACTCCTAGAACTCCTCTCTGGTTGCGTTTTCACATTGTGATGAAATGAATTCATCGTTCCCGGTGCCCCCAAGAAAGCTGCGTACGCCCTCCTGGTGGCTCGGGCTGGAATTTAAGAGGACACTAGTGCGCCTCTGTCTGAAGGTCTGCGGGCCACGCTCGGTGCGGTGCGTGAAGTCCTTCCCGGCCCCGGCTCCGCGCAGTCCTGAGTGCGGCGCTTTGCTGCCACCTAGTGTCACACGTTCTTCTTTTCCAGGCTTTCTGGGAGGGTTTGGGGGAGGATCTGAGAACTTTTTAAGACTTGGATAAAGGGAACGATTTTAATTCAGAATATATTGCTGTTCTTGGTGGGTTTTTCTTTAAATAAGGGACCAAAGTAATAATCCCTGTCTGCTCACCAAGTACCACGCAAACATAAATAAAGTAAACCTGGCGTCTCAATACGGTTTTGTCTGTTTTGGATAGAATGAATCCAGTTTTGGTATTTATTTAATAGAAACATTTTTACCGTAATTAAAGATTTTACGCTGATTTTTCTTCTCAATGGTGGCACCAGGAGAGCCGACGGTCTTTCTAGAACATAGAACCAACCCTGGGTCCTGCACAAACCACCGCGAGTCCCATCGGGCTCCTCCGTAATCATTGGTGTCAGCTCCTCACGCAGCTTAGAGGTGTGTTTGCCAGCGTTTTGCTAACTGCTGACTTTGTCCCCCGGGCTGGGGGTTGGGGTCGCGAGAGGCCAAGCTGGAAACATTAGGGGCGGTAACATTCTTAAGCAAAATCCCCTTGTGCTTGTTGTGCATCTTCTGGTGAGATTTGGGGGGTGAATTACTGCGGAGAGAAGACACCTTGAGCACCGTGGATGGTGATGGATGGTCCAGCTGCCGCTTGAACAACATGGGTTTGAGCCGGGCAGGTCCCACACGTAGAGTTTTCCCGACAAATACAGGCCAGTGCTGTAAATATATTTTCTCCACACTTTGTTTTTTCTGGCCTAATTTATTATAAGAATATAGTCTATAATATATGCCACATAAAAATATGTGTTAAGCAACTCTTTGTTATCAGTAAGGCTTCTGGTCAACCACAGGTTGCTAGTGGTTGAGTTTTTGGAGAGTCTGAAGTTCTGTGTGGATTTTCCACCGCTCGGGGGTCGGTGCCCCAACCCCGTCATTGTTCAGGGCTCAACTGCACTTTAGATAACCTTGAAAAATAACTCCACCCACTCTGCCATTCTCCCTTCATGGCCAGAGTCACTTGTGAAGTGTTCACTGTTTGCCAGCAGCTTCTGTTTGTTTTGAGAATTGGCCAGATACAGCACAGCATAATGCTACTTTTGTGTGAGGGTGATTTTTTTCTTAGATGGATATTGCAGGAAAGGGGTTGGACAAATGGATTTAAGTTGCCATTTCACTGGTAATGTAAATAAAAAGCTGTTCATTTTCATATTTAGTTTCCATGTGGGCCACCTTATGAAAATCTCATTAGCCTGTAGGCCTGGAGCTTTTTGCTGGTCTTAGTCTGGATTAATGTATTTGTCATGAGACTCCGTCTTTATTCCCACCCACTCCAACACCGGGTAGAGCCGAGCCTGGGGGAAGGTGGGGTGGGGGTGGGAAGGGGCATGTATTTTTATTTTTGAGAGAGAGCATGCACAAATGGAGGAGGGACAGAGAGAGAGGGAGACAGAATCCGAAGCAGGCTCCATGCTGTCAGTGCAACGCCCGACGCGGGCCTCGAACCCACAAATCACGAGATCATGACCTCAGCCGAAGTCGAATCCTTAACCGATCTAGTCTCCCAGGCTCTCTGGGACATGTGTTATTCAAAGGCAAGAAGGGTCTCTTCCTCTCCTGGAGCGGCTTGTGATTCCAGCGTCACGTCTGGGAGGAAATAAGAGGTAGGACATACGGGTCCCGAGGGCACGAAACTGCTTCCCTGGCAGAGCAGTCCCATTAAGTTTGGGGGGATCCGACAAATGCATGTGGCTGACATGAAGTTATTGTACATTCATTCTTATAAAGTAAATTGATTTGATCTGCAACCCTAAGTGGATTTTCTTGACAGGTTGGTAAAACTAAACAGTAGAGCTACGGCCCCACCGTTTATTGGCTGTGGCCTCGTGGAGATTTCTTAACCTCCTTGAGCCTCAGTTCCACAGCCAGGAAATGTTTCAAATTGCGGGAATTATTCGAGGCAGCAGGTGTAGACACTCCCAGCACGGTGCTTGGCACACTGCTCAGAAGTTCCGGTGGCAGTAATTATTAATTTCAACATTATCATTCACATAAAAACCACTGAGACTGGGAACGAAAGCCTTTAGATGTTGCAGCGGGCCTAGAATTTACACTGCGGTGTGCAGTTAAAGGTAGGCAAACGTTTGTCATGGAATATTGTGTTCTAAGGTTTTACTCTGGGTAGAATTGGATAAATTTGCTCTTTTCCTGACAGTTGCAAGAAATGCATTCTGTTCTTTAGTTGGTTACCTTCCTCAGGAGTCGTTACTTGACCCAGGTATAATGACAATCGAAAGCTATTGGCTTGCTTTCTAAATTTTGTTAACTGTTTATATAAAGCTTTAGTTGGGAATTAAGTCCGATCAATAAATATTTACTCGTGGTGATAAGGAGAATGTGGAAGATTTTATTTCCTTAAACGTGTATTCCCCAAAACATACAGTCCTAAATTTAAGTCCTGAAAGAGGGATGCCTGCTTGGGGGGCTCAGTCTGTTAAGTGTCTGACTTCGGCTCAGGTCATGATCTGGCAGTTTGTGAGTTCGAGCCCCACATCGGGCTCTGTGCTGACACCT